>NC_086317.1:179831586-180467753 GCF_036172605.1 Pelobates fuscus | reverse complement strand
GTGTCATTTTACACAGTGTGGGAAAATTCCAAAGAACTTTCCCACGCTGTGTAAAATGACACCGAGCACAGTGATTGGATGGATTTCAAGCCATCCAATCACAGTGCTCTGTGTCATTTTACACAGTGTGGGAAAATTCCAAAGAACTTTCCCACGCTGTGTAAAATGACACAGAGCACTGTGATTTAATGGATTTCAAGCCATCCAATCACAGTGATCTGTGTCATTTTACACAGTTGTCATGTAAAATGACAACGAGCACTGTGATTAGGTGGCTTGAAATCCATCCAATCACAGTGCTCTGTGTCATTTTACACAGCGTGGGAAAATTCTAAAGAACTTTCCCACACTGTGTAAAATGACACAGAGCACTGTGATTGGATGGATTTCAAGCCACCTAATCACAGTGCTCTGTGTCATTTTACATAGCGTGGGAAAGTTCTTTGGAATTTTCCCGTGCTGTGTAAAATGACACAGAGCACTGTGATTGGATGGCTTCAAATCCATCCAATCACAGTGCTCTGTGTCATTTTACACAGCATGGGAAAGTTCTTTGGAATTTTCCCACACTGTGTAAAATGACACAGAGCACTGTGATTAGGTGGCTTGAAATCCATCCAATCACAGTGCTTTGTGTCATTTTACACAGCATGGGAAAATTCCAAAGAACTTTCCCAAGCTGTGTAAAATGACACCGAGCACAGTGATTGGATGGATTTCAAGCCATCCAATCACAGTGCTCTGTGTCATTTTACACAGCATGGGAAAATTCCAAAGAACTTTCAAGCCAAATTCCAAAGAACTTCCAAAGAAATTCCAAGCCATCCAATCACAGTGCTCTGTGTCATTTTACACAGCGTGGGAAAATTCCAAAGAACTTTCCCACGCTGTGTAAAATGACACAGAGCACTGTGATTGGATGGATTTCAAGCCATCCAATCACAGTGCTATGTGTCATTTTAAACAGCGTGGGAAAATTCCAAAGAACTTTCCCACACTATGTAAAATGACACAGAGCACTGTGATTAGGTGGCTTGAAATCCATCCAATCACAGTGCTCTGTGTCATTTTACACAGCGTGGGAAAGTTCTTTGGAATTTTCTCACGCTGTGTAAAATGACACAGAGCACTGTGATTGGATGGCTTGAAAGTTCTTTGGAAGTTCTTTGGAATTTGGCTTGAAAGTTCTTTGGAATTTTCCCATGCTGTGTAAAATGACACAGAGCACTGTGATTGGATGGCTTGAAAGTTCTTTGGAAGTTCTTTGGAATTTGGCTTGAAAGTTCTTTGGAATTTTCCCACGCTGTGTAAAATGACAAAGAGCACTCTGATTGGCTTAAACCAACCAATCAGAGTGTTCAAAGCCTAATTGCAGGGCGGGTCAAGGCTTTATAAGCCTTGACCCGCCCTGCGGAGCTCAGTATGCAGCGTGCCCTCGAAGGGTGAAGATGGATTATGTTTTTTTAACGTCGGATTTTTTATTTTTCGGCAGGATTTTTTTTTGCGCTCGGTTTTTTTATTTTATTTTAAGTTCGACGGGTATGATGGCTTTTTATTTGCCCTTTTTTTGGGCTGAAAAATGAAGATTTTAGAAAAAAGAAGACGTCAAATGGTAAGTTTAATTTTTCTTTACAGGTTAGTTATTTTATTCCCCCCTCACTATTTTTAGGGTGAGGGGTGTAGGTAGGGGATAGTTTGATTTGGGTGGGGGGGTGACTAGTCACCTTTATTACGGGGGGGGGGGAATTTTCATTTAGGGCCCCCACCCGCCGCTCAGGGGTGGGGGCCAGTAGGTCCCCCTCTTATTGTATTTTTAGGGCCCCCACCCTCATTATCATTATGGCCCCACCCACCGCACAGGGGTGGGGGCCAGGGGGGGTAAAGGACAATAGGTCCCCCCTATTATCTTTATGGTCCCCACCCGCCGCTCAGGGGTGGGGGCCTAGGGGGGAGGACAGTAGGTGTCCCCCCCTCATTATCTTCATGGTCCCCACCCGCCGCTCAGGGGTGGGGGACTGGGGTGGGAGGACAATAGGTCTGCCCCCCTTATTGTAATTTATGTCATTTTTTTTACAGTGAGAAGCCACAGGCTGCTCACTGTTTAGTAGACATGCCCCTACTCGACACTTTTGTGGTGTTTGTGTGGTGTTTAGTAGAGTTGAAATATATTGGGACATATAAAAAAAAGAAAACTGTTCCGCAGAGCGGTGGAGGAGGAGGCAACAGGAGGCAAAGCTGTGTACCCAAATAAAGATTGTCAAACATTGTATCCTGGAACTGTGTCCCATCCGGTTACTGGGGAAATGGGTCTGACCTATTCTAATCAAAAGGGATAACCATCGGTTACCCAGGTCCCGCTTCAATTGGTGGCAAGCAGCGGGATCCCATGTCCCTGCCAACAGACCCATGGACTACAGTGCTCTAAAGCGACCTACACTGCAGGACTTGTGTGGAGCCAGAGTGTAACGGAACTGCTGGCACCCCGACCGGGTACCCTCCGCTGACGGATGCTCCTAGTGCTTTCCGAGGACTCCAAGCACTCTGCCCGACACCATAACCACTGCAGACCCCATTAAACGCCGCAGCTCGGTTGGGGTCTCGCCATCTCCACCCACTCTGGGCCCAAGACCAGGGTCCAGCTTCCAGTAGGTGGACCTCTCCGAATTCCAGAGAGCAGGAACAAAACAAGCTCTTAGCAGAGCTTAGTGATTATACCCTGGGGAGTATAGTGTTTATAGCAATCCCCAGAGTGTAGTTCCCCAATCCCCCCAAACATGAGCCGAAACTTCAAGATGATCTGAGGTGATAGCACACCCAGTCTGGCTTTTATTACAGTTGTTGCAAATACAGGACCGCCCACAGGGAGGGATAAAATAACCAATCATATCACAGTTACATCCCACATATTTCCTCCCCTTATCCTGAGAGGAAACCCAATTATACATACAGTTAAAACATACTTTTTACCCAACTTTCATAACTCTAAAACCATACATCCAATCTCCATAAATTACATATTCAGACTCAGCATACTTTAAACATAAACATTCTCAAAAATCATACAAATCCCTCCAGTAGATAAAAAGTTACACAGAAGTCCTTTTATGACCGACCGCAAGCACATTTTCTTGCCCAAAACAGTTCCATGGATTTGGGCTGTGCGGTCGGTCAATTTCCTGCATAAAAAACGGCTAAGTCCCGTTCGAAGTGTTGCCGGTACTTCGACTTTGGTCGAAGTGTCGAAGCGGAGGCGATGGTAATGGTCGGCGGTGTTTGACGTTAAAATGGCCGCCGCCACGTGGTCCTTTGTCCGATGCCGGTCACTTCGACGAGTTCGACAACTTCGGTAACTTCGGCTTTAGTCGAAGTGTCGAAGTGGAGGTGATGGTAAGGGTCGGCGGTGTTCAACGTTAAAATGGCCGCCGCCACGTGGTCCTTTGTCCGATGCTGGTCACTTCGATGACTTCGATAACTTCGGTAACTTCGGCAACTTCGGCAGCATCCGAAGTGCCATATAAAAAGTGCCAATCCTTCTCCCACAGTAATTAAAGGGCCAGAATGAGTGACATGCACTCTGTTAGGGCTGAACACTGTTTTTAAAGGGTCCAATCTCCCAGGGCCATAGTCCAAAGGTAGGAGGCGGACAAACAGGCTTCTCCAATGCCCAGTGGCGAGGTTGGTTTCATCACACAGAGGAATAACGCCTGGTGGGCGTAACAAGGCCGAATTTACTGCTACGCTCATGGAGGACGACCAGGCACGCAGTGAGGCAACGAACCCCAGCCAGGGGCCGGAGATGAGGAGGAAGTGCACAAGAAGGTGGAATGGTGCCTGGCATATTACCGAGAGCCACCCTCAGAAGAGATTGTCAGCAGGACCTTTTTAGAGGTGCAAGCCTATGTCCTTGCCAATAGACAGAGGGCGACCTCCATGAACCCAGATAAAGGAAGAAGGGCAAAGAGGATGCTGGGAAGCACAACCACCCTGGCCCACAAGCCACCATACAATGCCTTCAAAGACTTCAAGGAAGCAGAAGAAGGCATCGATGACTTATTACAAGACTTTGAGTGCCAGTGCCTACTCCAAGACATGGACCCCAGCGACTGGGTCACCATCCTGGCCAGCAAACTAGTGAGGAAAGCAGCGGTTATTTACCGGGCTGTACCAGAAGAGCAGATCAGAGACTATCCCTTTATTACACAAATCCTTCTGGCCCGGTAAAATATGGTGCAAATTTTAAAAAAATGCATGTTTTTTTTTACTTTTGCTTGAAAAATCTTCCACTTACCTACGAAAGCTAATGAAAAAAAACTGCTAAATAGATTAAAAATGTTGTCCTGAGTTTAAAAACACCCAGTCTTTTCGTGCTTTTTTGCAAGTTATAGGGCTATAAGTACAAATACGAAATTGTTGTATTAAAATATATATTTTTAATATGTATCAATAGTGACATTGTAACACTATTATCTGTCATAACTCTGAATCACACCCCACATGTACATATTTTTTTAAACTAGACAACCCAGAGTATTCAATATGGGGTATGTCCAGTCTTTTTTAGTAGCCACTTAGTCACAAACACTGGCCAAAGTTAGCGTTCATATTTGTTTGTGTGTGAAAAAAGTAAAACACTAAATTGAACGCTAATTTTGGTCAGTGTTTGTGACTAAGTGGCTACTAAAAAGACTGGACATACCCCAGTTGCAATACATTGTTTTTTCTTCTTTTGCAAATGCTATGCCATCATAGGGGTAATTCTCATTCCTGGGCTACCATACGCTTTCAAAGGCAACATAACAAACCTGGCAATTTTCAATGTAAAAATATTTGACCCTGTAACTTTCAAAAACGCTATAAAACCTGTACATGGGGGGTACTGTTTTACTTGGAAGACTTTGCTGAACACAAATATTAGTATTTCAAAACAGTAAAACGTATCACAACTATTATATCTTCAGTGAAAGTGCCGTTTGTGTGTGAAAAATGCAACAACAAAAAAATGTCACTGACAATATCATCGCTGTGATATGTTTTACTGTTTTGAAACGCTAATATTTGTGTTCAGCAAAGTCTCCCGAGTAAAACACTACCTCCCACGTACAGGTTTTAGGGTGTCGTAGAAAGTTACATGGTTAAATACAGTGCTAGCAAATTAAATTCTCTGGACTTTCGGCCTAGGTTGTCAGGCAGGTCCCTCAAATTGCAATCAATACAATTACTTAATTATGTAAAAATATTACATAAAAACGCACGTAGAATTTAAATATATATGCATGTTTATATATTTGAAGTCTACGTGTATATTTATGAAATTATTTATGTAAATTTGTATATGGATATATATATATTTTGTAATATTTTGATTTATTTATTTATACATGGATGTATATATAATTTCATTCCAAGTGTATTTTGATGTACATATATATATATATATATATATATATATATTAATATCAAAATACAGTTAGAATAAAATTTCATATATTAAAAAAATTCAATTATTTTTAAGTTTTTTTATAAAATTCTTTATTTTTCTTGTGCATATGAAAAACAAACAATTGGTCTTGCAGCGCCACAACAGCCACTGCAGGCTTATCTTGAACAGTAGATTGGTATGGAATGCGATTGTATAGCACAATTTTATGGTAAATTGACATGAGAAACACAAGAATTCAGAAAGTTCTATAATGTGCAGACTAGGTATTGGTATGAGCATTTGCAGGGTTCGTGTAAGAACAGTAGGCTTGAGCGTGCAGCCTTGGATTAACTCAGGTTACAGTAAAATATGGCGTAAGGAGGTGCTGCACTTTGTGTAGGTAAGGTGACATGCGATGCGACCATGAGTGGGTGAGCAACCATTGTAAGGCAACCCATTGCTCGTTCTGACTCAGGGTATAACCGTGGGGGTGCTTGGTGCACTGTGAGAGTGTACCTTGGTTTGTTAGTGGGAATTGCCAGTAGGAGTAAAAAGAGTTACATGCCTGGGTGTCTGAAGCGGGTGGATGCGCCCCGGTGCTTGCTAGTGTAGCATGCTGGATGGTAAGCTGTGCAATGTGTGAGGTGTAAGTTGAGCAATTATAAAATGGTTGGGAATGGTGCTAGCCAGCATATCAGGCTAAACTTATGGTAGGAGGCAGGATGGTTATCTCTGAGCGTATTGTAGTATTGAACATAGGTAGATACATTTATGGGACCCATTAAAAGAAAGAAAGATCATGAATTTAGGTACATAGATATAGCAGGAGTCCAGCAGGTTAAGCAGGGTCTGCAGTGTCATCTGAAGAGAGGTCTTGAAAAATTAAATGAAGACGGAAACATAAAGTACTTTGAGTCCTGTGTTTAGGCATGTGGTTGTCGGGAAGGTGGCATGGTCAGAGAGTCCAGCGTCAGCCTATGCCTTGGCTTGGGTAGGAATAGAGGCTCTCCATGGGGTGTTCCATGCAGGAGCGGAGCGTGGCTGTCTGCTGGGTCTGTAGCTCCGTCTCAGAGGCGCTGCGATCTAGATCCAGGGTATGGAGTGGTGTCATGTGCTGTGAGCCAGGAGCTTGGATAAGCCTGTGTATGAATTCCTCGGTGATGGTCGGTGTGGGCTGGTTCCGTGCCATGTAGTTGGGTGCCGTAGGGATCCCACCTGTCTGGCTGCCTCATGCAGGTATGTAGCATCCGCCTTGCGTGTGTGGGGGCCTTAGCCATCGAGGGAGAAAATATGGCATTGTTCCCATTGCGAGTTTGCGGATTGGCGTTTGCCGCCATTTTAGTGGGGCCTCGTGGTTTGAGTAGCGAGGTTTCTGGTGCGGTAAGGGCTGCAGGGTGTGGGCCAGGATAACCCCCACCGGCCCAGAGGGGGGGGAATAATAATACACTTAGTATGACATTATATATATGATATCTAGACATATGTTATATAGATATAGTATATGTCTAAATATCATATATATACATATATATATATATATATATATATATATATATATATATAAAGCAAAAGGATCTTGCATTCCACCTATCTGATTACCAAGTGCCTGGTGCTTGTCAGCTAAAAATACAAAAAAATTGCCAGAGATAGCACTCCAAGGACTAATATAAAATTTTACTTTTATTACCTTAACTAAAACATCAAAAGGGTCAACGTTTCAGCTTGATCCCCTCAAGCTTTTGTCAGGACACACTGTGCATACAAACAATCCCACATTTATAGCATAAAAATTATATTTACTCACCCCACCTGTGATACATCTGACTCCATGGACGCTCGGACCGGGACTGCCGCGGGCTACCCGACGAACGTCTGCAGCCGCACGGCGTCGCGCTCAATAACGCGGCCAGGGGTCATCACCATGGATACCTATAAACAACAGACGTAAAGAAACATTCTAATATGAAAAATAAAAGCAGTATTCGCAAAACTGCATCACGATGGGTGGATGTTGCACATAAGCTTAATGAATCCAAGCAAACAAGCAGCAATAACAGCATAAATACCTTAAAATAAGAGATTGCAAAGTATCTCCAAATGAAGATAACTTACGATTAACATGAGTGTACTATGCCTAATATAAATGGCTGGAATTGTGACAAACCAAAATGCAACCCAGGAGCAAATGATAATATACTCCAACAACTTGGGGACCATATAGTGTAACCTCTAAAACTAAGACATCCAATTAAGCAGGTATAGAGATCTAACTAAAACTTACTCTAACTGAGCCCAGGAAAATAAAGGACTTATATACATTCTGGATATCCTTTACATCATATATACATACTGGCTGACATGCTTCGTCATATTGCAGCATAATATTTAGCTGAAAAACGATCACCAATAATTATCCTGATGTCATACATACATAGTTACATACATAGTTACATAGCTGAAAAGAGACTTGCGTCCATCAAGTTCAGCCTTCCTCACATATGCTTTTGCTGTTTTACACCTCCCAGTACACGGTAGAGACTACTGCAGAGCCTAGCCGGTATGTTCCAGCCCCTTTGATTGACCCGTCCCAGTGTCTGTGACTGCTACTGGGAGGACATCAAAGACAGGTAATATCTTGCCCGGTGCCTTATTGTTACCCACCTGTTTACCTGCATTTAGTCTATCTGTTGCCTGGGTGTGTTTGCATTGGTCTGTCTCTAGCTTAAGTGCCCGGGTGGAGTGTTTGTCTGTATGCCCCTTTGGGATAAAGGGGGGTGGACCTGTGGGTGTGTGCCTGGGGGTCCTCTGTTGCCTGTTTACCCCTTTTAGGAGCCACGTGGCTGTGGCTGTAGGGAAAAAGGGGGGTGGACCTGTGGAAGTTTTCCTTCTTTGCCTGTTTACCTCTTTTAGGTGCTGGGTAGCTGCAGCAGTAAGGAAAAAGAGGTGGGGGGAGTCTGTGGAAGGGTGTAGACTCACTGCTTCCTGGGGATTCCCCATGGTGTCACTTTGATAGCCTAGCTAGCCTCATTGTGCACATAGCTCTGCTTGCAGAGAGGTGGTACCCTCCAGCTTCGAGCGCTGAGGCTGGTGGCATTCCAATTTTATTAGTGGTGCGTGGATTCGGGCAGGCATTGCTGTCTCCATCACCACGGGGTAGTGAGACTTACGGGTGGGTCCGTAGGGGCGCTACGAGGGTGAGGATAGTGGTGGCCACACTTAGTGGACCGCTGTAACGGGGAGGCATACGGATCTCGGGCCGGTGTTAGCTGTTATCCGTGGCCGCGGGTAGTGAGACTTACGAAAGTCGTTCTCCGAGCGGGGACACTACGAGGTTGAGGGAGGTGGCTTTGGTCACATGAGTAAAGGAAAGGGATTACTGTTGAATTTATTTGAACTGTGATGCATGCACTGTATTTCAATTGAATTGTTGTTTTAATTGGGAGTCATTCAAACTCCTGTGTCTGTCTCTACTTTCACTTTACTTTTACTATTTCTCTACTTCCTGTGTTATTTACACTTTCCACTCCTATTTCTCTTGTGAGAGAAGTGATTGGTCACACACTTCTCACCTCGCTCCAATCCGTGGCTACCTCGGGTAGGCAGAATTAGTGACTAGTCTACGTTTTGGGAAGACGCACTTGGGGGGACCCACCCTTTCAAGTGGCAGTCGAGCATTGTAGACACTCTGTTTAACACCTTCTTTCCTCTATATCTGGGACGCCTTTTATAGGGGGAATGGGGCAGGAATTAGGAAAGCCCAGTAAGGGCTGGTTAGCGTGTGATCTAGTTGAAGATAGAGAGGGTGAAGAGATGGTTAAGGGAGTTGAAAAGATTGCTAAAGTGTGTAAAATTGCTGTGCCTTCATGTGGTAGATTACAGCCAGAAAGCTGGTGTAGATTACTGACAGAGAAGAAAGGCAAGCTTGCAGATAATGATTTACTACGTACTGCAGAAGCCTGGTACAAAGTAGCAAGAGCTATTCAGCAGGAAGGTTGGGTTGAGGAAGAAATAGATCACAAAGGTGTAAAATTGTATGTATATCATAATAATTATGTTGCTGGGGCATTCCCTCAGCCAGCACCCCAAAATGGCGCTCAGGGGATGTTTATCCCCAAGGTTCAGTCATCAATGAGTGACAGCCAGCTGACCATGTTCCCCACTCCCAACCCTCCCATAACCCATCCCATCATCGCCCCTGTTTGTCCGGTCCTGAATTCTGATGGATCTTTATTCTCCCCCCATCATCCCTAACATTCCCATCATCCTCATCCATCCCTACACTACCATCTCTGTCTAAACCAAGCATTTCATCCGCCATTCCTTCTCTACGCTCTCTCTCTGTCAATAATCCTACCCTCCCACTTGCATCTACCCAGTTCACTAACCCCTCCTCACTTGCTACTGTCAATCCCACTACACCCACTCCGGCTCCTCCTACTACACCTGCCTCCGCTAATCTCTCTCCGTCCTCTCTCCTGCCTATACCTCCCACAGCCCAAGTTACCACCCCTTCAGCTTCATTTCCATACCCCGGATATTCCTCCTCCTTTCCTAATCCCTACC
This sequence comes from Pelobates fuscus, assembly GCF_036172605.1. NCBI lineage: Eukaryota > Metazoa > Chordata > Amphibia > Anura > Pelobatidae > Pelobates > Pelobates fuscus. Next base: position 180,457,771 of record NC_086317.1, on the reverse strand, counting down.
CAACTATCCCGCCCTCCCCAGGTTCCACCTTAGCCCCTGCCCAGATGGCCTGGCCATACCCCTTCCCTTACCACATGGCTCTGCCCTATCCTAACCATGCCTACTTCCTTTCCCAAGCCACTCCCCAGACCCCGTTCACGCCCAATCCGGTACAGTCTACCCCGGATGTGCCCACATCCAACATGGCCGCCACTACCTCCCTTAACCCTAACGCAGCTTCCTTTCACGCCTCCAATATGGCGGCCCCCAGTAATCCAGCACCCCTAATGCCGGTACTTCCCGGTGACTTCTCACCCCAAGCTCATAATCCACTGGCCACCCCAGCATCCGGGATCCCCGCATACCCCCCGGTTCTGACACCTCAAGCGGCCCCACTTCCCAGAGGGGTCCAGGTCACATACGAAGATGAGTATGAGGAGGCCCGCTCTCATGGATACCGGGGCTCACCGGATGCCATGGGGCCTCCGCCTCGCTGTTCCCTCGATGATCCTTTCGGACATACGGGCCGGGGGGTCAGGCCCCTCCTAAATATGTTTCTTTTAATCCTACTCAGGCTAGTGCTCTGATGAAATCACTCCCTGACCCAGAAAAGCAACCTATGCCTTTTTACCGAGGGATAGTTCAAATTCAAAAGACTTATTCCGCCGCATGGCGTGATTTACTGAGCATTTGTGCTATCAAAGCCGGAGATGCATACTGGCCCAGCATTGCCCGCCACCTCAGCACAGATTTGCTTATAAGTGACATTGATTACCCCTCCGGAGTAGCATTCTGCAACCAGCTAAAGGAATGGGCTAAGGACAAACTTGCAGATCAGGCTGCTGGCCTTACTGATATTGTACAGGAAAAAGGAGAATCAGTTTCATGCAAGACTGTTTCAAATGTTTACAGATTTGGGATTTGATCTCACAGACAAGATCCATTCTCAAATGCTGTCTGGTTCATTTGTCCTAGGTGTCAAAGACTCCATACGCAAGGGAATCATTGCTGCACGCCCTGAATATAAAGTAGTCCCTCTGGATACCTTACTCCTAGTTGCTAGGGGTCTGGAATCTGCCCAGACTCCTAGAAAGCCCAATTCAGCTCCTCTCATGGTGTCCCGCCCCAGACCTGTCCCAAAAGGCACCAAACCCGAGGATGGATTTTGCTTTAATTGCAAAGCTAAAGGACACTTCAAAAATGATTGCCCAGAACCCAAGAAGGTGTTCAAGCCTGCTCCTGGCCCCAAGGCCACAAAAACAGTTCCAATAGTTGAGGAACCAGATGATTAGGAAATTGGCAAGCCTGTGTCATTAACCCCTGTCATGGCAGTGTCTTCAGGGGATAAGGGGGGGCCACTTGCCACTGTGACTCTACCCATTGAAGGACAACCTACTACATTTCTTGTTGACACAGGTGCAGCCCGAAGTGTTCTACGAGAACAAGATCTGCCAGACCCATCATTTCTGTCAAATATTGATGTCTCTTGTGTAGGAGTGGATGGCCTACCAAGACACAGTCCTTTAACAACTCCATTACGAGTTGGCAACTACCCTAGCTTGCTTGCTCGGTTTGTGGTATCCTCCACATGCCCCATTAACCTGTTAGGCGCTGATGTCCTCTCACGCCTGCAGGCATCTATCATCTTCACTCCAGATAGACAAGTAGAGCTATCTACCTCTCTATCTGTGTCAGACACCTCAGCCTTGTGCTCCCTACCTCTGATGCTCCATTTAGAAAATCCCCATGAGGATGCAAAGGAACTGAGGTCCAATTTCCCGGATTCACTAAAGACACAAGTACCTGCAAAACTGTGGTCCTCAGGCCCAGAGGACATAGGTCACCTAAAAGTTCCACCTGTGGTGGTAAAACTCATTCCAGGAGCAAAGCTACCAAGGAAACCACAATACCCTTTAAAACCAGCTCAAGCTGCAGCTATCTCAATACAAATCAAAGCACTCTTGGAGAAGGGTGCTCTTGTCAAGTGTGAATCAAAATGCAACACCCCATTGTTTCCTGTGAAGAAAAAGACTCCAAAAGGTGAACCTGAGAAGTATAGAATGGTCCAGGATCTCCGTGCAGTGAATGAAGCAACAGTCCTGGACACCCCTATTGTACCAAACCCACACACTCTGCTCTCTGGGGTCCCACCTTCTGCAAAATACTTCACAGTCATTGATCTGGCCAATGCCTTCTTCAGTGTACCCCTGGATCCAATTTGCCAATACCTGTTTGCCTTCACACATGAAAAGCAACAGTATACATGGACTGTCATGCCCCAAGGGGCACAAAACTCTCCTAGTCAATTTGCAAAGGCAATGTGCTCTATCCTTGATCCATGGCAATCAGACCATCCAGAAGTTGTCCTTCTCCAGTATGTGGATGATTTGCTGCTCTGTGGAGATGACATACCCACAACTGAAGAATGTTCAATTAGTCTCCTTTGCTACTTAGCAGACCAAGGATGCAAAGCTTCACTTCTCAAGCTTCAATTCTGTCAACTTACTGTCATCTTCCTTGGCCATTGTCTATCTCAGGGTACTAGACATCTCACTCGTGACCGAGTTAGAGCAGTACTGGAAATTCCACCACCAAGGACTTCAAAATCTCTACATGCCTTCTTAGGCCTCATTTCCTACTGCCGAGCATGGATCCCAGAAGCCTCTCTGCTCATGCAACCACTCTATGATGCACTCAAGTCAGACCCATTCTGCCTGACCAATGAAGCACAAGAAAACTTCTGTACACTAAAACGTGCTATTGCATCTGCTCCTGCTCTAGGCCTACCAGACTATACCAAACCCTTCAAGTTGTTTGTCTCTGAAAGACAAGGCCACGCTACAGGAGTCCTTACTCAAACAAATGAATTAAGAGGCCGTCAAAGGCCTATTGGATTTTTCTCCTGCCAGCTGGATATTGTGGCCAGAGGGACCCCCTCTTGCCTTCGGGCCGTTTTTGCAGCAAGAGAACTAATTGAAAGAACTGCGGACCTGGTCCTTGGCCACCCTCTAGTTGTCTTGGCCCCTCATGACATTTCTGCCATCATCAACCAAGTACAACTCAAGCATGTGTCTCCTGCAAGACACCTACGTCTTCAATGTCATCTCCTGTTACCTGACAACATTACCATACAAAGATGTCAAGTTCTCAATCCGTCCACTCTTCTCCCACTACATGAGGGAGGTATCCACTATGGGTTTATCATGGATGAAACCTACATCTACCTTCTTACTGGTACCATCAAGAGAATGCATCCTGATTTATCCTTTCATGATGGACAAACACCTCTCTGCGAGGGAGCAGGATATGCCTTCTGTACCATGTGGTACAAGTCAAACATCACTCCTGAACCTTGCTATGAAGATGAGCTCTATCATCTGGTGGAAGTGAAACTCACTGCACAAGACTTCTGCTGTGACTCTGAAGGTAACAGCATGGTCTTGATTCTTCTTCTACCTTCAGAACTCAAATACTTGTATCGTCATTGGGACATTGCCGTCCCACATGTCCCTGTCACCAAGCTGAAAACAAGATCATGGAATGATCTTGGGCCCATGGCAAAATTATGGGCCACCATGAATGAATCACAGCTACAGGAAAATGGCATTGTCAAATACCTAACAATTGACCATCTTGAAGCATGGCCACGCCACCTCCTGGAAAATGAATTTCAAGACTATGACCCAGAGACACCTCATGACTGTTTTGAACAGATGAAAATGGAGACAATACACCTACCAACTGTACATGAGGATCCATTAGCAGAACCCGATCTCACTCTGTTTGTGGACGGTTCAAGGTATGCTGATGAAGAAGGAAAATACCACACAGGATATGCCGTAACCACAACAGATGAAGTTATCAAGTCATCATCTTTACCACCAACAATGTCTGCACAAGAAGCTGAATTGCAAGCCCTGACTTCAGCATGCAAGATCTCCGAAGGAAAACGTGCCAACATCTACACAGATTCAAGATACGCTCTGGGTGTGGCACATGACTTCGGACTAATTTGGAAAACAAGAGGATTTCTTACCACTGCCGGTACGCCAGTCAAACACAGTTCTGCAATCAAGGAACTAATGGATGCCCTCCTACTCCCGGAAGAAGTGGCCATTTTGAAAGTAAAGGCACATGGGAAATTGGATACAGATGAAGCAAAGGGCAACCACTTAGCTGATCAGGCTGCTAAGCAAGCGGCAAGAAAATTGCAGGAAGTGGATGAAGAAGTGTCCGGACACGAAGAAATTCCTATTTTTACCTTCCTACTGACCTAAGAATCTTACGGGAACAGCAAGCTACAACTGCCCCCGAAGAAATACAGAAATGGAAGAAGAAAGGAGCAGTCCTAAAGGATGGAGTATACTACAACAACTTTAGATTCTGCCTTCCTAAGAATTTATATCCAGCAGTTGTCCAATGGGCACATGGACCTGCACATCTGTCAAAAGACTTAATGGCTGCCCTCATACAAAAGTATTACGAAGCACCTGGAATCACAACATTGATCAACAGCTTCTGTAGGGCCTGTGTCATTTGCGCAAAATGCAACCCAGGAAAACCAATCAAAGTGCCCTTGAAACACCTGGCTAAGCCTATCTACCCATTCCAGAGAATTCAGATTGACCACATACAAATGCCCAAGAGTGGGCCTCATGAATATGCGCTAGTAATAGTGGACATGTTTTCAGGCTGGCCAGAAGCCTACCCAGTGGCCAATATCACTGCCAAGACAACAGCAAAACGTCTACTTGCAGATATTGTATGTAGATTTGGACTTCCAGAAGTCATTGAAAGTGACCAGGGCACAGCCTTTACAGCAACAGTGACTAAAGAAATTTGGACTGCTCTGGGAGTGACCCTAGCTTTTCACACCCCTTACCACCCACAAAGTAGTGGCAAAGTGGAACGCATGAATGGCACCCTAAAAGCCAGAATGTTAAAAATGTCACAAGAAACAAAGATGCCCTGGCCAGAAAGCTTGTCAATAGCTTTATTCAGCGTTAGGCACACACCTAGAGGGAAGCACTCACTATCCCCATATGAGATTCTATTTGGGACTGCACCCAGACTAGGTTGTTATTACCCTCAACAGTTACAGCTTCAAACTGATGTTTTAGTAGATTATGTAACTGAACTTGCAAGTGCCTTGAACAAAATACATGCCCAAGTTTTCTCTTCAATTCCAGATCCCGAATCTGACACGGGTACCCACAACCTGCTTCCCGGAGATTGGGTTCTGGTCAAGAAATTTGTGCGGAAACACACCCTGGAACCAAGATTTGACGGACCATTCCAAGTACTCCTGATCACATCAACCTCCGTCAAGTTGGCCGGCAGGCCACATTGGATCCACGCTTCCCATTGCAAGAAGACTCCTGCTCCAGAGGAAGCAGATACCGCACAACCATGTACCTCTGGTACATCATCTCCTTAATTAGCTTAATTAAGGCCCAACAAGTAGCCATTACTAAAGATGCCAGTGGGTATACCTTCTGGTACAATTCTTCATGTACCCGTGTGGCTACATACACTTTTGATTACTGTGACATTGTAGACTGCCCATTTCCTACGTCACAAATTCAAACTATCTATAGAGATATGAAATGATGCAAAATAGAACAAAAAAAAGGTTGCGCCTAAAATATACAGTAAAACATATAAGAGTGTATATAATAAATAATATAAAATAATACAATTTAATATTAAATATTAAATGAAATATAAATGGATAATTGGCAATAGTCCAAAACACTTATCATAAGTCCATAATGGTAGATGCCGTGTATAAGAACAGGGATCCTGAGGCGTAAAATGGGGTGTGTCTTCACAAAGGTGTCCTTGAAATCCAGTGATATGCAGTAATATGTGAAGAAAAAAACAAGAGGAACTCCAATGGCACAGTATATAGATGAATAAAATGGTAAATAAAATAAAAGTAGTCTTACTCACACTTTTCAGAGCTAGAACCTAGCTCTGATATAACGCACGTGAAGTGGAATAATCCCCACTCAAGGATATGCGGAGTAATATTGATTGGCGAGTATCTGGCTCAGATTCAACGTCCAAGTTGGTATTATTCGACCCAGGGAGATAAAATAAAGTATATAGTGCTCTCTGTATAGTAATTAAAAGGTATAAAAAGAGAATAAATATACTACTCACAGTATATAGAGCAGGCTTGTACTGCTCAATGTAGGCGCTTTTACTATTATCTACTTGAAGAAGCCCTTGCGGCAAACGCGTTTAGATATTAATTTTATTACTTTACAATAAAGAAAATACTTTGGCATAAAACATTTTATAGCCATTTTGATTTCTTTTTCACCTGACTATACATATACTATCTACCTGACGAGAAGCCTAAAGAATCCTTAGGTGGGGATGATACCACCCAAGCGCCTACATTGAGCAGTACAAGCCTGCTCTATATACTGTGAGTAGTATATTTATTCTCTTTTTATACCTTTTAATTACTATACAGAGAGCACTATATACTTTATTTTATCTCCCTGGGTCGAATAATACCAACTTGGACGTTGAATCTGAGCCAGATACTCGCCAATCAATATTACTCCGCATATCCTTGAGTGGGGATTATTCCACTTCACGTGCGTTATATCAGAGCTAGGTTCTAGCTCTGAAAAGTGTGAGTAAGACTACTTTTATTTTATTTACCATTTTATTCATCTATATACTGTGCCATTGGAGTTCCTCTTGTTTTTTTCTTCACATATTACTTCACTGGATTTCAAGGACACCTTTGTGAAGACACACCCCATTTTACGCCTCAGGATCCCTGTTCTTATACACGGCATCTACCATTATGGACTTATGATAAGTGTTTTGGACTATTGCCAATTATCCATTTATATTTAATTTAATATTTAATATTAAATTGTATTATTTTATATTATTTATTATATACACTCTTATATGTTTTACTGTATATTTTAGGCGCAACCTTTTTTTGTTCTATTTTGCATCATTTCTTATCATTAGGGGATTATAGGGGACTCCCCTTTAAGGATTGCAGCCTTACTATTATTTTCTTGTGTGGCAATCTAGCGCTGATTTTTTCTCTTTCCATTATCTATAGAGATATCCCTCATGTAAAGGACCCCTATGTTTGTGTAGTTGACAAACAATGGGGGCATAACTGTAACCATTGGGGGGCTGCAGGGTGGAATGCTGGGCCTGCCTGGGGTTACAAACCCAAAAGTGCCTTATCTAAGGTAGATGACCATGGTTGATCCCTCCTCCAAAGAATTACCCTAAGGAAGCCTGGAGGAGGTACACCCATGAAATTAATCCTAAACATAGAGCATCCCAGTCCAACGGATGCAGATCAGTATGTAATGGGAATGTATTGGAAGAAAGGTTCCTATAACAAATTGGGGCACTTCTACCTAAAAGATATGTGCCACTCTCCAGAGTGGCAAGGGGCCACCCACATGGTCTCAAATCCATTAAAACCACACATCCAGTCCTTTAAAGACATGATGGCCATCGCTAACCCCACCTTTGAAGATACTATGGCCGCTGAAACAGGTTTTAATGATGTTAATTTATGGTTAGAATGGATGAAATATAATGCCAACAAACATAACAGAACCGCATGCTATGTGTGTGGTGGTGTCCGGCCTCACCTTGGCACCGTACCTTTGACTTTGCCAGTAGATATAGAAGAATGTGTTTTGAGTCTTTTTGCCTACCACTATAACTTTAATAGGTCCCTCTGCGAAGCATGGACAGTAGAATACCCTCTCCTAACCAAGGATGTCAAACCCCCAGATGGTGTTACAGTTTACAAAGGAAACTACACCTGTTATGCCAATTATGATGGAATTGGTAAGTTCTTGGGTAACTTCTCCAAAGGGTATTGTGCCACCTACAGAACTGTCCCTATGTACCTTTTACAATTCCATACTAGGTCATTAGGGGATATTTACTGGTTGTGTGGGGATTTACAGTTAAGATCCAGGATGGACAAGGAATGGTGGGGGGAGTGTACTCTGGCTAAAGCCATCATGCCTATACATATTATCTCTGACACACACCCTGACATACATGAGTCCATACACACACCAGCCAAGGTTAAGCGTGAAGCCCCAGTAAGAGGCAGTTTTGACCCCCACATTTACATTGATGCCATTGGGGTGCCTAGGGGGGTGCCTAATGAATTTAAAGCAAGAGATGAAGTTGCTGCGGGGTTTGAATCACTTTTTACCATAGTTACTGCAAACAAGAATTTAAATTGGATAAATTACATTTATTACATCCAACAACGCTTTGTTAACTACACCAGAGATGCCCTCCAGGGTTTAGCCGAACAGCTGCAGGCTGCATCTCAAATGTCCTTCCAGAATAGAATGGCCTTAGACATGATTCTAGCTGAAAAAGGGGGCGTATGTAAAATTTTGCCCGACACCATGACCTGTTGTACGTACATCCCAGAAAACACAGGTCCTAATGGTAAAGTCACCTTGGCCATAGAGAAATTAAATAAGCTCTCTGAAGAGTTAAAAAGGAATTCTGGGATAAAAGATCCCTGGGAAAGATGGTTTGGTTGGATGACTGGATGGCAAAAAGCTTTAATGCATATTGGTATGGCATTACTAATTTTTCTCTTTATTTTTGCTCTTCTCGTTTGTTGTGTCCTCCCTTGTCTAAGAAAATTTCTGCAGAAGACTGTAGACCAAGCGGCACCAACTTTTGCACACCTGACAGTTGATGACCAAGATTTCCAAGATCTCAACTCACCCTGTATACCGCTGCAAACTATCCCTTTTACTGATAAAGTGCAAGAGTTCTAGGTAGGGAACCAGCTTAGGGACAGCGTCCGTCTCTATGGCACTGACTGCCGTGCGGAGATGTGGTGGACAAGCCACCGCGGGTTACCAGCGGAGTGAAGAGATTTCCTGACCGTATTGACGGATGTGCTGCAGCCTGTTAGGGAAAGGAAGGGACAGAATTGCACTTTGCAATAACACCTAGCTAGCGGTCACTGGGTTTCTGTGCCTTTGGGCTAACACATCTTTTGGTATTAACAAATAAAGTTTATCTTTTTTAGAACTAACATTTCATAGGGGGGACTGATGTAGAATTATTAAAAACCTTTATTGATCCTGTATTGAATTTTTGTACTAACTCCATTTTAACTTCATTACATGACAGATTTCCTAACAGCATTTAGAATATTGAGTAGAGAATGTATTTTCTAGAAGAATATGACTAACACCGGAATTATCAAGTTCCTGTAATATGAAACAAAGTATACTATAGCTAGGCCATGAGAAAACTGCTCTAATGAAATGTTCTTTCATAAAAAAGACCCTGAACCTGAGTCTGACATCACTAACTACCCAAAATGACGCCCAAGCCCCCCTTCCCACCGAGTAAGCCTCGTGCTGGGTAAGATGGCGCTTGAGCCATCTGTCCACACCCGTGTCCAAAATGACGCCACCTCCCGGTGGGAGGACACCTAGTCAGCCACTTAGTACTTGAGCCAATTAATAATATTGATGGGTGGACATTGACATAGCCACCTAACACCTAATCCAATTAATGATGTTTATTTGTTGTTATCTTGATATTCAATGATGATGTAATTTTGCTCTTATAAGGGTCTGCGAGCCCGCTTTTGTTTTTTGTAATTCTTTATTTTTGATGTGCTTTTGAAAGAATACAGGTATGCTCACAGTGTCACAACAACAATAGTAAGCCTTCAGTGTGAAACACGATAACCAGCATTGGTATGACATTTGCAGAAACAGCAAATTTTTTTTTTTTTTTAAGAGTGTAGAACACGCTTGGTTTAAGCTATGTAGTCATATCTAAGATGGTATACATCAACATTATTGTCTAGCAGAGCACTGCGAGCCCGCTTTTAACCAGATGCCATTAAATTTTCTCGAAGTGCTTTTAACCTGAACTCCGTGTGTCAGTGTGAATTTACTTCTGCGTATACGCAATTTAATCATCTCAGATTTGGACAGGAACAGATAGACATTTAAAAATATTTGTTTATTTTCAAAATAATCCATATCATACATACACAGTGAGAGAGCAAGATGAGAAACCATGATTTTATAATAAGATGCTTAATGTCCACTTCTGAGTAGAAAACAAAAGAATGGTATACCTTTGACAAAAATGCATAGATCCCAAATGAAAATATATCTGCTCCTAGTGACTAAGATAGCAATTAGATACTATAGGCTTGACAAGAAAGGAAGAATTAAAAAAGAAACTGTAATAGAGTTACAAATACATATAAGTACCAAGCACTAGAGATTTCCAGCTAAATGTAAAGAAGATGAGAATAACAGAAAAGACTGGAAAATAAAAGGAGAAAAAAAAAAGTAAAAATAAATAGCAAAAAAGGTAGAGACGGAAGAGTAGCTGTAAATGCAACCACTGAAAGAAGAGTTCTGTGGAAAGTTTCTGCAATAACGAAAGGTTAAGGAGTATTAGTCAGTAAATGTGTTTTAAAGTCAAAGCTGCCTGGTCTTATGATGTTTGGACGTATCATGACCTAAAATTTAAATTTATTTACAAATAATATTAAAGGGACACTATAGGCACCCAGACCCCTTCAGCTCATTAAAGTGGTCTGGGTGCAGTGTCCCCATTGCCCTTGGTCCTGCAATGTAAAAAATTGCAGTTTTTGAGAAACTGAAATGTGTACATTGCAGGACTAACACAGTCTATACCAGATGCACATTAGCCCCCCCCCCCCCCCATAAGATTATGTTGGAGGAGGCAAAGTGCCGACCCACCACGGATGCACATCAGTGCTGAAATCATGTAAGTGAATGAAGAGGATTTGATAGTTTATTGGCCAGGGTGGGGGGCGCAAGTGAGGGGGAAGGCAGATCGAACTACAGTGTTAGGAATACAAACCTGTATTCCTAACACTATAATATATATTTAAGTATAAGGACTAAAGACAGTCTGGTAGTAATATATGCAATGAATAAACAAAGGATTTCTAGTGCTTCGATAATGTTTGTAGGCAGCTATGACAACCCAGGCCAGAGTCTCTTCTTTCTGGTAGTAGGTAAGATGCAAAATGAAGAAAGAGGGTCGCAGCGCATGATCCAGATGGTGCTCGATGCATGTAAAAGAGCAGGAGACACAATATAGTGCAGTAGGTACTTATACTTGGTGAAGAAAATATAGAAATGCACTTACAGTTTTTTGGAGCTACTGATCAGCTCCAAATAGTAGCGCTAGGGCAGTATGATCCACTCCTATGGTTATACTGGTGCAGAAACAACTTGCTAGGAAGTGCATTAGGAACCAGATGCACTATATGGGAGTCCTGGCATGGGTAGTAGCAGCTCACCGATGCATATGTGGCATATAATATTTATATGTGAAAATATAAAAAAAAAAAAAATAATAGTGCACACCGATAAATAAAAGCAGTATTAAAATAAAATAAAAAAGAGGGGTACTCACAAAAGGAGAGCAAAAATGGGTTTCCTCAATCCAAATAGCATAGGTGGTATAATCCCAACCAAGGATATTTCTGGAGTCATCTTGGATAAAAGCAAGGTGCCCACCGCCATGTGTTGCGGCCCCGGCCCGCGGTTTATCCCGTCACTTCCTCCCATCAGCCACCGGGAGCCGCGCAGGAGGAAGGAGGAGGGAGTCAGAGTGGTAACTCTGACTTCATCAGGCTGAGCTACTACTGGACCCCAGGGAAGTCAACCTCCTGCATTTAAAAGGTAGGAAACAGTAGGGTGACTAAAATATTTTGTGTGTGTGTCTGTGTCTCTTTGTGTGTGTGCCTGTATGTATGTGTGTGTCTGTATATATGTCTGTGTGTGTGTGTCTATGTGTGTGTCTGCATGTGTGGGGGGGGTGGGTAGACATATGGGGAGTGGTGGGGGGTAGATGTATGGGGGAGGGCCCAGGGCAATTTTCGCACCGGGGCCCCGTGGTATCTATGATGCCTTTGGTCCAAAGTAGATAAAAAGTATACTCTTCCACTTTGAAGTGTTCCACTTTTGAATGGCTGTGATTTAACAAAACACGTAAAGTGTATTTCCAATTATATGGAATATTGTTGCTGCACCAGTATATCCACAAGCGGGGATCATACCGGCCAAGCGCTAATACTTGGAGCTGATCAGAAGCTCCAAAAAGCTGTAAGTGCATTTCTATATTTCCTACTACAATATATTGTGTCTCCTGCTCTTTTACATGCACTGAGCACCATCTGGATCAGAAGACACTCACAAGGTGTTGCGACCCTCTTTCTTCATTTTGGTAGTAATATACAGCTAGCTCCAAGCTTACAAATAAACATGCACACAAACCTGAAACCTTATAGTTAACACCATAAAATAAAAATGTCCTCTAACCCTTGGGCACATGGAAAGGAAGGCATTAAATTAGGTTATAGATAATTTACCCATGACTCTCTATGAAGTTGGAGGTTAATAGAAAGTAGGTTGAAATTGTAGTGATTTTAAGCAATTATGGAACAGCTAAGAAACATTAGTATAAAAGGCAAGGCATATTTGAGCAAAACTGAAAAAATGGGCACTAATAGGAAAAATAAAAACAGAAACATCTCGGTCCATATCTGGTAACTTCTTCAGTACAAAAGCAGCGGTACATTTTAGTTAAGTCGGGCAAGAATTGTCCAACTTTTCATGTAAATGCAAAGCAAATGTAAAATTTAAGACCAAAATAGCCAAACTGCAAAAAATCTCCAAGTCAACTATGCTTCCAGTTTGGTTGCTTGGGAATTAATTGTGAAATTCACTTTAAACTCCTGCCAGTGTAACTTTAGTAAAACAAAACAAAACAAAACACAAGAGTGTTGATGTGCAGAGATATAGATGCTGTGTTATTGGTCAGTATTGACCTTTCAGAAATACTCAAGGTTGGGATGGTTAGACAAAATCAGAAGTCAAAAAGAGAAATGAAATAAAAGAAAGTTTGTTTAGGCTTTGGAAGAGTTTAAATTTAAGGATAAGGAAAAATGTGTGTTTTTAAAGTATAGGCATGTGGAATTTGAAGAATTATTTACAAAGAATTCACTGTCATGTGATAATAGAGCTGCAGGAGATGCTGTACGGTATTCATCACTCAGAGCTTCTAGGTCCCTCAGAAATGTACTTTATGTGTGAAAAATGTTAGTAGGCAGATTGTAAGTGATTCCTTCCACTTCCTGTCCAGCTTCAAACACAGGCACTGGAGGAGCTGGAACAAACTGTCGCACTTTTGGTAGGACAGCCAGCGCTGTATCTTCCGCGAGGCTAACAAGGCATTTGCCTTGGATGGCACTTTCCAGGGGGCAGCAATAAAAACACCGCCCCCAAATGCCCAGGCAAATACCTTGTTAGCCTTGTTTTAAGGGAAGAAAAAAAGGAGGGGAAGATGGAAGCATTTAGGGAAACACTCTAAAGTGGGGTTAAACCACAGAGACTACCAAGGTAGTAATAACGAACAAGGACCAATTGAGTGCCCTAAGTGAAATAAAATTTAACTTTTATTAAGTAGGTTTAAAAAAGTATATATAACTATATACACTATGTACTTGCAAAAAATAATGTATAAACCTATGTACAACCCAGAATTGTATACAGTAGCAAGGTTATAGCCACTGCAATTGAGTACTAGAGTGATATATTAACTCTGTGCATGAAGCAAAGAAAATATATAATCGGAGTAGTAATATATTAACTCTGTGTGAGAAACAAGTAAAATATAGTGATGCAGCGTTGTACTAACGTTCTAATACACTGTAATACATATAAGTAACAATTTATGTAGCCAAAGCAGAGGACCTGTTCAAAAGTTTTCAGTGTACCTCTGGTGACACAAACCTGCAACTAATCAATGTTGCAATTGTGGTCTGCTGTAGTATAGAGCTATCATGAATAGTTACACAGTGAACGTAACAAACGCTGACATAATAAAAAAAACAAAACAAAAAATCACTAAAAGTATCGCCAAAAAGGTCAATTAGCTGATAAGTAAGAGTACTGAAAGGGGTCTGATTAGTAGATACACGGTGGGCTTGATAGTAATGCCCTATGTGCAAAAAATAGCAAGTATCTAGGATGACGGTTAGCAATTCGTCACCACTGTTCAGAGAGTCTAAGGACAAGTTAAACCACCGCTCATAAATCACCCTGTACTAACAGTAACAATAAACGGGATTCGGAGGGTAATCTGGGCACATACTATCTAAAGCCCACAATGCAAGGTAGCAAGGAATCACCGATGTCCCCTGACGCGCGCGTTTCGCCCACAACTCATCAGAGGGGAACCGATGTGTGGAACGTGGCCAGTTATTTAAAGGGCATGGATCCACTTGATTGGAGAGTTCAAAAAGCCCGCTGTTTTGGTTAACCAATGATGGTAAGGGTATTCTGTGACGTAAAGTGAGTCCAGAATTGAAAGGGTGTTTAACCCTATCTGATCATGATAGCTCAATCGCTCAATTCAACAAGGTGGTCTACGTTAGTGATAACGTTGACGACAGTTGTAATAATAGCTCAAGAGTTAGTGACTTAGTATATGGCAATTTCATATGCTGGGAATGAAATGCCTTAAGGTTTCAAGAAGTGATTTGATACATATACAATGTATGTCAATGGGATAATTATCATACCCAGCTAAATGACCGGGTGTTAAGCCTCATGTAGTCATATTATGTATACAGTAGGTATGATTGGGAATAAGCCCCCAAGAGATTGTGTGATGTTGAAGAGGGTCCAGGGTTAGAAAAGTGTTTAGCCCTGTCTAATCGTAATCCCTCCCTCGTTCAATGGAAAGGGATCCTCCATATTGAAGAATAATGTTAGCAGCAGATGTTATTGCTCAAGAATTAATAGCTTAATATGCAGTAATTTTGTATGGTTAGAGGAAAAGCACTGCAAAGTTAATAATTTAGTTTAGTAATTTAAATGCCATAGTGTGTGAGGCAATAGTTTGATCAGCATATCGTGCTAAGTGACCGGTTGTTGAACCTTCAGGTGATATTCAATGTACAGTGTGATTAGAACTAGGGCACCGCGAAGGTTGATAATTTAATTTTTGATAATTAAGATGCCATGGTAGAATATGATAAAGGGTTGATCCGCATGCCGTGTTAAATGACGTTTTTAAAAAAAAAAAAAAAAATCCTACCAAGTAGTACTTAATTGGTCACTAGATGGATAATACAGATCAACGTTAAAAATCGCGTTGACGTTGATAGCCCACGTTGATAAATCGTCCCAACGGTTAGAATGTTTGGGAATAAAGTTAACATAATGATATTAGTGCCAAACAGCATTTAATAAAAGATACTAAGTAGCATTTATGCAGAAGATAAACAAAGGATCGCAGGGGGTGAACTGTATTCAAAACTGTCAGAGTGGATGTCCAAAATATTGCAGAAATTCTGCTGATTATAGTACAGTTAAACCATAATGGAGATGCATATTTATCTGCTTCAAAAGATAGTCACATGAGTACCAAAAGTAAGGAGGTGAAAAATAATTGAATGTTGATTATTTAGGATATTACATAGTAGAGAATTCAATAAATGTTTAAAACATGAATTAGTGTATAATGAGACTTTAACTCCAATGATTGAGCGGAGAGGTATAGTAGGAGAAGCTAGTTGTCGCAAAAGGTGACAAAGATACAGCAGTAACAGTTCTAAGAATCAGAGATGTATAGATACAAATAGGTAAGTGTGGCAAAATGCTAAGGTTGTTAACATTACCCGTAAATCTGTGGTAAGGTTGATACATATTGGGACTAATTAGTACCCAAAAGATGGAACTACTGCATCTGTGTGCAGACCATGTTGGGTTACCCGGCCGGGTATATTAAAAAAAAAGATACGGTAAAATAAGGGACTATTTTAGTTTATAGTTCTATGGGATATAAGGGCCATGTGATGAGTGGTTGTCCTTAGATCCCTACAGAAGGGGAAGTTTCCCCCAGAGATCCATAGAATGATACTAATAATGGGGGGGTACTGGTACGAAGTGCCCAATAGAGAACAAACCAAAGGAAACATATTTCTATGAGTGTATGAACGGGGTGAAGTTAAATTCTTCATTTAAACCCGCTGGGGCTAGGGTTTTGGATTCATAAATCCACCTGGATTCTTTTTGAAAAAGTATAAGGTTGTAATTCCCTTTTCTCGAATTGAGAATAACTCTTTCTAGAGCCTGAAATGAGAGATGGTTGGGATTGCCATCATGAAAGTTCCGTACATGATTTGCTATAGGGGTACTCAAATTAAGATTTTTTCACTGAGTTTACATGTTGTAGGGTTCGTCTTCTTAGTTCTTGGTAGGTTTTTCCTATGTACTGCATCCCACATGAGCACGTGATGACATATATAACGCGTGTGGTACTGCAATTTATAAATTGTTTAATTTGGAATTCCTTTTGAGTTCTAGTACATTTGGCAACTTTGGACTGGTTAATAAAAGGGCAGGCCTTACAGTGTCCACACTTATGGATTCCCATAGGTGCACTGAGCCAACTTCTAGGGCCACTTCCTTGCTCCAGATGACTATGTACCAGGAAGTCACTCAAATTCCTAGATCTGCGTGCTGTAATGTTGGGATATTGGACTGATTCAGGTTTTAGATCAGTATCGTATTGCAGAATTGGCCAATGTTGGGTGAATATTTCTTTGATGGGTTTCCATTGTTTATCGAATGTCCCGATACATCTAATAAGTTGATTAGGTGGAGTGTTTTTTTGGGAGTGGAGACTAGTGCTTCTGTCTTGAGTGAGGGCCCTATGGAACGCTTTTTTTAGAATTCTATTAGGATACCCACAGTTTTTGAAGCGAGTTCTTAGTTTATTTGCTTCGGCTTGAAAGGACTCGTCATTGGAACAGTTTCTCCTGGCTCTTAAATATTGTCCGTATGGTATTCCAGCCCTGAGGCGGTACGGATGGAAACTGTTCCAATGAAGAAGGCTGTTGGATGCAGAACTTTTCCTGTGTAGTGTTGTGTCTATGGTGCCGTCCATGTTCAAGAGGATTCTGAGGTCCAAGAATTCAAGTTGTGTTTCGTGGATTACATGTGTTAATCGTAGCCCAATTTGGTTGTTGTTAAGCACTTCCACCATATCCGTGAAGTTTGACACAGAGCCTGTCCAAAATATTAAGATGTCGTCAATATACCTAACCCATTTAAATATAAACGGGTGGAATTGGTTTGTTGTCGGGTCTTTAAAGATGTTTTCTTCCCACCACCCCAAATACAGGTTGACGTAGCTGGGGGCACGAGCAGTGCCCATAGCTGTGCCACGCAGTTGTAGATAGTACACCCCATTAAACACAAAATAGTTGTGGGTTAAGACAAACTCTAGGAGTGATAGAATCAATTTGATTTGTTGCGAATTGTATTTGGAAGATCTATATAGATAGTAGGAGGTGGCTTGTAGTCCTTTGTCATGTGGGATGTTGTTATATAATGAGACGACATCTAGACTGGCTAGAAGGGAATATGGAGGGACTGTCAAGTTCTCAAGTAACAGTAAAGTTTGTTTCGTGTCTTTCACATACGAGTCCAGTTGGATAACAAATGGATGTAAGAGTTGTTCTAAGAATTTGCTAGTTTTTTCAGTCAGGGAGTTATTGCCTGACACTATGGGTCTCCCAGGGTTTTTTTAGGCACTTGTGGACTTTGGGGAGACAATAGAAGGTAGCCACTGTGGGGTTGTTATTAGGAATCATAAATTGATACTCCTCCTTTTTAATAAGGTCATCTGATAAGGCCTGAGTTAAGGGGGCCCAAGAGCTGGCCGGCTGGCCACCTTTGGATCCCCCGAGGCAGGCGGACAGTTCTGTCCCAGGCGGTCGGGCGCGCTAAGCAGGCAGTGGCCAGTTCTGACCCAGGCGGTCAGGCGCGCAAAGCAGGCAGTGAGGTTGCTGAGCTCTTCCTGATCAGCTCCCTCGAGCGACCTAGAGAAATGCCGGGAGCCGGAATAAGACGTCACTCCGGCTCCCGGCATTACTCTGCGACGTGCGAGGGAGCTGATCAGGAAAAGCTCTTTAGTCCCTGCAGTTTAAGCTTAATGGTATTGTATTGTGCGTCGACATATGTGCACACAGTACTTTGTAAGGAATGTCCAAAGGTGCCTGAACTTGTATGGCATTTCTTTGGAGATATCCCAGTGTACATACATCAATGATGATGATGCCTTAGACACACAACTGCTGCTGAAGTAGGTGTTTTTTGTTTTTTAAATGGTTACTACAACCAAAAAACAATGTTTTCATAAAATACTGGTTTTGTTTAGAGTAACCCTTTCTGAGGTGGTCCCCCAAAACATAAAAAAAAAAAAAGAAAAACGTTATTCCATTACATAAAGTACCATACATAAAGCTAAATTACTGAGTCCAAATTCTTCCTGCAGCCCAAAAGTTCTTGGCTGACGTCAGTGTGTCGCAAATGGCTTTATGGCTTTAGCATGCTGTGTGTGTTGATGTCACAGGCCAATTTTGCACAGATTTGACATTAGCCAGGCCGGAACAATTCTGGACTAGCTAATAGCGCTGCGGGAGGTGGAGTTACACCTCTGGCAGCTAAGGGATTCTGCAGAGCTGCCAAAGCTGGATGTCGATCCTGCCACTCATTTATTGACTTAGGTCATAATCTGACCACTCTCAGCCAATAAATGAATGTCTGTGCATCTTAATTAGCACAGAATTTTCATAGGAATTCCAGGCTGGCTGATGACAACCCGTGACACTGCCGGAGGTGGAGTTAAACCTCTGGCAACAAATGGGTTAAACAGAAAAACACTGAACATTCAGACTCCAGGCACCATGACCACTTCAAATCACTGATATGGTCATGATGCTGAGAGAAACCCTTTAAGTATGTTTTTTAATATGTAAGCATTAAAATTACAATAGGTAACTAGCCATTTCTTTTTATTAGTAAGGCAATTTAGGTAAGTGTGTGCTATGTGTGTCCCTATCATAATGCTGCAAATAAATCTGTCATTTATAGGATTACAATGCGGGTTTTGGAAACTTTTCTCTTTTTGTCTTGTATTTAATGTTTTGTCCACAACTCAGCTGCATTGTTTTCCCTTAATACTTTTACTTTCTGTGTTCGAATTATGCATTACTATTATTAAAGAAACATTTAAACGTAACACTGAGCCATATAATATTCCTCTATAGTACTATAGTGCACAACATATACACTATAATCACACAGCATGAAAAGTAGGCATGGACACAGTTAAAAGGCGCTTTCTGGTGAGGGTGTAGGGGTGTGTCCGTGCGGAAGATAGTATTTGCATTTCAGAAAACTTCCTGGTTATGTACAGGTAAAGAGAGGGAGGGAAGGAGAAAGAAGGAGGGACAAACTAGCAAGAACCAGAGAAAGAGAGTGTGCATGAGAGAAGGAGTGATATAGAGGGGGGAGAGAGGCAGACAGGCTCGTAAAGTGAAGGAGTCGGTGAGGTAAACTTAGAGGGAGGAAGTGAGAAATAGAACGTGACAGATACAAAACATGATATAAAGGAACAGACAGATTCTAACCAAACAGGCAGATGACAGAAACTATATAGATATGCATAGAGAGGTGTGTGTATAGCTATATATTTATATAGATATCCAACAAGGAAAGGAGTAGTCAGATATTGATTTAAAAAACAAACATATACACTACTAGATGCATGAAAGAAACTGAAATTGGAGTCAGGCGGATATAAAACTAAAAAAAAAGTAGGAACAGAGTACTTCAGGGAGTGTTGTGTGGTGATGAACTCTCCCTCGACCTGAGTGACCACAGTTCAAGTGAAGTCCCTGCAGCAGACCGTCAAGATGAGTGAGATGTCCAGCTTCCTGCACATTGGGGACATCGTATCCCTATATGCTGAAGGAACAGTGTGTGGCTTCATCAGCACCCTGGGGTGAGTGTGACTAACAGAAAAGTATTTTCATAACTAAGGTTGCATTGCAGGAACACGGCTGGAATACACATAGCTTCTTGGCATATACTGACATTTGTGTACTGGTAGGCTTTAGGATGGGCGTGAGATCAAGCATAGCATAGTTAAAAAGTCAATAAAGTGAGAACACTGCTGTGCTTGTGTCAGGGAAATAGAGCAGTGTGGTGAAAGGAAACATCAGGGAGGGGGCGAGGGGGTCTGGAGGTGTTTGAGGTGATGCTGACTGTGTACATCAACTCCATGTGTTTACAAATACACAAATCTTGGGTGCCAGTAGCATTGCAGTATGAGTTTAGTGCAGTATACAAAACTTTCGTGTATGGTGACAAGGCTTGTGTCACCGCCTAAACGCAGGAACTCTACATGAATGTTGACAAAACTGTGTGTTAATAGGAACAATCTCTACGCAAAATTAAAATACACTAAACAGGTTTATTCACTGAAAATCAATTTGTATGAAATGCAAAATATATTAAAAAAAAATATAGTTCATGAAATTTTTCCAACTCCGTGATTTCAATACACTTCAATCTGGTGTTTAGCAAATACTCCCAGGCGTTGTGGGAAGTCCTATTAGGTTTGACATTTGGATAACTTACTTCCGAATTGTAATGAGAGAATGAGTTGAGGATGGATCAACAGTGGGACAGCGCTGGAACGTTCTATTTAGAATGATTGTGCATTAACAGGTGTATAGAATCAGCCTTCACAAGCACAGGATACAGTATGGAATGTTGGTGTTTTTGTTGTTGAGTTAAAGCTGGGATATTTGAGAGAGAAGTTTAGTTTGGGGTTATTTAGGAAAATGAAGACAAAGCTGTGTGTGTGTGTGTTTGTAATAGTGAGGAGGTGTAACACACTCAGTCTCCACTGCAGCCTCACAGTGAGTAAACAGAATAATCCGCCACTGTTTGATTAGATCACTGCCTGGTGAATGCACAGGGCGCGGTGCTGAGATGCTGTGCCACGAAATACAGAACTTTTATAGAGACCTCCATACATATAGAGACTCACTGATATTAAACTGTATACACTATACGTTTACATGTTTGCACTTGGTTGTAATCTAAGATACAAAGTACACACGCATTGTCCTAAACACACATTCCCTGTGATTATGGGCATCTTAAAAAAGATCTCTATGCAGGAAATACAGGTCCCTCTTGTTTTACTGAACCTTTCCTCTATAATCTTTTTCTACTGTGTTCTATAATAGGATTTACTGTCTCTGTGTGCTGTAATTGACGCTGGGTATCTGTTAGCTACAGATGAGCTTATTTAAATTATGTCACTGAAGCAGAGCTGTTCTTAACTAATCATTTTCCACTGTATTCTGTTATTTTGCATAAAGCACCAGTTCAGCTGCCTACACAATTATTTTACTTCACATTTACTTATTTTAGAGTTGAGCTTTTGTTTTCTAGCTGTGCTTACATGGCAATGAATGAACACAGAGACAATTATATTTTCACATAAAAGTTTCTAAGCAATTTCTTCAGGAATAGGTTAATAAAAGTTCTGTCTCTGTGCCCTGCAGATAAAGAGAGGAAATGAAGTGGAGGGAGGATGGGGGGGGGGGGGGGGGGTTGGGGAGGAGGGGCGGGTTATGTCCCTTTTTGTCCCCTGTTCCAGTCTTTGCCATAGGGATCTAGGATGCATTTTCTTAATAAACGTAATGATTGAAAATGGACCTGGCAGTTTACAGTGAGAAAAAATGTAAATGTAATAATTCATATTTGATGTAATTGAAATTCTTATTTCTTTCTATTCAACCTATATGTTATACATTGGTAGTGCATTAATAAAAAAAGAAAATGTAAGTATCTATTTTGTTCTATATGATAGGATGCCTTATGAAACCTTATATTCCATCTGCACTTTTCCATTTGATGATAGGACTACTGGTAGTATTCGAGTTAAAAGATTGTAGATGCCAATTAACCTTAAAATGTATGCTGCGGTGTCAACTACATATAGCTTTTTATGTTGGTATCACAGTTACAGAAAATCCACCAAAACATTTCTCATTCTTGAGTTGCATAGGATATAGTTCCAACTTCCATTTATATCAAAACTTACAAAATTAATGCAGGAACAAATTTGCTTGATGTCACCATACTTTACATAGGACACGAGGCCATGCGTTTAGACTGGAAGAAAGAAGATTTCGTCTAAGGCAAAGGAAAGGTTTTTTTACTGTAAGAACAATCAGGATGTGGAATTCTCTGCCTGAAGAAGTGGTTTTATCAGAGTCCATACAGATGTTCAAACAGCTACTAGATGCATACTTGCAAAGACAGAATATTCAAGGATATAATCTTTCAATGTAGGGTAATAACTGCTTGATTCAAGGATAAATCTGACTGCCATTCTGGGGTCAAGAAGGAATTTTTTTGTCCTAGCTTGTTGCAAAATTGTGCTTCAAACTGGGGTGTTTTTTTTTTTTTTTGGATCAAAAGCAAAAAAACTAATGTGAGGAAGGCTGAACTTGATGGACGCAAGTCTCTTTTCAGCTATCTAACTATGTAACTATGTAACCATACCCAGCCATATCAAATAAATATTCAACCGTGGTTTTGGGAGTGGTTTATAGCCAGGTTGTATAGCCTTAATTTCTCAATGATAGCTCTGATTCATTAGCAATTACTAATTTATCTTGAAAAATATGATTTTGAAAACATGGAATGATTTCAGAAATGTTAGTTTCCAGAAAGAAATTTGTTATCTACACTTTTTGGTATCCATAATACTATGGCAAATTACCTGTGGGTTTCAATGCACTCAAATTGGTTAATATGTTATGTAAGATGCTTTATGATAGTAGGGGCTTTGGATACAGGTTTTTAAAATGTTCATTTTGCCCGTGTTACTTTATTTTCAACTGTGGTCCACTAATATGAAGACCTAAAACCATTGCATCCAAATACAGTTAAGTATATTGAACTCTCATATCCTTTCACTGAAATCGTTCCCCTTGACCTCATGTACAGTCAGGCGATGGTTAGTGTCTGGAGCGTTGACCTTTCAAAGCACCCCACTTTGGCACTCATGCCCTGGTCATTGAGATGATGCTCTTAAAAGTATACCCACTTTGCATTTGTATGGGGCGAGAGTAGTAGGGATGATAAGAATACTCAGGCTAGTGTTTTCAAATATTCACTTTGTGATCATATGCATAGAAATACCAACATTTGAGGACTGTCTTTTCTTTATTACGTATTGTGGTGTACTAAACACATCCTACATCTTAACAATATACTTTGTGGGTGAAATTATCTTGCTTCATGCTTCCATGGTATTGTGAAAAGCATTTGAAATTCTTATCTTCGCTTCCAACATTAGGGTGATGCATAAAGAAACTAACATAGAACACCAACACTAAAATCTTAACATTATGGTAAGATAACCATTTGGCTTGCAAATTGAAGTTGTTTAACAAAATACATTTTCAGTAATAACAAATTATATTACATAGTTACATGTTCTGAAAAAAGACTTGCATCCATCAAGTTCAGCTTTCTCACCTTTGTTGCTGCTGTTGTTCCAAAAGAAAGCAATAACCCCAGTTTGTAGATCTTTATAATTTTACAACAAATTAGGAAATAAATTCGTCTTCTTGCCCCCCCAGAATGGCAGTCAGTTCTTTCATTGGGTCAAGAAGTTGTTAACCCACATATTAATGTTTTATATAACTGAAATATTATTCTTTTGCAAGAATTCATCTAGTCACTGTTTACAAATCTGCACAGACCCTGTTAAAACCACCTCTTCAGGCAGAGAATTTCACATAAGTACTTAAACTGAAAAGAGACTTACGTCCACGAATTTCAGCCTTTCTCACATCTGTTTTTGCTTTTGATACAAAATAAGGCAAAAAAATCCATCTTTATTGTTCTTACTTTAAATTACCTTTTCATTTGCCCTAAAATAAATCTCCTTTCATCCAGTCTAAATGGGTGTCCTAGGTGTTGTTCTAGTGTAGTTTATGAATAAATTTCCAGATAATGTTTTGCATTGGCACCAAATATATATCACAACCCATCTAAGATAACATTTATTTAAAATTAAAGAGATTTAAAAGGTTACTATAGGCACCCAAACAACATTATCTTAACAGAGCAGTTTTGGCTCACAGATCATACCTATGCAGTCTCATTACACATGTTTGCCATTTAGAAGTTAACTCTATTTATGTATACAGTCCTAGTCACCCCCTGCATGTGAATTCCTAAACACCTACTGTAAAGAGAAATCTGAGGTTTAAACCTTCTTATCTCCTGCTATGTTATAGACATAACCTTCTAGACCCTGCTGGAGCCTCCTATGTGTGGCTAAAGGTTAGATTACAGAGATAAAAACCTCTAAAGCATATTAACATCGTATGGAGAATAAAACCTTTTTTATGCAGGCTGTGTGAGTTACAGCCAGGGGAGGTGTGGATAGGGCTGAATAAACAAAAATAAAACTGATTTAACTCTCCTAAATGTCAGAGAATTAACTAGTGAGACACCAGGGGCATGGTATATAGGGCCAGATTAAGAGCCCAGTGGGCCTGGTGCTGACAATTATGACGGGCCTAATTACAGAATCATATCGACCAAAACAGTAAAACACTCCCAAGCGTCATGTATCTGATGGAGATGGTGCTGGAGAGAAAGAAAACACTAGCTATAAGAAAACACATACCCTAGGCTAATCTCTCACTAATTTATGTTTTAATCTTTCAAGTAAATCCATAACCCCTAACAGCAGTGTCCAGTCAAGCAGGAAGTCAATGGGCTAGGTAAAAGGGTGTGCCACTGACACAAATCACGTAACCTGCCAAAAGGGGCGAACATGCCCAAAAAGAGGACATGTCTGCCCAAAAGAATTAGAAGGCAAGCCTGGCATGAATGCATGTAAGCCTAACTTCAGTAGTGGGGAAAGTGATGGAAACCATGTTAAAGGATAGGATTGTTGAACATCTAAAAACACATGGATTTCAAGATCAGAGACAACATGGGTTTACTTCAGGGAGATCATGCCAAACTAATCTTATTGATTTTTTTGATTGGGTAACTAAAATTATAGATCAGGGTGGTGCAGTAGACATTGCTTACCTCGATTTCAGTAAGGCTTTTGACACTGTTGCACATAGAAGGCTTATCAACAAACTACAATCTTTGAGTTTGGATTCCAATATTGTTGAATGGGTAAGGCAGTGGCTGAGTGACAGGCAACAGAGGGTTGTAGTCAATGGAGTATATTCGAAGCTTGGGCTTGTCACCAGTGGGGTACCTCAGGGATCTGTACTTGGACCCATTCTCTTTAATATTTTTATTAGTGATATTGCAGAAGGTCTTGATGGTAAGGTGTGTCTTTTTGCGGATGATACTAAGATATGTAACAGGGTTGATGTTCCAGGAGGGATAAGCCAAATGGAAAATGATTTAGGTAGACTAGAAAAATGGTCAGAGTTGTGGCAACTGACATTTAATGTGGATAAGTGCAAGATAATGCATCTTGGACGTAAAAACCCAAGGGCAGAGTACAGAATATTTGATAGAGTCCTAACCTCAACATCTGAGGAAAGGGATTTAGGGGTGATTATTTCTGATGACTTAAAGGTAGGCAGACAATGTAATAGAGCAGCAGGAAATGCTAGCAGAATGCTTGGTTGTATAGGGAGAGGTATTAGCAGTAGAAAGAGGGAAGTGCTCATGCCATTGTACAGAACACTGGTGAGACCTCACTTGGAGTACTGTACACAGTACTGGAGACCCTATCTTCAGAAGGATATTGATACCTTAGAGAGAGTTCAAAGAAGGGCTACTAAACTGGTTCATGGATTGCAGGATAAAACTTACCAGGAAAGGTTAAAGGATCTTAACATGTATAGCATGGAGGAAAGACGAGACAGGGGGGATATGATAGAAACATTTAAATACATAAAGGGAATCAACACAGTAAAGGAGGAGACTATATTTAAAAGAAGAAAAACTACCACAACAAGAGGACATAGTCTTAAATTAGAGGGACAAAGGTTTAAAAATAATATCAGGAAGTATTACTTTACTGAGAGGGTAGTGGATGCATGGAATAGCCTTCCAGCTGAAGTGGTAGAGGTTAACACAGTAAAGGAGTTTAAGCATGCGTGGGATAGGCATAAGGCTATCCTAACTATAAGATAAGGCCAGGGACTAATGAAAGTATTTAGAAAACTGGGCAGACTAGATGGGCCGAATGGTTCTTATCTGCCGTCACATTCTATGTTTCTATGTCAGGCTGCTTGCCAATCATGCAGCTGGCCAACTAAGGGCATACTATGCAGACAACACCCTGAGCGTGGCATAAATGCATCTAATGATGCGCTCGCTGAACGCTTTCTAAGGACTGTCCCCTAGCACTCGCTGGTCCACTTGTCTCCTTACCTTCTTACCAGCAGGCAGAAGCTCCTGGTATATAGTCTGGTACAGAGAAAAGCTGTATGTAGTGAGTGTAGAAGAAAGGGAACATGCCACAGTTTATTCATTGTCAGCCAGTCCACACAAGTTTTGTTCCCATACATCCATCTTAAGTTTCCTAAGAGTATGTGAAAAGTAGTTAGGGTTGCCACCTTTCTTGGAAAAACATACCAGCCTTGCTAATTAGCATAATTAAATATGTATGGGTCACATCACATGATGTAAATCACAAGGAGTGACATAAGAGAAAATGCTGTAAAATCACCAAAAAACTACTTAATTTGATTCTGCTGTATAGATGGATTCCTCCCAGTGCCCCCATGTCTCCCAGTGCCCCCTTGTGTCGATTACTCCAGGTCTCAGTGTTCCTATGCATTAGTGTCTCAGTGCCCCATGTCTCCCAGTGTCCCCTAGTGTCGTGTCCCCAGGTGTCCCAGTGATCTTATGTATCACAGTGTCTCAATGCCCCATGTCTCCCTGTGTCCCCATGTATCCCAGGGTCCCCATGTCATTAGGACACTAGGAAGACGGGGAGACCTGGGGACACGGGGAGACCTAGGGACACGGAGACACCAGAGAAACTGGGAGACTAGGGGACTCTGGCTGGGACACATGGGGACACTGGGGAAATAGGGGACATAGACACCAGGGACACAGACACTAGAGACACTGGCTGGTGCACATGGGGACATTGAGACATGGGGGCACTGGGAGACATGGGGACACAGACACCAGGGCCACAGACACTAGGGACACTAGCTTGGAGTGAGACACTGGCAGACTGGGGTCACTGGGAGACCTAGGGGGCACTGAGACACCAGGGACACTGGCTGGGAGACATGGGGACACTGTGTCCCCATGTGTCTGTGTCATAATGTCTCCCAATGTCCCATAGTGTCTCAGTTTATGCCTCCTTGCAGCCTCCCCCCCTCCCCCCCCCCCCCATCCCTTACTTCCCTGAGCTGTAGGCTGTCTCTGCAGGGTGGAAGTGGCTGTCTGGACTCTCTGTAGCTGCACCCCTGCAGATCAGTGAGTATAGATAGGCAGGGAGGGATATGCTGGAACTTCCTATCCCTGCCTGTCTCCACACACATAGCGACCCCTACTGGCCAGTGCTGGTATTGCCAGCATCACTCTTGTTACTGAGAAAAATACCAGCATTTGTTTTGCCAGTATCACTGCAATATTGGCACCAGCCAGACAGCCTCAAATACTGGCTGTGCCAATAAAATAAAAGCCAGATGGAATCCCTAAGAGTAGTGTGTGAAAAAAATCAATGGGCCTATTCAATGGGCCTGGGCCTGGAGCTGCAGCTCCATCAGCCCCTATGTTAATCCGGCCCTGATGGTATATACACCCAAACTACTTCATTAAACTAAAGTTCTTTTGATGACTGTAGTATCCCTTTAAATGTGTCAGCCTTTCTTCATAACTAAAATTTGCATTTGTTCTAGGGCTATAATATCTTTATTTAGAACAGGTACCCAAAATGCCACTAATATCACTTTTTTGGTTATATATATGTTTTATTCGTTTTACAAAGGAGAAGTATGCAATAGACACATTTTGATATATGCTCTTTATATAGTCTGCATAAGGAGGTTTTCAAGAAAATGTACACAAAGTTAGGTAAGGTGCATTGAGCATTTGCTTATTTGTCTATAAAGATATGATCCTTGTGTAGCAACAAGATGGTATGTAAAATTCAAGTTATGTAAATTAAATTAGATCATCTCAACCAATTTTAATTAATCAATATTCTCTGCATTTGAAATCTGCATGTTACCTACCCAGTAACACTGTTCATTTACCTTTTCAAAACATTATTATTGCACAGAAAAACAAACACAAAAAAAGCATATCTATAAAGTGAACTAAGGTTGCAATCCTAGTTATTTTCAAATGTGCCGAAAAGCACATTTGTGGCTAGTAATCACTTTATGTAAAGAAAATATATGTTCTGGATCCTACATATTTTCGTTGACGGAAATCACCTCATCTGTAGTAGAAGAATATGGTATTACTAAATATGCAGAATTCATATGCTGCATTAGGGATCCCAAAATAAATACATGGATTATCTGGTGTCTCCACAGCAGCACATGTATTTTATTCTTTCATATAATGCCCAGTAGCATGAAGTTAAATTAAATGTCAAAGAAAACATGGCA
Source organism: Pelobates fuscus (assembly GCF_036172605.1). NCBI lineage: Eukaryota > Metazoa > Chordata > Amphibia > Anura > Pelobatidae > Pelobates > Pelobates fuscus. Next base: position 180,429,225 of record NC_086317.1, on the reverse strand, counting down.
AGTCTGGTAGTTCTAAAACTAAACTAAACCAAACAGATAAATTGATATTGATTTACTTGTCCATACTGGGTTCTCACATTGTCAAATGTGACCCAGAATGAAAACAATCAAAAGGTGTCGCAAAAAGTAATTGAACACCGTTTTATTCCTATGAACCTGCATATTTTTTTGCCTTGAAAAAAATGTTTAAATGCAAGACCACACCCTTCAATGAACATGTGATTTGTACTTTATGAGTGACAAATCTCTAATTCAAACTTTAATTTAAAAATAGAAATAAAATCAATCAGGAATAGTGCAATGAGGTTTCTCTTCTTATTACTTCATTTCATCATGTTCTTGTTTGCTTCCCTTAGGGGTTTGCAAAAAAGAACACACACGAGTTTTCAGGCACAATGACTTAAATTGGAATTACACCTACGGCTATGAGTGCTCTAGTCTAGAGTACTCTGCCTACTTAGTACATAAACAGACACTTGTATACATGCTTAGAGGGAAGTTTCATGTTGTTTATTGAAAAATACTTTGACATATATAGAGTGCAACATCCTGGTGAAATGGAAAGGTTCTTCCATGGGGTTTTATTTCTGAGGTTTTGTTAGCAACCCACTTATACCGCATTTGTATGACCCACTCCATTTCTGGTTGTACAATTGGCACATGAGTGTAATCCACAAAACAATTGACATTTGTGAGGCTGCTGGTTGCAATTTTTTAACCTGAAAATCAAGCTTTTAAAGTACAACTATTACAGTTCAAATTACAGGAAATTCAGGTATACCAGAATTTTCCACAAGTAAACCTGTACAGGAATGATTTTGGATTGATTGATGTCCATTCTCTCCAAGAGCAGTTTGTCTGCATTCACGACTGTGGGGCAAGGCCTACTGCCCCATTAGTCCCGAATGCAGAAATGCATGTTTTGGCTATGTGTATGCTGCTAGTATATCTTTTTTTCTTAAACACATTTAATATGTATGAACCACACCTTTAATATAAAATCAAATAATAACCTACGCTTTTTTTGTTTAAAACTTTAATAAACTACTTCCAAGGTGACCTAATGTTTAGATGTTTAAAAATAACCTAAACCAAGGAACTAAACACTTAATATATAATAATGACATACATTGCTACATTAAAGTGGGATACACTATTTCTTCATTTCATTATTTTTATTTTATTTTTTGTTGATTCTTTAATCGAAGGCAAAGTAAAAAGAACACATAGAGAAAAACTAAAAGGATATACATTTTGTAAAGTTGTCCCTTATGGACTTTTGCCATATTCACTCTGGGAGCCATGTGTTGTGCTCCTAGGTTTCCATTCACAAAGAACCCTAGTTTCTGATATACTCTAGTACAAGATTTCAAAACAGATCTCTTCCTAAGGCATCCTACCCCGAGTGTACAGGCTACTGAACATTCTGTGAGTGCTCTACATTATGTGATTGCAGCAAGAGAGGGTATATCTCCTTCTCTGATCCTGGCTCATATCTTGACAGACTTCACACCATATTTCTCTTCCATCTCCTAAAACAGATCACTCAGTTATCTGCACAATGCTTATTGCAGAAGCCTCTCTGATTACATTGCACAATGTGCTGTCAAGCTTGGGGTATGCAGGGAGAATTTGTAAGTTACTTTTTAGTGTCCTTCACATTGGGATAATACCTACTCATGTCAGCAGAGGTTCAACCACAGTCATTAGATTTGTGTAGTGCTCAGGTGTGCACACAACTACTTGGTCAGCATTAAATTGGCCACAACTTTCAGAGGGGGAGTTTTAGGTTCAAACAGATACCTGGATCACCATAGGTCTCTGCTTGGCTAACAACAAGACCTATAGGAAAGGGAATGAGACACGTGGAGGGGCTGCAGGGGGGGGGGGGGGAGAGGGGGGGTATAAGACACAGGCCCAGTGATTTCTAGTTATTCCTCTGATTTCACTGTACATTTAAGTTGCATTGCTTGTAGATGTTAGTGGTGTAATGCTGTGTAAATACTGAAAACATGAAAACAACTGATCAATGCTTACATTTACAGGTATTTCTAAATGTAGTTAGCCTTGGTATATATTCTCTTATAACATTGATGCAAATTCTGACCATACCTTTCAGTCTGCATAGTCAATACATTGTGAAACACAGATCTGCACAACAGTCAAGCCATAAGACTTCGCCCCAAAAGCAATAAGATATAGCAGAAATATATAACATAAAAAATATAATTACATCAGTTGATTCAATCTACATACGCTGAGGTAGGATGGTTTCTGTAACCTTGAAGGAAACAGAAATGGACAAAAAATAGTGCAATATGTAACAGTTATTTAAAATATTTGATGTAGAAATAAAGTGTGCAAACGCTAAGAGCTCTGCTGTAATGCGCCTGTATGGTACAATCCCCGTCTATGGATATTTGTAGCTTTGCTTGATAGTTCTTTCCGTCCAGTATACATGAGAAAACCCAATCGAAAGGTCTTATGGTATAATATGTATATACACAAAGTAAAGGATAAAAAGCAGTATCCTACTTACAATATGCAGAGCAATGGCCTTCTCTGGTATGAAGAGCGTTGGTGGTATTATCTCCACCTAGGATATGCAGGATACACCAGGAGATGACAGAAATATGATGATAAAAAAAGAAAATTTTTTTAATAAAATGGAAATATACCTGTAAAAATATAAATACTTTATTTTTAATAATATATATATACAGTATATAGGGAGTAAATTCTACCAGTACCAACACTTTACGCCAGGCTTCCCCAAACAGCTGTTGCTGAACTACAACTCCCATGATTCTCAGTCTATCTATTTAATTCCTAGAATCATGGGAGTTGTAGTTCAGCAACATCTGGAGGGCCGGAGTTTGGGGAAGCCTGCTTTACGCGTTTCACCCGGCTGGGCTTCCTCAGAAGTGTAGGTAGTCCTGTCAAGTCCTGGTTTATATGTGTTATCTATCTTCAATTGCTGAAATCAGGTGTGTAGGATTCAATTTCCTGGTTTGCAGAAGTGATGTAACGCACTCGGTACATCTCAAGCATTCATGGGTCATGCAGTTTTTTTTTTTAGAATTTTCTCTGCACAAAGGTTCATGGTAGATGTAGTTCATATAGGACCGTTTACAAGTGCAGCAGTCTATGGTCCCACAAACTCCATATAGGATAATTCTGGCAAAAAGGAAGTAAAATACAGAAATCAGTAGTCATATATAAATTGTAAAACACACACACACATATATATATATATATATATATATATAAAATTATCAGTATGTTAATAAGCATGAAGATTTTAATAACAAATATACCACATAAAATAAAAGCTTATTAAAGAAGCTTATTAAAGGGATTCTCCAGTGCCAGGAAAATCCCTTCAGTGACTTGTCCCTCGGCGCCACAAGGGAGGCCACAAGGGCACTCCGATGAATATATTAAATTTTAACTATTACAAGTTATGGTGTTCCTTATATTATAAATTTTATTGGCTCTATTTGATTCAAAACTTGATGTACACTTGTCCATTTTTATTGTTTTTTTACATGCCGTTGAGCTATTACACCTATAGAAGCCAAGTTTACTGTTAAAAAAGCTATTGATATTTACCGGATTCGTATTTTTTGTGTAATTCTTAGTTAAAGGACCACTCAAGCACCCAGACTACAGCTTAATGAAGTGGTCTGGGTGCCTGGTCCCTCTAGGATTAACCCTTTTTCAGCCGATGACGTCGCGAGGAAGGAGGAGGAAAGCTCCCCGCCTGGCGCTGGAGAAAGGTAAGTGTTTAACCCCTTCCTCTCTCCAGAGCCCGGCGGGAGGGGGTCCCTGAGGGTGGGGGCACCCTCAGGGCACTATAGTGCCAGGAAAATTAGTATGTTTTCCTGGCACTATAGTGGTCCTTTTATTGCATTTTTAGATTTGGGGCACCTCTGAAGACAATTTTTTTTTTTTTGACAATCTTTATTTATTGGATTATTCAAAAGAAGTAACAAAGGTCAGTCAGGAACAAAACAATAAGTCTGGTTAAGCGACTGTGTTCTTACAAGGATCTGTGCTAACAACAGTACATTCCCATCAGTTGGTACACATAATTCAACCCGCCCAAGTTTAGGCTAGTATTTGCGGTTTTAGAGTGCTCTTGTGTCGCTAATCCTATGTCCTGGGCATTTGCGGGGTTCTCTGCCTCGCGCTCTTCCAAGTCTAGTATATGTGTTCTGGCTTTCTTTTATAGGTAATCTTTCGCTAGTGCGCTCCCCTAGCCTCATCTTTTGCCTTAATAGGTTGTCACTTTGGTTAGTGTTGCTACTTGGTGTGCTATGTATTTGGTTGCAGCTAGAGGTTCTGTTCGTGGTTCCCCGAAATGGGTTTGTTGCTCTTAAGTGTATCCTCCCTACTTCAGCTTGTGTTTCTAACTGGTGGGTTGATGATTTGGGGTGTTACTTGTGTGTCCCTGATTTGGGGGTACCTCTATTTTCCGTTGTGTCTGTCTACCTACTGCAGGTGCGTTAGTCAAAAATTTCCATTTTTGTTTTGGGTTTCGTCTATGTTCCGGGAGTCGGAGGTTCTCATTCCTTCTACCTATCTATGTGCTACCAACTGTCTTATGTTATCTGTCCTAGCAGGCATCGGGGCCTGTTGGTGTTGGGAGTCTGTCCAAGTGGATACTGAGGCTCTCTATTGTCAGTACTGGTCGTGGGGGAGACTGTCCGTTGTCTGTGTGTGAGTTGCGAGTAGGGCTTTATCTGCTCATATGGCTAAGGGTGTGGGGGGAAGTAGAGTTTGTGTTATGGGACTCTGCGTGTCTCAGCTATGCTGTCTCGGGGGATGCAATCCTGTTAGCTACATATGTAACCCATGGATACCAGGTCAATGCACACTGCTCCGGTCTCCCGTGTAGGTCGGCCGTCAGGGTTTCCATTGAGTGTATGTCCTCCACTGTCGTAACCCACTGCCGTAAGGTGGGTGCTCCTGGCTGTTTCCACATCTTTGGGATGAGGGACTTGGCTGCATTGAGCAGCAGTAGCGTCAGGGATTTCTTGAATACTTTCAGTGGGCTGCGGGTGTGGTGTAAGAGCATTGTTAAGGGATTCAGGGGGGCCTCGGAGCCTGTGATTTTGTGGATTTCCCCTCCAATCTGTTCCCAGTATGGGGTGATTATAGGGCATGTCCACCACTTGTGAATGTATGTGCCGGGATGTGTGCCGCATCGCCAGCATACGTCCGACGTATTGTCGTGCATGCGGTGTAGTATGTCGGGCGTTCTGTACCAGCGTGTTAGTATTTTATAGTTTAATTCCTGAAAATTCGAGCTGATGGAACATTTGTGAGTGAGGGTGTAGATCTTGTCCCATTCTTGGGCAGTGAGTGACTCTCCTGAGTCCCTCTCCCAGTGGTCCTTAAACCTAAGCACCACGTCCCTGTTGGTCTGAGTCATGAGTAGGGTGTAGAGTCGAGATTCCCCTGGTGATATGCGTGCGGTGAACGCACAAGGTTTCAAAGTCGGTTAAGGGTCTGTGTAAGTGCCCCCGTCCCGACAGTGTTGAGTAGTATGTTTTTATTTGATGGTATCTGAACTGTTCAAGGGGTGTCGGTGTCCTGTCAGGGCATAGTTCTCCGAGTGTTTTGAGGCCATTGGAACCGTACCACTGGTGTATGTACATCCAGTCAGTCGGTTGGAATCCGGCTAAGTCGCAGCGGGAAAGTGTATCTGCCAAGTCCGGGTTATGTATGATGGGGGACAGGGGACTGGGTAAGGTGGTGAGTCGCAGGCGGTATCGTGTCGCCGTCCAGACCCGTAAGGTGGCGTCTATCAGAGTTTTTGTGGTTAGTAAATCCATGTGGCAGTATGTAGCCACAGTTTGGGGGGTATGTTCCCTCCCATCTGTTCTAGTTCCATTGTTACCCCTTGTTTTGTGGGGTGTTGTGCGTGCCAGTCCGCTGAAGACTATTTTTGGGTGCTCTGGGATGATATTCTTTAGAAGTTTTTTGTTGTTGTAGGTTGTAAAACTATAGGTAATTTCAAATCTCTTATCATTTTAGTTTTTTGTTTTGTACTTGAAATTAAATTTTCTCTCTGTGTGTGTTGGGTTTCCTCAATAATTTTACCTAAAGTGCTAGTGTTATATGCCTTTTTAAAAAATGTATATTTGATTTTATTTGCTTGGTTGTAAAATATATCCACCTCTGAACAGTTCCTTCTGAGTCTTAGTAGTTGACTCTTTGGTATACTCTTGAGCCAACTATCATAATGGCAACTGTCCATACCTATAAAATTATTTAAATGCACTTTTAAAAAACGTGTTACATTAGTAGTACTAAAATCAGCTGTTCATATTATTCCATCATCATTGTTGTTTAAAAAAAGTAATAAAATCCTGGGCGTTGGGTATTGGGTCATTCCATATTAAAAACAAATCATCGATATATATATATATAGCAGGCCACCAGGCTCTCCACCCAACCATGCCCCCTCCACACCGTTTTTTCTTCCCGTTCCGTCATAAAGAGATTGGCATAGCTGGGTGCGAACCTGGTACTCATTGCTGTGACGTTGACCTGCTGATAAAAAGAGCCATCAAACCAAAAATATTAGTTTTTTAAAATCAAATCAATTTCTTTAACAATAAGATCTATTTGGTTTTCGGGCATAAACACATTTCTTTTTAAGATATTTCTAACGGCTTGACATCCTTTGTTATGTGGGATTATGGTGTACAAGGATTGTACATCACACGTAATTAATGTGTAGGCATCTTTCCAATTGATATATGATAATTTGTTCAGAAGGTCGATGGTGTCTTTTAAGTATAACTTGGTTGTCTTAACGTATGGTTGAAGCATAATGTCAATATACTCTGATATACCACCTACCTTGTTTGTAGTGAGCGCTTAGTCCTATCCCTACCAAGCCATAAGACTTGCTTTTACTACAGAAATCTCACATTTCCAGTGATGTTACTACTGCAAGGGATTCTGGGTGGGCATATGCAAATGAGTTCAACAAAGAATCACATTTTTGCCTAATTATTCTATTTTAAACATGGGTTCCTTGGAGTTTATGTTTGCTGTATACAACAGCTTTGAAACGCAACTTCAGGTGGAAGGGGTTTTCAATCATTTTTTTCCCCACCATAACTTTGTTGGTTTGTGCTTTCAGTCTGCATGTAAGACAATAACTAGACCGTTTTTTTTAAACAATGTTTTTTTCATCTGCTTTTGGTGATCAACAACTCATCATTATGTTTTTAAGGAACTTGAGTGGTACTTGATCTTCTCCTCTATTGCTTTAGCTTCTGAGGAGCATGTTATCGAAATCTCCAAATGTCATCTGTTAGTGAGATTCTACAACCGTCACATCTGGCAACTACTATCATATAACAATTTTGATTCTGCCACCATGCTGATCACTTTGTCAATCCTTATATTGGCTTCCTGTACCCTATATAAAGCCAATGTAAGGATTTTTAAAATAAGTTTTATATACATATAAAACACTGTAAACAACTGTAGCCCCTGTTTCTTCAATAATTCGTAGGGTATGCCCCTTCTTGATCTCTCTGCTCTGCAGATTATCTTCTCCTGGCCAATGCTCGTACCATTACAGCTAGCTTGTGCAGGAGTTCTTGTGGGTGGCTCCAGAGGCGGCTCTCTAATTAGGCGATTTAGGCGGCCGCCTAAGGCCTCGCGCTTGCTGGGGCCTCGCGGCCGCCTAAATCGCCTCAGGGCAGACTGAACTGTCGTGTCCTCGGTCCATGACCGAGGATCCGACAGTGAGAGGGGGCCCGGCGGCTTGCCCAGTATGCCGCCGGGTGGCCCCTCCACATGGTCTGCCCACAGGGAGAGCCAGCCTCTGATCTGCAGCTCCGCCGAGTGCAGAGCTGCAGATCACATAATGTGGTTCCCGCGGGCTTACAGAGCGTTGCCGCGGGTTACCACGGCAACGCTCTGACAGGCTCTCGCGAGAACAAGGTCTGCAGCTCTCGCGGAGCTGCAGACAGAACAGTCATCCCACCGGACCACCAGGGACTGCTGCCAATGGACCACCAGGGAATTTCAACCACTGGACCACCAGGTAATTATATAATAAAAAAAGGTATTTTAGTGTGTGGAGGCTTGTCACAGCCTCAACACACACTGTGCCTAAAAATGCCCACCCACCCTCACTGCCCCAAAACTACCCACCCACCCTCACTGCCCCAAAACTACCCACCCACCCTCACTGCCCCAAAACTACCCACCCTCACTGCCCACCCTCACTGCCCCAAAACTACCCACCCTCACTGCCCACCCTCACTGCCCCAAAACTACCCACCCACCCTCACTGCCCCAAAACTACCCACCCTCACTGCCCACCCTCACTGCCCCAAAACTACCCACCCACCCTCACTGCCCCAAAACTACCCACCCACCCTCACTGCCCCAAAACTACCCACCCTCACTGCCCCAAAACTACCCACCCACCCTCACTGCCCCAAAACTACCCACCCTCACTGCCCACCCTCACTGCCCCAAAACTACCCACCCACCCTCACTGCCCCAAAACTACCCACCCACCCTCACTGCCCCAAAACTACCCACCCTCACTGCCCCAAAACTGCCCACCCACCCTCACTGCCCCAAAACTACCCACCCTCACTGCCCACCCTCACTGCCCCAAAACTACCCACCCACCCTCACTGCCCCAAAACTACCCACCCACCCTCACTGCCCCAAAACTACCCACCCTCACTGCCCCAAAACTACCCACCCACCCTCACTGCCCCAAAACTACCCACCCTCACTGCCCCAAAACTGCCCACCCTCACTGCCCCAAAACTGCCCACCCTCACTGCCCCAAAACTACCCACCCTCACTGCCCCAAAACTGCCCACCCTCACTGCCCCAAAACTACCCACCCTCACTGCCCCAAAACTGCCCACCCTCACTGCCCCAAAACTACCCACCCTCACTGCCCCAAAACTGCCCACCCTCACTGCCCCAAAACTGCCCACCCACCCTCACTGCCCCAACAATGCCCACCCACCCTCACTGCCCCAACAATGCCCACCCAGCCTCACTGCCCCCAAAACTGCCCACCCTCCCTCACTGCCCCCACAACTGCCCACCCCCCCTCACTGCCCCCAAAACTGCCCACCCCCCCTCACTGCCCCCACAACTGCCCACCCTCCCTCACTGCCCCCAAAACTGCCCACCCCCCCTCACTGCCCCCAAAACTGCCCACCCTCCCTCACTGCCCCAAAACTGCCCACCCACCCTCACTGCCCCAACACTGCCCACCCTCCCTCACTGCCCCCACAACTGCCCACCCTCCCTCACTGCCCCCAAAACTGCCCACCCCCCCTCACTGCCCCCAAAACTGCCCACCCTCCCTCACTGCCCCAAAACTGCCCACCCACCCTCACTGCCCCAACACTGCCCACCCACCCTCACTGCCCCAACACTGCCGGCCCACCCTCTCTTCCCCAACACTGCCCGCCCACCCTCTCTTCCACAACACTGCCCGCCCACCCTCTCTTCCCCAACACTGCCCGCCCACCCTCACTGCCCACCCACATACACTGCCCTGCCCCCACATAACCTGCCTCAAACATGCCCTGCCTCAAACATGCCCTGCCCCAACATACCCTGCCCCCCACACTGCCCTGCCCACCACATACACTGCCCCCACACTAACCACCACAGACACTGTCTCCCCACTGACCACTACATACACTGCCCCCCACACTAACCATCACACTGACCACCACAGACACTGTCCCCCACATTGACCACCACAGACACTGTCCCCCACATTGACCGCCACATACCCTGACCCCCACAATGACCACCACATACCCTGACCCCCACATAACCTGCCCCCACACTGACCACCACATAACCTTCCCACACATACCCTGCCACCCACAGTGACCACCACATACCCTGCCCCCCACGCTGTCCGCCACACACTCTGCCCCCACACAATTTCTCACACAAAATGCCACCCACATGGTCACACACCCTGCCCCCCTACACTGTCATACACACTGCCCCCTCATGCTGTCACACACCCTGCCCTCACTACACTGTGTCCCATACACCTTGCCCTTCCAATCTGTAACACACCCTGTCCCCCCACACTGTCACACACTGCCCCCACACTGTCATCTTCCTCCTCACTGTCACCCACTCACACCCTGCCCCCAAAAGTGTCACATTCCTCCACACTGCTCTCTCAGCCTGTTACCCTTTCACACACTTGCAACCCATATTGTCAGCCCCCAACACTATGTCATCAATACATACAGTCCCACACACTGCCCCTGCACACACTGTCACCCTTTCCAACACTGCCTCCCACACTCTCACCTACCCACCGTCACAATTCCACACACACATACAGCCACCCCACACACTGTCACCCCCCACATGCTGTCATGCCCCCTTCACCTCGCTCACATTAACCTCTCCTAATCTTGTTGCTCTCACCCCCTCCATCCATACCACAATTACTGGCCCTCGCTCTTCTACACTCACCCTATCACACTCATCTTCTCTCATACTGTCACACTCACCCCCAACCCTGTCACACTCATCCTTTTTCACATTAACCCTTTCACGTGGGCCCAACCATGCCACACTCACCCTGTCACGTAATCATGTCCGGCTCACTTTCCCTTTGCCTTGTCACACTCCCTACTCCAGCCGTTCAACACATAACCCATAACCCTGTCAAACTCACCCCCTCTTTACCCTATCACATTAACTTCTCCTATCCTGTCACTTATCCTGCCTAGACATGCCACACTCACCCTGTCACATAACCCTCCCTCATCCTGTCACTCACCTCCCCTCGCCCTGACACTTTCTCCTTTAACCGTGCCACACTCACCCCAACAGTGAATACAGAGACTAGCACTCTGTATCCAGCACCGCAAACCTGTCATACATTATAACAACAGCTCATTATACACAAGATGCAACCCCTATATGTTTTTTATTATGAGTGTTAGTTGGGGGCCTCTTGTTTGAGTTTCGCCTAAGGCCTCATAAAGTCTAGAGCCGCCACTGGGTGGCTCCATTCCTTTGAACAGGCTAGTCTTCAATCATTTAAGCAGTCCCTCAAAACCCATCTGTTTAGAAAAGCTTATGGCCTCCCAGGGTAACTTTTATTTTAAACCTTCTCTAGCTGTCTCTTAAAGGGGCCACAATTCCTCTCATTTTCCAATTTTGCTAGTTGCCCACCTTGTTGCTTGGTTGCTACCCCCCACTCTGCCATTCCTATTGTATTTAAAATACCCCACCTCTTCTAGATTGTAAGCTAGTTTGAACAGGGTCCTTATTAACCTATTGTTTCTGTAACATTTTGTCTCGTTTATTGTTAAATTTACCCCTTCATAATGTTATAAAGCACTGCCAAATAAGTTTTTGCTATGTAAATGCTATTAATAATAATGACGAGTAACTAACAAGTCTTTACACATTTTATACATCCGATACTATGCTCACCAAAGAAGAAGCAGGAAATTTGAAAATAACTGGCTATTAATTAGGTTCAGTGTTGGTGACACCTTCATGCTATGTGCAGTGAAGAAAACTTCTTGCATTTGTGTAAAAGGACTAGACTGTCTAGTCCTAAAAAGAGTGTTAAAAGACTAAAGCCCCTTTCTACTGAAACAGTCATCTCTTTCATTATTGCAATTTCTCAATAGCAATGATAAGGGGACAGGAACACAGCATTCAGACCACTTCAATGAGATGAAGTGGTCTGGGTGCCTATAGTGTCCTTTTAAACATAATAAATACAAAAGATGCACCACTGTGTTTTGACAAGGTTATTTGCACAACAACGGTCTCTCTGATGTATTAATCAGAGATGCAAAGTTTAGAAACAACTCATATATTTCTAGTTCTGTAAATGTATGAAAAACTAGAGAGAATAAAAATAGTTTATTTAAAAGATATACATGATACTACATTTTTTGTGCAATTAACTTTTTATTTTTATTACAGTAAATTATGTAGATATTCTCACTTAAATTTTGGATAAATCAATAAAAAGAGAAGAAAAAAATTACCATCAGCTTTTGCATTCTTTTTCCCCTCTTCTATTTCCATTTGGAAAAAAAAAAGGTTGCTCTCTTTATATTTTAACCGTGGCAAAAAAAGATTAAATTGTTTATGAGCTCAGAACTCTGGCTGGCTGGATGAGACAAAGATAGACATTTTAATTCTCCAGTGTACTTCGTTTCTGTTTATCTACTTTATTTTATAACCCCTATTTGTTTGTATCATTTATCGGTTGCAGTGAGACTCTGTCCAGTGGAACACACCAAGTCACACACATACTAACATGCCCACAGATATTCACATACAAACTCATAGTTACATGCAACACTCAAAGAGACACACCTATATTTAAATGCATGCAAACATGTATGCTAGCCACACATATACAGAAGCACACATTCATCATGTACACACACATACAGAAAGTTATAGTTAGATGTCCTGAGTCAGGGGTTTTAATTTATCTTTGACCACATACTCTTGAGGGAAACTGGTAGAGGCTTCCTGCTTCTTAAAGGCTCCCAGACCAATGTATGCAGACATATGAAGATCATCCACAAAGATGGTGGCTGTGTCAAACGATTTGTAGAGGGGAAGAAAACTAATTAGTGAGAAATTGTGCTAGTGACATGTTTGAGGAGTGGGCCAATAGCCGTATGGATCTGTTTGAAAAGGAGGCTTACATTTGTATTACATTTGAAATACTTCACTCAGAATATGGGTGACTCTGGGTGTGAGATATAAAATGGTAAGACAACATTTTGTGATTGGTGGGCAGGTCAGATATGTATTGGTTGCATCTAAATTTAGATAGACAGACAAACAGACATTGTATCTTGTATAATCCCATTTAATCCCATTTTGTTGTTTATTTACAAAAATATGCATTATGTTAATTGCAAAATGGAAGGAAATTGCAAAATGGAACCCAAACCAACTGAACCTGTTTATTACCTTAAATAACAAAAATTGTGGTGTGCTTGAAATACAATACATTTCCAAAATCCATATCTGCAAATACATACATACAACTAACATAAAAGTTCAGACCATCTAATAAAATATATGATATATGTGCAAATGTATCTGGGGGTCCAACTCACATGTACCAGAGCCCTGTAAACACTGTCTCCGGGTGTTAATGGCTCCACTTGAGAGGGAAATGTCCCACAGGATCAAGAATAGACTGCCACACAATGTCTTGAGCTTTTAATCTTAAGCAGGGAGAGACCAGAAGCAGAGAGTACCCAATGGTGCAATATCAAGTAAATTAATTTAAAAAGCACAACATATTGTTAGCATTGTTGGATATTATTATTATTATTATTTTATTATTTATATAGCGCCAGCAAATTCCGTAGCGCTGTACAATGGGATACTTTTGAACAAACAATGGTTTGAGGTTGGCTATGGTTTCATTAAATTGCATAAATCCTAAGAAACATTGATACTATCCAATATTAATAGATATTCTGCATATAAAACCATTGTACTTTTAGTCATCATTTTTCAAGCTGGTTTATCCTCTTCAATTACCGTTTAATTCTTTCTTACTGTTCACGCATACTCCCTAATCATACTCCCTAATTTTGCAAGTCAGTTGCAACTTAGCAAAACCTGTTGCATCTGCTTTTGAGTTGCGTTGTTTCATTAGTTTCATTAGTCCGTAAGGTTAAATCCTTATTAGATTGGTGACACTCCCATAGTTTTCTGTTTGTCTCCTCTCACGTAATAGTTACATTTCCAAGCTATATGTCTCAGAGGCTAATTTACCCATCTCCTAATCTTTTTTTTTTCAAAATTACAATAGAACCACTCCTTGAGTGTAGCATTACAGGTCCTAACGTTAGTTATCTGCAGGGGAGTTTGGCACTGTTGTTTTCAGATTTTGTGTAATAAATTTACCTGGAGTTTTTGTATTCTGTGCTTCATGCTAAGACACCTTACTTTTCACTCATAAAGCATATATGAGTGTACCCTAGCTCTATGTAATGGGGGTTCAGGGAACTAAGAATGTAGGCTAGGTGCTTTGGTGAAATATTAAGGAATCTTTATTAACATCTTTTCTTCTAAAAAGTGGTATAAAGTACTGAAAGTGGAGCAATTACCAGGGACGTCAACCAGTGGAATCAACAGGTGACTGCTTCCTTTAACACTTCTGCCCTACTTTTTAGATCAGCAATCCTTCCCAATGGTTCATCATATGCAGAGAATGACCATGGTAGTAATAATTGTACCTTAGAGCCAGTGAGCCACATACAGCTTTCCGAAGCTTCACTGGTGGCTCACAGTAAGACACATTAGGGATCAAATGTAGGGAATAAGTGGAATAAAAGGGCAGTGTTCCACTCTCTGGGTGACAGCTGGGGTGTGTGTTTATCCTGCACTGTAAATGAAATGAAGTGGGAACTAATAATGTGTTGCAATCCCTCCACTCACTGTGGCTGAATGCTCCAAACTAGCAGATCAGGCAGACACTGAATACCCTCTTTCTTACCTCCCAACATATGGGAGGTATGAGAACAGGATGTGTAGGCAGGCATGAGATGGGGCATTCCAAGGGATGTGACTTGTGTCCCTGGTGATACACATAATGGGCAGTTCCGCATGGAAAATAGGCAGACCTGCATGGAAAGGGGGTGGGTCTGCTGCTCAAGAACTAAAGGGGACTAACCCCCAACCTGCAGGACTTTGCAGAGAGCATTCAAGAAGATGAGATGAGATGGGTTAAGAGAGGTGGATGGAAGCACACACACAATAGGGGTGGACTGATTTAATGTGGGTGTGGACAGATGAGCATGGAGGTCGACAGAGAGTATGGGAGGGTGGACCGACATTACATTAAATATTATGATCGTAGTAGTGTGTTCAGGGAATGGAGTATATGTGTGAAGGGGATGTAGTGTGTGTTAGTAGGGAATGTAACCTGTGTGTTATGGAATGTAGTGTTTGTGTATAGGGAATCCAATGTATGGAGGCAATGCATTGTGTGTATGTGTGTGTAAAGGCAGGAAGTATGTGTGTATAGTGGATGTATGTGTGTTAGGGATACAGTGTGTGTGTTTTGTGAATTTATGGAGTTGGATTAGGGCTGTGTTCTGTGTGGAGTGAGAGGGGAACTTTTTTATTTTTTACTATTTTCTATTGTTTTTATTTGTTTTAAAGATTTTTCTCTTTCTTTTGGCCAGGGAAGGATGATTATTCAGTGGTGCTTAGAGACTCAGCCTTTTCTTTCACCATTTACAGGCTCTTCTTGTCCACGCACTATGTAATATCAGAATATGGCATTTTATTTGTGAAAACAAGAGATACTAGCTTGAAATAAGACAACCGTCACTCATACACACAAAACTAACTACTCTTTGGGACCAGTGGGAAAATGT
The DNA here is from genome assembly GCF_036172605.1 of Pelobates fuscus. NCBI lineage: Eukaryota > Metazoa > Chordata > Amphibia > Anura > Pelobatidae > Pelobates > Pelobates fuscus. The sequence continues at coordinate 180,413,791 of NC_086317.1, read as the reverse complement.
AGTCAAGAAAAAAAGATGTCATGTTCTTAAATTCTGGCTCTTTTTTTTATTACTTTATTCTTTCATGTTTCTTTTTTCTCTATTTGCAAAATCATTGTTTTGATTTGGTTTAATGCTACTATGATGCAACCCTTTGATGCTATTTCGCAGTATATGTTAATTAAGACTGAACTACTGCAAAGTATTGGTGGGTGTTTGCTCTAGAGCATACATCCCATTTTCGTATCACTAAGTACATTTTTAAGGGTTATAACTCTCTCTCAGCTCCCCTGCCCCTCCCCTTTTACGCCTTCTCTCTTACCCTTATCTTTTTCTTTCCGCCCTAACCTATAGAATCATGTGAGAAATGTTTCTCGTTTCTCATTTTTTTTTTCACTTCAAAAAGATTAATTATATAATGAAGCAATTGTATTGTTACTATAAACTATTTTTTGTTTTGTTTTTACTCTTTTTCTATATATTTGATGTATGTATATCCATATACAATTGGTTTTATATGTATTTATTATAAAAGTATTGCATTTATTTATGTTAAAATATAAAACCTTCAATAAAAAATATGTGAAAAGAATATTATCACCACTATGGTGAGAGCAGGGGCGGCTGATTGGGTCAGGAAGAGTGGAGGCAGATGGCTAAAACAGGGAGAGCAGAGGCAGGTTGTTGGCCAACTCAAAGAGAGTGGAGGCGGCAAGGGAGCTGAAATCTTCTTGCTGTACTCCCATGTATGCCCTGCAGTGATGCTGGGAGCCAGATTATGATGTCACTCCGGCCCTGCAACACTAAACAACGTGCAAGGGAGCAGAGCAAGAAGAGCTTGAAGATGGTCAAAGTAGCTCCACTGGACCCCAGGGAAAGGATCCACTCCAACTCTCCTAAAGGAAGGCATCTGACAACTTAAATAAAAATAAAACAAATAATCAATTATGAGTGTGTGAGAAAATATATCAGCATGTCTGTCATTATGTATGTGAGTGTGTGTCTGTCATTGAGTGTGTGTGTCTTCATTGAGCGCAGGGCCGTCTTTAATAACGACTGGACCCTGGGCAAGCGTTTGCTTGGGCCCCCTGGGCCTTGCCGCCGTCACCCCTCACTCCCTGGTATGCAATCACAGCATCTATCCCAATGCAGTGGCGGCACTAAAATAGAATGAATTTTATTGGGACACCCAATTGCAAGATTGGACTAAAGGTAGAACCCCATCTGTCGTGCAACTACAACAATGCTTTGACAGCTGGGGCTCTACCAATTTCCCATGCTTGCAGGGTTGTATTTAGCACTGTTTGTGTGTTTGAATGTAAGCAAGTGTTTGTATGAAGTATGTTTGTGTGAATGTGTTTGTATGTGGTACTGGAGTTTGAATGCAAGTGTGCATTTATGTGTAGTGTTTGTTTTTGAATGTAGGAGTGTGCTTGTATGTAGTGTTGAAGTTTGAATGGAGGGGTGTATTTGTATTTAAAGTTGCGGCTCAGATGCACAGGTACACACTCTGACACACAAGCAGATACACAGATACATACACTGACTACATACAGATAAGCAGGCACATACACTGACACACAGGTACATATATTGACACACACAGACACATACACTGGTAGACGTACTGACAGACACACACAGGCTCATATACAGACATACTGACACACAGGCACATATACAGACATACTGACACACACTGATCAACATACTGACACACATACACTGACAGAAATACTTACACCCACACACAGGCACATACACTGACCGAGATACTGACACACACACACACACACACACACACACACACACACACACACTGACAGACACACTGACACCCACATACACTGAGAAATACTGACACACATACCGGCACATATACTCAGACACACAGACTGATATACTGACAGACACACACACACACAGAGACTGACACATGCATGCACATGCACTGACAGACATACTGACACACACACATAGACATACTGACACACAGACAGACAGACATACTGACACACACACAGATATATTGACACACAGACAAACTGACACACAGACACACTGACACACTGACATACTGACACACAGACAAACAGACATACTGACAAACAGACATACTGACAAACAGACATACTGACACACAGACATACTGACACACACACAGATATATTGACAAACAGACACACACAGACATACTGACACACAGACAAACAGACATACTGACACACATGTAAAATGTACATTTTTAAACCCACCCTCCAGTTTCCTAACTTTTTCTGGAGGGTGGATTCCCTGATACAATGTGGTGCCTGAGGATGATGGGAGTGAGGATCCCCCATCCTCACTGCAGCCTCGTCCTCTCTCCCTCGCGACTCCTCCTGCCACCTTCCATGCAGCTCCTCTCTTTATGGGAGGAAGTGACTTGCGGCTGTCACTTTCTCCCAGCCGGCTTCCGGAAAGCAAGGGGCCCGGTCGCGGTGTTAAAGGGAAACAGCGCCCGACCGGGCCCCTGCTGATACAAGCCCTCCGGGTGGCCCTAAGTGCATGGGCCACCCGGTGGGACTCAGAGGACGGGGAAAAAATAAATTGATGAGGACAGCGGGGCCCACAGGGCAGGTGCCTCGGGCCCCCCAAGAGAAACTGGGCCCGGGGCAGCTGCCCCATTTGCCCCGCGTTAAAGACGGCCTTGATTGAGTGTGTGTCTGTATGTGTGTATCAAATCAGTGAGTGTGTGTGTCTTTCAGTGTGTGTCAAATCATTGAGTGTGTGTGTGTCTGTCATTGAGTGTGTGTGTCTGTCTGTGTGTATAAAATCAGTATGTTTGTGTGTCTGTCAGTGTGTGTGTGTGTGTGTATTTGTGTGTATCAGTGAGTGTTCCTGTTTAGGTGACCGGCACCCCTCCAAGCACATAGCAAAGTTGTATACTCACGCCATGCCTTTTTTGCCGCAGCTGATCTCAGCCAATTTAATACTTTCTCATTGGAAAGCTTTGGTAGCCTATTGGGCATGCACGTCAAAATGCCATACTGCGCCAATCAGCATCTCCTCATAGAGATGCACTGAATCAATGCATCTCTATGGGAAACACTCTACACCTTCATGAACACAGGTGCTGCACATTGTGCAGAGCTGGACTAGGAAGCACCTCTCAAGGCTGTCTGAGTGACTGTCACTAAAAGTGTTACTAGGCAGCAATGTAAATCAAAACACATACAGAGAAAGGCTGTAGACACCAGGACAACTACATTGAGCAGTAGTGGTTCTGTTAATTGTAGTGTCCCTTTAAAAATGTTATTTTTGCCATTGAAAAAGCTAGTTCCTAATTTTATTAGATGGCTTTTAGATTCTAAGCAAATTTGTCAAGCCCTGACATAGAGATTGTATCTGGATATCAAACATTTTTAATGACAGTTACCTTTTAAGTTGCTGAGATCTTACAGCCAATCATGATCATCTGGTGGTTCTCAATGGGAGCTCTATACATATACCATGAAACCCTGCTTAAATGTGTAGTGCAGTACTCACAAGTGTTTTTTCAGTAATAAAATATATGAATACTGCTGGTTGATAAGCTAATAGATGCCATTAATAGTCAATATAGTATTTGTGTTATTATGTTGGAGCCAAATTCGTGTGATAGTACTTTGTAATTTACAACTAGCTTCTGATTTCAACGGCTACATAGATGCAATGGTACATAGATCTGCTTTTCTTTCTCTTCTTTTTTTTTTTATAAGGATTTTTTTGCATTCTACTGCATAATGTAGTAAAGTAGTGTTGCGCCTAGTGTTATGTTCTTAATTTTCGATTACATTTTGGACATTTATGTTGCATTAAACAATTTAATAATGCCTTGGAGATACATTGTGCGCATATATATATATATAAATAAATAAATACAGAAATAAATACATTTACATAGTTCCTGTGTATCCAATAAAAACATTAATAAAATTCCCCACTAATCAGTAAAGACTGTATTTGCTAATCAGTAAGGATATACCCTCCAAGCATTATACATACACACACAAAAATTGAGAAGAAATACCATTAGATCCTTTTTCCTGATACTAAATTTGACTACACCGTTGGTGCTTTCAGCATAAGTACAATGTCATAATGAAACCAAAATTAAGTTTGGGTAATTTGCTACAGGCAGCTAAAAAGTAACATCATTGTCAGTATCTAAAACAGACTGAATTTGCCACATGCCAAATAGATCACTGATTAATTGTATCAATTTTTCTTGCTTTTGCCTGGAGAAGAGAAGATTAGTAGCTTAATATAATGGATAGGTATTCTACTTGGTCATCATAATAGACTGTAATACATGCTATTCCTCTTCCTGCCATGAATATCTGCATGCCAATTTTAAAGAATAGATAATCGAAAAGGTCACCTCTCAAAAGGAAATCCTATTTATATTCTATATAAAGTCTAAAACCAGCTGCCTCCTTGAATAAAGTATAGAGATCCTCTCTACTATTAAAATCAGATCATTCTTTCTTATTACATGGCGTCAGGATACAGCTATAGTGACCCTGACAAAGGTGTTATGCCCAGTAAGCAGTTCTCTGTTTATTTTATTTTCATCACTTTTTGCACATTGTTTGCACTCGGTGCATGATGCTAGTCTTGGATGTGATTTAGTGTTTTTTAGGTGGGGAGAGTAGTTAGCCTTAGGTACTGGTAGGTTACCTTACAATTGAAGGTTAATTGTTTGTCGCAGACATTCTATGCCACTATAGTTGTATCCTAAAGCCATGTAATAGGAAAGGAGGCTCTGCTTTAGATGTTACTTTTGAGCCGCCTGTAGCAAATTACCTACAACTTCATTTTGGTTTCTTTCTTGATGTATCGTACTTATGTTGATAGCACTAACTCTATTGTCTATATCATTACCAGGAAAGAGGATCCCATGTTTGATATTTATTTTCTATATGTTTGTGTGTATAGTTTCTGTGTTTGCTGAAAATTCCAAGGATTAAAATTATCAACTGCTTCAGTGAATTCGCTCCAGGCCAGGAAAATCGATCAACCAAATTTGACACCATCTTTATGGTATTATATTTAATCAGATGTTCTAGCATATTCCATAAAGCTCTTCTCAGTAGAAGTTCTTAAAAGGTGTAGCTGGAATTGTCAGCATATTCTAATGAAAATATATGAATGAAGCTGTACACAGGCCAACCTAATCCACTCACTACTACTACTACTACTACTTACTACTAGCTTATTTATAAATCCATTCATATTTTTCATTTAGTTTAAATATTAAAGGGGTACTCTAAGCACCAAAACAACTTTAAGTTAGTGAAGTTGTTTTATTATATAGCTCATCCCCCTGCAGTTTCACCACTCAATCTTAGTTACATATTAATCTACCGGTAGTTAAAAAAATTACTTCAACCATTAAACACATCTATTATGCTGTTGAACCAAAACTTTTTGAAGCAGTGGCCAATTTTACTACAAAATGGGTCTTAGTAATGGCAATCAGATTTCTTCTTGGTTAAATTATCGTGTTTATGCAACGCTTGCAAGATCCTGGCTGTGACTCGCACAGTCTCCCTACACCCCTCCTGAACAAAGAGCAGATTTTTTCTAAAATTTCCCTCATTGCACTGTATGTTTAATTAATTTAGAATGTCATATTTTATACTCTGCTAGTTGCCCTCCTGAGCTTGAAGGACCACTCTAGGCACCCAGACCACTTCAGCTTAATTAAGTGGTCTGGGTGCCAGGTCCAGCTAGGGTTAACCCATTTTTTTATAAACATAGCAGTTTCAGAGAAACTGCTATGTTTATAAATGGGTTAATCCAGCCCTCAAAGCCTCTAGTGGCTGTCTCACTGACAGCCGTTAGAGGCGCTTGCGTGATTCTCACTGTGAAAATCACAGTGACAGCACGCAAGCGTCCATAGGAAAGCATTGATAATGCTTTCCTATGAGACCAGCTGTGAGCGCGCGCAGCTCTTGCCACGCGTGCGCATTCAGCCGAATGGGAGGAGAGGAGGAGGATTGGAGGAGAAGAGCTCCCCGCCCGGCGCTGGAATAAAGGTAAGTTTTAACCCCTTTCCTCTCTCCAGAGCCTGGCGGGAGGGGGTCCCTGAGGGTTAGGGCACCCTCAGGGCACTATAGTGCCAGGAAAACGAGTATGTTTTCCTGGCACTATAGTGGTCCTTTAAAGCAGCCTCCTGTGTGTGGTTAAAGTTGTATTAATAGAGCAGGAGATACAAACCTCTAAAGTTAACATACTGCCCTGCATAAAAATAAGTATTTAACATGAAAGTTGTATGAGTCACAGTCCGGTGAGGGTTGGCAAAGTGATTTAAGTCCTGAACAGCAGATAATTGAACAGGGGCATGATCTATACACTAAAACTGCTTTATTAAGCTTAAAGGAACACTATAGTCACCTAAATTACTTTAGCTAAATAAAGCAGTTTTAGTGTATAGATCATTCCCCTGCAATTTCACTGCTCAATTCACTGTCATTTAGGAGTTAAATCACTTTGTTTCTGTTTATGCAGCCCTAACCACACCTCCCCTGGCTATGATTGACAGAGCCTGCATGAAAAAAAAAACTGTTTTCACTTTCAAACAGATGTAATTTACCTTAAATAATTGTATCTCAATCTCAAAATTGAACTTTAATCACATACAGGAGGCTCTTGCAGTATCTAGCAAGCTATTAACATAGCAGGGGATAAGAAAATCTTAATTAAACAGAACTTGCTATAAAGAAAGCCTAAATAGGGCTCTCTTTACAGGAAGTGTTTATGGAAGGCTGTGCAAGTCACATGCAGGGATGTGTAACTAGGGTTCATAAACAAAGGGATTTAACTCCTAAATGGCAGAGGATTGAGCAGTGAGGCAGAAGGGGCATGTTCTAAACACCAAAACTACTTCATTAAGCTAAGGTTATTCAGGTGAGTATAGTGTCCCTTTAAGTTGTTTTGTAACCTAGAGTGTCCCTTTCATCCCCTATACGAGCTATGGTGCTTAGCATAATATATGTTTCACTGTGTGGTTAATGCATATATGCATCAAATTATGGATTGTGTCTGTAGAACTCTGTGCTCCTTCAGTCGAAAAAAGCATTTGTGAGGTCATGTACTGATGAGAGGGTTTTACTCACAAACAGAGTTTCTGTTCATCCCAAAGGTGTTAAAGCGGCACTGTCATGCCGAACTTACCTTTCCTCAATCTCTTCCTCTTCTCCCCCTCTCTCGTGATCTGTTCTCCGTTTCTTTCTGTCTGCTCTAGTTTTCTTTAAAATCATAAGACAAAGTAGGGACTCTTTGCCCTATGGAGGATTCCTCCGCTTGACCAGCTCTGACCAGCGGAGGAGCAAAGTGTGCTTCATTTCCGCTGGTCAGAGCAATTTTCCCATAATTCTTACCTTTCCTCCCTGTTCCCACGATGCTTCCTGTAATTTTAGACTAAACTGCCGAATTGCGTTTTAACTGAATGAGAACAGTATGTTCATTTGTTTTAGAACGCAATTCGGCACTTTGTTCGGATCGCAATTTCATTCCAATGAATGAAACTCCGATCCTATTCGTGCCGCGGCTGCATCTTGCAGCCGCTTAGTAGATAACTCCCTAATTCCCACGGTATCAGGGAGCTATCTACTAAAAGGCTGAAAGACCTAAATTGGTCTTTCAGCCACATTTACTAATACTAAGTAAAGATTGCTTAGTATTAGTAAATGCTTCCCCTACTCGCTATACCGCGAGTAGGGGCATGTCTAGTAAGCAGTGAGCAGCCTGTCCTACCCCTCTCCGGCCCCCACCCCTGGGTGGCGGGTGGGGGCCATAAAGATAATGCGGGGGAGGGACCTACTGTCCTCCCCTCTCCGGGCCCACCTCTCCGGCGGATGGGGGCCATAATGATAATGGGGGGAGACCTACTGTCCTCCCCCCTCCGGCCCCCACCCCTGGGCGGCGGGTGGGGGCCATAAAGATAATGGAGGGGACCTACTGTCCTCCCCCTCTCCGGCCCCCACCCCTGGGCTGCGGGTGGGGGCCATAATGATAATGGGGGGGACACCTACTGTCCTCCCCGGCCTCCACCCCTGAGCGGCGGGTGGGGGCCTTAAGTCAAATACCCCCCCATCAAAGGTTACTAGGGGTCCCCAAGCCCCTAGTCACCCACCCCCCCACCCAAATAAAAAAGCCCCTACCTACCCCCCTCACCCTAAAAAATAGTGAGGGGGGAATAAAATGACTACCCTGTAAAGTAAAATTAAACTTACCATTCGACGTCTTCTTTTTTTCTAAAATCGTAATTTTTCAGCCCCAAAAAAGGCCAAATAAAAATCCATTATACCCGTCGAACTTAAAATAAAATAAAAAACCCGAGCGCAAAAAAAAAACCTGACAAAAAAGAAAAAACCCGAGCGCAAAAAAAATAATCCTTCTTCACCCATGGAGGACTCCGAGCAGACTGAGCTCGGCAGGGCGGGGGAAGGCTTATAAAGCCTTGCCCCGCCCTGCAATTAGGCTAAGAACACTCTGATTGGTGGGTTTAAGCCAATCAGAGTGCTCTTTGTCATTTTACACAGCGTGGGAAAATTCCAAAGAACTTTCCCACGCTGTGTAAAATGACACAGAGCACTGTGATTGGATGGCTTGTAATAAACTGAACGAACAAACTAACACTGATACTCAGTGTTAGTTTGTTCGTCTGATTTTTCTATTCATTCATTCGTCTGTCTGATGAATGAATGAATGAATAGATGAAATTCCCGTTCGCATGTCCAGGTGTTTCACTGGGCATGTGCGGGAATCTCACAGTCTGTCTAGTGTGGGCAGATGACGTGTCCCACAGGGACTTCACCTACCCACACAAAGATGGCGGCGCCCTGAATAAAGATCGGGGCAGAAAATAAAGATTAATAAATAGGTAATATGGGGGGCTTAGGGGCATTTGGGGGTGACTAATGGGTCAATTGGATGTAGTGGAGGCGGGAGGGGGGTTAAAAAAAAAACGGGATTCGGCATGACAGTGCCGCTTTAAATGGGGTTGAGGACAGGAATCTGTACAGTCAACCTGAATTCCTCCACACCAAACTATACATTCAAGCATCCTATTTTTCTTGACAGGCTGGTTGATGACAGATGTGTAGTGGAGCCTGCAGCTGGTGATCTGGACAATCCTCCAAAGAAATTCAGAGGTGAGATACACTAATTGTTGAAATAATTGAAAAGTTAAAAATTGTTGAAATAATGAAAAGTTTGTGGCACACGCTTATATTTTGGTATAATGTTTTCTGTTGTTTTTAATAAAGCATGTTCTAATAAAAGTAACAGCCAGTCTCTGTTTTTTAATCACTTTTGTACTTTCACTGTCTTTCCTATTTATTACTTTCATGTTTCTCTCTCTCACCTTACTTTTCTTCAGTTGTTCAACAATATTTATATTCTTTTTCTGATTTCTTCTCCCTTAGATTGTCTGTTTAAAGTATGCCCTATGAACAGATACTCAGCTCAGAAGCAATACTGGAAAGCTAAACAGACTAAGCAAGACAAGGAAAAAATATCAGATGTCCTTCTCTTACAGAAGCTGCAGGTAAAGAAACCATTACCTATTTAAATCTTATATGAAGTACTTAATTGGTGCTTTTTACTTTGTTTCATAGTAGATAACACCAATATTCAGAACAACATAGACAACGCCCCCAAATTGGCCAATTAAGACTTCTTTTTTTCTCAATGTATGTTTCTTTCACTGCCCCCACCTGCAATTTTCTTCAACCAACAGTGTATGTATAATATATATATAAAATATCTTCGAATCCACCAAAATTACATGATATTAATATTTTTTAGTAACTCTGATAAATAATCTCTTTAATTCAACCTCTTGCCTGTTACGTTATCTTTACACATTTTAAATCACTCTGGAACACAACCCACACCTACATTCTTTAAAAAAAAAAAAAAAAAAATACTTTTTCTATACCCTCCCAGGGTATACTACATTATATTACTCTACTGGTGACTCAAAAATATATATTTCATATAACACATGTGCTACAGCAGGCCATTTATAAGCAGGTTTGATGTGAAATAACCTGTCTTTTTTATGAAAATCATCCCTGATATTTCTTTCTTTTTACAGCATGCTGCACAGCTTGAACAGAAGCAAAATGAAACAGAAAACAAGAAGGTGCATGGAGAGGTGGTGAAATATGGCAGCGTCATCCAGGTAGAGATTGTCCTTACATGGTTCATATACAGCTGCACAGAGAATAAATTAAAGACATTACTAATTGTTGGGTTATATTAGATTCCATGAATTTTGTCACTTGCATTGTATTTGGTTATGTATCATAACATTCATCATGTTGTTAACAAGAATTTAATAAGAAAATAATTTGAATGCCCTGAAACCTTGGACCCTTTGACTGTTACACATGTTTTAATATTTAAACTCTCTAAAATCCACATAATTGCCAATTGCCCAGAATATTGTTCTAGGTAGTGCATGAATATTGCTTCAATGAATACTAATTATATACCACCAACAGCTTTTACATATGAAAAGTAACAAATACCTCACGGTGAACAAGCGTCTCCCAGCTCTGCTAGAGAAGAATGCCATGAGAGTAACTCTTGATGTGACTGGAAATGAGGGGTCTTGGCTTTTTATTCAACCCTTTTGGAAACTACGCAGCAATGGAGACAATGTAAGGAATGCCTTTGGAGGATTCAAAATATAAAGAAGAAATGTGAGAGACAGAGAAGGTGTGGGGAATTGATTACAGTATCAGATGAGGAGGAACATTATAGTCACCAGAACAACTACAACTTATTGTAGTTGTTCTGGTGAGTATAGTCAGTCGCTGTGAGCTTTTTGCTGTAAACACTACCTTTTCAGATAAAAGGAAGCCTAAGAACACCTCTAGTGGCCTCTTCTCAGATGGATACTAGAGGTGCTTCCTGAGTCAGTGCTGCACAGTGTGCTGGACTTCCCCATAGAGATCCATTGATGCAATGCATCTCTATGAGGAGATGCTGATCAGCCAGGCTGGCATTTGGCTCGGCCCCCACCCCCTCTCCTTGACAATCTCAGCCAGCCCAATGCTTTTCCTATGGGCTTGACTGAGATAATCAATTCTGATGATGTCAGCAAAGGAGACAGATCAGGGGCAGGGCCAGCACTGGAAGACCCGAGCAGCGCTGGAAATAAGGTACGTTTTCTTACCTTTTAGAGGAGGCAAGATGGGGCAAGCCACCTAAATGGTGTTTTTAACACTATAGGGTAAGGAATAAACGTTTGTGTTCCTGACCCTATAGTGTTCCTTTAAAGAACATGAGAAAAAAAAAAAATATATATATAGAGGAAAAAGAGGGAGGAACGAGATCAGAAATAAAATCAAGATTAGGAAGAAAACTTACTGGGACAGAAAATAAAGAGTATTGAGCCAAAGTCAAAATAAGGCATGGGTTGAATGGTATAAGAATAGATCAGATAAGAAACCCAAGTTAGAAGACATACTTTGGGTCTAGTTTTCAGATGGATTCTTCAATTAACAATTTCTCTGTATTGTAGATTGTGGTTGGTGATAAGGTGAATCTTAACCCTGTGAATGCTGGACAACCTTTGCATGCCAGCAATTATGAGCTCACCGATAACCCTGGTTGCAAAGAGGTAATATGCCAATGGAGACAACATAAATGAATAAAATAATTATGTTGACCTTAGGTCTACTAGGATATGAGAAAAAAGAAAATAATTATTGATTGTCTTTTTTAAATCTGATTTGCCTCTCCAGGTTAATTCTTTGAATTCAAACACCAGCTGGAAGATAAACCTGTTCATGCAATACAGCGACTATATGGAAGATGTCTTAAAAGGGGTAAGGGGGCAACTCATTTGCTATTCTTATAGTTTGTCTTTTATGTGGACTTATGGTTGCTCATCTATTGTTCACCTTGTATCTTCCCCAAAGTCTTTTTATTCTCTTTGTTCTGACACAATTTTTGTGTATTCTATAATGGCTGCAAATCCTTTTTATGCAGGGTGATGTGGTTCGTCTATTTCATGCTGAGCAGGAGAAGTTCCTGACATGTGATGAATATAAGTCCCAGCTCCATGTTTTCCTCCGCACGACCCTACGTCAGTCAGCCACCTCTGCTACCAGTTCCAATGCTCTTTGGGAGATTGAGGTAGGAGTGGCCAATACATTCTTTGAGTAATATATACATAAGATCAGTGGGGAAAACCTGATGAACGAGTATAACTGATACTTATAATAGTTTCAACTTAATCTTTCCAAATATGATGAAGAAAAGCAATATAAGCCACAAATTGGAAAGTCACATGCAAAAATTGCATATATATATATAATGTGCATGAATTTAACAATTGTGTTATAGTCTTGCCAGAAGTACTGTATATTCATATCCACCCTGGGTATACATAAAAAAAAACAATAGAGACGATATATCATTGATGTCACACATTTGTTTATAAGATGTATGGTAAGGATACTGTTTGACTCCTAGACAAAATAATGTGGATATCTACCAATCACAAAATAGGACTTATAGTCTAACTTTAGACAGTGGCATCACACTGAGTACATGTTCCAATAGTAAATAAATAAATAAATAAATAAAATCTAATGACCGTAGTCTAGACTGGTTGCTAACAGTTTGACTTCTTACCTGGGGTCCACAGGTGTCAACCTCAGCCTCCTCTCTAGATGGAAGCTCTCTTCACTGAACTAAGCTCAGATGTGCAGGGCTAAGCTGATTGGCTGAGAGCAATCAGCAGATGTTCTCAGCCAATGAACCGGCCATGTACTATGCAGGTTAAAACTGGTCCTTGGTGGACCCCAGATAATAAAAAGTCCAGCTACTGGTTTCATAACGGAAATTGGGTTGGGGAACAGGACACTGTAGAGCTGTAGTGATAGTAAAGCATTGTCTTTTTTTGCTTTTTGTTTTTTGGCAAACCGCTCAAAAATACAAGTATTATAGAGTGGTTATGGTGTTTAGACTGCCACTTTAATCATAAATCTATTGCTCATTCTGAAATATAGCAGCCACAATATTATACGATCAATGGCATCAGCAGTGAGTTTAACAGAAATGTTACATTGTTTTATGTTCTATCTTTTCTCTTCTAAATGACATCACATAAACTACTTTATGTATCTAACTAAATAGTAACATGCTAAACATTACCCTGGAGACCAAGTGTGCCTGCTGCCCAGAGGATTAGCTTTCAGCACTGTTCCAGTTTCATCTGACCTGTTTTACTTACATAAATATAGGATCTACTTAAATGCTGTGTTGCATATTCCTAATTCTTTTGTACTATACCTGGAAATGTTGTGTCTCCGTCTTCATTGTGCATGGATACTTTTCTGACAAAAGACTATGAGTCTTTAAAAAAAAAAAAAAAAAAAAAAGATGAATAAAACAAATCTGCTTATATTTTTTATTATAATATAAAATAGTTTAGTAAATTAAACCTGTATTTACATGTGCAAAACAAAAAGGCATTCCTTTCATCCTTTCACAGTGTTTTCTTTGTTTCCTTAGATAGCTTTTCTTTATTCCACACAATTGTCCTTACCTGATCATAAGTTTTGTCTATAAGAGAATTAGGGACATCTTTTATTCATGAGTATTAAAAAATGTCTCTAGGCTGTATTTTTTACCAGGATTTTTTAACTAGAAAGTAATGTCTATAGGAACAGATTATTTCCCGTCAGTGATGTTGTATTTCTCCCTCCCCAGTCACAATATCCCCATATTCCTTAATTCTCTGAACCATAATGTCTTCTTTCCTCCCTCTGAGGGGATGAGCTGACTAGCGAAACGCGCGTCAGGGCTTGTGGGGCATGCTGAGTCCACACTACTGAATGCAGTGTTATTCTTATTTTGTAATTTGACCATCTTACATTGACTATTGGTCTTTCTCCTCCTTTCTCGTTTTTGTGGCATCTCTCTGGCGATCTATTTAGTACTGTGGCAGGATTGGGTGGGAATTATACTGTAGGGTCATTTAAGGTTAAGGGGTGCCCTCGAAGGCACGGTAGGGACAGCTTTTTTAACTTTCCCTTCCTGGTATCCCTCCCTTATTAATTCCATATTACCTGAGACTTCAGAAATTCCTCTCCTGCGTTACATATATAAACAATAGCTATTGGAAGCTTAGAGTGAGGTTGCTATCTTTCAAGGCTACATTCTATACCATATAACTATTTAGATATTAGGTTGCCACTAGTTATTCATATCACTGCAGACTACCTAGATTTATTTATCGTCATTACTTTGTAACATTGAACACTTTGCCACTTTACAGTTCATTGTTTGACTACCCAGTGATTTTCTCACTGCTTTTTCTAGGTTTTTCATATATATATATTGGTCTAGAGTGTGGACCAGCCTCTGTCTATTTTTTAATTTTAATCTAATTAAATATAAAAACAATAACGGTTAACCTATAATTCTGTTTCATTAACTGGACGTTTGGGCTGTCTGGTATGCATTGTGTGCTTGTTACTGGGAATAACATTTTAAGTTATTACCATGCAACTCTACTGATTTATTTGATCAGATAATCCAGGCAGCTTTTCTACTTATCCATACATTTAATGCTTTTGATCTTAAACGATTCTGAGGTAATATTTGCTTGTGCTTTGCTAATGTGTTTAACATAACATCTACTCTGTGACAGATGTTCTTCTTTTAGTCACAGATCATTCTAATGTAAAGCATATCTCTTCATTACAATATATAACAGTTTATAATAACACTCTATTAACTTGTCTGAAATGTCTGCAAATAATCTAGTAAATGCAAATGTGTATTCAATGGAAGCGGAGTGATGTGTAATGATTCTGATTATTTTAAAAAACTAAGTCGATCAAAATTAATTTTAGAAACTTTCTCCGGATTTATACTCTCTTGTGTAGGTTGTTCATCATGATCCCTGCAGAGGAGGTGCAGGGCACTGGAACAGTCTGTACAGATTTAAACACCTTGCTACTGGAAATTACCTTGCTGCTGAGGTAAGTGCTTGACAAGTTGACTGGGTAGGATGAGAACAGTAACAAGTGAAAGTCAAGGAATGGGAAAGCAGTGGAATGCCATATGTATAGAGGGGACTGTTCGCATACAGCATGGATGCCCAAAAGGTAGATCCCCAGATGTTTTAAAACTACAATTTTCATGATGCTTTTTCATTCTAAAGGCATTCAAAGCATCATGGGAGTTGTAGTTCTACAACATTGGGAATCTACCTTTTGGGCACCCCTGACACACAGGGTTATTAACTAAAGTGAAAATTTTACTGTTAATTCAGAGTGAATTTGAAATTTAAAGTCAAAGTAACCAAATAAGGAAAAAATCTTTAAGTCATTTATGCTTTCAATTTAGCTACTCTGGCCATAAATTTTAAATTCATCTTGAATTCTCACTTTACTGAATAACCCTGATAGAGTATTATGATAATACAATTTATTTAAAAGTTGTGTAATTGAATTATTGATGTCAGATGGACTTCCCTAAATGGGTAAATGAGAAATGAACAGCCTTTTCACACGATGAAATAACTTAACTCTGTATTCCCAGTCCTGCAGCACTTTTAAAACCGTTTATCTTATGAAGTTTGTTCCTTAAGCACACAAGTAAATGCTAAAATTTATATATCTGTTTAGAAATCCATTAAAAATCCAGCTCAGTATGCAGATTAATTTAGGTGTGGTAACTCCCTGTCTGATATGGTTTACAGTGTAATATAGTGCCTAGGGCAATAGAAAGTAGAGTTAATTGCTAAGTTGAGATAAACCCAAGCAGGAGTCACAGCAAGAAGCTCTTTTTTAGACTGTGCTTTAGCAGGTTTTTCTATCGCACAAGCTACACCCTCTCATAAAGGGAGCTGGTTGAATAGGCAGGAGTCGTGTGAGACAGGATTAGTAAAGGGTGCAGCAGAAATATTTGAATACTGTGTTCTGCACCTTGTGCATTCTAACTAACATGTTTCCTGTTGTCTATTCCAATTAGCCCTGAGTCACTTTTGACTCCAAAAGTCTGGGAGTGTGGCCAACAGTTTAGTGGGGAAACAAGAGCGTTAGATAGAAGCTCTTTGGAAAAGGGAAGGGAGGGTGTCTGTGAAGGGATGAGAGAAGGAGGAGGGATGAGAAATTAATTTGTTAATTTGCTGATCCTGTTCGTACTTGCAGAGCACCGAGAGAAGAATTGGAGGCTTTTGTTTCCTCCAGGTATATAGTGCAAGCACAAAGCACATGTACCCTATAAGGTGTACACTGGACTCCCCCTCTTTTATTATGGCTACACTGTTATTCAAGTAGAAGTACATGAAACTGCCAATAACCTGCAGTTAAACCAGTGAAGACACTTGTATCTATGGTAAAAAATAAATCATGGAAAGTGAATCAGATCACAGGATTTATGTCATAGGTTTGAGTGTGATTGAACAGACTTTGACGGGTTTCCCACATCAATTAAAAGACAGGGCTTTGTTCTGCTTATCGGCTGCATGAATGTTATTTTACATTGTTTGTTATTTATATATCTGACTGTATTCTAAAAAGGAGGAACTGACACTATGTTGTCATTGTAAAATTACAAAATAAAGCTAGATTAATTAAAAAGATAGATGTAGAGTTTTGTAATCTAATGTTTCTCATTATAACTTTTTTTTTTTTTTTAAGGAAAACCCAACATATAAAGGGGATGCTCCAGAGTCTAAAGCTGGATCATCCAATACTGTGAGTTAAGCTTTGCTCCACAAAGAAAACAAAAACAACGTGAAGAAAAAATAAACTATCAAACTCTAAAACACTGTTAATAATACTACATTTGAATTCTTCTAATCTATAATGATAACCCACAATCATTAATTTATCCTTTTTTCTTATTTCAATGTCTCCAACCCTCGTTGTCTCTAATATCCCTCAACATTTTTTCTCTCTAATGGTTACTGTAACTTTAGTTTATGTTGCTTTTCTTGTTCATTTAAGGATACATTTTGTTAGTCCTCTGTCTTTTTTAATCGTTTTAGATTATATGGTTCACCTTAAAAAAAACCCACAAAAAACATGTAAAATCACTTTTAAACCTAACTGTAATACAGACTTCTCATTACAGCTATCCCCCAGAAGTCAACAGCATTAAGAAGCATTAAAAAAATAAGGCAAATATTCAGCAGTTCGTAATCAAACAATCCGGTCCTTACTATGAGAAGCATTAAATCCAATGCTTTTCATTGGTTGCTTGCCCAGCGTCTGGCATCAGCATATTTTTGCTGACGTTGGACATATATAGTTCAAACATTTTAATCTATTTTTGTCTGAAGCCCTTAGTAGTTGTCTGAATTACAGCTTTAGAGGTTTAAGGATTGCAAAATGTAAACAATGCAATTTCTCAAAAACAGTAGTTTTTATCTGCACAGTTGCAAGTGCAACATCTGTGCCCCAAAATCCCTTCATTATAATCAAAGTGATTTTTGTACTAAAACGGTCCTTTTAAAGGCACCAAGATCTCAGTGAGGTGGTGTGGGTGTGGTGGCCCTTTAATTTTAATCCTGCAATGTAAAATATTGAAATTTTGTAGAAACTGCAACAATTACTTAGGGGGGTTAAACACAACTTAAGTGGTTGACATCCTGACAGACAATATAAGCTCTTCCCTGTGAGGACGGAGTCAGACTCATAGAGAACAATTCATATATATCAAAACACAGAATGAAATTACACATATATTTTTTAATTATTCATTTTTTATTTTTTTATTTTAATTTTTTACTGTATTTATATATTTTTATTATATATATATATATATATATATATATATATATATATATATATATATACACATACACACACAATATGTATAAAGAAAGGAGGCACTCTCCGGTCTTTCAAACAGTGGAAAAGTATTTAATCCATCAAAAGGTATACAATAATATGATCAACGTTTTGACCCATTCGGGTCTTCCTCAAGATCTTGAGGAAGACCCGAATGAGTCGAAACGTTGATCATATTATTGTATACCTTTTGATGGATTAAATACTTTTCCACTGTTTGAAAGACCGGAGAGTGCATTCTTTCTTTATACATATTGTATATAACTTCAGCGTGGGAGTGCACCAGGGCATCTAACGAACTACTGTGTCACCAGCAAGGGTGCCATTATACTTATAATATATATATATATATATATATATATATATATATATATATATATATATATATTGATATCAAAATACACTTAGAACGAAATATATATATATATATATATCTATATACATAAATATATATTTATATATCACTATATATAAATAAAAATAATTGTAAACATATATATTTATGTAATATTTTTACATAATTAAGTCATTTTATTAATGACACTTCGTTGAACACAAATATTAGTGTATCAAAACAGTAAAATGTATTACGATAATATCATCAGTGAAAGTGAAGCTTTTGAATTTTTTACACACAAACGGCACTTACACTGACGATATAATTGTGATACGTTTTACGGTTTTGAAACACTAATATTTGTGTTCAGCGAAGTCTCCTGAGTATAACAGTATTATTATTATTATTATTATTATTATTATTATTATTATTTTATTATTTATATAGCGCCAACAAATTCTGTAGCGCTGTACAATGGGTGAACTAACAGACACATAATTGAGATCAGACCACTGGACGTACAGGAACAGAGGGGTTTGAGGGCCCTGCTCGATGAGCTTACATGCGAGAGGGAGTGGGGTATAGTGACACAAAGGGTTAAAGTAGGGGAATTAAATAGTTTGTTAGAGAAGGGTTTATTGAGTGCTTGATAGGTCATTTTTGACAGTTGCAGGAAAGGAGTCATGGGGTGGGGGATGAGAAACCTGCTGACAGTACCACTCATGTACATGTTTTATGGTGTTTTGAAAAGTTACAAATATAAGGCTTGTGCTTCAGTTTTTTCACATTGAAATTCGCCAGATCTGTTACGTTGCCTTTGAGACCGTATGGTAGCCCAGGAATGAGAATTATTATTGGTATGTTCAGTCTTTTTTAGTAGCCACTTAGTCACAAACACTGTCCAAAATTGGCGTTCAAATTATTTTTTTTTGCCATTTTTGGCTTAACATGCTATATTTGACCCTGTAACTTCCCAAACACCATAAAACCTGTACATAGGGGGTACTGTTTTACACGCGAGACATCGCTGAATACAAATATGTGTATTTTATTGCAGTAAAAGCAAACAGTATTATGACATTCACAGTTAAAATGTCACGCAGAACTAAAAAAAATAACCACATTTCTTAATTTCTCACATTTTTACATATTTTATTCATATTAAATTATGTTTCATAGCTAAATATTTGATGTTAAATGAAAGACCTATTTCTCCTGAATAAAATGGACGTAATATGAAAGAGGTGAATTACGGTTGAACAGACATATAGTCAAATTCCAAGTTTTGTTTACGTTTTATTTTGATCAAAACGTGTAACATAGAAACATAGAATGTGACGGCAGATAAGAACCATTCGGCCCATCTAGTCTGCCCAATTTTCTAAATACATTTGGCTCAGTCCTTAAGGGGTTAAGCATAGTTCTGCTGCCTGTTTATTTACTGTCTGCATCTCCAGAACCTTTCATTAAAGAGACACTGTATTCACCAGAACAACTACAGCTCGATGTAGTTGTTCTGGTGAGTGTAATCATTACCTGCAGGCATTTTCATGCAAACACTGCCTTTTCAGAGAAAAGGCAGTGTATACATTGCTCCCTCAGGACACCTCCCATGGCCACTCGTCAGATGGCCACTGGAGGTGCTTCCTGGGGCAATGCTGCACAGTGGGCAGCACTGCTATTCAGCGTCTCCACGCTCTGCATGGAGACGCTGAATTTTCCTCATAGAGATGCATTGATTCAATGCATCTCTATGAGGAGGTGCTGATTGGCCAAAACAGTGTTTGTCCCTGCCCCCATCCTGCTTCCTTGTCGATTTTTGCCAATCCAATGCTTTCCCCATTGGCAAAGTTTTAATACCTTTTAAGGGGACTAAAGGGGCACATGCCGCATAAATTGTGGTTTTAACACTATAAGGTCAGAAATACATGTTTGTTTTCCTGACCCTATAGTGCTCCTTTAACCATCCCTCTCCTTGCAGGCAGTCAGTGTTCTTCCCAGCCGTAGGAATGTAGGAGAGAAGATAAAATATCGCCTGGTTGCTGTTCCGCATGGAAATGATATTGCTTCGCTCTTTGAGTTGGATCCTACTACTCTGCAAAAGACCGACTCCTTTGTTCCCAGGTAAAAAAACAAACTGTGATCAGATGCTTTGAAGAAAACCTTGGGGGGAAAAAATAGATAATTTTGTAAAAAAAAAAAAAATGTTAATGTACATTGAAATTACAGTTTAACCCCTTAAGGACACATGACGTGTGTGACACGTCATGATTCCCTTTTATTCCAGAAGTTTGGTCCTTAAGGGGTTAATCCACCCTAAATCCATAATACAATTTTTGTCTGATGCAGGATCTAAAAAATGCATGACTAATCTACTTTTACTTGCTCAGCATAGCAATTTAACCTGTGTTTGTTTACACAAGCTTTGTAGCTAATGATAAGCACACAGGAATTGGAGAATATGTTGACCCTTTATAAATAAATGAAATAATATTTGCATTAACTAAGGAAAACCTACTAATCTGAGCTAAGATAATTTGAGAAAAAATGTTAGGGAATGTTCTGCTCCCAGAGCAATTATCCATTTAGGTTAATGAGCAAATTGATTCAACAGATTGTCGAACTTCATACAGTTCATATAAATACTATTATCTAGTGCTCTGGTTGATAGAACAATTAAGTCTAGAGAGCTTGAGGACTGTAACCCTGTTCTTTTAGACTGCAAGCTCTTTTTGCATATATGTATACAGTGCCACTTGGCACCTATTTAAATAATGAAAAATATTGTTCTGAGAACGCAAACTAATACAATAAAATGTGCCTGCAAATCTTGCCTAATATGAGATCCATTGCCTATGAAATATACAGACAATTCTGAATATGAACATTTAAACAGATTGCACTGAATATCCCTGCCCACTGGCATTGGAATTTAGAAAGGTCACAAGGGACCACTATAAAATATCACAGAAAAACCCAGATGGGAGAGTCTTTAAGTCCTGGTTAACTGGGGAACATACTTAGCAACTCTGGCCACAATGTAATATTGTTGGATAAAAGTTTTGCAAATGATTTAATATTTTTGGAGACACTTTTAAAATATAAATATTTTTTTTAATAAAAAAAAAAAAAAGAATTCATTTCAGTGAAGTGGCCTAGGTGCAGTGGTTCTGTCATTTAATCCCTCATTGTAAAACATTACTTGGAGGGGTTTCTGCTGCAGTGACCTAATAAAACTAAGTAACGTGATGTGGAAGTCCCCATAGTAAAACATTGCTTCAGTGCTTTCTCATTGAGAAGCTTGAATGTGCATGCAGTGGATTGGACCACACCAGAGGAGGCCATGTCTCCTCTCTTATGTCACGGAGGTGGAGAGGTATGCAGAGCCGAGAGAAATAAAAAAACAGTAAAAACAATTTGCATTCCTAAAGCTTTAGTGCCTTTATGAACTAACATCACTTCTAACTGCAAGTTTTTCAGCATTGTTCTTAAATTGTAGCCATTTATTTTACTTTATTATTCTTATTGTTTTTTTCACTTGCATAACTAGCATGCTACATTTTTTTGTGGAAAGCAGTTACAAATCATGTTCAAAGATTTGTGAGGAATAAGTGATATTACGCTTTTGGAACAATTCAGTAAATATTATTTGTATTCTTTAAACTAGTTTTAGATTAGGAATCTCCTATTTTGGTTTTTATTGCATGTTTATTTTTATTTTAAATTGTCACCTTTGTGACCCAAAACATTAGTTCCAGTGAGTTGGAATACTTTGCGCAATCAACCTATAATGTCATATTCAGTACTGGAAGATCATTTAAGAAGGGCCCTCATCATACATATCTCTGTAAGCCTAAATATGTTTATCATTATTTATGTGTAAGCTTGTTTGACAGTTGTAAAGTTCAGAGTTTAATGATACTGGTTTTATTCCCAGGAACTCATTTGTGAGGTTACGGCATCTCTGCACCAATACGTGGATCCAGAGCACCAATGTGCACATAGATGTAAAGGAGGAGAGACCCATTCGACTCATGGTAATCTTATAAAATTATATGTTTAATAGAAAATATAACATAATTCAGTAGCTAGATAATTTATTTACTCATTTAACCTGAACACCTGCTTTAATTTCCTTTAGCTGGGTACCTGCCCCACTAAAGAAGATAAGGAGGCATTTGCCATTGTCTCTGTACCTGTGTCTGAAATTCGTGACTTGGATTTTGCCAATGATGCAAGTTCGATGTTGGCCAGTTTTGTGGAAAGGCTAAATGAGGGATTCATTAGCCAGAATGACAGAAGGTATGGATTCTTACTATGGCATTTGTGACATGGGGCACTTCAGGACACATTTATAGATTTATCTTCAGTCGATAATGGAGTGATAATCCCAATAAATAAACATGCTGCTTTCCTGCCCAGAGAGATAAAGAGCTTTAAAATAATAAATTACGGTATCCGTTTGCCCCAAAGAGGATGTTAGCTGTAAGAGTAAAATAAGCATTAAATCATACTAATATTTATAAGAAAAGTTGTTCTGTAGGTGATAAGGTTGATTAATTAAATGAATTGACATAAATGTTGCGAAAGTCTTTAAAAAGCGACCAGTGGAGTCATGTTTTTGCTTTTACACTGCATACATAAGTGATAATTTTATAAAATGCCTTTTTATTGAAGAGGTTTTTTTATGTTTTTCAGTGTTAAGCAGTCATTAAAGTTCATTGTGCATACAAGTTTCACAGAATATAGAAAACAAAGGAACATTATTGTTTAGCAGACACAAAGTGTGGCGTCAGTATGAAGAAAAGACTGTGTTGTTTGCTTGGCTAGGTTGAAAGTTGGCAATATCATTGCTGTGTGAAAAAAAAGAGCATAATTGATCATTTTAACATAAAACAAGCAGAGAATCCAACCCACTGTCATGTATACTGTAGCTAGTATTGAAAGTGATAGCTGTGGTATTGCATTACACTGAAGACAATTTAGACAAATTATATCAAAGCAAATGTAGAGTCTAAAAAGGCAATATTGTTAGGTTTAATTATTGAAAGGTAAATACGTTAATGAAAACGTGACTTATATTTTAAAGGCTTGAGGGCTTCATACAACCCATGACCTAAGTTGTACTAACTTTTTCAAATGCAACTTTACATAATACAATGTAAACATTGAATAAACTGGTAAAGTGTACATTTGCCTTTTAGCAGCTAGTTTTTAGGTATTTAATTTACATCACCCTGTTATACTGTTTGTTACAGGAAGACTATGTTATATTTAAAGGATCACTATAGGGTAAGTGTTGTGGTTTAAATTCAGCAGACAGCAATGTTTTCTCTCAGGTATGAAGACAAGGAATGAACACCGCAGAAATACAAGCTTGGAGGGCAGTACTTGTCCACACAAACCTATGGCAGAATACCACTCCTAATTTAATGGGGGAACACAGATCTTATATAAACTTCTGTACATATCCAAAAAGGGGTTGTCTTTACACAATACAATAGATTTTACATACATATAGTCATGCCCAGTTAAATGCATCTTCAAAGAACTTGAAACACTTTCCAACAGTCATAAAGAAGTTATGTTACTAGGATATAAGGGGCTGGGGGGGGGGGGGGGGGGGGGGGGGGGGGACAAAACAAAGATACAAATCAGGATCAAAGGCCAGCTGTTATAGTAGAGCATCCTGACATTACTCAATCTCAAGTGTGTGGTGTGACACAGGATATAAAGGGGAAAGGTGGTCATTAACCCATATCAGTCAGGAACACAAACATGTATTCCTGACCCTATAGTGCTAAACCCACCATTTAGGTGGTTTATCCCCCCTTAGCCTCCCTATAAAAGTTTTAAAACTCACCTTATCTCCAGCGCTGCACGGATCTGCCGGTGCTGGCTCCGCCCCCTTTGTGACATCATCAAAATGGCAGATTTTTAGCCAATCCAGTGCTTTGCATTAGGGAAAGCATTGGATTGGCTAAAATTGGCACGGGGGCGGGGCCACATGCCGTTTTGGCCAATCAGAACCTCCTCATAGAGATGCCTTGAATCAATGCATCTCTATGAGGAAAATTCACTGCCTCCATGCAGAGCGTGGGGACGCTGAACCGCAGGGCTGCTTACTGTGCAGCCCTGAGCCAGGACGCACCTCCAGTGGCCATCTAAGGAGGGGCCACTTGGAGGTGTCCCTAGAGGCAATGTAAACACTGCCTTTTTTCTGAAAACAACGCTCAGAGGGGGTTGGTCTGGCAGTTTATTGCCCACTCTATGTAATTCCTTGTTTCCAGCTCTGGTGATGGCTATCTAGATGTTTTATGGTCTAGGCCTGGTGCCAGATCAAAGACCACAATAAATGTCATCCCAAGGTTTACAAAAAAACAACTATTAATATATATCAACACACATCAAACACCAACTCGTGCTTTTGGCATGACAACGAGGCATCAGCTGAAATGGGAGCTAATCATCAGCAAGGTGCTTCAAGGTAAGTAAAGCTTGATTCACAATTACATTATAGTTAGGGCATTCTCTTATGCATGGGACTTTTAGGGTTAAGTTAGGGTTCAAATTAGGGTAATGTAACTAATTTAACCTCTCTCACTTCTTACCCTATCCTTAACTCTAGGGCCTAAATTAACCCTATATTTAATTATAAATTAAATGTTTTTCCTTAGGTATCCCTAATCTCTAAATAAAAATTAAAATTCACTATCTAAATCTAACCCTAATTTTAAACCTAACATTAAACCTAAATATTCCATGTCTTGTTCTTTAGTTAATGCCCTAACTATAATGTAAGTGTAAAACTAGCTTTACTTACCTTCTGGAACCTTGCTGAGGAGGAGTTTCCATTCCAGCTGATGCCTCATCACCTCATGGTCTTGTGCGTGTTTCCGCCCTCTTTTAGATCTCACTACCAGCCAGGAGTGCTAGCACGCATGTGCTGCACAGCCAACAGCTGAACCGTGTCACCGGACTTGACATGCAGTAAAGAAATCTGACAGAACACTGGGCAAAGCTCCCAGCACTGCCTTCCACTCCCTGTCTCATGTCAGCGGTGCCTGATATTGATCCAATCAAATCCTGCCTGCAAGGGAGAATCTTGAGGCAATAGGGTTTTGGGCTGCCTAAATCACAAGTGCCGGGGGTGCAACTAGATCCTGGCACAAAAATGCAATGTGCATATGCAGTGTTTCAAACAGAAGTGCTGCACATGCATACCCTGTGACAAACTCCCCCTTTTAAAGGAGTTTGCCATGAGTTTTTGGAGGGGCCTGCTTGCCCGGCTTCTGCCCTGTGACTATGGCCCCTGGAAGTATTGCCCTTTAAAAGCACTATTTTGGCGCATTGGATTTGAAAAAGCTGTTTCTGCCCCTTTAAACTCTACTGGAAAGGTTTTGCACTTAAGAAGTGGCACTTCGAAAACAGCCGAAGTGCCGAAATATCACAGTGGCTGCCATTCGACATATGATTACATGGTGGCAGCCGTTTAGTTTAGTCGAACGGCGTTCAACAGTGTTTGGTCGTTGAGTTCATAGAACTCAAATCGGACACTCGACGGCACGAACACCGCTGAACTTTACCTTCTCTGAACTTCTACTCTTCGACAATTCGAACGGCACTTTAACATGGATATTTGCACAAACGGTTGCCGTTCGTCTATTTGAACTGCATTTAATATGAGAAATACACAGAGAAAACAATAACTATCCCTTACTGAGATAGTGAGTGATATACTAAAGTGCCTGAATAAAAGCAGCTCAACACAAAAAGTGGAATACCTTAATCCACAATAAAGTGCAAAATATAAGAATAAAAAGGTATAAACAATATACCAGCAAGTGGAGCGCTATAATGAATATTAATATAAATAATGAGGGGGTATACTCACCCCTCCAACATAGTGATACAATGTGTCCAAATGTACATACAAAGTAAAACAACAAAAAGAGAGAATATAGTGCAGATGGTTTACAAAAATAAAAAATGAATAATAGTAGCAATTGGTTGAAACCACTCACGTGGGTTGGAGCCTATAAGCTATTGGCTCCGTAAGTGACTCCTTTTTGCTCTTGAGGCAGCAACACACCCCTTTATCCCAAACGATGTTCTCCCGAAGATATGGAACAAGCAGAGAGAGAGAACCTCATAGGTGGTATTGTACAGATATTGTATACAAAATAGTGAGATAGTAATTGTTATGCTCACCTTAGACAGAGCCTTGAATTCCTGGCTCTGAGGTTTGTTGGCAATATGCTAATTTATTGGGATAGCATTCCCCACATAGTGTTCCTGGAAGCTAGAAAGGACTATATGGACTGATATAAAAAAATAACGATTTATTGTAGAGATAAAAAATAATAAAAACAATATTAAGACTTCTCAAAAGCATATAAGCTAAAAGGTAGAAAGTCCAAGTATAAAAGTCCAAAACTCCAGCTAAACGCGTTTCACTCTTGTATGAGCTTCCTCAGTAGCTGACAGCTACTGAGGAAGCTCATACAAGAGTGAAACGCGTTTAGCTGGAGTTTTGGACTTTTATACTTGGACTTTCTACCTTTTAGCTTATATGCTTTTGAGAAGTCTTAATATTGTTTTTATTATTTTTTATCTCTACAATAAATCGTTATTTTTTTATATCAGTCCATATAGTCCTTTCTAGCCTCCAGGAACACTATGTGGGGAATGCTATCCCAATAAATTAGCATATTGCCAACAAACCTCAGAGCCAGGAATTCAAGGCTCTGTCTAAGGTGAGCATAACAATTACTATCTCACTATTTTGTATACAATATCTGTACAATACCACCTATGAGGTTCTCTCTCTCTGCTTGTTCCATATCTTCGGGAGAACATCGTTTGGGATAAAGGGGTGTGTTGCTGCCTCAATATGAGAAATAGACCGGCCGCACAGCCCAATTCTCTGGAACTGTTTTGGGCATGAAAATGTGCGTGCGTGCGGTCGGTCAAATGTGACTTCCATGGAACTTTTGAACCCCTGGTCTGATCTAGGTGATTTTTGGATATGTTGTTCACCCAGATCAAGGCTATCCAGGGATATGTTGTATTTTGGTGTACTTTTTGGGGTTTGTAAATGTATGTTTTTTTCTGCCTGTGGATAATTAAGTTATTCCATTAGCTAGCTTAATTATATCACAGGCAGAAGGGAGGGCTTGCAGGCTGTATGTGGGATTGTTTCGGTGTTAATTATTGTTTCTATTGGCTTTTGTAACTTTGTGTCCTGTGTTCCACAAGGTCCACGTGGGTGGTAACCTTGTGGGGAAAAACTGTATAAAAGATCAGCTTTATCATTAAACCCTCAGTTCTACTTCACCCTCAATTTAGAGTCCTGTCTCTTATTGGGGGAATCTGTTACAAGGGATTGCTATGCTCTTCATACTCCCTTGCTATAATCACTAAGCTCTTGTAAGAGCTTGTTCCTGTTCCTGTCCTGCTTCGCTCTCTGGGGAAAGAGAGGTTCACCCACTGGAATCTGGAGCCTTGTCGTAGGTCCAGGGTGGGTAGGAGATGGCGAGTTCGTGGGGTCTGCGGTGGTTATGGTCTCTGGTGGAGTGCTTGGAGCACTTTGAAACACAACTTAGGAAAAGATGTAAATTCAGTGAACCACTCATGGACAGCTGTTTCATTGTTAATGCAAACCATCAGCATGAAGTTGGTTACTGGCTTGCTATTGAGGCTTGGCAGTACTTAAAGTTATAGTTATGTTTATGTAAAAGGCCATAGGCCAGAATTTGTAGGAGGAGTTTTCCCTGTATAAACTCTATCCCCCTACTTACCTATGCTGTTTCCTGTTCGAGTGACGACAACCAGCACTTCCGGTTCCATCCTTCCCTTCAATTTTTCCAGCAGCAGCCCATGGACCCGGTTTTCAACCTCTCTGACCTGGCCTGCAGCTTCTCTGACCCGGTCTGCTTTGTCTCTGATCCACCTTCAGTGTCTCTGACCCAGGGCCGGACTGGCCCACCGGGATACCGGGAAATTTCCCGGTGGGCCGTCGGCACCTGGGGCCGGGCAGGCAGCTGGCTGACCTGCGGCTGCTGGCTGGGGGAGCTGTTCTGGCGGCCGCTGGCTGGGGGAGCTCTATTGGCGGCCGCAGGGGGAGCAGGCTGTTCTGTCTCTGCTCCCCCGCCCTAGCGTGCCGCTTAATGAGACCGCGGCCGGAATATGACGTCATATTCCGGCCGCGGTCTCATTAAGCTGCGCGCGAGGGCGGGGGAGCAAAGACAGAATAGCCTGCTCCCCCTGCGGCCGCCAATAGAGCTCCCCCAGCCAGCGGCCGCCAGAACGGCTCCCTCTGCGGCCACCAGAAGAGCCAGCTGAGCTCCCCCATGCAGCCACCATCAAACTGAGCTCCCCATGCGGCCGCCAGCACAAAGGTAAAAATTATGTGTGTCAGTGTGAGTGTATGTGTGTGTGTCATGGTGTGTGTGTGTCTGCCTGTGTCATTGTGTGTGTGTCTCTGTCTGTCATGGTGTGTGTGTCTCTGTCTGTCATGGTGTGTGTGTCTGTCTGTGTCATTGTGTGTGTCTGTCTGTGTCATTGTGTGTGTCTGTCTGTGTCATTGTGTGTGTGTGTCTGTCTGTGTCATTGTTACATAGTTACATAGTTACATAGTTACATAGTTACATAGTTACATAGCTGAAAAGAGACTTGCGTCCATCAAGTTCAGCCTTCCTCACACCTGTTTTTTGCTGTTGATCCAAAAGGCAAAAAACAAAAAACAAAAAAAAACCCCAGTTTGAAGCACAATTTTGCAACAAGCTAAGACAAAAAATTCCTTCTTGACCCCAGAATGACAGTCAGATTTATCCTTGAATCAAGCAGTTATTACCCTACATTGAAAGATTATATCCTTGAATATTCTGTCTTTGCAAGTATGCATCTAGTAGCTGTTTGAACATCTGTATGGACTCTGATAAAACCACTTCTTCAGGCAGAGAATTCCACATCCTGATTGTTCTTACAGTAAAAAAAACCTTTCCTTTGCCTTAGACGAAATCTTCTTTCTTCCAGTCTAAACGCATGGCCTCGTGTCCTATGTAAAGTCCGGTTTGTGAATAGATTTCCACACAATGGTTTGTATTGGCCCCGAATATATTTGTATAATGTTATCATATCCCCTCTCAGGCAACGTTTTTCTAAACTAAATAGGTTTAAATTTGTTAACCTTTCTTCATAGCTGATATGTTCCATTCCTTTTATTAATTTTGTAGCCCGCCTCTGCACTTTTTCTAGTGCCATGATATCCTTCTTTAGAACAGGTGCCCAAAATTGCACAGCATATTCAATATGTGGTCTTACCATTGATTTATAGAGAGGCAAAATGATATTCTCGTCCCGAGAATGAATGCCCTTTTTCATGCATGACAATACCTTACTGGCCTTGGCCACTGCTGATTGACATTGCACATTGTTGCATAGTTTGTTGTCTATAACAATTCCCAAGTCCTTTTCGTGTGTTGTTATCCCTAATTCACTTCCATTAAGGGTATACGTTGCTTGTGTATTCTTTACGCCGAAGTGCATAACTTTGCATTTTTCAACATTAAATTTCATCTGCCATTTGAGTGCCCAGTCCTCCAGTCTATCTAAATCCTTCTGCAGCAAAGTAATATCTTGCTCACATTGTATTATTTTACAAAGTTTTGTGTCATCTGCAAACACTGAAACATGACTTTCAATGCTGTCTTCAAGATCATTTATAAAAATGTTAAATAGAAGGGGTCCCAGAACAGACCCCTGAGGGACACCACTTGCCACCTCTGTCCAGCTTGAAAATTTACCATTAACGACAACTCTTTGTATTCTGTTTTTAAGCCAATGTTCTACCCAAGAACAAGCATTTTCATCGAGACCGATTTCCTTGAGTTTGAACACTAATCTTTTGTGTGGAACTGTATCAAATGCCTTGGCAAAATCCAAATAGATCACATGCACTGCAACACCCTGATCTATACTTCTACTTACTTCTTCGTAGAACGCAATCAAGTTAGTTTGACATGACCTGTGCTTCATAAAACCGTGCTGATTTTTGCTGATAACCATGTTCTTCTCAAGGAATTCTTGAATATTATCCCTTAATAACCTTTCAAATATTTTACCAGCCACAGAAGTTAAGCTCACAGGTCTATAATTTCCAGGCAAGGATTTTGAACCCTTTTTGAATATAGGAACCACATCTGCCTTCCTCCAATCCTCCGGAACACTTCCTGAAAGAAAAGAATCTTGAAAGATTAAAAACAGAGGTTCACTTATTTCTACACTTAGTTCCTTAAGTACACGTGGATGGATACCGTCAGGCCCTGGAGCTTTGTTTATATTAACTTTCTTTAGTTGCTGCAGCACATTGTCTTGAGTTAACCAATTACAATTATTCTGCAAGTTTTTAGTAGCAATCATTTGCACATCTATTGCCATGGGTTCTTCTTTAATATATACGGAGGAGAAATAGTTATTTAGAATTCCTGCCTTTTCTTGGTCTTCATTAACTAACACCCCCGTTTCAGTTTTAAGTGTACCTATACTTTCATTTTTGGGTTTTTTGGAATTTATGTACTTAAAAAATGCTTTGGGGTTGGTTTTGCTCTCTTTAGCTATCATTTTTTCATTTTGAAGTTTAGCAAGTTTAATTGCCTTTTTGCACGCATTGTTTGCTTTCTTATATCTTTTATAAGATGCATCTGATTTGTCTGATTTAAATGCTTTAAATGCCCTTTTCTTATTTTTAATCTCTTGTTTTACTTCTCTACTAAGCCACATTGGTTTTAATTTGTTTCTTTTATACTTATTTCCCAATGGTACATACTGAGAAATGTACCTTTCTAATATTTGTTGGAAGATGATCCATTTATCCTCAGTGTTCTTTTCACTAAAGAGTTTATGCCAGTCAATATATTGTAAAGCTTCCCTTATCTTATTGAAATTGGCCTTTTTAACCCCTTAAGGACACATGACGTGTGTGACACGTCATGATTCCCTTTTATTCCAGAAGTTTGGTCCTTAAGGGGTTAAAATTATATGTTTTAGTATACCCCATGTGATTTTGTTTTTTTGAGTTTATTTCAAAGGACACTATATTGTGATCACTATTTCCCAAGTGCTCACCTACTTGAATGTTGGTCAAAAGATCAACGTTGTGGGGGCGTGGCCTGACCGTTCAAGCAGATGGACGTGTGAACGATCAGCTCCCAGAGAGAGTCGGATAAATACAGCGATTACATCCATCAGAAAACGTGAATAACGACCTATTCACACACAGATCTCCCCTCAAAGCGATGGCACAAAGATCTACCAAGAAAGCTAAGATTAAACCAGCATCTATGCAAGTCGCGGCCTTACAATCACCGCAGCGGCGGGCGCAAGATGGCGCCGAGAGACCTGCATCTCCGGCATCAAGCTCCGGCCGGAGCGACGAAACATCTATATCGATGAAGCTAATCCCAGCCACAGACTCATCTATCAAAAAAATGCTACTGGAACTGCAAACTTCCCTGCAAGCTGACTTCGCCAAATTGGCTAAAGAAATCAGGTCAGATGTACAAGCGCTTGGCGAGCGCACTGATTATTTAGAGACGAAGACAGAGGAACTCATTTCCGCGCATAATAACGTGGCTGCGGCCTACGACAATGTAGATGCTAAATTAAATTCTATAATCCTTAAACTGGCGGATCATGAAGATAGGGATAGGCGGAATAATATCCGCATTCGTGGGATCCCAGAAGATGTTAAACCGACCGAATTGGAGAAATTCGCGACGGCAATGTTTAAAAAGATGCTCCCTGATATCCCAGACTCGGCCCTCTTGCTAGACAGGATCCACCGATTGCCGAGACCTAAGAACCTACCTCCCACCCTACCAAGAGATACAATAACTAGAGTGCACTACTACACAACCAAAGAGGCACTTATGCAAGCAGCCAGAAAACTACAAGTGTTCCCAGAAGAATACAAGAACATACAGCTCTACACGGACCTGTCAGCCACTACCTTAGCAACGAGGAAAACGTTTATGCCAGTCACAAAGGCTCTACGCGCAGCGGACATTCCGTATAAATGGGGATTTCCAGCAAGGATCCTGGTGAGAAGGAATGGTGTGGAACATCACATACGTAGTCCAGAAGAGGGAGAAAGACTTCTAATGGAATGGAAAGTACTGACAGGAGAGACCTCCGCCGGGATTACATCTACACGCCAACTCTCCTCTTCTTCACCGATGAAAATACCCCACGATTGGAAAACCGCAGCGACAGCTAAGTGACTTTTCTACAAACATGCTTTAGAGGCCATAGATGTCCTCGGGTGATATTCTCACCCCTCACGGACTGTAATTGTGATTGTTTATGTTCTGGTGATCTGTTTACACACAGATTGCTGATTGACCCTATTGTTAGAAAGGGTGCTCTGTTGGAAACTACCTATGCCCCTAAAGTCATTAAGCTATTACTAAACCACATGTATATATACAGCCTTTAGATAGCTAGAAATATGAAGAATGAAAAAAAAAAAAAAACAAAAAAAAAAAACAACTTCT
The DNA here is from genome assembly GCF_036172605.1 of Pelobates fuscus. Classification (NCBI taxonomy): domain Eukaryota; kingdom Metazoa; phylum Chordata; class Amphibia; order Anura; family Pelobatidae; genus Pelobates; species Pelobates fuscus. The sequence continues at coordinate 180,381,065 of NC_086317.1, read as the reverse complement.
ATAAATGTTTAGATGACAAGTATGTCTATAGAACGCTGGTATATTCACAATAAATAAGGAGAGACTCTCCCCCCCTCGTGGGCTTACTGCCTGCAGGTAGCGATGATGATCAGGTCTCAAGAGAGAGACCTCATGAATGTATATAGTTTGTTTTTTGACTTATGTTTCTTTCGTTTCTATTTCTCCTTTTCCTATTTCTCGTCTTCCTCCTATGACTTCCCCCACAACCCAATGACAGACATTCAAAATATGGCTATCTCCCAACACACAGATAGCTCTACTATAAGAAAGAAATGGACATTGACCCAAAGACATTTCAAGATAACAGAGCATATAGGGAAAATACCTATGAAACACAACACCTTAAAGTACGTCCAGGCCATCCATATTACACCGGGTACAATATATCATACCATAGAGTTAACCAGCCACAAACCCTACATGAACCATGACGCTTAATTTTATGTCGCTTAATGTAAAAGGCTTGAATTCCCCGCACAAGCGAAGGATGGCACTCCAAGAAGCGAAGATTAACAAGACTCATGTGGCCTTTTACCAAGAGACACATTTTCAAACAAATAAGCAGCCAAAATTCTCTTCTAAACAATTCCCTATAGGGTATCACAGCACATATAAAACAAAAAAACGAGGAGTGGCGATATTAATTAACAAAGATATCTCTTTTCAACTTGTAAAAAAGATTAAGGACAAAGAAGGTAGATTTCTCCTTCTCCAATGCTTAATCAATAACAATCAATACACTCTCATCAATATTTATGGCCCTCATACAGACCAATACCATTTTTTAGAGAAAATCCTTCTTTTAGCCAATGCGAATAAATTTGGAGATGTTATAATTGGAGGAGATGCTAATTTCATCTTAGATCCCACCTTAGATTCTACCTCCTCCACACTTACACACACCACTAAAACACACAGACTACGATCTACAAAACTTCTAGAGACATTACTAATAGACCAGGAGTATCTTGATGTATGGCGCACTTTACATCCCCTAGATAGAGATTACACCTTTCACTCTCAGGTACACAATTCCTATTCAAGAATAGATCGATTCCTTATCCCTTTAAATCAAATAGCAAAAATAGATAAAGCCCGGATTGGCATTATAACATGGTCCGACCACGCACCGGTGTCTCTACAGATAGTGACCCAATATCCAACGCAAGGAGGTCGTACCTGGCGTCTTAATGATTCCTTACTGCAAGATCACACACTGATTCCCCAAATCACTACAGAGATGGACAACTATTTCTCTATAAATAACACAGGAGATATAAACATTGACACATTATGGCAGGCACATAAAGCGGTCCTCAGAGGGCAATTTATTAAGTACTCCAGCCATAACAATAAGAAGAGAAAACAGGACTATATGAACACAATTACTGAACTAGCGACTCTTACACGAACCAACAAGATCTCACCATCCCATGACACCACGAAACAAATTCTCCAATTACAAGCTCGCCTGCAGGAGATAGAACTTGCTAAAACAACTTATCTTCTAACGAAGGTAAAACATAAATTCTTTAAGGAGGGCAACAGGGCGGGAAAAATCTTAGCAGCCCAACTCAAAGCTAGGACCCACTCTACTAAAATTGCGTATCTACACAATACAGAAGGCCATAAAATTACCAACCCGCAGGATATAGTAGAAGAATTTAACAAATACTATGGCAAGCTTTATAATCTAACCAAAGACGAACTAACACACCACCCTACACAAACAGATATAGACGCCTTCTTACGAGATATCCACCTCCCGAACCTAACAACCGAAGAGAGTACAGAGTTGGTACAACCATTTACAACCCAAGAAATCTTACAAACTATTCAACAACTACCGAAACACAAAGCCCCAGGCCCAGATGGGTTCACCAATTTATACTATCACACATTTAAACATTTATTAGCTCCATTCATGACTACACTCTTTAATCAGTGCTTTCAATCAGGAAGCATGCCCCAAGAGATGCTTACCGCATATATCTCTACTTTGCCGAAACCAGGGAAATCTCCCACACAATGCCCAAACTTCCGGCCTATCTCTTTATTGAATTGTGATACTAAAATCTATGCCAAACTAATTGCAAACCGTTTATCTAAGATACTCCCACGCCTAGTTCATAATGATCAATCAGGATTTATCAGAGGAAGACAAGGCTCCGATAACACAAGAAAAATACTCAACATCATCTCACACATGGAAAGTAGGAACACCAGGGGCCTTCTCTTAGCCTTAGACGCTGAGAAGGCCTTTGACAGGCTTCACTGGCCATATATGACCTCAGTATTAACCAAGTACAACTTTCCTAAGGAACTGGTCCAGGGAATAATGGCGCTATACCGCAACCCCACGGCTAGAGTTTCACACTCAGGCTTTCTTTCCTCACCTTTTCAACTTACCAATGGAACAAGACAAGGCTGTCCACTGTCCCCCCTTCTCTTCATATTATCACTGGAACCGCTAGCCTATAAAATTAGACACGACCCACAAATATCGGGAATCTCAATCAAAAACGATAATTTCAAGTTGGCCATGTTCGCGGATGACATTCTGCTTTCTCTAAGCGAACCCCAGATATCTCTTCCAAAACTCCTGCAGCTATTGGAGGACTACGGCAGAGTTTCGTACTATAGATTAAACAAATCTAAGACACAAGCACTTCCGATTCACATCCCAGCACAACAAGTGCGAGAACTACGCCTCAATCACCAATTTGACTGGAGACATAAATCTCTCACTTATCTGGGAGTCAAACTTGCTTTACATAGACAGACCATGGTGTCGCTAAACTACACAGCTTTAGTGCAGGTCTGCACGTCTCACTTTCAGAAATGGAAAAACGTTCATCTATCATGGCTAGGACGGTTATATGCTACAAAGATGATGATATTACCGAAATTACTTTATATCTTTAGAATGTTACCTTTGCAAGTACCACCCCAACTATTCAAGACCATTCAAACGACGTTTAACAAGTTTTTATGGGGAAAAGCAAGACCACGCCTCCCCCTTTCCCTCCTACATATGTCACCAACAGATGGTGGTCTGGGATTCCCGAAACTGTTCACATATTACAAAGCAGCCATACTGGAACAAGCTATCAAACTTCATACACCCAAGTATAATTTTCAATGGGTGGACATGGAACAAGAAATGATCCAACCCAGGTTGTTAACGAATATACTATGGTCCCCAAAGACCTTCAGACCACATCTATCCACACTGTACCCAACTACTGCTTTGACAATCCGCATTTGGGATACATGGAGGATGTCCAACATGGACGGAACAAAATTCAGTATGCACGCACCACTACGAGCCCTGGAGGAGATCTCACCCTGGTTGTCGCTACAAAATTGGTCATCCAGGGGGGTGACCCAAATCCAGGACCTCTGCGTTAACTCAGCAATAATGCCCTTCCCAGACCTACAACAAAAGTTCCAATTACCAAACTCGTTCCTTTTCGCATATCTACAATTGAAAAGCATCATCCTTACTAAAGTAGCTACGAATCCAAGAACCATAACTGCACCTAATAATCTGACACAAATCCTGATTAAAAGATGCCACTTTATGCCGACAAAACCTAAAACTCTGTCCCTATGTTATAAAAGCCTATTAGAATACTCTCCACCCCAAGCCTTTAAGTACGTTACACAATGGGAAAAGGAGAAGATGCCAAAACTTTCCAACGAACAATGGTTGAAATCTCTATTAGCCCTAAAGGGTATTACATCATGCGGATCCCATGTGGAAGCGCATAAAAAAGTAGTATACAGGTGGTACCTCACCCCTCACAGGTTACACACTATATTCCCCAATGTTAGCCCTCTATGCTGGAGATGCCACAACTCAACCGGCACTATGTCACACATATGGTGGGAATGTACAGATATCAAACCTCTATGGGATCATACGCAAACCCTACTGAACAAGTTGACTCTTAATAGACACCTCATCACGCCATTGATAGGATTGTTGCTACTGTTCCCAGATTCCTGGGGCATTGACACCAGAAGAATAGCTACTATACTTATTTTGGCAACCAGAAATCTCTTAGCAATACATTGGAAAAGTTCATACTGCCCTACAAAGAGAGATCTAATGGAAAAGACGCACCAATACTACAGATTTGAACTACTATCCGCTGAAACATAGCAGAAGAAGAAACAGCTGGAAGAGACATGGTCGGCTTGGACTGGCCTCTACACTCAACGCACCACTTGAGATATTGAGAATCTCGACACACATACGGAACACCGATATAAAAGGTCTGCCCTCAAGGAAATAGCTTAAGCACCACATACAGGGTGATAGGCCACCTGACTCACCTGACCCACCTGACTAACCCGTCTAACCTGACTCACAAAGATCTGGTACTCATACTACACTTGACTACATAAACACCTGTCAACCTTATTAACTTGTTATTAACTTGTTAAATATTTAGCTTCGACTGGCGAGATTAGACGATAGTGTAAATGAATAAAATACATAAACTACTTGAAACTCAACCTGGACTTGTAACTCAAATAGGCATATGCACTGGTATAACATGATGTAACATTGTAATGAGATGTACTATGGCACCCATGTATCTCCGAACTCATGTGATAATCCTATCGAATGTGATAACTTGTCCAATGTACGATATTTCTCTGTCATGCATTATCCCCCCCTTCCCCTTTCTTTTTTCTGTATCCCCACGTTACCCTTTCATTGGAAAATAAAAACCATTAATATAAAAAAAAAAAAGATCAACGTTGTTTGTTAAAACCAGGTCCAGACAAGCGTCCATTCTAGTTGGTGCTTGTACAAGTTGTGACATGAAGTTGTCATTTAACAAGTTTAAAAACCTAATTCCCTTTGCTGAGCTACTAGTCCCTATGTCCCAATTTATGTCTGGGTAATTAAAATCTCCAATAATTAAAGTGTTACCAAGATTTGCAGCTTTCTCAATTTGCTCAAACAGCTGTTGTTCCTCGTCAATATTAACATTAGGTGGTTTATAACATATCCCAACCAATAGTTGGTTTCCCTTCTTTTCCCCCAAGCAGATATTTACCCATAAATCTTCCACATTTTCCTCATCGCATTCAATTTGGCTTTAAATCATGGTTGACATACAAACATACCCCACCACCCTTCTTGTTTTTCCTATCCTTCCTAAATAATGTGTACCCATTTAAGTTAACTGCCCAGTCATGTGTCTCATCCCACCATGTTTCAGTTATGCCTATTATATCATATTGTTTAGTGTATGCTAATGCCTCTAGTTCCCCCATTTTGTTATTTAGGCTCCTTGCATTAGTAAGCATACATTTAATATCATGCGTCTCTTGTTTATTTTGTGAATTACCAACATTACATAGCTTCTCTGTTCTGAGCTTGCCCTTCCCCCCGTCTCCACCCTCCTTATACTGTTCTAAAGCCCATCTCCTTTCTGTCCTATCTCCATTTTGTAGATTGCTATGACCCTCCCCCCCTACTACTAGTTTAAAATCTCCTCCAACCTTCTAGCCATCCTATCCCCCAGCACTGCAGACCCCCTTCCGTTTAGGTGCAATCCATCACTACTATATAGGTTGTACCCAATCGCAAAGTCGGCCCAGTGCTCTAAAAACCCAAAACCCTCCTTCCTGCACCAAGACTTCAGCCACGCATTAACCTCTCTAATCTCCCGCTGCCTTTCCACTGTAGCACGTGGCACAGGTAATATCTCAGAGAATACCACCTTGGAGGTCCTTTTCTTGAGTTTGCTACCTAATTCCCTGAAATCATTCTTTAGGACCTTCCATCTTCCTCTTACTTTGTCATTGGTACCAACATGGACCATGACCGCTGGGTCATCCCCAGCCCCTCCCAATAATCCATCCACTCTGTCAGCAACATGCCGGACCCGAGCACCCGGGAGACAGCAAACTGTCCGGTTGAGCCGATCAGAGTGGCAGATTGCCCTATCTGCTCTCCTAATGATAGAGTCCCCTACCACCACAACCTGTCTTGCCTTCCTTACATTTTGATCCCCACCCGTACTAGAGGGGCTGTCACCTCGGCTGTTAGAAGTAACAGCTTCCTCTAATACAGCTACTCCTGAGCTGATGCTCCCAACATCTTCCCTCAAACGGGCAAATCTGCTAGGTTGCACCAAATCAGGACTAGCTAGCCCTTTCCTCTTCCCTCCCCCCCTGCTTCCTCGCCCCACTGTCACCCAGCTACATGCCTGTTCACCATCTGTCATATCTCCTCCCTCTCCACTACCTGTCCCCACTAAACTCTGCTCAGTCAGCAGCAGACTCCTCTCAAGATTGTCGATCTCCCTCAAAGTTGCGATTTGCTTCTCAAGATCTCCAATCTGAGCTTCCAGAGAAGCCACTCGCACACAACCATCACAGAGGTATGGACCATGGACGGGTACATCCAGGCATCCATACATGCAACAAGATGTGCATTGAGTTAATCTAACAATCTTGCTAACACTCATTTCCCCAGATACAGATAAAAAAAAAAAATATATATATATATATAAATAAAATAAAAAATTAAAAATTACCTTGATAGTTTAAACCCCTTGTTTGAACTCCTGGTTTTCTAACTCCTACTTGAAAGAGTCTACTTGATAGAGTCTGCTTCCAAATAATGTGAGCAAGCTCAGTGAGTTAGGGGTGTGCCTTTATAGGGATACAAATCCCACACAGGTGCAATTAATGAACACTCCCCCCAATCAATCAAGCAGCAGCAGCACAAAAGAGGGGGAAAAACCAGAACACCAGGAAAAAAAAAAAAACAACTTTTTTTTTTTTTTAAACTTTACAGACTGAACCAATTAAACAAAAATAAAATACAAACCACTCTCCACAGTATACAAACCACTCCAAGCAACTCCTGGTTTTCTAACTCCTACTTGAAAGAGTCTACTGTGTGTGTGTGTGTGTGTGTCTGTCTGTGTCATTGTGTGTGTCTGTCTGTGTCATTGTGTGTGTCTGTCTGTGTCATTGTGTGTGTCTGTCTGTGTCATTGTGTGTGTCTGTCTCTGTCTGTCATGGTGTGTCTGTCTGTGTCATGGGGTGTGTGTGTGTCTCTCTGTGTCATTGTGTGTGTGTCTGTCTGTGTCATGCAATGTGTGTCTGTGTCATTGTGTGTGTGTGTGTCTGTCATGTAATGTGTGTGTGTGTGTGTGTCAAAGTGTGTGTGTGTGTCTTTTTTAAGGTGTGTGTCTGTCATGGTATGTGTGTGTCTCTGTCATGGTGTGTGTGTCTGTGTCATGGTGTGTGTGTCTGTCATGGTGTGTGTGTGTGTTTCTGTCTGTCACGGTGTGTGTGTGTTTGTCATGGAATGTGTGTGTGTCTGTCTGTGTCATGTAATGTGTGTGTGTCTGTCTGTGTCACGGTGTGTGTGTGTCTGTGTCACGGTCTCTCTGTGTTGTGGTGTGTGTGTGTGTCTGCATGTGTCATGTAATGTGTGTCTGTGTCATAGTGTGTGTGTGTTTGTGTCATGGTCTGTCTGTGTTATGGTGTGTGTGTGTGTCAAGGTGTGTGTGTGTGTGTCTTTTTTAAGGTGTGTGTCTGTCATGGTATGTGTGTATCTCTGTCATGGTGTGTGTGTCTGTGTCATGGTGTGTCTGTCTGTCATGGTGTTTGTGTTTCTGTCTGTGTCACGGTCTGTCTGTGTCATGGTGTGTGTCTGTCATGCTATGTGTGTGTGTATGTGTGTTTTTACTCACCTTTTTTTTCCCCCACGTCGTGCTGGTCTCCCCTCAACTGGCCCTGCCCTGGAAAAAAATCTATGCCAGCCCCATAAGTAATTGCGCCATATATTGTTGCATGTAATATGTAAGGCTATGTCTTGCCACCCTAGATGATTGATTATATATATAAATATATATATATATTGCTTATTCCAATATAAAATATTGGTCCTTCCTGTGTCAGTGCGGATTGGCTGAGCTCATCAAGCTTGGTCAGGAAGGGCTGAGGGGTCATCCCACGTAACTCTGTCAGGTCTTTCAGTCCCCGGCTGGAGCAGACATGTCTTAGTCGGGGTAGGGGGTCGTCTACCAAGGTTTGTAAGGCTTTCGGGTCAAGGCCCGGTTGGAAGTCCGGATTATGGGTGAGAGGTAGTAAGGGGGAGGGGTACTAAGAGCATGACGCCCCATACACCTCCTCCATACCGTCAGGGTCGCTCTTGTGTAGGGTGTGTAACGGGCTTCCCTCCCTGATCCTCCTACTGGGAGCCACGGGAGTAAGGCGGTGGGGACACCCGCTGCGTGTTCCTCTAAGGACTTCCACAGCTTGTGTACCCCTAGTTTGGACCATTCCACTACTCGTTGTAGGTGACACGCTTTGTAGTATAGTAGAAAGTCTGGGAGGGCTAGTCCTCCTTTGTCTTTGGGCCGTGTGAGCAGTGAGTGTTTCAGTCTGGGTCTCCTCCCGTTCCATACATAGGACCCCAGTGCTCCCCGGAGTGTCGTGAAGAAGGATGTTGGGATCAGGATAGGCAGGGCCTGGAGGAGGTAGAGCAGTCGTGGCAAAAAATTCATCTTCACCACTTGCACCCTACCCAACCAGGATATGTGGGGGAAGGCCCATTCCCTCATCTCTTTCCGAAATTGGGTCAGTAATGGGGTAAAGTTTGTCGCATACAGGTTGGTTACGCTCACTGTCAACCAGGTACCCAGGTAGCGTATCTTGTCCGAGGCCCATTGAAATTTGTAGCTCCTGCGCAGCTGGTCTGCGCGAGGTGCGGGTACACTAATGTTTAGGATATATGATTTCGAGAAGTTAATTTTCAGTCCTGAGAGGAGTCCGAATGTATGGAAGGCCTGCACTAGGTTGGGCAGGGAGACCTCTGGATGTGTGAGGAAAAAAAGTAGGTCATCCGCATAGGCGGCAATTTTGTGGTGCGTGTCTCCTGTATGAATGCCGGTGATGTCGGGGTGATGTCTGATGGTGTTCAGGAATGGCTCCAACGCTAGGACGAAAAGCAGCGGGGAGAGGGGACATCCCTGACGCGTACCATTATGTATAGGGAACGGGTCTGTTAGGGCCCCGTTGACCAGTACGTGTGCTGACGGTTTGGAGTACAGGGCTTTGATCCAGCCCAGAAGATGTGGTCCCATTCCCAAGTGTGTCAGTGTCCGGAACATGTATTCCCAATTGACCCTATCAAAGGCCTTCTCCGCGTCCGTGGAGAGTAGGAGAAGGCCCGTGTCTGTCTTGGTGTTCCTATGCATAAGTGTGAGGGCCCTGATAGTGTTGTCCCGACCCAGCACAAACCCAACCTGGTCTGCGTGGACCAGGCCGGGTACGTGCGTCTGGAGTCTAGTCGCCAGGACCTTTGCCAGGAGTTTAATGTCTGTATTGATGAGGGATATGGGTCGGTAGCCGCCACAGTGCTCCCGATCCTTCCCCTCTTTGGGGATGATAGTAATGTGCGCCACTAGTGCCTGTCCGGGGAGTTCGTGTCCTTCTCTGATCGCGTTAAACATGTCTGTCAATGGGGAGTATAGTATGTCAGCGTATGTCCTGTAATATTTTAGTGGTAGCCCGTCGGGGCCCGGGCTCCTCCCTGATTTGGAGCTTTTAATCGCTAGCGCAAGTTCCTCCGAGGTGATGAGTTCTTCTAGTCGGTCTGACACGCCTGTCGCTAGGGCGGGGAGTGTATGGGCCGAGAGGTACTCATCTATAGAGTCGCGGAGTCTGAGGGTGTGCATGTCTGTGTGCGGTCGTGGTAGGGAGTATAAGTCTGCATAATATGATCGGATGATCTCCTGTATCTTAGTAGGGTGTCTGTGGAGGGTCCCTTCCTTGTCCCGAATGCGGTCTATGTATGTGTCCCGCCTTCTTTTGTTGAGCATGCGTGCTAGGAGCTTCCCACTCTTGTTACCATTAACATGAAAGAATGCCTTATGTCTTAGGACTGCCCTATGGTGTTGGGACTGTATGAGTGTGGTCAGTTCCCTCCTCAGTCCTAACAGCGTTGCCTGGTGTGTAGGGAGTTGGAGGTGTTTGTTGAGGGTATCTAGGTGGTGTATGTCTGCCAATAGTGTAGTCATGCGTGCCTCCCTCTGTCTTTTCAGGAGAGCGCCCTTTTGTATGAAATGCCCCTTGATAACACTTTTGTGTGCTTCCCATCGTATGGTGGGGGACGTCTGGTCGCCATTGTGTGTAAAATAGTCCCGTAGTGTGGCGTCTATGTCTGCAGTCAGTTCTGGTATGGCAAGTAGGGCTTCGTTCAGCCTCCACTTAGAGACCTTAGGTCTAAATAGGGGAGACTCCAGGGTGACCGACACCGGTGCATGGTCCGACCACGTTGCGGTGCCTTGGTCGGCCCGGAGTGCCAGCGGTAGGTGGTCTTGTGAAAGGAAGAGGTAGTCAATGCGAATGTAGGAATTGTGCGGATGAGAGTAGAAAGTATAGTCCCTTTCGTCAGGGTGCAGTGCTCTCCAGCAGTCCACTAGTCTCTCCCTCACCAGTAAGGCCCTGATTGCCACGATGTGTTGGGTAGGGACGGGTGAGCGTCCTGAGGAGGAGTCCCATTTAGGGTCTAGAGCTACGTTTAGGTCGCCCCCTAGGGCCAGCACCCCCTCTGCGAAGTGCCGCAGTGAGCGGAGTGTCCGGGCCAGGAAACGGTATTGTCTGCGATTTGGGGCATAGACGTTAGCGAAGGTGTAGAGCGTGCCCGCTATCTCCCCCTTTAAAAAGGTATATCGACCCTCCGGGTCGGTTTGTACGCCTTTTTCTGTGAACGGGATGTGTCTGTGGATGAGGATCGCAGTTCCTCTGGATTTTCCTCCCTGAAAGTCGCTATAGTATCCTACAGGATAGTGGTGGTTAGTCAGTGTGGGACGTGACCCCTCCCTGAAGTGTGTTTCTTGTACAAACACTATCGATGCTTTACGGGAGAGAAATTCCCTCACCGCTCCCGACCGTTTCTCGGGTTGATTAAGGCCTCTGGCGTTCAGGGATAGTATCGTGATGGGGGCCGGGGCAATGGACATGACCGGGGCTCTTCTAGCAGTCGTGTAGTAGCGTAGGCTCGTCCGTCCGGCGGGCAAGCAGGAAGGTGGGATAGGGAGGGGGGGGGTACAGGAAGGCTTAGGTCAGATGGGGAGGGAAAAAGTCAGGAGTCAAGTGTCACAATCGTCAAGTCTGTACGAAATCGCTATAACCAGCGGTATCGGAAAAGAGCGTAGGGGGGCTGGAACCCCCCCATCCGCTAGAGGGCGGAGGGGGACCGCTCACCTGATTCTTGTCGCTCACTCCAGTAGGGCAGTCGAAGGAGTTCCGGGAATCCCAAGTGAGTAGGGCCCAGGGGGCCAAGTGCGCTCTCAAAAAGGTCGTCACAGTCCACTGTGACCTCTCGGGGCACCACCCAGTTAGGATCCATCGTCTCCCCGACTTACGGCACAATCTATATAAAATTCAGCATATATGTCAACCTCACCATATAATTACAGTAAAAACAGTAGCAATTGTAATAGCCATAACACAAAACATATCAACATTTCAATATTACCCTCCCGCCCCCCCCCCCCCCCTGTACGGCAGATCCTGGTAGGTCTTCTGGCCTACTGTGCCGTTTCCCTCCCCCCTCCCAAGTCCCCATCACCTCCCCCTCTCCCACTCCCAAAGCTAGATACCCCCTCCTTCCCCAGCCTAATGTACCAATCTCAATTAATGCAGTGGGCCCCTGAGTGTTAGAGTGTGAGGGGCCTGACAAAGGGGCTGTGAGGTGTATTGCTCCTGTTGTTTTACCTCTCGGGCCTAGGCCCTTCGTGGGTCCCCTTCCTCTCTATGATAGTGTGGGTATAGTACCCCTTCCTCCCCCCAGGGCGATCCTATCTAGGCCTAAATTTCCCTCGTGCCCAAAGTGGAGCTTCAGCTCCCATGATACTTGCTGTGGCAAAATGATAGTCAAAGTTCACAATGGCGGCGAAGTGCCGAGGGTGTTCTGCTGAGAGTGTTACAGTTCACAGTCCACTAGTGATGTCAAAATGGCGGTTTCGGGGGGTAACTTCTCAGGGATGGAGCGGGTTTCAGTTGGGTGTCCCCACTGGTCTGGTCGTTTGAGTACGGGGGGGACGAAGTCTCTGAGGGCGAGGGCCCGTGTCCTGTGATCTGGGGGCAAAGGCATAGAAATTAAGCGGGTTCGGCCATGTCAGAGTTTCCGGCGAAAGGTGCAGCTCTCTTTGCAGCGCCTGAGCGTCTTCTTCCCCTAGGATCATGAAGGGGCCATTGGGGGTTGCAACCTGTAGGCCCGTGGGAAAGCACCAGCGGTACCTTATTTGAGCCGCTTGTAGCTGCCTTGAAAGGGGTTTCAGAGCTCTCCTGAATGACAGCGTGGCTGGGGACAGGTCAGGGAACAGGTGGACTTCAGAGTTTTCCAGTAGTATTTTATCCGTGCCCCTTGCTTTGCGGAGGATTTCCTCCTTCAGTGGAAAGCTTTCCAGACAGCAAATAATGTCACGGGGTGGTCCATCTGGGGGGCCCGGAGGCCTCAGGGCGCGGTGTGCTCGTACAAAGCTAATGGGTGTCTGGAGTGGTCGCATCAGCAATTTGTTAAATAAGTCCAGCAAGGTGTCTTGGATTGGGTTTTTCCTGTCCAGCGCCTCTGGCACCCCTCTGATTCTGATATTTTGTCTCCTACCCCTGTTGTCCAAGTCCTCAATGTGAAGTGCCATTTGTTGCAGTACCTTAGTATGGGATTGCAGTCTGTCTGTGGTAGCTGCCTGAACCGCAGACATGTGGTCGCTGTCCGCTTCTAGCTGAGTCACCTTTTGGCTGAGGCCTTGTATTTCCTCTCGCATGGCATGTAGCTCAGCAGTAATGGACGCGTGGAGTTCCGCGTTTGCGGTCTTCAAATCCGCTTTCGTGGGCAGTTGTTGCAGTATAGACATCATTTCAGGTAGGGAGGCTTGGGAGGTCGGTAGTGGATGGTCACCCAGCGGGGATCGCGGGCGGGAAAAACCGGAGGCCGTGGATTCGTTTGAGGCCTGGTCTAGGTCCGCTGGAGCCACGAGGTACGGCTTCACGGAGGGGGTCAAAGTGCCTTTTGGGGTGTCCCCGGGCTTTGGGCGCACGATGCGTGCTGTGTTTTCCCCATTTTCGGCTTTTGTTAGTGCGGTCGGTGAGATTGAAAGATAGGCCGGCGGGGAGCTCACAGTTTATGCTGCCATCTCCGCGGACCTCCAAGCCACGCCCCCCTTTTGTAAGTCTTTAGCTGACACTCTAGGATTCTTCTTCACCTCATTGAGCAGTCTGCGCTGTGCTCTTGCAGTCATCTTTACAGGACGGCCACTCCTAGGGAGAGTAGCAGCAGTGCTGAACTTTCTATATTTATAGACAATTTATCTTACCGTGGACTGATGAACAGCAAGGCTTTTGGAGATACTTTTATAACCCTTTCCAGCTTTATGCAAGTCAACGATTCTTAATCGTAGGTCTTCTGAGAGCTCTTTTGTGCGAGGCATCATTCACATCAGGCAATGCTTCTTGTGAAAAGCAAACCCAGAACTGGTGTGTGTTTTTTATAGGGCAGGGCAGCTGTAACCAACACCTCCAATCTCATCTCATTGATTGGACTCCAGTTGGCTGACATCTCACTCCAATTAGCTCTTGGAGATGTCATTAGTCTAGGGGTTCACATACTTTTTCCACCTGCACTGTGAATGTTTACATGGTGTGTTCAATAAAAACATGGCAACATTTAATTCTTTGTGTGTTATTAGTTTAAGCAGACTGTGATTGCCTATTGTTGTGACTTAGATGATGATCAGATCACATTTTATGACCAATTTGTGCAGAAATCCATATCATTCCAAAGGGTTCACATACTTTTTCTTGCAACTGTATATGTTTTAAATGATCTATATCTATATAATCACTGTTATTGGGCCTTGTATATAAGGAAACAGGCCACATAAGCATTGTTTATACTCCTGGCCATATAAGTGTTGAACAGTTCGTTTTAGGTCACAAGTTAACTTTATAAATGCTTAATTATTGCAAAAGTTCTAATTTGCTCCACTTGAAAGGGATTACAAGTCTACTATACTAAACACCATATAAAGAACCATCTCCTGTCACACCCCATTTGTTTAAAAGCATTTACATGATGTGTAGGATTATTTCTACATTTTATTTTATCTGAGTAAACCTATTGACTAGTATTCACTGAATTGTTAAGCATTCCCTTATCAGCTCTGAGCACATTTATGATGTAACAATGAACATCCGTTTGCTACACAAACACAGATAAAAGCTTGAACCTGCACAACCATACATATTTTAGACCTTAATTGAATAAATAGGTCAATCAATACCATTCCCTGCTGCCTGTTTATTATATGTCCATAAAATACTAATAAGATAATTGTATGGTGAGCCAGTATATTTTTTAAATCCGTATGCAATTTATATGCAAACTATATTATTACTATATAAACATGTGTACATAGAAAGAGCAATATCAACCCAAATCAATGATGCATAGGCATAGAGAAGGGTGTTGAGTGTAACATAGGATGCATATGCCTTGAAGCACTATTTCCAGTCTGGTCCTGTTGAATGTGCAGGTTTTCTCTGCCAGTAATTTGAAAGTGTATCTGTTGTTTCCCTGGATGTAAAAAATCTTGATTGTCTACTCTACAGCATGATGATTTCATTTGTCTGATCCAAGACATGTATATTCTTTGTTATTTGATGAAGACATTTTTAACTAGTTTCCTGCCAGTATATTTAACTCTGCATTTACTGTCTTATGTAGTAAGGGTACTCCCTCTAGAGACTATGTTTCATTATTTATGCTGTTGTGTACTAGCATTTCTAGGAATACTCATAGTGTAATTATTAATCAAAGTATATTTAGTTTTGGAACCCGAATTGTCTTTTCTTGATTAACCACTCTGTGGAGAGAGCTTCAAAATGTATCTATGGGAGTCTTAAATTCACACATTTTGCGAATACTTTTACCAAGATTTTATTAAACAGATCTCTAGCTGCACCTCTTGTTACCTATATAGGGAAATGTAAGCCTGTGTTATTTTTTCACTGACTAAATGTTTATATATATACACATTTTCTACTATTCTGATGGTAGGTGCTTTTTGAGTGAAGTTATTTTTGTGGTAAGTGTAAACTGTTTCCACATCATTTCAATTGTAAACATTCACTAAGTAGCCTTTTTTGCCATACAACATGAAAACACACACTAAGAAGGACACACACATCATATTATTTGCTCAGGGTTTCTTTAATTTTACCAAACTGACAACTTAAATATATAATGTGTTATATTTTTTTAAAGGGCGGACCAGTCATAGAAATTCTTACACATTGATGTGCAGCCAGCAGGTGTATTTACCAAATGGGCATGCTTCAAGAAGGATACATGTTGTTACAGATAATACACTTTCTCTGGTCAGGGTGCAGTTGTATAGTGGATTTTTTAGCTAATCCATCCAATAAAGTTTCTAAGACATGTGTCAAAAGTTGTAAGAATTACGAGGACAACAGCTGGCAAACTAAAATTCTTAAGAAATAGGAACTATAGCTAAGAAGTTCCCTCTTTTTAGTATACTTTTAAATAGTTGTCAGAGGGATCATTTTTTTGAGTTGTCGTATTAGTCCAGTGATGCAGATGTAACATAGTGAAGTATTGCGGTTTCTTTTACTATCCTTTCAATTGAACCAACAGAAATTTGTAGTGATGAGTTATTGAAAGTTACTGCCTTTATCAAATCTAAAGCATTTTTTACCACAGAAACAATGTAAACTCAGACTACTACAATGCAGAGATTAAAGCAACAATATAAAAAACCAACTATTCCAGGGTGTCGTAAATTTGCCCTGGGAGGGGAGCGGTGAGAAAAGAATACAAGACTTAATGTTATCGAAAAAACTACTTAACTTAAATTGCTTTGGTATGTATTGAATACACCATATATCATATAGACGCATGGTATATTCAATGTAAAATATAAAGATTTACTCACTTTTTCTCCATTCCAGCGCTGTTACTCTTCATGTAACTCCCACGTCTCACCACTACATTCCTATACTCCTTAGCCAGCGCTAGAAGTGCAGCTAGGAAGTTTCCATAGCAATTGCAGTACATGTCCTATGTGTTTTCAGTGACATCTTAAAGGACTGGAGGCTAGGAGAGAGTCTGATGGTATGATGGGGTAGAAAATTTCATAGGAAATGGGGCAACCCTTAAAAAATCCTGCAGATTAGAGCTGGTAGTGCAGGAATGAGCAGATGTCAAAAGATGGTTGCTTACAGAGCGAATACAAGAAGGAGTGTATTTTTTGAGTAAAAAGGAAATGTAGTGAGCAGTGGAGTTATTGAGGGTTAACCATTTGAGTTAGATCCTGACGGGTACAGGAAGCCAATATAGTGAACTGCTAAAGTTTGAGGTGTGCTAGTAGCCTTCAGTTTGGAAGATGACTCTGGCAGCAACATTCATTGCAGGGTGGAGTGCAGATAAAGAGGGCACAGGAGGGGGACAAAGAAGGGGACAAAGAGGGCCAATGAGGGAGACAAAGAAGGGCACTGGAGGGGAAGGGGGATAAAGAGGGTACAGGAAGGGGACAAAAAAGGGCACAGGAGGGGAGGGGGGACAAAAAGGGTACAGGAGGGGGGCAAAGGGCACAGGAGGGCTATGGAACAAAGAGGGTGCATGAGGGGGACAAAGAAGGGCACAGGAGAGGAAGAGGGGACACAAAGAGGGCACTTAAGGGGGACAAAGAAGGGCACAGGTCGGGAGTGGGGACAAAGAGGGCACCTAAGGGGGGGCAAAGAAGGGCACAGGAGGCTAGGGGACTAAAGATGGCAAATGAGGGGACAAAGAAGGGCACAGGAGGGGGCTAAAGAGGGTGCATGAGGGGGACAAAGAAGGGCACAGGAGGTTAGGGGGGCTAAAGAGGGCACAGGAGGGGAGGGTGGCTAAAGAGGGCAAAGGACGAGAGGGGTGCACAAAGAGGCACACCGAGAGGCTGAGGGGAAAATATACAGAAAGGTCTGAGGGTGGACACAGAGGGTCTGACAGGGGACAAAGCAACAGACAGAAGGGCTGGGGAAGAGTAAAAAGAGACATACAAAGGGGTTTGGTGAGAAACAAATACACAAACTGGATAGGGGGGACAAAATACAGGATCTGCCCTGGGTGCCAAAAGCTCCAGGTATGCCCCTGGCTGTAAGGTCTTGTCAGGGTGAACATGAAAGCATTTAGCATTAATCTTGCTAAAGCAAGGAAGATATAACATAGCATATTCTCTTAGATGATGAGAAGGGAATTTGATTTTGAGAGTGCCATAATATGCATGACATGCACTCTACAATATGAATTAGAATCCCAGTTGTGACGGACCGCCTGGCACCCCGACTGGGTGCCTCCGCCAATCGCTGCTTCCTAGTAGCCTGGAGTACTATAACCACCGCACCAGACACCATAAGCACCATAGCCCTTTAGCCGCCATAGCTTGGCTGGGGTCTCGCTTTCCTCCACCCACTCTGGACCCAAGCCCAGGACCTCTCCTCCTCCAGAGAGTCTAGAAGGTATAGCTGTGTAGCTCTTACAAGAGCTAGTGATTATAGCCAGTATAGCAATCCGCAGCAGGTATAGCTAGTAAAACTGTTCCCTACAATCACGAGACGAGGCTGCGTGTTGAGGGTGAAGTGAACTGATTTTAATAGGCTTAACTTGGCCTTTTATGACAATACCCATGCAAGGGGTAATCCCACGTGGACCTGATGGAAGACTGAATTACAAAATCACAGACCAATGACAACAGTGTTACAATACATGACACTCATACATAAAGAGATAATCCCTCCTCTGGGCCTGGGAGATAATTGGATCAGGAACTGTACTAATCTAATCCAATTATCTCCACGTACAGAAAAACACACCTTTTTCCCAAACACCCCAAATGTACCCCAAAAACACATAAAACCACACAAAGCCCTGATCTGGGTGACCAACATATCCAAAAATCACCCAGATTCACCCAGTTCAGGGGTTCAGGAATTTCCTGGAAGTCATTAATTTGACTGGCATGGTCCCATGCACAAAACAGTTCAAGAGAATCAGGGCTTACGGTTGGTCAAGTTCAGTAGTTTAAAAATGAACAAACTACCGAACAGAGTCAATAGTCTTACCCTGGAGCTTGTTCCCATCATCCAGACGAACAATTTCACCGAACAGTGCCCTACTAAGTTGTATAGAACCGAACGCAGGCAATGATGGAAGTCCAGCGGTGTTCAGGAGTTTCTGTGTCTGATTTTAGTTCCATGCGATTCATGCCTAAACACCGTTGCCTGCGTTCATGCAAACAAGATGGCCGCCACCTCGTGGTTGTCCTTAGGAATTGCAGCCACCCAGATGAACAATTAGAACACTGCGGTGAGAACTGCTCCAAGTTGTTAATAGGTGTTAACAAGCTCTAGGGTGGTCTCTGGTTCGTGTGGTTATTCGGTAAACGAACTATATAATCCCAAGTGCACGAACAGTCTTTTAAAAGTATTTTAGCCAGGTCTATGGCAAGCAGGCCTCTCCAAGAACCAGTGGCGAGGTTCTGTTCGCCACACCAGTGTTCTGAGGTTCAATTCCCCAGGTCTGTATCAGAGGAATCAAAGAACTGTTTAGGTTGGAATTTGACTTTAGCTGTTTGTGAATATCTGAATCAAACATGTTACATAGAGGTGCATAGCCATATGGAAGAGCAAATTCTGTTGAAAATACAAAATTTGTGTATCACCAAATAGATTAAAACAGCTAAATTGTGACAATTGAATGACATTCAACTGCCAATCAATGACAATTTTGAGTTTAGTGACAACACCCCACTTGTGGGGTCAATGCAATTCTTCTGGTCTGTAATAAAAAATTGAAACTAACAAATTAAGTCAATTTGGTTATGGTGTTAGGCAAATCAGCCATGACATGTGGAGATTTAGCTGATTTCAGCAGACAGCTTGAGCTGGTTTTCCTCCTAGTCCAGTAGTGTATGCCTCTGCTGACAGCTGCACATAGCTGTTTCACTTAGCAGCTGTATCATGTGTGTTGAGTTCAACTACTCTTCGCCTATAAAATGCTTGTCCTTTCAAACTCTATTGGTTATGGTTAGTAGTTTCTGAGATATGAATTGATCCCATAGATTAGAATGAGACACTCATTATTTGTGGTCTCCTTCTGGTGTAAAAGGGGTCTCGCTAATGCTGCTGGCAGACTAAAGACTGATTCTGATGGAGACATTTTTTTATTATCTTTATAATGCATCAACAAATAGGGTGTCAGTTTTTACACCATAAATTTATGTGGGAGTTTGCAATGTCTGCATATAAATGTATGAAAGAGGGAGAAGTCTTCCACATACCTCCTTATTCTTCAAAAATTGCTTTGAGAAGTGGAGGGATGATGTGGTTGGTGTGGATAGTACCACTGACACAATCTATTTCACTAGTGCATGGCGCTGTAAATGGAGTATGTTATTCCAGTGCTCATGAAAGCAGCTCCACAAGTAGCCAGCCAGGTCTGCCTATGCACAGAGTGCTGTTTGATGTGCCAATGTATGGGCCGAAGTGTCCTGTGATGATAGAATGGTGGTACAAGGGTCCAAAATAAAGACTGCCAGGTCTGTGACTGTTTGACAGAATCACTTCTGTAGCCCCCCTGCAATTAGAGTTTTTGGGGAATATTGCAGGACATTTTTATTTTTTCTTAATTTTTTCCCCCCTAATTGCTCTTTTACTTCATCTGAACTGTAATAGACCACAGACATATGGATTACAGATCAGACGGGATTGGTAATGCTAAGCTTTAGTAGCATATCTGGTAACTGGTTAGGATCAGTTTTAGATATTCTTTGTAGATTAAGAGAAGTTTGTTATCTTGCTGAAAGAGAACATTTAAATTTAGCTGTGGTATCGGACCACTATAATATTGTTAGAGTGAGCCACTACATAAAACACCAAAAGATGGAAACAAACAGATGGCAAAACAGACCTACTGTTGCACTTCTAACTCGTTATATTCCATAATTTGCCTTCAAAACCTATTGGTTAGTAATGTGTGTACTATAAAGGTCATATGGACTGTTCAGTGCTTTCATTGGGACATACAGAATTAAGTTATTAAGAATATGTTAATAATGTGTTTATATAGGTTTGCCATCAAACTTCTGGAAGATCTGGTGTTTTTTGTGGTGGATATACCCAATAATGGTCAGAATGTTTTGGATATCATGATCACCAAACCTAATCGAGAAAGGCAGAAACTGATGAGGGAGCAAAACATTCTCAAACAGGTAGGATATTGTGAACGAACAGTTGAAAGTTGAATAGGGTGACAGAACTTATACTGGCATCAGCTCCACACAAAATCTATTCTTCCATTATCACCCCTGTCAATCTTCATTCTCAAGATTTTCTTTACCTTCTCAATTGTATCACAAACATTTCCCTTTTTATTAAACCCCTATATTTCCATTTCAGATATTTGGTATTTTGAAGGCACCTTTTAAAGATAAAGGTTCTGAGGGCCCACTCCTGAGGCTGGAAGAGCTTTCTGATCAGAAAAATGCCCCATACCAATATATGTTCCGTCTTTGCTACAGGGTACTGCGTCACTCCCAGCACGAGTACAGGAAAAACCAGGTAAGTTGTTTTAATGCTGAAAGAAAAGTTGACTTTGTGTAATTTTGATTTGTAACGTTTTAAACCGAAAATGTTAGCATCAGAACTGCATAATCTTGATTATGTCTAAAAAAATTCTTACAATGGGCATTTTACAAAGCCTATATAAATAGACAAATATATTTTAACACTTAAACACACTGGCATGCATTAAGTAAATAATTGTCAAAATGCTGAGCATTAATGTGTGACCCTTAAATTGCTTTAAGAGTGCATCAACAGACTTGTTAAAAACACAGTAGCAAATATTTAGACCATAGCATATTTGGGACTACTGGGGTCAGCAGGTGACCTAGGGAAGTTCTGGAGTACTTGCCTTCAGTTTGCTATGAACTGTAACTCTCATGATTCTCAGTCATGCAGGTACCTCATAGACCTTAGTAGTTTATAACGCTAATTCCCCAAATCCTGAACCCCTTCAATCTCACTTCCCCCAATTCTCGAGGAATTATAGTACTTCGGTTCAATATACAGCAGTATGACCTGCTCTGTAATATTGCACTTCTTTATAAATAGTTAAGGGCTTTCACTACAGTCTTTGCAAGTTTGATGTTGATGTATTTAATGTGAATTAGTAACACCACACACATACTTGAGTGCATTATCAACTTTTTCATTACAATCAAATTAATTGTTATTATAGGTGCTTGATGAAGTGTATAATATGGCATAGAGAAAGTAACAATAAAATAAACTAAATTAAAAAAGAGCCATGTATTCCACTAATTGGATTGCCATATGGCCATCTAATGATCTTTATTATCTTTATTGTCTTCCTACTTCAGGAACACATAGCCAAGCAGTTTGGTGTCATGCAGTCCCAAATTGGCTACGACATTCTTGCAGAAGATACAATTACTGCTCTACTACACAACAACCGCAAACTATTAGAGAAGCACATTACCAAGACAGAGGTTGAGACTTTTGTTAGTTTGGTCAGGAAGAATCGCGAACCCCGGTAAGTTATCAACTTCCTTAGTGGCCATTTATTAACTGTTTGTGTGACATTCTTTTTTTAGCAGGTACATGATTGAAATTTCAATACTTATTCATATAAATGAATACTTCTGAAAAAGTTAGATAGTAACCCACTTATACATTTTGAAACAGAACCACAATCATTCATTAGAGACATTGTGTATCAAGGCACCATCTATTAGTTGTTACTAGTCAATATATTTGAATATATTTTGCATGTATTTGCATGAGACGGTAATACAGACAGAATGGTATCATTTTTATTGTCCATCTAAATTACCCTCCATTGCATAGTTATAGTTTACTGTGGTATTTGGTTGTATGTATGAATCCCCATATGATTATGATTAATGTATTCTGTTGAATGTGTCACCATAAGTTTAATGTAATGCTGATAGGAGCTCATCTGGTCCTTTCAAGGATTCCAATTGCAGACCTGCTTACTAGTTGGTTGGGTTCTCTGGATCTGAAGGAGAAAGGACAAAAAATCTAGCAGGGCAATTCAGGATCCGGTTACAGGAGCTAATATGTTTATTAATAGACAACCATCCACAGCAATGTTCAGAGCATTGCAAAAGGTTTTTTTATACACAAAGTGCACTAGAAGCTCTTTCGTACGTAAACCCATTCTGATACGTGCTTGTACATGCACAATTAAGCAATTAACTGATGTCCTCTTCCATCCAAAAAAGTAAGACAGTGGAGAAATAGACAAGCTTTGCTATTCAAAGTGTAACTTGTTAAATAAAAATCTAAATTATTTCACAGAGAATTTCACATTTTAAAGCGGCACTGTCATGCCGAACTTACCTTTCCTTAATCTCTTCCTCTTCTCCCCCTCTCTCGGGATCTGTTCTTCTTTTCTTCCATTCTTCTTTAGTTTTCTTTAAAATCATAAGACAAAGTAGGGACTCTGTCTTATGGAGGATTCCTCCGCTTGACCAGCTCTGACCAGCGGAGGAGCAAAGTGTGCTTCATTTCCGCTGGTCAGAGCAATTTTCCCATGATCCCTAGCTTTCCTCCCAGTTCCCACAATGCTTCCTGTCAGTATTGCCGAAGGTCCTGTCACTTAGACAGAACGCCGGCAAAACTGCCGAATTGCATCCTAACAGAATGAGAAGAGTTTCTCCATTGGTGTTAGGATGCAATTCGGTACTTTGTTCGTATCGGAATTTCATTCTAATGAATGAAACTCCGATCCTATTCATTGCCGCGGCTGCATCTTGCAGCCGCTTAGTAGATAACTCCCTAATTCCCACGGTATCAGGGAGCTATCTACTAAAAGGCTGAAAGACCTGAATTGGTCTTGAAGCCAAATGTACTAATACTAAGTAAAGATTACTTAGTATTAGTAAATAATATGCCCCTACTCGCTATACCGCGAGTAGGGGCATGTCTAGTAAGCAGTGAGCAGCCTGTGGCTGCTCACTGTAAAAAAAAACACCTAATAACCCCCTTCCCCCCCTGCGCGGGGGTTAAAGATGGGGGGGGACCTACTGTCCTCCCCCCTGGCCCCCACCCCTGCGCGGTGGGTGGGGGCCCTAATAAAATAATAAGGGGGGGGGGACCTACTGTCCTCCCCCCCTGGCCCCCACCCCTGCGCTGTGGGTGGGGGCCCTAATAAAATAATAAGAAGGGGGGGGGGACCTACTGTCCTCCCCCCCTGGCCCCCACCCCTGCGCTGTGGGTGGGGGCCCTAATAAAATAATAAGGGGGGGACCTACTGTCCTCCCCCCCTGGCCCCCACCCCTGCGCTGTGGGTGGGGGCCCTAATAAAATAATAAGGGGGGGGGGACCTACTGTCCTCCCCCCCTGGCCCCCACCCCTGCGCGGTGGGTGGGGGCCCTAGTAAAATAATAAGGGGGGGGACCTACTGTCCTCCCCCCCTGGCCCCCACCCCTGCGCTGTGGGTGGGGGCCCTAATAAAATAATAGGGGGGGGGACCTACTGTCCTCCCCCCCTGGCCCCCACCCCTGCGCTGTGGGTGGGGGCCCTAATAAAATAATAAGGGGGGGGACCTACTGTCCTCCCCCCCTGGCCCCCACCCCTGCGCGGTGGGTGGGGGCCCTAGTAAAATAATAAGGGGGGGGACCTACTGTCCTCCCCCCTGGCCCCCACCCCTGCGCTGTGGGTGGGGGCCCTAATAAAATAATAGGGGGGGGACCTACTGTCCTCCCCCCCTGGCCCCCACCCCTGCGCTGTGGGTGGGGGCCTTAATAAAATAATAAGGGGGGGGACCTACTGTCCTCCCCCCCCTGGCCCCCACCCCTGAGCGGTGGGTGGGGGCCCTAAATGAACCCCCCCCCCATCAAGGTGACTAGGGGTCCCAAGCCCCTAGTCACCCCCCCCACCCAAAACATTCTATCCCCTACCTACCCCCCTCACCCTAAAAATAGTGAGGGGGGAATAAAATAACTAACCTGTAAAACAAAAAATTAAACTTACCATTTGACGTCTTCTTTTTTCTAAATTCTTCTTTCTTCAGCCCCCAAAAAAGCCAAATAAAAATCCATCATACCCGTTGCACTTTAAAAAAAAAAACAAAAAAAAACGAGCGCAAAAAAAAATTAATCCATGTTCACCCATGGAGGGCACGCCGCGTACTGAGCTCCGCAGGGCGGATCAAGGCTTATATAGCCTTGCCCCGCCCTGCAATTAGGCTTAGAACACACTGATTGGTTGGTTTAAGCCAATCAGAGTGCTCTGTGTCATTTTACACAGCGTGGGAAAATTCAAAAGAACTTTCCCACGCTGTGTAAAATGACAGATCACTGTGATTGGATGGTTTTCAAGCCATCCAATCACAGTGCTCTGTGTCATTTTACAAGCGTGGGAAAATTCCAAAGAACTTTCCCACGCTTGTAAAATGACACAGAGCACTGTGATAGGATGGATTTCAAGCCATCCAATCACAGTGCTCTGTGTCATTTTACAAGCGTGGGAAAATTCCAAAGAACTTTCCCAAGCTTGTAAAATTACACAGAGCACTGTGATTGGATGGCTTGAAAACCATCCTATCACAGTGCTCTGTGTCATTTTACAAGCGTGGGAAAGTTCTTTGGAATTTTCCCACGCTTGTAAAATGACACAGAGCACTCTGATTGGCTTAAACCAACCAATCAGTGTGTTCTAAGCCTAATTGCAGGGCGGGGCAAGGCTATATAAGCCTTGACCCGCCCTGCGGAGCTCAGTACGCGGCGTGCCCTCCATGGGTGAACATGGATTAATTTTTTTTTTTGCGCTCGTTTTTTTTTTTTTTTTTTTTCAAGTGCGACGGGTATGATGGATTTTTATTTGGCCTTTTTGGGGGCTGAAGAAAGAAGAATTTAGAAAAAAGAAGACGTCAAATGGTAAGTTTAATTATTTTTTTTACAGGTTAGTTATTTTATTCCCCCCTCACTATTTTTAGGGTGAGGGGGGTAGGTAGGGGTTAGAATGTTTTGGGGTGGGGGGGGTGACTAGGGGCTTGGGACCCCTAGTCACCTTGATGGGGGGGGGGGGTTCATTTAGGGCCCCCACCCACCGCTCAGGGGTGGGGGCCAGGGGGGAGGACAGTAGGTCCCCCCCTTATTGTTTTATTAGGGCCCCCACCCACCGCGCAGGGGTGGGGGCCAGGGGGGGAGGACAGTAGGTCCCCCCCCCCTATTATTTTATTAGGGCCCCCACCCACAGCGCAGGGGTGGGGGCCAGGGGGGGAGGACAGTAGGTCCCCCCCCTTATTATTTTATTAGGGCCCCCACCCACAGCGCAGGGGTGGGGGCCAGGGGGGGAGGACAGTAGGTCCCCCCCCTTATTATTTTACTAGGGCCCCCACCCACCGCGCAGGGGTGGGGGCCAGGGGGGGAGGACAGTAGGTCCCCCCCCTTATTGTTTTATTAGGGCCCCCACCCACCGCGCAGGGGTGGGGGCCAGGGGGGGGGGAGGACAGTAGGTCCCCCCCCCCTTATTGTTTTATTAGGGCCCCCACCCACCGCGCAGGAGTGGGGGCCGGGGGGAGGACAGTAGGTCCCCCCCCCCTTATTGTTTTATTAGGGCCCCCACCCACCGCGCAGGGGTGGGGGTCGGGGGGGAGGACAGTAGGTCCCCCCCTTATTATTTTATTAGTGCCCCCACCCACCGCGCAGGGGTGGGGGCCAGGGGGGAGGACAGTAGGTCCCCCCCCCCCTTATTACCATTTATGTTTTTACAGTGAGCAGCCACAGGCTGCTCACTGTTTAGTGGACATGCCCCTACTCGCGGTATAGCGAGTAGGGGCATTGGGGAGATTTTAATCTCCCTTGTGCTATTATGGGGGTCATATTGACCCCCATAGAGTGAGGGGGGGACCTGGGGGGCTTATGAAGTGGTGGGGAGCACAGCTCCCCACCGCTTCTGTCTTTACATATTACAAGGAGGGAGCTGCACGTCGGTAGCTCCCTCCTTGTAATAAACTGATCGAACAAACGAACACTGATACTCAGTGTTAGTTTGTTCGTCTGATTTTTTCTATTCATTCATTCGTCTGTCTGATGAATGAATGAATAGGTGAAATTCCCGTTCGCATGTCCAGGTGTTTCACTGGGCATGTGCGGGAATCTCACAGTCTGTGTAGTGTGGGTAGATGACGTGTCCCATAGGGACTTCACCTACCCACACAAAGATGGCGGCGCCCTGAATAAAGATCGGGGCAGAAGATACAGATTTAAAAATAGGTAATCTGGGGGGCTTAGGGGCATTTGGGGGTGACTAGGGGGGCAATTGGATGTAGTGGAGGCGGGAGGGGGGTTAAAAAAAAAACGGGATTCGGCATGACAGTGCCGCTTTAAGTCAAAATGGCTGAACTGGAAGAATTCCCCATGTCAGCTATAGTCATAGCTTGTCTATTTCAGCCTAGAACTTACAAATTAGATTTCAATTTTGGAGTTTAGTGAATAACAGGTGAACGGCAATGTTCCAAAAATACTTGGGGCTTGATCCCAAAGGAAATTTTAATGACATTTACACTAACAGATTTTCGAGGTGTCATGTTATATCTCTGCAGCTCTATGGTATATTTCCTACTGCTGTCTACCCATGAACAGCATGTTGCTGATCCTCTCAGGGATCTTAATGAAAGCATAGCTGAAAAGAAACACATGCTGCACAACCAGATATTCAATGTGATCACCCTGCCTAACTAAGAGAGGGGTGTGCAGCAAAGCTTTGTTCCCTAGCGCTCCTTCCCAACAGTCATCTACTGGGCCCTAATGAAGCACTATACTATTGATCTTTCTTTTTATAATAGGTGACTGCTTTCAGAAGCAAATGTCTAATGTAAAATTAAAAACAAAACAGCCCTCTAAACCAACTGTAAAGATCACCAATAGCTTTTCATCTGGGGCTTCAGCCCCCAAAGTGCCCTCTTTAGCAACACCTATAGTGAATAATGCTTTCAAATAAAGGGTCCCAAACTGGGATAGTTATGCTGTGTAAAGAACAGTTTTGAGATATATTAGCGTGTTTGTCAAATTTTGTAATGTCACATGGTTTCTTAGTCCTTTCACATACTTGATATTTAATACGTTGCTGAATTAATTACATTTGTGTTTACATCACTTATTTCCTAATCAAACTTGTATATTTTTTAAGTTCATAATCCATTCCAGACTTCAAACTATTACACTTTCTTGGTTGCTGTTTCATTTACCAGTTGATTGCATTTAGATCACTTTATCACTTTCATACTTCATAACAGGACTATGAAAATGTAATTTGGCTACATTACTGTAAACAATAGGAAGCCTGCTAGGACTTTGTCCCCCTTTTCTATTATCAACACTTTTTCACAGCTCCCTTCATCATCGGATCCATTGGGATATTACTCCTGATTTTATGGGTTTCCATTGTAATTGCTTTATTTTGTGGTCCTTGACCCACTTTTATTTTAGATGCACACATTTTAACACTGACTTGTTAAAAGACTTATACAGAATCAAAACTAGAAAGTTAGATTTATCTGTAGCTTTCAGCAAAGAGCAGGTTGATCATGCGATTAGCTATTAAGTAAGCATATAAGAGGATTTTTTTCTTCTTCTTGAACTAAGTAAATTCAGAACAGAATAAGTAAATTCAGAACAAAATAATAGTAGAGGCGTACAACACCCAGGGGTTCTTTGGGCACCAGTGACGTGGCAAAAGTTACCCTTCCACATATTTATAGCATGTCACTTTAAAGATGGAAACAATTAACATTGTGATTACAGAACAGCCTTCTGTAATGGCAATATGCCTGGGCACTTACACCCTTAGTTTGTCTTTAACCACTTGAAAACAGTTTGACATAGAATTGGGAGACACTGGCATATTTACCATCTCATGATGTAGTGGTTATGTTGCTTAAGGAGCCCCTTCAAATCAATATTTTCATTATTACCTTGGGAAAATGAAAATTAATTGCCTTTCTGTGTCATCTAACTTGAGCGTGAATTCTTAGTGGTAAAACATATCATGTAATATAAAAAAAAATTCTGGTTATGTGCATTTCCTACCAATTCTCTCAAAGACCATGTTTATGCACATCCACCCCAAGTTTTCTTTGAGTGATAAGCATGTCTTTTGACATTCTGAGCAAAGTTAATCTGAGGTTCAGTATGTACCAATTAAAATATATTATTCCTTACTCTTGTTAATTTAAATCCATTGCTACCTGATGAGTGAGATTGACAGCCATGAAATACAGTTATGAGAGCTAAATATCAAGTAGAGTTACCATGTAACCATCAAGTAGAGCTACCATATTATATTCTGAGTGTTACATGTAGTGGGATTGTAACAATAAAAGACGTATTAGTATTATTATTTCTACTGGCATTTATATAGTCCCAACATATTAATAAGTAAATAAGTCAATCTATTACAAATGTTAAAGGGAAAAAGGTTAGTGAAGACGCTCAGATGAGCTTACACTCTTAACAATCTATTAAACAAATAGTGAGGGATGTCATCCTCCTATAGTGCATATAGTTCTCCATAGCTAATTACTTCTGAAGTAATAAAAATTCTTATATTGGATATTGGAAGTGTGTGTGTTTTTTATGTATATACCCCTTTAGCAAATCATAGCACTTGGTGCCACTGTTAAATGGTAGCTTTTGGGAAACAATTACCTTCTAATTTAAGATGATGCATTAAAAATAATACAAAACAAGTAATTGAAATAAAGTATCTGTTTAATGATCTGGGCCATGTGCAGCTCATGGCAGAGTTTTGGTTTATGCATGTGTGATTCCCAGTGTGGCCCTGTTCTGGTGTAGAGAGAGCACACTTTATTTACAACTCTGATGAGTAGGCTTAAATGTGGTGATTTGTGCAAATTGCTTAAGTTCAAAGCTACTTTAGAGCTGAGAGTGGGCTCCAAGTGTGCTATGTACCATCATCTTTGCAGTTATAAAATGTTGTGATTGTGCTTTGAATGACACTTTTAGCTTCTAATATATATGAAGAAAGGCTTAATAGATTGAGTGTCACGCTGAACCTACTTGTTTCCTGTAAATGGTCTTAAAGGGACACTATAGTCACCGGAACAACTTTAGCTTAATGAAGCAGTTTTGATGTATAGAACATGCCCCTGCAGCCTCACTGCTCAATCCTCTGCCATTTAGGAGTTAAATCCCTTTGTTTATGAACCCTAGTCACACCTCCCTGCATGTGACTTGCACAGCCTTCCATAAACACTTCCTGTAAAGAGAGCCCTATTTAGGCTTTCTTTATTGCAAGTTCTGTTTAATTAAGATTTTCTTATCCCCTGCTATGTTAATAGCTTACTAGACCCTGCAAGAGCCTCCTGTATGTGATTAAAGTTCAATTTAGAGATTGAGATACAATTATTTAAGGTAAACTACATCTGTTTGAAAGTGAAACCAGTTTTTTTTTTCATGCAGGCTCTGTCAATCATAGCCAGGGGAGGTGTGGCTAGGGCTGCATAAACAGAAACAAAGTGATTTAATTCCTAAATGACAGTGAACTGAGCAGTGAAGTTGCAGGGGAATGATCTATACACTAAAACTGCTTTATTTAGCTAAAGTAATTTAGGTGACTATAGTGTTCCTTTAAGGGTCTCTCTATAACATGATCTGTGTGTACATAATGTTATATTCCATGGGTTTGAGACATTATGCACCAAACTGAGATGTGTCTCCATTCTGTAGGTTCCTGGACTATCTTTCGGATCTCTGTGTATCCAACCACATTGCCATTCCAGTAACTCAGGAGCTTATATGTAAATGCGTCTTGGATCCCAAGAACAGCGATATTTTAATAAAGACAGAGTAAGTATACTGTTCTGTGTTTTGCAGCTATCTTCTTGTTTACAGTAACTTAATTGTTTTTTCCTTGTAGGATGTATAAATTGTAATTCAGTTCATCACTAGGCCTCCTGTAGTTTTCAGTGGCAGTGTTTATCCCAGCTATAAGGTTGTTTAGCTTTCTACAGAAATGTGTACCATCTTAACCCCTTAAGGACCACACTTCTGGAATAAAAGGGAATCATGACATGTCACACATGTCATGTGTCCTTAAGGGGTTAAATTAGCCTAATTCGCTAAACTCTTTTTGTTTGAGCAGAGCCATAGAACTATTGTGCAAATAGGATAATGTGCTTATTTATTTAAGTTAAACATATATTATTATTATTATTATTACTTATTCAGAAGTCTTAGTGCAGCTAAATGTTATGTTACGTACAGCTGTTTAATTAGAACAGAAAATGAACATACTGCACACATATTGGAGCCTTGAAGAGTGTTACTGAGCTTTAGTGAATGTTGATGACCAGATTTAATTTCTGTAAGTGTAAGTGTAAGTGTAGAAAAGTTAAATTGACTATTTATCCACAGGTTAAGGCCAGTGAAAGAGATGTCTCAGTCCCCAGAATATATGGGTTTGGAATTCTCTGAGGAAGAAGTGTGGCTGACATGGACAGATAAAAATAACGACTCCCATGAAAAGAGCATACGACAGTTATCTCAGGAAGCGCGGGCTGGGAATGCTCATGATGAGAATGTACTTACCTACTACAGGTAAATAATGCACATGTATTCCATGTTTTAGGGAACTAGCAATGTCCAAATAAAAAAAAAATTACTACACTATTTAGTAAATATACACTCAATTACGATATTTGTGCATTTAAATAAGCAGTTTTTTAAAAATAAAATTGGGTTTATATCTAACAGCTTGCAAAAGCCGCAGATATCTTGTCTGCAAACTTTGCAAGTCCTCCCCTTCTTCCCCAGTCCAGACGTTCCATGGCTGTCCAATTACAGACTTCCCAAGCAACTCAATGACTTTTCAAGACAGGTGCTCTGGGCAATTGCCTGCCTCTTGAGTTTAGCTCTACTGATGAACTGATAGGATTTCTATTAAAATTTGCACTTTTTGTAAAATGAAGCAAGAGGACACACTTTTAAGACATATAGCACTTCAGCTAGCTTAAAGAAACACTCCAGACAAACCTAGCACTGTAGCTTCTTCCACCCCCGCACTGTAAGGGTTAATAAAACCTGACTGTACTTACCTGATTCCAGCGCCGATGTCCATCAGAACTGGATTGGTGCTCCGCCCCCTCTGACATAACCTGACAGTGGCGCTATTGCAGTGAACACATTTGGCCCTTCTCAAAGGAAAGCATGGATGTTTTATTTGGTCACTCCTCTATCCTCCTTGACCTGTCTGTGGCTTTGATCATCAACAGCTTCTTCTCATCCTCCTTGCGCTCTCCTGGTGCTACTCCTACCTCTCCCAGCGCTCTTTCAGTGTTTCTTTCTCTGGCTCTGCTTCTTCTCCCCAACTCCTCTCTGTTGGTGTCCCCCAAGGTTCAGTCCTTGGTCCCCTACTGTTCTCTATCTATACTATCTCCCATGGTAAACTCATTTTAGCCCTTTGGCTTCCAATATCATTTCTATGCGGATGACACGCAAATCTACCTGTCCTCTCCTGATCTCTCCACGTCCCTCTTGACTAGTGCCTCTCTACTATTTCTAACTGGATGGCTGCCTACTTCCTTAAACTCAACTTGACCAAAACTGAAATTCTGGTCTTTCCTCCCTCAAGTGTTGCTACTCCTGTGTCTCCCTCCAAGTCAACGGTGCTACCATCAGCTCCACTATGCAGGCTCGCTGCCTTGGTGTTCTCTTTGACTCCGACCTATCGCCAAATCCTGTTGTTTCCATCTCAAAAACATTGCACGCATCTGACCCTACTTATCGCCAGATGCGACTAAGGTGCTGGTCCATTCCATGGTCCTTTCTCACCTTGACTACTGTAATCCGCTTCTCAGTGGTCTTACATGCTCCCAACTTGCGCTGTTACAGTCCATAATGAATGCGGCGGCGAGGCTCATTTTCCTGTCTGCCCGAACCTCCCATGCCTCACCCTCCTGTCAGTCCCTACATTGGCTTCCTGTAAGATATAGGGCTCAATTTAAAATTCTGGTTCGTACTTTCAAATCTCTACATAATGTTGCTCCCACCTATCTATCCTCCCTAATACATAAGTATGTCCCGTCTAGGCCCTTACGCTCTGCTGAAGACTTACGTCTATATTTTGTCCGTACTCCCACCTCTGATGCTCGCCTTTAAGTCTTGTCGAGGGCTGCACCGTTCCTGTGGAACTCACTTCCCTCCTCTGTTAGATGCTTACCCAGTCACCACTCTTTCAAAAAACCCACTTCTTCATAAAAGCGTATCAATTAAACTCCCGACTGATTCCTCTCTTGCAACTGTCATTAGTCTAATACCTTTTGTGTCACTTTACCCCACTCCCTCTAGCATTTAAGCTCTGTTCCTGTGTGTCCAACTTGTCTGGTTACAACTACATGTCTGTTTGTCCACCCATTGTAAAGCAATGTGGAATTTGTTGGCGCTATATAAATAATAACATAATAATAATTTGAAACCATTATAGGAAGTCTTAACCCTGCAATGGAATTATTGCAGTTTCTCAAAAACTGCAATAATTACAATTGTAGGGTTAAGGGGATAGTGTCACTGCACCCAGACCACTTCAATGAGCTGAAGTCAACTGGGTGCCGATAGAGTCCCTTCAAGTGCTTTAGTGGTCCTAAGTGTCCCTTTAACTTGTGATCATGACTGAATTTAGGATGTATTTTGCTTACCATTCCATTTTGCTTTACTTTCACCCTCAAAATGTTCTCATTTCTCTGCCATCTGACTCATTTATTTAATTTACCTATGCTTTTCTGTAATTTTCCTTAAAGCCTTAATCTTTTTCACTTAAGTCCTAATTCCCTACCATTTAAAAATACTATTTATATTTCTTTGTTATGTATGTAAATTAAATGTTTTGATTATTTTCCAATTCAGGTACCAGCTAAAGCTTTTTGCCCGAATGTGTTTGGACCGTCAGTACCTTGCTATACATGAGATATCAAAGCAGTTGGGTATTGATCTCATCTTCCTCTGCATGGCTGATGAGATGTTGCCATTTGACATCAGAGCTTCTTTCTGTCACCTCATGTTGCACGTCCATGTTGACAGGGACCCGCAAGAACTAGTTACTCCAGTCAAGTTTGCCCGTTTGTGGACTGAAATTCCCACAGCCATCACTATCAAAGAGTAAGGAGTCATAAATAATCATGCACTTATTTTTTTCTACAACTAGATGTTGAAATTATAGCATACGTCATTGTTATAAGCTTCTTCTTCAGTTGAGTTAGAAAACAGCATGCAATGTGTACTAATGGAATTGTGATATGCTTCTTCACTTTGTCAGAGTGTCAGTAATTAAACTCCTGCAACTTCAAAAAATCATATCTTCATCTATGCAGGAGAATGATCTCCAATATCTCCATCTCCTTTCCTCTAGTTATGACTCGAATGACTCGAGGGATGATAAGAAGAATAAGTTCTCTAGCACCATGGAATTTGTGGAAGATTATCTAAACAATGTTGTCAGTGACTCCATGCCGTTCGCTAACGAAGAGAAGAACAAGTTAACATTTGAAGTAGGGATAAGACACGCTATATTTAATCTGATTCCCCATTCCATAGTAAGAAATACGTGTATAGTTATTCACTTTGACAATCCCTGGAATTGCCCAGGGATTGTCAAAGCTTTGGCAAAATATGTGATTTAAAAAATATATGCTATATTTGCTTTTTTTTTTATTCTAGATTGGCTATTTTGACTTACAAATTTAAATTCTCTGGCCAATTCCAAGCTTATTATAAAATTATGTAGGTCTCTTTGGAGATCAAATGAAAACATTATTTATATATAATGAAAAAACATGGTCAGGTTTATTCACTAAACTGAAGACTGACTAGAATTAAAAGTAAATTTTAGAGTTGCCAGAACTGGAAACATAGCTGACTTTGAGAATGTTTTCAAGTTCAGTTTATTTGGCCTTAAATTATAAATTTACTTTGAATTCCAGACAATTCTCACTTTAGTGAGTTAAACCCTGTATGATTACCTACATTGTAAATTATTGCTTTCTTGCAGGTGGTGAGTCTAGCACGGCATCTAATTTACTTTGGATTCTATAGCTTCAGTGAACTTCTACGGCTTACACGGACTCTGCTTGGGATTATAGATTGTGTTCAGAACCCACAGGCCATGCTGCTACAAGCCATGTACAATGAGGATGGAACAGGTATCCAAATGGAAAACACATTCATGGACCATGTTGTTATAAGATGTTGCATTACTAGCTAGATACATAATACCTACCGCCATACCTCTAGATCTTTTCTTAATGTGTGAGATACCTGATGTATCTGATGTAGGCAATGACTAGTTGACTGTAGCATTTGCTATGTAATGTTACCTTTGTTTCTTCTCATTGCCTTTTCTTTCTATTGTTTCTCTTCTACTTATTTTTGCATAGTAGTTTGTAGATTTTTAAACAACCTGTTAACGATATACATGTAAAATTCGTGTTCAGATATTCATGTAAAATGTTTCCCATTACTTCATGAAAATTTTATTGGGATGTAATAAGATTTGTCTAATCTTGAAATGTTCTGTAACGTCTATATTCTGTCCGTACCTCTGAGGTCAGTGTTGAATAGGTATTTTTTTTAAATGTTGTCATAAACTTTTCAAAAGGACGCCTCTTTTTTTAGCAGTTTGTTTTTGGCATGAGAAAATCGGAATACAAGATTAAATCACTTGGGATTTGTACTGAATTTGACAAACTATTTACTAGTACTTGAATGCAGAAATTCTACATACATCATGTTTGGGGCACAGTTTATGTCAAAAGTAGATATTTTTCTGCACTCATCAACCAATTACACTTTTGCTGAAGCTGACTTTGCTTTGTGTAAATTTATCTAGGCTCTGGTGATAAAGTTCATTTTTGTCATACCTATTCATATTATTTCACTGCTATTTTAGGAAAAAATGTCAGGAGATCCATTCAAGGAGTAGGTCATATGATGTCTACAATGGTGCTTAATCGCAAGCAATCGGTGTTCAGCCCCAACCAGACTCTAAACTCTGAAACCAGTCAGGAAGCTCCAGTTAAAAGAAAGAATGCAGATACAGAGAATATTACTGTAATGGAAACAAAGCTAAAGATACTGGAAATCCTACAGGTAGGGAAAGCACCTTATAGCAGAAAGAAGTAGGGCTACTGTAAGTGCTATAGCAGAATTAGCGGCCAGTGCTAACTGTATTGCTTGGAATGTATTTGTTAATGATTTCTTATAAGTAAATCTGCATAGTTGTGTGGAAATCTATAAATTAAGTGTTTTTAGTCATTTTGAATATTTGAATATTTTTTTGAAATTCACATTGCCTCCTACTAATTAACCGTTTGTGTGCATTTACAGTTTATCCTAAATGTGAGATTGGACTACAGGATATCATATCTTCTCTCTGTCTTCAAAAAAGAATTTGTAGAAGTGTTTCCCATGCAGGACAGTGCGGCAGATGGAACAGCTCCAGCATTTGATTCAACAAGTAAGGACTTTGCATTCTAGAACTTTAATATAATGTAACCTGTTCGTGCACATAACAAATATTTATACATCGTGATCCCTCTAGAATGTAAGCTCATTGAACAGGGCCCTCCACCTCTCTGTTCCTGTACGTCGAGTTGTCTGGTTACAATTAAATGTCTGTTAGTCCACCCTTTGTACAGCGCTACAGAATTTGCTGGCGCTATGTAAATAATAAAATAATAATAATATCTGATTGAAAATGCAACCGTTTCTTTTAATGTGGGTGTCACAGTCAGGAGTGTTGTGACTGGGGCTGCATAAACAGTGATTGAACTGCTAAAGAGCAGATACTTCAGTAGTATGACTGCAGGGGCATGGTTGATATACTAAAATTGCTTCATTATGCTAAAGTTGTTTTGGTACTTTTAATTGTTTGTTTGTTGTTTGTTGTTTTGGTATCCTTTTAATTCATATTAACACTTATTTTATTTAACGCTGTTGGTCATGTAACTGAAAATGTACTGTATAGTTCATATATTTTGTTTTACTCATGTTGCAGATGCTACCTTAAACCTAGAGCGCATAGGGGAACAGGCAGAAGCTATGTTTGGTGTAGGGTAAGTGTGTTAGGTCAGTTTTCTTCATCAAAGCCAGGGACTTTTTTAAGTTCCTGGTTAGGTCATTGTGAGTACCTTGTTTGTAAGAATATGGAGCAGTGAATCCAGATCTATGGACCTTCGAAGAATGATTTTGTTATGTTCCCATGCAGGAAGAATACAAGCATGCTTGAAGTGGACGATGAAGGAGGACGGATGTTTCTGCGAGTTCTTATTCATCTGACAATGAATGACTACCCAGCTCTCATCTCCGGCTCTTTACAGCTTCTTTTTAAACACTTCAGCCAGAGACAGGAGGTCTTACACACCTTTAAACAGGTATTACATATATTATGGAATAGCAAAATGGGATAATGAAAAGAGCAAATTAGGTGAGAGGGAAAAGAGATTTTCAGGGAGTTTAAAAAATAATATAGACAACATTGTGAAGACTAAAGGATTGATGAATAAACAATGAAAACAAGGAATCAGTTTCTGAGATTAAGGATAAAAAAAATTTAAATTGGGGCCGGTTCATTAATGTACCTCTTTTTTTTAACAAATTATGAACTTTAGCACTTGCCTCCCTTCAGGTTCAACTGCTTATCTCTACTCAAGATGTTGACAATTACAAGGTCATTAAGTCTGAGCTTGACAGACTAAGAACTATGGTGGAGAAATCAGAGCTTTGGGTGGACAAGAAAGTGAGCTCCGGTAGTAGCAGCACAGCAGATGGGAACAAAAAGGAGAAAAAAGAGGTAAAAGAAATTTTAATTTAGGGTACCTCCGTTTTCCAATTTGGTATAAAATGTTATGATAACTGTTGCTTTTTTCACATATTTAGCTGAAAATATAATTCGCTCTTTCTTTTTCTCTTTCAGCACGTGGAGAATGAGGAAGGGTCTGGAAAACCAGATACTGAGAAGAGCAGTGAGAATTACCAAATAGTGAAAGGGGTGAGGTTTTATTAATCTCTATACGTAGACAAGGTCCGTACGTCTGGGTTATCATCTTGTGCCCAGATTAAGGATTTTTACAATTGAGCCAATATTAAAAGTGGCTACATTATATATACTAATATGTGTAAATGCCAAATAAGATGTATACATTTGTATATATTGAAGTATATTGAGTTTGCTTATTTTGAACTTTAGCCATTGAGTAATTTATTTTGTCATACCTTTGTTTAGATCTTGGAGAGACTTAACAAGATGTGTGGTGTTGGAGAGCAGGTTCGCAAGAAGCAGCAGCGGCTATTAAAAAATTTAGATGCTCACAAAGTTATGCTGGATCTACTCCAAATCCCATATGAAAAGGTAAGGTCAACGATTTAGGATTGTTGAACATCTAAATTCACATGGATTTCAAGATCAGAGACAATATGGGTTTACTTCAGGGAGATCATGCCAAACTAATCTAATTGATTTTTTTGATTGTGTAACTAAAATAATAGATCGGGGTGGTGCAGTAGACATTGCTTACCTAGATTTCAGTTAGGCTTTGGACACTGTTCCACATAGGAGGCTCATCAATAACTCCAATCTTTAAGTTTGGATGTTGAATGGGTTAGGCAGTGGTTAAATGACAGGCAACAGAGGGTTGTAGTCAACAGAGTATATTCGAAGCAAGATCTAGTTACCAGTGGGGTACCTCAGGGATCTGTACTTGGATCCATTCTCTTTAATATTTGTATTAGTGATATTGCAGAAGGTCTTGATGGTAAGGTATGTCTTTTTGCTGATGATACTAAAATTTGCAACAGGGTTGATGTTTCCGGAGAGATAAGTCAAATGGAAAATGATTTAGAAAAATTAGAAAAATGGTCAGAGCTGTGGCAACTGACATTTAATGTGGGTAAGTGCAAGATAATGCACCTTGGATGTAAAAACCCAAGGGCAGAGTACAGAATATTTGATACCCTACTAACCTCAACATCTAATTATTTCAGATGACTTAAAGGTAGGAAGACAATGTAATAGAGCAGATGGAAATGCTAGCAGAATGCTTGGTTGTATGGGGAGAGGTATTAGCAGTAGAAAGAGAGTGCTAACGCCATTGTACAGAGCACTGGTGAGACCTTACTTGGAGTATTGTACACAGTACTGGAACTTAACATGTATAGCTTGGACTAAAGACTAGACAGGGGGGATATAATAGAAACATTTAAATACATAAAGGGAATCAACACAGTAAAGGAGGAGACTATATTTAAAAGAAGGAGAACTACCACAACAAGAGGACATAGTATTAAATTAGAGGGTCAAATGTTTAAAAATAATATCAGGAAGTATTACTTTACTGAGAGGGTAGTGGATGCATGGAATAGCTTTCCAGCGGAAGTGGTAGAGGTTAACACAGTGAGGGTTTAAGCATGCATGGGATAGGCATAAGGCTATCCTAGACTTAAGATAAGGCCAGGGACTAATTAAAAGTATTTTGAAATATTGGGCAGACTAGATGGGTCGAATGGTACTTATCTGCCGTCACATTCTATGTTTCTATGTTGTAGAATTAAAGATTTCTCAGGTAAGCTAAACTTTCACTCAGAAGAAGTTAAAATCACATTAAACAGTCATTGCTGACTTTGAAATTAATTTCAAGTCTCGGGTTATTGATAAAACAATTCTTAAGTGTCCATGAAGACTGATATATTGTCATATGTTAAAAAGGGACTTTTTTCCTAATAAACACCTCTGGGCTTTGGGTCTATAGATTGCCTGCATATTATAAATGGGGCATTTCCTCTACAAAATGAATATTGATTTCACACGAATGACTAATCTGCATCAAACAAGAGCACAAATCCCTAAGGTAAAATGGTCAAGGCTCAGTTATTGACCATTTTTTTTATGATTGTGCTATATTTTTGCATTGCAAATTATATCAAATCTTTATCATATTAGAATCATAAAATATTTATTAAAAGCCTATTTTTATTTAGTGTATTAAAATGGGGGCGCTGTATTTTTCTATTAAGAGCAAACTTAATTTTATATTTTCAATACACAGACCAACAAACTACTGCATTTTTAATAATGTACAGTGGGCATGTATATATTGTGTGTGTAGGTGAATGTGTGTGTATGTATATATACATATATATATGTATATACACACACACACATGTCTTATATATCTATATATACAATTGTTTACTTTGACAACATTTATTTATTTATTTATTTATTATTGCCATTTATATAGCGCCAACAGATTCCGTAGCGCTTTACAATATTATGAGAGGGGGATTTAACTATAAATAGGACAATTACAAATAAACTTACAGGAACAATAGGTTGAAGAGGACCCTGCTCAAACGAGCTTACATTCTATAGGAGGTGGGGTGTAAAACACATTAGGACAGGAATTTACAATCAAATAAGGTGGGCTGCCCTTTAGGAGAGGGCAAGAGACAGGTATGTGAGGTAAGGGTTAGTCTTGGAGGCCATAAGCTTTTCTAAAGAGATGGGTTTTAAGGCACTTCTTAAAAGATGCAAGACTAGGGGAGAGTCTGATGGCGGTAGGCAGGCTATTTTATAGGAAGGGAGCCGCCCGTGAGAAGTCCTGCAAGCGCGAGTTGGCCGTACGAGTGCGGACAACGGACAGCAGGTGGTCACGGGCAGAACGGAGAGACCGAGAAGGGACATACCTATGGATCTGTGAGGAGATATAAGAGGGGCTAGAGTTGTTCAGTGCTTTATAGGTGTGAGTTAGTACCTTGAATTGACTCCTATAGCATACAGGAAGCCAATGTAAGGACTGGCAGAGGGGTGAGGTGTGAGAGAAACGACTAGAGAGGAAAATCAATCTAGCAGCAGCATTCATTACGGACTGTAAGGGTGCAGTACGGCTATTGGGAAGACCAATCAGGAGAGGGTTACAATAATCCATGCGGGAAATTACTAGAGCATGGACAAGCTCCTTGGTAGTATCTGGTGCAAGAAAGGGGCGGATGCGGGCTGTGTTTTTAAGATGGAATCTACAGGATTTGGCAACATGCTGGATGTGAGGCTCAAAGGTGAGACCAGAGTCAAGTATGACGCCAAGACAGCGCGCTTGCAAGGATGGACTAATGTTGGTACCACAAACTTGGAGGGAGAGCGAAAGATGAGGATCAGTATTAGGAGGAGGAAAGACAAGGAGCTCAGTTTTTGAGAGATTGAGTTTCAGAAAGCGGGAGGACATCCAGTCAGAGATGGAAGAAAGGCAAGCAGTGACACGTTGCAGGACGGCAGGGGAGAGGTCCGGGGAGGAGAGATATAGCTGGGTGTCATCAGCATACAGGTGGTAGTGAAATCCAAAAGAGGTAATAAGTTTACCAAGAGAGGCAGTATAAAGAGAAAATAGAAGGGGACCAAGGACGGAGCCTTGGGGAACGCCAACCGAGACAGGGCAAGGGGAGGAGGCATCATTAGAAAAGGAGACACTGAATGAGCGTTGGGAGAGATAAGAGGAAAACCATGAGAGGACAGAGTCACAGAGACCAAGTGATTGAAGAGTTTGAAGAAGGAGAGCATGATCAACGGTGTCAAAGGCCGCTGAGAGGTCAAGAAGAATTTGTATGGAGTAGTGGCCTTTGGATTTAGCTGCGATTAGGTCGTTAGTAACTTTGATAAGGGCAGTCTCTGTAGAGTGGAGAGGGCGGAAGCCAGATTGAAGGGGGTCAAGGAGAGAGTTGGAATTGAGGAAATGAGACACACGGGTAAAGACAAGTCATTTAAATGTACTATTATAATGATTACCTTACAAACCAAAACTACTTACGTTTAGCTGACTAGGGTATTTCGTGGTTAAAAAATTTCATCACTCTTGCTTGCAGTGTGTAGTCGAGACATTTTAAAATGTTTAAAATTTAATATATAGCTTACTGGGTGCTCTGTTTTCTCAATTTCCTAAGGCTTCCTTTCCCGAAATGAGCAACAAATTATAAATTGGACATTTTCTTCCAAATTATTCTTCATTGAAATGCAATTGCTCCTGAAACCAAAAATTAGTTTTGCAGGACCCAGGGCCAGGGAATACATTGATTTGTTATCCAGAGAGCAAATAATTGTATTTGTATGGTTCACTATTAAGTACAGAGTTGATAATTACAATGAACATGTCATGAATGATATTGTGGCTATATTTTCTAGGCACTGTTAATCAGCCTCTTATCTCTGTGTGTTGATTAATTAAGCATGCCTATAGATTGGTTGTGCAAATAATTAAGATTCTTCTCCTTTTGTAATTGTTTTGAACATGCTGTATGCATTATAGTTACAAATATTGCACATTTACTGTTCAGATTGTATATTCATGCATTGTATACATTTTGTCACAACCACATTTTGTTATATTTTAAGGGGTGGATGTTTTCAAAACATGTGAATGCTTTCTGTTCCCATAGGGAGATACTAAAATGAAGGAAATCTTGAAATACACTCATCACTTTCTGCAGAAGTTTTGTGCTGGAAACCCAGAAAACCAGGCTCTCCTACACAAGCATTTGTCCCTGTTTTTAAGTCCTGGTGTAAGTAATAGACACAGACAGTATCTATCTATCTATCTATCTATCTATCTATCTATGTATGTCAGCTATTATATCATGCTCGGATTGGTTGGTAAATCTGTGAATTGCCAATGCAGTCTGAATTTTGTCATTTTCACTGGATTTTTTTCCATGCGGACAAAATTTGGTGTTTAGTGAATAACCCTAATATAGATAAAATGAAGGTTGCCTCCTATATGTCCTTTCTAGTATCACTTTCTTAGAACGTATGGTGGTCAGCCTTATTACATAAGTCTATGTAAGTCTATTATCCCCATTCCCAAATGTTGCACTTATAGAAACGGATTTACATTTAAGCTATGTTTGCTGCATAACATACTGTATATGAAGTGCTGGGAGTTGCAGTTGCATTGTCTGAAGTTGTTACTCATAACTATGTTGTTTATACCTGCAGCTCTTGGAGGCTGAAACCATGCACCATATCTTCCTGAATAACTACCTGCTCTGCTCTGAAATCCACGAGACCGTTCTTCAACATTTCATCCACTGCCTGGCCACTCATGGGAGACATGTCCAATATCTGTACTTCTTGAACACTATCATCAAAGCTGAGGGCAAATATATTAAAAAGTGTCAGGACATGATCATGACAGAGGTAGGTTTTTAAAGTAAATCAGTATGACTGCAAGCCCTGCAGAGCTATAAAATATAATGAAGTTAGAAACAAGTGGGGAAAACAGTCAGCGTTACCTACAAGAAGTAAAATGTAATGAGAACTATACTTAATAGAGTGTACAGTGTAAAAGAAGACAAAGTTGGCATTGAAGTTAACAGTTACTAGTAAGAGACTTGTGGCCTTATACAGGTGAGTTGTCAAAATGTTTTGTGTAAAGTGTATTGTGGTAATGTAGAGACAGAACAAAGGATTAGAGTTTGTATATCAATCTCCTCATCCTGTAACTCTCTGTATAGTGTTATATTGCCACACTCCAATAATATGTGAGCAGTTAGAGTCTAAATAGATAGTAATCACAGCAGTGGATGGACCAAGATATTGTACATTAATTCATTCACCTCATCACACACATAGAAAAGTGTACAAGGTTCTACATTCTTTTTTTTATGCAGATTTCTACAAATACATGTTTAATATAGAGTTCTGTTTTACTTGGACCTTCAGCTGCCATACTTATGGTAAAAGACAAGCTTAGAACTGCTAGGCTCGGCAACCACTCTTGCTTTTTCATCCCCTTTTCTGTTGTGGCTTGTTAAAATATAATTTAAGGTAAAATTAATCTTATCTGTGTATTATCTTATCTGTGCATCTGCATTTGCAACATGGTAAATATTTGTCCATTCCTCTACAGCTGACCAATGCTGGAGACGATGTTGTAGTTTTCTACAATGATAAAGCATCATTTGCATTAATGTTGGAAATGATGGCTGCAGCCCGTGAAGGGGTGGAAGAGAATAGTCCTCTGATGTATCATATTACACTTGTTGATCTCCTGGCTGCCTGTGCAGAGGGAAAAAATGTGTATACCGAAATCAAATGCACATCTTTACTACCTCTGGAGGATGTGGTTCGGGTAGTGACTCATGAAGACTGCATCACGGAGGTCAGTGTAATTCATAAGAGTTCAATTCAGTAAAACATATACAACTGATATAACTGATATTCAGTTTCCTCACCTACACCTACACGGATGTTCCCCCTAAATTTATAGCATGCTCCTCCAGCTGTTTAAAATTCTCTATCACTTACCTCTTCATTCCCTCTATATTCTACCAATAGCTGCAAATTTCTGTTTCATTATTTAGCCATCACTTCCAAATTTCCCCTGCCACCTCTTGTCTCAAATCCCCACGGTATCCTTTAGATTGTAAGCTCACGGGCTATCTATCTATGCACTTTGTATTAAAGAGCTTAAATGGCAAGATTTCAGCTTACGGGCAGGGCCCTCTCTACCTTTTGTATTTGTCTGTGTATTTTGTATGTTCTCCACTAATTGTACAGCGCTGCGAAATCTGTTGGCGCTTTATAAATACCAGTAATAAATAAATAAATGTATTTGTGCATTTAATCATAAAGGGTTACTCCAACCAACCAAAAAAGTTTTCATAAAACACTGTTTTTTTGTTAGTCTAAACCTTGCTGTGCTGCTCCATCCCCCAAATTAAAATACAAATAAGCAATCCATAAAATAAAACATAAACTTACATAAACATTCTAGCACAGAGACCAAGGCCGTGCCGCTATGGGGCGCCTGCCAGAAGTGGAGTTACACATCCTGTAGCAGAGGGGTTAAACTCATAGAGTAAC
The DNA here is from genome assembly GCF_036172605.1 of Pelobates fuscus. NCBI lineage: Eukaryota > Metazoa > Chordata > Amphibia > Anura > Pelobatidae > Pelobates > Pelobates fuscus. Next base: position 180,337,025 of record NC_086317.1, on the reverse strand, counting down.
ACTGCACATATAGACTCCAGGCACCATGACTTAAATTGTTTGAATTTCAAATTTAAGGTAAAAATAGGTGAAAGGGAAAAATTCTAAAGATCAGCTATATTTTCAGTTTGACTATTTTTAAATTAAAGGGTCACTCCAAGCTCCATGACCAGTTCATATGATTTGAAGTGCCCATAGTGCCCGAAGTCTGTATGTGCAGCCTTTCATAGTGAATATGGACATGGTCCCTCTACTGATATGGACATTAATCCCTCGTGTTAACTCCACTTCCAGCTGCATCACCGTGGCACCTTTAAACAAGAGTTCCGGGCTGGCTAATATTAACTCTGTGCATATTGGATGTTTGATGTCAGCATGCAAGACATGCTAGTGACAAGCGTCCAATAGAGATATTAACCCCCCTTCAAGCAGCACATGTCTTTCCCCGCATCCCTCCCTCAGCAGCTCGGGGGACTGATGTCAATAGAGGGAGACTAGGCTTAACGGAGAACTTGGCTTGTGCTCTGGAACAGAGGTAAGTCAATGCTTTATTTATTTATTTTTTAACTTTGGTTGGAGTAACCCTTTCCATTTTAAATTCACTATTCACTTTGAATTCTCATTTTAGTAAATTACCTTGAATATGTGGATTGAGCATTGTTAAATTGCATGGGCTTTACACAACAATTCACATGGTTGCACTAAAATCAATAATACCTGACTGCCCAAACAATTTTATTTATTATATTATCTGTTACAGGTGAAAATATCCTATGTGAACTTTGTGAACCATTGCTACGTGGACACTGAAGTGGAAATGAAAGAGATTTACACCAGTAACCACATTTGGATGCTGTTTGAGAACTTTATCCTTGATATGGCTCGTGTAAGTGGGAGGCATTCATGTTCTGTTGAAACACCTGCACATTGGAGATAAATCGATATATCATTGTTAATCATATGAGCCATTAGTGATATAAATTGTTTGGTGTATGTAAACCTTTTTTCATATGTGTTGATATGTAAATATGCATATGTATATTATCCTTGTGTTACATCCCTGACTGGTTTACTCTGTTTGAGTATGCACTTGTTTTGGTGAGTGTTTATTTGTTCATATAATTTAATCCAACCTAATATTATTTATCTGTGCAGGTATGTAACAAACGAGAGAAGAGGCTGCCAGATCCTATCCTGGAAAAATATGTTCTCACTGTGGTTTTGGAGACAATAAGGTCTTTCTTCAACTCCCCTTTCTCTGAGAATAGCACTTCACTTCAAGTATGCATCTAAATAATCTCCATTTATTTTATTATTAGGGAATATTATACTGCATTTTGTTACAGAAATATGGGCTAATTTGTAAGCAATAGAGATCCAACCTTGCCAACATTTTGGATTTATCTGTAGCTAGGTTGTGAATGTTTGGATAAAACTGATTGACATTTTAAACTATATCTCTTCACTGAAGGTCTATGAATTTACACAAATAACATCATGAACACATTTCACATACTTATCATATTTGTCCATTAAATAAAAGTGAACATATAGTTTTTAAAATAATCTTCTGTTTCTATCTTCCATTCTCTTAGGCAGCCTTTAATACATACATATAACCTCAAACATTTGTACATATAACATTTTTTATTACATTTCAGCGAATTGTCTCAGTAGACTATTCTAGATCTTCCTGTCTATTTATGTGGCTTGTAACCCAGATATTTTAAATCGTTTATTAGTTTACAAATTACACTAATTGGTGAATGAGAATTGTTTTGATAGTTCTGACTTATTTATACATATATCCAGGTCTTCCCCTGGATCATAAGCAGAGCTTAGAACTTACGAACTCCCAACTAGCCCTGACAAGTAGAAATTCAGCCCAGTGAGTGTGCCATTGATGCTCTATGCTTGCAGCGGCTAATACATTTTAGGTAGCCCTAGCAGCATAAGACCTGTATATGTATATAATGTGTGTGAGATTACTCTCATAACATCAAGACAAAAAGAAACAGCTAACACTGTAGTCACAGAATCTATAGTTTCTGCACATACGCCTTTTTGGTTATTGCTATCTCATCATTAGTTGCTGTGAATAAACTATGAACACAGAAAGCATGTTAAGAAGATAAATTAAATGCTAGGTTATTGGTTTTCTTGCAGACTCATCAAACCATCGTGGTTCAGCTATTACAGTCAACGACACGACTTTTGGAATGTCCATGGCTTCAACAGCAGCACAAAGGTTCAGCAGAGGCTTGTATTCGAGCGTTAGCAGTGGTTGGTAAGAGAGCCTTTCTGTAGCTTAATATTCAGTAAAAACAGTAATTTTTAAAAGTTACATTAAAACTTTAATATTAACCCAAACATTTTGCATGATCTATTTTTTTAAAAACACTTCTTAAAAAATATAATGATTTATGTTTTCTATCACACAGTTAGAAGGTCAATATATATTTTGAACTCTTTACGGAGTTCCAGTAGTTTGGAAAAATGTATTGGGGAAAAAAACCCATAGACAAATGATATTTCTTTGTAGTTTTCATGAACATAGCTTATTTTTTCAAATCTATTTCTCTAGCAAAAAGTCGAAGTATTTCCCTTCCAATGGATCTGGATTCGCATGTTAGTTCTTTACTTAATAGCTCATCAAGCTCCTTGCACAGAAATATGTCCACCTACAAGAGTACAACTCCAAGAGCCTTTCCTCGTGTAGCTGGTACACAGAATCAGTGGGACTACAAAAACATTGTAGAGAAACTACAGGTAGGTGCTCTCAGTAAATAAAGATCACACATATTACTGCAGTTAAATAAAGGATGAAATATGATTATATGGATTTGGAATTTTGTAATTAAAGGCGCAGAGTTTGTATTACTCATGAAGTGTTAAATAAGATAACAATGCTTATATGTATACTGTATGTACCAACATGCTGTGAATTAACAGCTTTTTTTTATTCTGTATGTTGCTGACATTTGTGGAGACTCAATATTCTAATGTACTTTGTACTTTAGTAATGTATGACCTTTTTTTTTTTTTTAGTTTTTAATGCTCTATTTTTATTTTGACCTATGTATGAACCAGATTTGATTATATCTGCCTTGCAGGCACTGTTTTATGCTTTAATAAATGATCTATAATTTAATTATGTGTCAAATTTAAAATATTATATCTATAGTTTTAATTTAAAGAGCTGATGGTAATTATCAATCATTACAGAAAAAGGTGAAAGGCATTCAAAATGGTAAAATGGAGATATCACCTAAACATCTGTGTGTAGGCAGGAAAAAATAAATAAAAACATTTGACAGAAAAAGCAGTAAATGTAATGTTATATTAACCTGGAGCTGATAGTTAAGGCAAGCTTGGCAGAACTATCAGATTCAATTAATCTCTGCAGCATCTGTATGATTTGTCATCTGAAAGGTAATTTGTTAATTTTGTATTTAAAAAATATTTCATTTTTTTTTCTTCTCTTAAGGATATCATAAATACGCTGGAGGAACGACTAAAGCCTCTTGTAGAAGCAGAGCTTTCTGTTCTGGTAGATGTTCTTCAGCATCCTGAATTACTTTTTGCAGAAGGAACTGATGCCTGGTTGCGTTGTGAAAGTGGGGGGTTCATTTCCAAGTAAGAATCATAGACCTTGATTTTCAGAAGGCATGCCTTGATACCTTTCAGTTAATACAAATGGACAGCTAAAATCAATTATAATTTTTTCCAACTGCTTGTCTTATCTTCTCTTTAATATTTTACTGTACCGATGGTAATATATGATTAGCAATTCCAAAATAGATTTTGTCCGTATAAGGCAAGATTTATTTTCTGAACTATTTTCTGAACTACATAAGTAATTTGTCCTTTGAGTTAAGGAAAGTCATTATTGAAGGTAGGTGTTGAAGACATCTTCAAATACTTGGTTAGTTCTACAGAATCACCAGTACTACTGAAAGAGACAACAATTATTAGTAGCATTTTATATAGCACCAAAATATGATGAAGTGCTTTACAATTATAGAAAGGAAATATTTAGGAGTGAAGAAGTACTTGATCAAATGAGCTTGCAATTTATTAGGATTTGAGGTAAGCAGATGTATCCCCAGAAATATATACATGGTTTCTTTACAATCTGCATGCACAAAATAATCTAGGTTGAAAAAAGATTGTCAAGTTCGACCGTCCACACATCTGTTTCTGCTATTGATGCAAAAGACGGAAAGAAGCCTTGTTTCAAGACATTTCCAAGTGTGCCACAAACAGGGGAAAAAATCTCCTCGATTGCAAAATAACAATCAGATATCACTTTTGAGCCACATACTGTAAATTGAATATTATAATACAATAACAAATGTAATATTTTAATAATTTTATTTGGTTATAATATCCCAAGATATTTTGGCATTGTAGGGGTTGCATTATTACTTGCACACTTGTGTGGGGACTCCATAATATTTTTAGGGTTTACAACTATGCAACAATGTCTAAGAAAGTCTGATAAATAAATAAAATAGAAGTAACCTTTTAGCCATACATTTTCAAGTAATTTGCATAGATGGAATTTTAATCATAAATAGTACAACAGCAGTGGAAAGGCCAAAATGGTCAATCCACTGGAGTTGTTATTGGTTGAAGGGTGTCAGGGCATAACCCAAAATAACAATAGCAAAAGAAAAACTGAAATGGGTTAACTAGAACAGTGCACAAAATCAGAATCTAAACCCTAAATGGACCTGCTCCGCCAATTAATTGCAAAGAGTTGCCAATAATGGAGCACAAAAATAACTAATTACAGTATATATACCGGTAAGTATTCTTATCAAATCATTTATTACTGTAACTGTGCATAAAATTAGAAGTAACATGGGAGTTAAAGATAACAGCAGGATTATTTCAGTCATTATGAATATTGCCTTAATGCTATGTTTATTGTGACACTATTCCTGTAATATTTGTAATCAACATGAAATTGCTTTATGATTGGTGACAGGGTTCAGAGACAAAAATAGACACTTCTAGTTTTATCTGTGTACTCTATGTGCATTGGGGTACCATGTCTTATTCAGTTGTTATTTATCTGTATAATAAAGAATTAGATATAAATAAACAAAGAGTTGTATCTTGAGAATTGCATTGTGTTGTCTCAACACAAATACACCCAGAAGGTTGTGAAGCATTAACTGTGTGGCCAACACTCATAAATAATAATAATTTATTATCTTTTTTTTATAATGTAAAACTCTATAGGTTTTTTTTAGGCAGTCTTGAGAATAACTCCCTGACAAGGCCCAAAGAATTCAGGAATAACTGTCTGTTGTATCTCTTTTGTAAAGGTGAACTACCTGAATTATGGATCTGGACTGCACTTGTGTTTAGCCTAGTCTGAATAAGTATAAACTACCTCTGTTATGGCATCAGTGAGCTTAAATATGTTTGAGACTGGAGCAGGCACTAAGCAGAGATCACGCTACTGATATTTTGCCCATTCTCAGTCTTTTCTGGTTTAGCCTTTTGCAACACCTTCTGAAGGTCACATGGCAAGTCATCCCAATAGTTTGGAGAGTCTTGATTGATGTAAATATTTAAATAGGTGAACACATTCCCCCCCCCCCCTTTTTTTTGTGGATGACGATACAAGGCCATGGTATTATTATCAAACCTCTCAAGTGTCTCTATTTAGGAGGGGCAGCTCCATTTTTGGAACCAAATCCCTCTGATCCTCTTTTGTATCTAATGTCCCTCTTTTGTAGGAGCTCCATATTGTTGGGGTGTCTGAGTATATAGTAGAGCTACACAGCAACAATACTCCCAGTAATGTTTCCTGTGAATCTCAACATACCTCCCAGCTTTAGCAGTCCAGGAATTGGGACACTGGTTGGTCAAGGGGGCAAGCAAGTGACGCAATTGACACCAAGTGACAGCAAGACAGGACCCAGAAAATTTGACTCTCCTGACGAAATAGGGACTCTTGGGAGACATGCTACTCAGAATGTGCTTAGAAATCTGTCTTTGTAAAAGGTGTTATTTACATGAAGTGTTATTAAAAAGTCACCTTAAATTTGTCAGACCTGCCCTGCCCCTGACCTCACACAAGTTACACCCGTAAGACTAAAGTGTTTGTATTTTTCCATTTCAAATGTTGAGGGGTATGTTCTGAGATAAACAGAGAAAAATGAAATATGATTCTCTATCTTATTCTTCCTTAGACATGCAAATAAAATAACTTATTATTAAATTTGCAGGAAATGCCAAAGAACTGTGCCGATTTGTAATCTAAAATAAGTGCCCAGTGGGTGCAAGATTTATAAAATATTTTTGTCACCATATAATAGCAGCTGTTTAAAGGAAATTGTCCAGGATAACCAGTTAATGAAATACTTGGGAGTCTAGTGTATCAAATTGAGAACCCAGAATAAAGCTATTTTGGTGCAGGACCACCACTGTGATAAAATAAACTCTGGTGACCACATAAATGACAACATACGTCTTGCAGAAGGTTAGGATTGCGGTTGAGTACCATCCTAAAAGCTACTTGTAACATTGTTCTTGAAAGTCTACCTTGCCTGAAGCTTCCAATATATACTCCCATTTGTCACTTGGAATAGAGCTACCAATAGTTTGCTCTCATTCAAACCTAGATATCAGGTATACAAACATTGAAGCTGACCTCCAGGACAATCCTTTTAGACCTTTACATTTTGAGAAAGTCTTAAGGAGGAATTCATTTTCATTCCTTTTATTTAATATAACGTGTCCTGTACCATGACAGGTACACTTTAAGAGATAGAAAAGCATTGTCTCATTCTGTGTTTCTTGAGTGTATGTTATGGTTTATAGATAATTATGGATGGAAATTACCTCTCTTTTTTTTTTTTATAGATAATGCATTTTATTTTTATAGATAAACACATTAAAATGTGGAAATAAAAATGTAAAATCAAGATGGTTACAATTGTTTGCCTATAAATGCACTGAGTTTCCCTAGAGTTTCATTCTCATATAACCAACTTAAAACTCTGTTTTTTGGGGAAACACAGAGGGGTAAAGACAAGGGGAAATACTTAACTGTTTTAAAAAAATGTGTCTATGTCAACTTTCAAATAAGAAAACGTTGCCTTGTGCTGTTCACATCACGGGGAGTCAGAAGGAGGGCTGGACCTTCCAGAAGGCTTGGGAAAAGGAATTAGGGGAAGTAATTTCACAGGAACAATGGAGATAAACAGATAAATCTTTATTAGGCCCTCTTAAGGGAAATAAAATAAATAAAGTGAAAAAAGGTATATGTACAGTGACCAAATTATAAAAATAGGATCATCAGTTAATCTATCCAAACAATAGCACTCACACGGTATGAATAACTCTTGACTACTATTGGAGATAAAATATTAACAAGAGCTTATTGTGAATAGCTTCCAAATGACACCTTGTCCGCAGTCAGCTAGACATACTAAGAAGTGTGGGCCGAGCTCACAATGTATGCATGATCCCCTATTTAGTCAACTCGAGATCAAACTCAAACAAAATTTAGATACATTTCAACAATCTATAAAGTTCAGGAAACACCACAAATTTCTTCGGGATCTAAAAGATTATGAAACAGGCCATATTTATGGCTCCTTTTCTCGTAGAACTAGAACTAACTCAGACAACACAATGACCTCTGACTACGACTTTTCTGATACAGATAGTGAGAATAGACAACAGGGCCAACCAGCTACCCTTTCAACCTCTAATCAAACTAACACTAGAGGGATCCTTAAGAAAGGAGTCAGTTTTTTAGAACTGGATCACTTGGAGGATCCTCCCCGACAAGTGTACCAAACCAGCAACAGGGGCAGGGGGGAGGAAGATTCACAAGGAGGAGACGATATTAAGTAACCAGACTCAAATAATCAATCTCTCAGACCGTGTTTTACACCCTCACGAAATCAGTGTACTGAAAAAAGGTTTATCGTTTGTGCCAGTGCCAGCATACAACAAATTTGTATGGATTAAAGACCTACACTTGTTTGTCAGAAAACTGGCCCTTTTGTAAATATCACCAACTTCAGGCTGACAAGAAAGTTAGAGATCTGGGTTTATCTGATAGAGATTACGAGGGTCTGATGGCCCTAGTATCATTAGAAGAGAATGACGCTACTACTACTTTAAACCAGATGGACCTTAAACCAAAAAGTCGATTTACACCCCATATTGGCAACTTCAGAAACATTGAATTGTTCCTGGAGGCAGTCAAGTTTCAAATTGAGAATATTAGGAATGTGGATCTTGACCTATACCCAAATATGAACTTGAAAAATATGAACGTAAAGCGTTGAAGTCCCTGAAAGATGATAGGGAAATTGTCATCAAACCAGCAGATAAGGGTGGAAACATTGTTATTATGCAATCATCCAACTATGTAAAAATGGCCCTTAAAATACTTGATGACAATGAAACCTATTGTGTGCTCCAAAAGGATCCGACAAATACCTTTTTGGAAGAATACAAACGGATTTTGGATATGGGTCGCAGTAAAGGTGTGCTATCTAGGGTTGAATATGAATTCATCTTGAACAGATACCCAAGGATAGCAACCTTCTACCGCTTACCTAAGATCCATAAAAATAAATTGGACCCTCCTGGACGCCCGATTGTATCGGGTGTAAATAACCTTACACAAAATGGGAGCATCTATTTAGTATTTAGATAAAATTTTACGCCCATTTGTGGAGTCCTTACCGTCCTTCATCCAGGACACAAAGCAGACCCTGGCACTTCTTTCTAACCTTGAGCTCCCTGAACCTGTAAGTCTATGTAGTCTAGATGTGGAAGCTTTATACTTTTCTATACCCCACGAGGGGGGCATACGACACGTCCAGTATTACTTAGAAAAAAGAGGAACTAGTTACGCAATTCATTCTGAGTTTACCTTAGACCTACTCAGATTTATCTTAACACATAACTACAGTTATGTGACAGTCTGACAGTCTCAATTGATAATCAACGATCTATCCAGACAACAGTCGCCTATACTGGGACAGCTTTCATCCGAAACCCCTTGAACAAGGCATACCGATTGACCAATTTAAGGGCTCGCAGGAAATGTAGTATCATCCAGGAATTCAAAATCCAAGTTGATATCCTGCGACAACATTTCAAGGATAAGGGTTACCCTAACCGGTGCCTTAAGAAAGCTTACAGGAGAGCTGTAGAGTCAGACAGAGAGACGTTACTATTAAAAAACATACCTGCCACCTCCACTAACCCCCCACCACGTATGATTGCCACCTATGACGCAGGGTGGGACAGAGTTAAATCTGGTATCCAGAAATTCTGGCCTCTCTTAACGGGAGATACATATCTCAAAAGGATATTGGGCCCAAATATTGATATGATGGCACGGAGAGGCAAAAATCTGAGAGACCTCCTAGGACAGAGTCATTATCAATCACAAAGCCTTCACACTCGAACCTGGCTTAATACACCTACTGTTGGCACCTTTCAATGCGGGCGATGTGTCGCCTGCAAGTATATTAAATGTGATTCAAAAAGAATATCTGATAGTGAAAACAAACAAACTTTTAACATCACTTTATTTTTTAATTGCAATACCGCAGGTCTAGTGTACCTTCTTACCTGCGAATGTGAATGTAAGTATGTAGGCAAAACTTTCCACCCTTTCAAATAAAGGATCAAAGAACATGTCCATTCACCTAAACTGAGTGTTGAAACCCCTATTGCCCGGCACCTGAAAGAACACCATTCAGGTAAACCACACGGCTTACGTTTCTGTGGGTTAGAACTTGTAAAACTCATAGTCACCTCAAAAGAAGAGGTGACTATGACAGATTCTTAAGACAACGGGAAAGTTTCTGGATTTACAGGCTTAAGACCCTACAACCTAAAGGACTGAATGCAGGGTTCTCGTTTGCACCATTTATTTAGTTTATACTAACTTTTTTAGCAGTGTCAAGTTTAGTACTTACCTGCCGAAATAGGGGTTTGCGATACAGTAATGAGCTGCTCTATTTGTATAGGTCTGAGTTTCTACTACACAATGGGTCTGAATTGTGGAGTGGGACTTGGACGCTATACACAGCAGCAGAATGGAACATTATAATTATAAACATATATAAAAAAAAACATAAAAATAAGTCTACCATTTCCTGTATAATATGCTCAGACACTGGCTATTATTCTAATTTTATATATCTGCAAACTTGCACATCATTTGAGTATAGACATCTTTTGTTCAGACAAATATGTTCTTAAGAACTGTATACATTTACTTTAAACTCCCCTCTTAGGGACTTTTGGAGTTACTGGCATGGAAGGAGTTAATTCCCCCATGCCGACAATACTGGCTGGCTGTCACTCACTTCTCTGGCCCCGCCCATAATTTGGCCCGTCTGACATACATCAAGACGTCACGTTTTTCGATGGGCTGGCTTATGAAGGTTTAAAAAGAGGCGCCAACCTCATAATCGGTTAGCTCTTGACAAAGGCGCATGCTGGCCCCGAAACGCGCGTTGAGCATAACTGACACTAATATATATTTTACTTAGGTTCACTATCTACTTTATTAAGAATTTGGGTTTGGGGATTTATTTATTTTTTGAGTCACTAGGGCTTGTTGCACTCATTTTTTATTTAGCTGTCTAGCCGCTCGTTTTAAATCTGAGATACCTTACTTGAAGGGAGACTTTTGTTGCCATCCTCAGTATGTCGGGCATAAACTACTTTTTACTGTCAATAAGTCTTTAGTTCTCTTAGGATTTATTCATACAAACGCATTATGGGGATTGAGTAAAGAGCATTCTAGATACTCGCCTTTTTTTGAGGGTTTTTTGTATAAGCCAAGCGACCACATGAGATTCCTGAGCTCTGTCCGGCCGGACCAGTTTAATCACCCCACGTTCCCTTCGTATATTATTTTATTAACCGTGGCATTGGGGTTTAGAGTGAGTGAACTGGGGTGGTAAGAGGTTCATAGGCTAATATTCCGATTATATTATTAATGCGGTCTGTACTGCCGTACACTCTCTACCTTCCCCTCAGTACTCCGATACCCTTTTTGCATTTGTTGACCATTTGGAGTATTCTAATTGGGGGGACAGTGTTACCCACTGACTAGCATTGAGATTACACTACTAGTTCGACTTATACTATATACCATATATTCCTATATACCTTCTGCAACCTATTGCCTTGGCTGCTAATAATATCCCCTACTGCCCCTGATATTATTTTTGACTGTACATATGGATAACTCTAGTTAGTAGCAATATATGTGCAACTGTAAGCACATCACTTAAAGGACCACTCTAGGCACCCAGACCACTTCAGCTTAATGAGGTGGTCTGGGTGCCAGGTCCTTCTAGGGTTAACCTATTTTTTCATAAACATAGCAGTTTCAGAGAAACTGCTATGTTTATGAATGGGCTAAGCCTTCCCCCTATGTCCTCTAGTGGCTGTCTCATTGACAGCCGCTAGAGGCGCTTGCGTGCTTCTCACTGTGATTTTCACAGTGAGAGCACGCCAGCGTCCATAGGAAAGCATTGTGAATGCTTTCCTATGTGACCGGCTGAATGCGCGCGCAGCTCTTGCCGCGCGTGCGCATTCAGCCGACGGGGAGGAGAAGAGGAGGATCGGAGGAGGAGAGCAGGAGGAGATCTCTCCACCCAGCGCTGGAAAAAGGTAAGATTTAACCCCTTTCCCCTTTCCAGAGCCGGGCGGGAGGGGGTCCCTGAGGGTGGGGGCACCCTCAGGGCACTCTAGTGCCAGGAAAACGAGTATGCTTTCCTGGCACTAGAGTGGTCCTTTAATTAAGGTTCACGCGAACAGTCTCTATTTTCAGGAGATACATTCTTATTCTTTTTCTAGGCCACACTTTGTACAGTCGACTTAAGGATACTAGGATACTGTGTCCGCTCATAAGCTGTTTGTAACAGTTCTTCCTAGCTGTTTCAACATTAACTAGGAGACATGCATACATTGTGAGCTCGGCCCACACTTCTTAGTATGCCTAGCTGACTGCGGACAAGGTGTCATTTGGAAGCTATTCACAATAAGCTCTTGTTAATATTTTATCTCCAATAGTAGTCAAGAGTTATTCATACCGTGTGAGTGCTATTGTTTGGATAGATTAACTGATGATCCTATTTTTATAATTTGGTCACTGTACATATACCTTTTTTCACTTTATTTATTTTATTTCCCTTAAGAGGGTCTAATAAAGATTTATATGTACTGTAATTAGTTCTTTTTATGCTCCATTATTGGCAAATCTTTGCAATTAATTGGCAGAGCAGATCCATTTAGGGTTTAGATTCTGATTTTGGGTGCACTGTTCTAGTTAACCCATTTCAGGTTTTTTTTGGAATTGTAATCATGTCATGATTTAAATGTTCATCACAGTGAAGTAAGGAGTATATCATTAACTTCACAACGACTAAGTAACTCACTTGTGATTTCTGTCCCCTATAAATGTTTTAACCTTAAAAGCATGCAAACATCGAAGTACTAATAGGATGGCGCATGCGTCAAGTAATGGCTGATGGTTGACCAGCAATATTCTACACTCTATAATTTGCTAATTTCAATGTACATCCTAATCCACTAGTTTAACCAAACATATTATGATGGTTGCAGAGATCAGCTGTACAGCCAATGTTACAATAGGCTTTCAAATAACAATGAAGGCAGTGAGGGGTTCATGGAACAGTCATTACTGAATTGTTACTCACCAAACCTAGCTTAGAGTTATTTGTCATGTGTGTATCACAGAGCAGCAGTAAAACTCACATCAATGTGCAATGCTGACATGTGTATTGCAGCTCCACAAGTAATGTGACAACAGTGCTAGTAATGTGCATTATGTGTATCACAGACCTCCAAAGTAATAAAACTCAGTTTTATTGTTGAGGAGCCATTTAACACCCCCTATTCACTTCTCATATTCAGGGATATCATTTCTAATATGTGGAGTAATAGCTTCTTGATCCAAGGAAAGATCTGAGTGCTATTCTGGGGTCAAGAAGGATTTTTTTTTCTTAGTTTGCTGCACAATTGGAAAGTGCTTCAAATTGGATTATTTTACTTCTTTTGAATCAACAGCAAAAACAGATGTGAGAAGGGCTGAACGGGATACACAAGTCTCTTTTCAACCTATGTTTATTAATAGGCTTATTGCTGTGGAACTCTATCATACTAATGCACTTTGAGTGTTATTGCAGTGAACTTTAACAGTGTCTAATGCCCCGTTTCCACTGAGCGTTATGGTTCAGGTCGGTACGGTTCGAAAGGGTTAGAATGGTCCAGCCTATTCAGGTGAGCGTTTCCACTGCAAGTCAGACCGCCAGGGGCATGCGGGGTTTAGACCAAATGCCTAGCATGTCATTTGTCGTGAGCATTGACGTTTTCCTGTCCGCCAATCAATGGATTGTATAGTGTGACGCCAGTAGCTCCGCCCTAATTGTACCGTACCATTTCCTATGGACCTACATCTGAAAGGGGCCCACGAATGGTGCGGTTTGGTTCGGTTGTATTGGCCTCTTTCATACTGGAAACACTCAAAATAGCGTACCAGACCGTACCGACCCGAACCATACCGCTCAGTGGAAACGGGGCATTAATGACTAAATGGCTAAAGTACCGAACAAGGTAAAATCCACTCGGTGCTGTACAGGGCCATTCACACTCCAAAAATTTTTATTCTATTTCGGAAGGTTTGGATTTTGCACTGCACGCTCTAAATGAGCCTAAATTTGGTGAACGTTTCAGCCAGATCGAATACTGCCAGGTGGCTGAATTCCAGACCCAGATTGTTGAAATCCTGGCCTGGATTTTAAAAATCCAAACTATTTGCCCTCTGGCTGTTAGCCAGCTGCCACATTAAAGTAAAAAAAATAATAAAAAAATGGGGTTCAATGTGACCCTGGGCTTACCATAAGAGAGTTTGTAAACCTCTCTTGCGCCCCAAACTACCATGTCATGAATGGGGGCATATCTACTACAAAGTTATCAGCCAGTGGCTGCTCACTGTAATAAGAAAAACCAAAAACTAGCACCTGGCAGCCATTGCACACAATATCCAGTGTTTAGAAAATTACTCTGTATGATACTAACTTACTATGATTTTAGCCCCTTCCCGACCTCGAACGTACGGACCTGGTACGTCTGATAGTAAATCGTCACTTACCTGATAGCGATACTGGGGTCTGTCTGGGAGCTCAGGCAGACTCCCACTGCCCGATATGGCCCTCCCGTGCCATGTGATCGCAGGGTCCTCGCAATCACATGGCTGGAATAGTCGACTTGTGCAGTGCCTCAGGCAGCCCCCCTAATGCCTGCAGAAAAGTACAAAGTTTTTCAAATTTAAATAAAAGTTTCAAAAAGTAAATAAAAGTACTTAGATCATATATATATATATATATATATATATATATATATATATATATATATATATATATATATATGATTTAAGTACTTTTATATACACATACACATACATAAATCATTATTAAAAGTATATTTTAATATTAATCTATATAATTATATCTAAAAAATTATATACTGGTTTAAATTTGTTCTAACTGTATTTTGATATTAATATACATTTATATTTAAATCAAAATACATTTAGAATGACGTTTTAATTGATGTGGATTCATAGACTACCTTCACACACTTCATAATGTGAAATCAGCGTTTTCTTTAGCCTGTTTCCTACTTTGGGACTTGAATTTACTAACATAGCTTGCAACAATTTATTTTCTAGACTAATCCAGCACACCAAAAATCTTATGTCCAGTGAGGAGAAACTGTGCATTAAGGTCTTACGAACTCTACAACAGATGCTCATGAAGAAAAGTAACTACGGAGAACGGGTGAGAGGAAATTCTGACTCATACATAAAGGGAAACTGTCTCTTCCCAGGATTTTTAATATTATATTTAACATACATGTATTTGTCAGGTGTGCAATATTAAATTATATGTAGAAATCCCGACCTCGTTTTCTTGCAGTTGCCTCCATCTTCAGACCCTGTCAATCATTGTTATAAAGATACAATCTTTATGAAATACTAATTTTGACTGTGTTGAAATGTAACTGAAATTCCAATCCAGTCAAGAGATATACTGAGGGACTACTTTGTCTCTGTGTATTTCCTGTGCTTGACAATTCTAAGCACTGGATGGAGCTAAAAGTGTCAGTCCCCCAGCCATCACCAGTAACTGCTGCAGGAAATTGGCTCTGTTTATGAAGGATCCCTTGGTCTCATGGGATCATTCTTAGACCTCAATGCTCTACTGTCTCACTAGAGGACATATCGGAGGAAGATGGCCACCCCTGCAAGGGACAGGTTTGAGTAAGTAAATTTCACTTTTACCTCCACCCTGGGCCCACAGCAGTGGATGTTACTGTCGAGGGTCTTTGCAAATCTGAGGATCAACGTCCTCAGACGGTGACAGTGCCGCTTTAATATAAACTTAAAAGAAAGTGGATCATCTCATGAAAAAAAAGTTCTCAGTGATTTTCAATTGTTATGCAATGGTGAATATTTCAGAGATGTGACAATTCCCCTTTAATGCATTCATAACTTATTTTCATTTTACATATATATATATGTGTTTAAGTTGAATTTAGAAAATCTCAAGAATGCGTAGGAGCAAGTGAATACATAGCACAAACTTTCCTAGATGTTGTTATTGTGCATACACGCATGTTAAATAGATTGTACCTTGCAATTAAATCAATATTTGTGTGTTATAGTTCTCAACACTGTAATATTGAGTGACTTGTTCATTATTACTCTATTAACGCTCAATATCATTATATAGCTCAGCAGGTTCATTAGCAGTGTATAGATGCTTGGCATCACTGTAAATGAGCATTACAATTTACATTCCCCTTCCTCTTTGTTTGTCACTTTCATTTTTTTATGTTTGTCCCCACAGGGAAATTTACTAAGAAAAACGCTTCTGAATAATTACCTTCAAAGCAAGAAGTCAAATGCTAAAGGCGAAGTAGCTGACAGTTCTGCCACTGGTAATAATCAAATATCCTTTTAATAAATAAGTACCTTTCCAGCCCCCTTATGGATTTTACTTCAGTACCAGAAAGCTTCAATCAACTGCCCTCTGGCAGCTTTGAAGTTAAATGTGTAACCTCATTAATGCTTAGTTCACAGTAGGTGGCTGTGGCAGCCATGTTCCAGAGAGAAATGAAGAATTGGATCCTTTTAGGATTTCCCACTTCAAACATCTGCATTGGCAGAAATACTACAGCATTAAATGCTGCTATACACAGATATTTCTTATATGCATACGATGTAGGGACAGCAGTCATGATAAACTTTTGTATCGTGCACCATTTTAATACATTTTATACCATATGCCTTAAATCAATTTGTTACTGATGGTTTTTACCAACCTAAGATAAATTGTCAGGTTTCCTAATTTTTAACATAAATGGCCGCTATTTTCTCCCACTGTGAAATAAGCATTAATAAAAACTATTTCCTGCAGACCAATAATTTATATATATTTTATTTATTTTTTTGACAGTCTTTACTATGAAGTTTAATAGCCATACAAATAAACCAGAAATGATATAAAAAGTACACTGGGAAGAAAGACACATTAAAACAGAAAACCAATAAAGTAACAGCACAGATAAGATTTCTGGAACTATGAAGTGCATCACACAAATACGTTTTTGGTTTTAGAAGGTGGCCATATTTAGCTATTTTTCACATGTATTTTCAAAACAGAACCCTAATAAAATATTTTTTCCCCAACAGGTCAGGACCAGGACTGGTCTATGATAGCCTCAATCCAATGTAAGCTAGATAGAGAAGGTGCCACTAAACTTGTGTCTGACCTCATAATGAGCTCCAAAAATGAAAAAATATTTCAGGAAAGCATTTTACTGGCCATCAGACTGCTGGATGGGGGTAACACTGAAATACAGGTATCCAACAAAGCAATTCAAATGTACTTGTAAGTTGTAAATAAGTAAATAGGTTTTCCAAAATCAATATCATGTTTTTCCATCTACTCTGTATGTCCTGTTTTTATAACTAAATTATGGGCAACAATTTAGGAGAGAGAGCGATAAAGATCTTCCGGCACCTGCAAACTGAATCAGTTAATAAAGTGCTCACTTTTGCACTCCAGATGTGGACTGCATCTCCTTTAAGCTTTTGCTGTCCTATGTCAGCATTTACTGACAAAATATTTTATCTCTTGCCGTCCAATGTTGGATTTTCCCTGGAGAATACCGCTGATCCTCCGTGCTGCGATGCACACAAGCTAGGAGGTCCCGGCACAGAAGATCTGTGCTACTCTCCAGGAATAATCCGACAATGGACAGCAAGAGGTAAAATTCTTTGGCGGTTATATTCCGACATAGGAACACAAAGGGTTAATGCTCTTACAGCCATAACTGGCAAAAGCAACAAATTATATGGAGTGCCAAAGGTTGTCTACCCCTGGTAGAATGCCACTGTAATATTTAATATTGCTTCCAAGTTCTAACTCCCAATTACCGTATATCTATTCTGTGAACAAGTGATATACGTGAAAGGTACTGATAGACTTGGCATAACAGCATAATAGGCTTATTACATATTTAAAGCTATTGAAGAAAAGATAAAATGACAGATGTACTTAATTTTCTATCCTTGGTTCATGTTTTTTTTTGGGGGCTGGAACAATATGTTAATAAACTATCATGGTTGATAAACCATCAGTAACACATCAAGTGTGCAGTAGCATGATGCTGCTCTGTAATTAATCAGCATCCAACCATCCTGTTTTTAAGTATTACTCTCTACTTTCAAATGTTCAAACATGATTGGCCAACCCATTTTTATTATATAAATAAATAAATTAATAATTAATTTTAATAATACCCTTGCTAGTGATGATTAATAGTAAATGTGTTGTAATTCTACTTTGAGTTATTATCATTACTGGAGCTTCCTTGTTGGTTGACAACTTACAAACCATAATTTATATATTAGGATAGGATATAGCATATTATTTTGCTTAGTGCAAGTTCCTAGAGAAAGGTGAAACAACTGCAAATTTGTGATTTCTGTGGGAAAAGCAAGTCATATCTTTTTTTGAAATTCTTTAGTTTTGAAAGTGAATAGATAATTACAAGTTTCAGTACTGCAGGACACAGCGCACTTTTTTATTTATTGATTAGAAACTCAAGAGTAAACATAGACAGGCGTAACAGAATACAAGGAACAATCAGGTTATACATGCTATCTAGCACAATGTTGCTTGAGATCCCAGCACTATATTTATTCATATATTGCAAGTAATCTGCACAATTATAAATGCTTAGTTATTCATGGGTTAACTTTAAGGGAACCGTAAATATAAGAGACAAACCAGTGAGCCCAGGTTAAACTGACAGGTCTGTATACTATGCAGGTGCTTTGCGTTTTAAATTCTGTATTTTGGTCACTTAGCATGTACCGGAAGCAATGTAATAAACAGAGTGAGTTATGACCTTTGGTATACATACAAGAACAAAAGCATATTAGATATCCAGTGCATGGGGTCATGCTGAGTGAGTTTTGAGTTTTTCAAGATGTAAGTCAACAATATAATATCACGATAATATTAGAACAGCCCCTGGGCTTATGATTAACCATTGGTTATGTTATTATCAGGTTATCTCCTTTCGGTGTACCTACTCCGGGGAGAAGAAAAGCCTCCCCTGGGGATACACTACATCAAATACACCCAGGGCCGGCCTTAGGGGTGTGCGAGCTGTGCGGCCGCACAGGACGCCATGGTGCAGGGGGCGCCCTGCGGCCGCATAGCTCACACGGCATGTCTGTTAGCCGCAATGCTAACAAGACATTTGCCTTGGGCGGCATTTTCCAGGGGGCGGCAAAAAAAGCTGCCCCCAAATGCCCAAGGCAAATGTCTTGTTAGCCTTGCGGCTAACAGACATGCCGGGCTGCTGGGCGGTCGGGCGGCACTGGCGGGCGGCTGGCGAGGGAGCACTTCCTCTGAGCTGTATGCTCAGCTCCCTCGCGCGCCGCAGAGTGAGGCTGGGAGCCGGAATATGACGTCATATTCCGGCTCCCAGCCTCACTCTGCGGCGCGCGAGGGAGCTGAGCATACAGCTCAGAGAAAGTGCTCCCTCGCCAGCCGCCCGCCAGCGCCGCCCAGCAGCCACTGGACCACCAGGGAGGAAGAGACCCCCCCCAGCATTCCCAAAGGTAAGGAGGCTGGGGGGGTGTCTAAATAAATAAAAAAAAAAAATGTGTTAATGTGGGTGAGTGTGTGTGTGTGTGTATGTTAGTGTGTGTCTGTTAGTGTGTCTGTGTATGTTAGTGTGTGTCTGTGTATGTTAGTGTGTGTGTGTCTGTTAGTGTGTGTCTGTGAGTGTGTTTGTCTGTTAGTGAGTGTGTGTGTCTGACTGTGTGTGTGTGGCTGTCTGCCTGTGTGTGTGACTGTTTGCCTATGTGTGTGTGGCTGTCTGCCTGTGTGTGTGACTGTTTGCCTATGTGTGTGTGTGTGACTGTCTGCCAGTGTGTGTCTGTCTGTGTGTGACTGTGTGTGTGTGGCTGTCTGACAGTGTGTGTTTGACTGTTTGTCTGTGTGTGTGTGACTGTGTGTGTGTGTGTGGCTGTTTGCCTCTGTGTGTTTGGCTGTCTGCCTGTGTGTTTGTGTGTGGCTGTCTGCCTGTGTGTGTGTGGCTGTCTGCCTGTGTGTGTGTGTGTTTGTGTGTGACTGCCTATGTGTGACTGTCTGGGCAGACTAGATGGGCTGAATGGTTCTTATCTGCCGTCACATTCTATGTCTGTATGTGTGTTTGTGTGTGGCTGTCTGTGTATGACTGCCTGAGTGTGTTTGTGTGTGTGAGTGTGTATGGCTGTCTGCCTGTGTGTGACAGGGTGTGTGGGAAGGGGTAAGGAGTGGGGGAGGGGGGGGACGGGAAGGGGGGGGTGCTGTGAAGATTTTTTGCACAGGGCGCCCAAATGCCTAAGGCCGGCCCTGAATACACCTATCTGTTGGATTAAGTAAGGGGGTAGGGGGGAGGGGGAGTCCCAGTGGTGCCAGTGTGCTCTTCTCTGATAAAAATAAAAATAAACTTAACCTAACTAGAATAAGGGTGAAGAGGAGAGCAACGACAAAAACACAACATAGAGAACAAAAAAAAGAAAGAGGTTGTACGCTAGAGTGTTTAACAGTATACATGATGAACACCATTAGAGTGGTTATGATTTTGTAGTCTCGGGTTTTTGGCGGCGGGCTCTGTGCATCCGAGATGGTGGAGAATTCTCCGGTCAGTGCGATTCCTTCAGGTTGTGTTGCCTGCTGGCGTGGCTTGACGGGATGACCTGGGTATGAATTCCTTGGCGTTGGTGGGGTCGAGCCTGGTTGCGGTGGTCGTGGATTCCGCGTGCAGGGTTTTTAGGCGCAATTGGCCCAGGTAAGTATATAGGTCCTGAGGGCTTCTCGCCCGGTAGGCATTCCCCTTGGCAGTAAATGTGATCAGTCGCGGTGTGCCCCAGCAGTACTGGATGTTATTAGCTCTCAGCAGTTGTAAGGTCAGGGAATAACGCAATTTGGGAGTCCTCAAATAGTAGAGGGGTTTTCTGCCGGCTCACTACCAGGACGGCGGCTTTGTCTTAGTGAGTCTGAAATTTTTACAATAACGGCGGCTGTGGCGGTTGGGGGTGCGTTTGTTGGTTTAGTCAGACGGAACACTCCGTCAATTTTTACGAGTTTGGCCTGCTTGGGCTGCAGGAGGGTCGCTATTAGGCACCTCGCATAGTGTGGGAGGTCAGTAGGCCCTATTTCGTCGGGTATCCCTCTAACCTTTATGTTGTTTCTTCGCCTTTGTTCTTCCAAGATCTCCATTTTCTCTCCTGTGCTCTGCTCGTGTCAGCGCGTGTCATGGGAGCTTGTTTTGGCCTCCAGCTGGGTGAGCCTCGTGGTGGCCCCCTCTATGGCCTCTTTGAAGTATGCTCGGTCTGCTGCAAGGTCCTGCCTGAGCTCTGTGAACATTTTGGTCAGCAGGGCTGCTGTTACTGGTTCTCCTGTCGCTGGGGGTGCTTTGGACTTGGGCACCAAGGGCTGATTTATCGGAGCCCCTTCTCCCTGGTCTGGGTAGAAGTCACCAGAGGAGTCAGAGTACTCATCCTCCCCCTGCGCCATTTCTCCCATGCGGCCCTCTGTGAGTTCCGGAGGAGCTTGCCGATGTCGCGGCTGAAAGGGGCTTTGTCCGACTTTAATTTTTTATTTTTCTTGCTCATCGTCTTCTCCCCATCGTCGGTGGGTGAGGTTTGGGAAAGGTAGGTGCCCTGATTCCGCCTATTTAAGGTGTTTTTCCCTGGTTTTTGGTGCAGAGCTGTGCACCATGCGTCTTTGCTGGTCCGCAGCTAGCTCCGCCCCCCCCCCCGTCCGCAAGCCTTATCTTGACTGGTGTGCAGATCTTTGTTTAACATTGTATTGACGATAATCTGACTCGGATAGTGTCTATCTGATGTGACTATTCCACCTGGCATCAGTGAAATGTGACAAAATAAAACATCTAAACTTAACTTATAGGTACACAGCCTCCCCGGGTTACCTCCCAGGTGGTAACCAACCACAGCAGAAATGCATGATACAGAAAATTTTAGGGATCCTGCTAGTGTACCTAAAAACACAGATATAACATAGTGCAATAATGCCTGATATAGAAAAAATGTGAATTTGCAATTGCACTCACAAGTTAGAGATAATAAAAGCGCCTTATGGGTGCCACCCACGATTTCAATAGGGGGCTGAAGCTCCTCCTTTAAACTTGTCACCGGATGGGGCTTTGTAATATTTCGGCTCACCAAACAAAAATCCAGAGGTTTCTTCAAAAATATTTTTTTTATCAAATAAAATGAATTACACAAATAGTGTTAAATTGCAGGTCCTACGCATTTCGTTCTCAAATGAGAACTTCCTCAGGGACCTATATATATAAAAGCAATGACAACATGGTAATAAAACCGTACAGCCTATTTAACCCTTTCCCACAATCCACTTTATATAGGACTAACCCCCAAAAAGACATTTGTGGAGTGGTGGGCATCTTCTCCTCATACCTCCAGATTGGTTGGTTACATAGTTACATAGCTGAAAAAAACTTTATGCGTCCATAAAGTTCTGCTTTCCTCACATTTCTTTTTTTCTGTTGATCCAAAAGAAGGCAAAAAAGCCCAGTTTGAAGCACTTCCAATTTTGCAACAAGCTAGGGAAAAAATTCCTTCTTGACTCCAGAATGGCAGTCAGATTTATCCTTGGATCAAGAAGTTATTACCCTACATTGAAAGATTATATCCTTGAATATTCTGTTTTTGCAAGTATGCATCTAGTAGCTGTTTTAACATTTGTATGGACTCTGATCTGTAACATCTGTATGGACTTGGTGTATCTCTTCTGACAGCTGTCTTTATTTCCTGTTAATTCTGTTCCCGGGCGACGTTTTCAAATGTCCGTCTGCATTGCGTGACGCACTTTCCAACCCACCCAACCCTGCAGGATTTGCCCTAAGCAGAGGTAGCATTTCTAGATGATCATTTCCCACCCACCCTACCCCACAATCCACCCTCCCCACCCCACATCCCACCCTCCCCAGGGTACTCATTACATTTATAGATAGCTCAAATTACCTGGCTTTCCTGACATCCAATAATGTCCACCAAACCCTCCACACCTAAAATAGCTAAACTCACACAATACCTTTTTAACCCTTAACCCTCCTAACCTCACCTACAATTCTCACAGCTCAATTCTCCATATCTTAAAAACACAGCACCTGTTTTCCTACTAATTTTATCACTTCGGTTTTTCACTTTCTCTCTCACATCCCTCATTATTAAAATCTCTCTATCTTTTTGCTTACCTGTTCCAACTGACACTATCTTTATTGCTCCCTCTCTTCTTCCCTCATCTCTGTATTCATTACATGCACTTTACTCATATTTATCCAGATGTTTTACACAAACCCCTCCTAAATCCTCTTAATACAAGCTCTCGTCCCCAACATTTAAATCTTACTCCCACCTTCTCTTGCTTTCCATCCTACTGCTCCTAGCAGCTGGTGATGTCTCTCCAAATCCTGGTCCCTCCTCTACTAAGCCACCTGGTACTAACACCATAAACCACAACAATCTAATATCCATTCCATGTAACTCTCACTATAATTCCTCCTTTAATGCTGCCCTCTGGAATGCACGCTCTGTGTGCAGCACCGCTAATTCAACTTCCATCCATGACCTATTTATCTCACACTCCCTAAACCTACTAACATAAACATGGCTCGCTCCCTCTGATTCTGCTACCCCTGCCTCACTATCCTTTGGTGGTCTTCACTTTACCCACAACAAGCTGAGAGTAAAAGTGGCTCTGTAGGTTTTCTACTTTCACCCCACTACTCCTTTAAAACTCTGCCCCCCCTCTCTTTTCCATCATTTGAAATTCATTCAATGCGCCTTTTCAAACCCTTCTCTGCTAACATTGCTGTTATTTATCGTCCCCCTGGTTCCCCTCTCCTCTTCCTTGACCACTTTGCTGCCTGGCTAACCTACTTCCTCTCTTCTAATATTCCATCCCTAATTCTTGGGGACTTCAATATTCCCATTAACCCACCTTTGACCTCAGCAGCCTCTACACTACTTTCAATTACTTTACTTTACTATTGCAGTGGGCTAATTCTCCCACCCATGTAGCTCATTTTCTCTTATGCATGTACAGTATCTAATATCTGCAACACTCCATTTCCTCTCTCTGATCACCACCTCTTATTGTTTGCTCTCGAGTACGCACTCATCCAACAACCTCAGGCTAACCCCCCTCAACTATTCTATTGACCTCCAGCAGCTGTCAGCTGATATTGATTCACAACTGCTATCCATCCCTTCCCTCTCCTGTCCCTCACTGCCCATTTCCACATATAACACTACCCTCACCTCTGCCTTGAAAGCTGCAGCCCCGCTCCAAACAAGCACCTCGAGGAGGACACGCCCCCAACCTTGGCATACTAAATCAACACGCTATCTGCAAAGTGGCTCCCGTTGTGCTGAACGCTCCTGGAGGAAGTCTCGCACCCAGTCAGACTTTCTCCATTATCGATTCATATTGTGTTCATACAGCACAGCCCTTGCCCTCACCAAACAGTCATACTTTTCCTCTCTCATTAGTTTATGCTCCCGCAATCCCTAGCGTCTCTTTGACACCTTTAACTCTCTTCTTCGCCCTCCCGTGACCACCCCCCAAACTAACCTTACAGCCAATAGCTTTGCAAGCTACTTTACCGTTAAGATTGAATAGCTAAGGAAAGAATTTTCCCCACCTTGCCCTTCTCTTTCACAACCACACGTAGATCATGCCTTTCCTACCCTTTAGACTCTCTCCCCGGCTACTGGACAAGAGGTGGCTGCACTTCTCCTTTCCTCTCGCCCCACCATTTGCCCACTTAATCCTGTCCTGTCTCACCTCATCAGATCTCACTCCTCATGTCTTGTGCCTTCCTTAACACACATCTTCAACTGCTCTGTCTCTTCTGATGTTATCCCTGCTGACCTTAAACATGCCACTGTAGTACCTATCCTGAAAAATCCATCTCTTGACCCGTCCTCCCCCTCTAACTATCGTTCTTCTATCCCTGCTCCCTTTTTCCTCAAAGCTTCTGGAAAGACTTGTCTTTATTATTATTATTGCCATTTATATAGCGCCAACAGATTCCGTGGCGCTTTACAATATTTTGAGAGGGGGGATGTAACAATAAACAGGACAATTACAAGAAAACTTACAGGAACAATAGGTTGAAGAGGACCCTGCTCAAACAAGCTTACAGACTATAGGAGGTGGGGTATTAGAAACATTAGGACAGGAAATATCAAGTAGGGTGGGAGTGAAGCAGAGCTGGAGGAGAGAGCAAAGCACTGTCCCGTAGGAGAGAGCAAGAGACAGGTATGTAAGGTAGAGATTACCCTGGGAGGCCCTTATCTTTCCTGAAGAGATGGGTTTTAAGGCCCTTCTTAAATGATTGAAGACTAGGGGAGAGTCTGATGGCAGTAGGCAAGCTATTCCATAGGAGAGGAGCCGCCCGCGAGAGGTCCTGCAAGCGCGAGTTGGCCGTATGGGTGCGAGCAGCGGTCAGGAGGTGGTCACGGGCAGAGTGGAGGGTACGAGGAGGGGCATACCTATGGATCAGTGAAGAGATATAAGAGGGGCTAGAATTGTTCAGTGCTTTAAATGTATGGGTTAGCACTTTGAATTGACTCCTATAGGATACAGGGAGCCAATGTAAGGACAGGCAGAGGGGTGAGGTGTGAGAGGACCGACTAGAGAGGAGAATCAGTCTAGCTGCAGCATTCATTACAGACTGTAGCGGGGCAATATGATTTTTGTGGAGACCAATCAGGAGAGGGTTACAGTAATCCATGCGGGAAATTACTAGAGCATGGACAAGCTCCTTGGTAGTATCTTGCGTATGAAAGGGGCGGATGCGGGCTATGTTTTTGAGTTGGAACCTACAGGACTTGGCAACAAACTGGATGTGAGACTCAAAGGTGAGACCAGAGTCAAGTATGATGCCAAGACAGCACGCTTGCAGGGATGGACTTATGTGGATATCACTGACTTGAAGGGAGAGCGAGAGAGGAGGATCAGTATTAGGAGGAGGAAAGACAAGGAGTTCAGTTTTAGAGAGGTTACGTTTCAGAAAGCGTGAAGACATCCAGTAGGAGATGGAAGAAAGTCAAGCGTTGCAGGACGACAGGGGAGAGGTCCGGGGGGGGGAGCGGTATATCTGAGTGTCATCAGCGTACAGGTGGTAGTGGAATCCAAAAGAGGCAATAAGTTTACCAAGAAAGGCAGTATAACGAGAAAATAGAAGGGGACCAAGGACAGAGCCTTGGGGAACTCCAACCGAGACAGGACGAGGGGAGGAGGTATCCTTGGAAAAGGAGACACTGAATGAGCGTTGGGAGAGATAGGGGGAAAACCAAAAGAGGACAGAGTCACAGAGACTGTCAGCAGGAACAGTGCCAGAAGAGAGAGAGAGCAGTTAAAGATGTGTGTTAGGGTAAGCACAAGACAAGGGGAGAGAGATCTGATGAGGTGAGATGGAACAGGATCGAGCGGGCAAGTGGTGGGGCGAGAGGAATGGAGAAGCGCAGCCACCTCTTGTTCAGTAGCCGGGGAGAAAGTCTGGAGGGTAGGGAAAGCATGATTTATGTGTGGTTGAGAAAGAGGCAAGGAGGGGAGAATTGTTTCCTTAGCTGTTCGATCTTGTCGGTAAAGTAGCATGCAAAGCTATCAGCTGTAAGGTTAGTTTGGGGGGTGGCCACAGCAGGGCGGAGAAGGGAATTAAAGGTGTCAAAGAGATGTCTGGGATTGCGGGAGCATGAACTAATGAGAGAGGAATTATCCGTGTGTCTCTCTCCAACTCTCTCCTTGACCCTCTTCAGTCTGGCTTCCGCCCTCTCCACTCCACTAAGACTGCTCTTATCAAAGTTACTAACGACCTAATCACAGCTAAATCCAAAGGCCACTACTCCATACTAATTCTTCTTGACCTCTCTGCTGCCTTTGACACCATTGATCATGCTCTCCTTCTTCAAATTCTTCAATTGCTCGGCCTCTGTGTTTTTTCTGCAGACATGTTTGAGTAGAGTATAATAATCTAAACACTAACTTTTGGGAGCACTGCCACCATAATGTACCAACAACGTATATATATATATATATATATATATATATATATATATATATATGTATGTATGTGTATGTGTGTGTGTGTGTGTGTGTGTGTGAGTCATATGTAACTTTTATTTTATAGCCTTTTCAAATATTTAATAAAAGGCAAAAAGCAAAAACACTTAAAATGTTTGGTGCTTGTGACTTATTATTAATGGTCCATAAATAAATTTAAAGTTGCTGCTGGTATTGTTCTTCAGTCAGTGATAATACTTTGCATTTGCATGTGCAGCTCTTCCATATTGGTTGTTATTAGATGCACAGTAAATTTTTCTAATTGTTGACATTTTTTTTTGTTTTTGTTTTTTGTTAAATTGAATCACGGACCTATTTAAAATTTTTGTAAGCATTGTGCATATTTTATGTATTACTGCACTCGTCTTCTCTTGTTATACCTGTTATAAGTAAGTGTACAACTGTTTAACCCCTTAAACTTCTGGAATAAAAGGGAATCATGTCACACGTGTCATGTGTCCTTAAGGGGTTAAGGGGTAGAAAAGAGAAGCATGTTTGTTATTGCTCAAAAGTTATTATGTAATTCCAGGATTTTCTATTATTTATTATTTATGGATTTTCTTTGCATTGTTCTGGGATTTGCAAGATCTTGGCATGTAATAAGTAACTCAGCTTGACATTGCATATCAAAGGTAGCAGTCTGCAAAATATCCATTAGATATTTTTCACTACCTCAGCCTTTGGCCAATCTTAAATGTTTTTAACGGGATAAAATCTTTTAATAACATAAGAAACTTTGCTCCAGAAGTATTCTTTGGGGGCTTTATTTTATATTCTTGGTTATGAAACAAAATGACAAAGAAGACAATTTGGCTCAGAAAATATAGAGTAGTTATGGAATCCTGCCCAAAAGCTGTTTCAAAAATAAACATTCTCTCAGAATAGTTTTCTCTTTATTTTCGTTTAGTAGGTTTCATACTATTGTGTACTGTTAAAAACAGAGCATCAGCAACACCTTTTTCACAGAGGAACACATAACTATTTAACACTTTCAATGTAATGATAAACACATCTTGCCCTCTTCCAGGCAATGACGCAGCCATAACAACCTGGCCAACGATAGTGTTTGGATGTTCCAACTCCTACAGTTGTTGAAGGATAGGAAACTTATTGTTAATTTCCTTGCCACTGTATAAGTTCCACCACCGGTGGCTACAGAAGTAAGCCACAAGTGGCTTGCTGTCATACTTATTACTTAAATTACTGACACTAGTAGACTGGGAATAAAAAACAGCAGAGTTGGAGAATTTGTCCTGTTGAATTATTTTGGCTCAAACATTTAAATCCTCTTGTTAGATTCTGGCAATTCAACGTTATAACATTGAATGGAGATACGTCCATCAGACTATCACAAACAACTAAAAGTGTCTCTCTAATCTAAACTGCTAACAGAATCTAGTTAGATTTACAAAAAAAATCTCAAATTAAGACGTATGTTTTATCCACAGAACTCATTTTACAATTTAATGAAAGGGGACAATAAATCTGAGAAGTTCTTCAAAGTTCTAAATGAAAGAATTAAAAGTGCTCAGCAGGAAATAAAATCCACCATGTCAGTGAATATGAGTGACCTTGGGTCAAGTGAAACCAATGAGAACATGGAACTCTCTCCAAAAGGTAAAAATAAAACATAATAGCATGGATTATATTAAACATATATATGTTTATTTGGTACTGATTATATAATGATGGATGTACTAAGTACAATTTAATCTGCAGGCAGCAAATAAACTGACAGGTAGTGTATTGAGATGGAACCAGAAATGACACACAGAGATGGAACATGGATTGGGGAGCTGTGTTATTCCCAATATTTTAATTAGCATGTGTAACTTCTTATGTTCATTATATTCCTCTATTGTCTTCCTTTTTATCTCTCTAATCATTATTATGACAATTGTGACAAACAATTAGAAATATGGGAAAAGGTGGAAAAACGTAAAGAGTTTGAATATAACGAGATTACCACTTCTAGCAGAGCTGTGTTTTCAGTTTGTATGGGGTGGTCTTTTATTTTTGGGGTGGTCTGTTTTTTTTTTTTGAGTGAAGGTACTCTGATATATTCCTTATATTATATTGTTAAAATGTAAGTCCATTTTTGTAGGGGCAATCTAAGCACCATAACTACTACATATTGTGTCCATATTGGGGTTTTTCATTGTCTATCATTTATCTCCACTGCTATGTGTTAACTCTATTGCTCTGCATTTATCAAGCTTCAACACAGCTTCTAATGCAAACTGAAACTTTTTATTGAAGCACAGCATTAATAAACTAAAGCAATTTACTGTGTTTGTCTTTATCACACTTTTCAAAACTGTGAAGTGCAGCTTGGTTACTAAGCAAACCAATTTAATAGCACTTTTCAACCACATAAAATTGTGTCTGGTGCACTCCCATAAAACCCACCAGTACACATAAGTTATCTAACATAGGCCTCAATTTAATATTTTGGATCAGCTTTTTAAATGATTTCATATTTCTGGATAAACTTTAAAAAAAAAATTCTAAATATTAAAATATCATAAATATATCTTATCTAAAAAATATATCAATATATAAAAAAAATTCAAAAAAATTTAATATATGAAATAATTTTAAAAGGTTATGCAAAAATATTATATCATTTGAAAATATTATCCAAAAATAATAAATCAATGGCCATAATGTATACGATTTTTAGTACCACATTCCAAGACTTAAAGGAACAGAAAATTAGTCTAGTGTAAAAATATTACTATTAAAATAATATTTTTCTTCTGTGAATTCCTAATCTCATAGGATAAAGATAATTTATTTTAGGGTGACCGCTTCACTGGATGAAAGATGAAAGATGAAAAAATAAAGATATTAAAAAAAAAAAAAAAAAAAAAAATCAGAAAGGGAAATCTAGTTAATAGTTTTTTTTCAAGTATTTTTTTTTTCTTTTACTGCAGAACATTAAATTATTGCCACCTACCAGATCTCTTGCATGCATTTTATTTGCACCTGAGTCCAATCATTAGAAAGCATTTGACAAAGTACATGGCATATTAGCACAATTTCAAGTGCATTTTTTAAATATTTTTAATGGAAGCGAGAGATATAAAACAAGAGTGAGGTGGAATGAAGATCACTGTCCAAGACTAGAGATAAAGTTTGACTACCTACATTCTTTTAACTTTCTTTAAAGATCACACCAACCAGTTTGTGGTACCCGCAGCCTCTTCCCGAACAGTGACTAGTGGGTCCATGAGGAAAAGTCATGAAGGTGGAGAACATGGAGAGGGTAATGAAGTTGGTCCTGTGGTGCTCATCATGGAGCCAATTCTAAGATTCCTTCAGCTCTTGTGTGAAAATCACAACCCAGATCTGCAAGTAAGTAGATGATTTTTCTATAGAACAATACCACAGCGCTATTTACATCTTGTAACAAATATCAGGATTTGAGGAAACATTAAGCTTGTAATTTGTAAAAAATGTTTTGTTAAATATGTTTTTAATAGGAATGTCAGACATTGTTACAGATACTTTTGTAAGCCGTAGAGTAATATTTTGAGCAAGATTAGCAAGGGTATAGTGTGTTGGAAGATGTGACAATAGAAATTAAAGAAACACTATATTATTGTTTGGCCCATGACCCCAGGAGTGGAATGGCTTAAAAAAGACTTTAAACATATGATCGATGGTAATAGTCATTCGCCAACAGCTGTACTTATTGTTTGTAATTTTTACTTTATACATGTGCACTATTTTGATACTTCTACCCTGTGAGGAAACCTTAATGCATATATTGTCTGTATTTTTGTCTTGTTTGTAAATAAAGAAAAAGGGAAGAAAAAAAAAAGACTTTAACGCCTTCAGGACGGAGTCAATAGTGCACGTTCAGATCAAAACAAAACGTAAACAAAAACTGGAATTTGCGCTAAATGTCTGTTCAACCGTAATTCACCGCTGTCACATTAAGTGCACCCACACTTATTATATATCATTTTGTTTAGGAGAAACAGGGCTTTAATTTATCATTAACTATTCATATATGGAATATAATTTATTATGAATAAAATGTAAGAAAATGTGAGAAAATAAGATTTATTTTTTAATTTGTATTTCCGTCTGACATTTTAGCTGTGAATGTCATAATACTGTTAGGTTTAACTGCAAAAAAATGCACATATTTGTAATCAAGCGATGTCTCGCGAGTACAACAGTACCCCCCATTAACAGGTTCTATGGTGTTTTGGAAAGTTACAGGGTCAAATATAGAACGTTCAATTTTCAAATTGAAATTTGCCAGATTAGTAATGTTACCTTTGAGACGGTGTGGTAGCCCAGGAATGAGACTTACCCCCATAATGGCATACCATTTGAAAAAGTAGACAAGCCAAGGTATTGAAAGTGCGGTATGTTTAGTCTTTTTTTGTAGCCACTTAGTCACAAACACTGGCCAAAGTTAGCGTTCATATTTGTTTTTGTGTGAAAAAAGCAAAAAACTAATATTTGGCCAGTGTTTGTGACTAAGTGGCTACTAAGAAAGACTGGACATACCCCACTTGCAATACCTTGGGTTGTCTACTTTTGCAAATGGTATGCCATCATGGGGGTAATTCTCATTTCAATGTAAAAAAAAAATGAAATGCAAGCCTTATATGTGACTCTCTTACTTTCCAAAACACCACAAAACCTGTACAATAATATAGTCCATAAAAGTGCCGTTCGTTTGTAAAAAATGCAAAATACGTCACTTTTACTTAAAATATCATCTTTGTAATACAATTTACCAGTTTGAAACACTAATATTTGAGTTCAGCGAAGTCTCCTGAGTAAAACAGTACCCCCTATATACAGGTTTTATGGTGTCTTGGAGAGTTACAGGGTCAATTATAGTGCTTGCAAATTAAATTCTCTGCACTTTCTCTCTGTGTTGGCTGGCATGTCAATCAAATTTTAATTAATCAAATCACATAATTATGTTAAAAGATTACTTAAATATACATGTAGAATTTTCATATATATGCATTTATAGGTATTCAAATTCTACGTGTATACTAATGTAATCTCTTATGTAATTATATGTATTTATCTATATATACAGTTGCAAGAAAAAGTATGTGAACCCTTTGGAATGATATGGATTTCTGCACAAATTGGTCATAAAATGTGATCTGATCATCATCTAAGTCACAACAATAGACAATCACAGTCTGCTTAAACTAATAACACACAAAGAATTAAATGTTGCCATGTTTTTATTGAACACACCATGTAAACATTCACAGTGCAGGTGGAAAAAGTATGTGAACCCTTGGATTTACTAACTGGTTGAACCTCCTTTGGCAGCAATAACTTCAACCAAACGTTTCCTGTAGTTGCAGATCAGACGTGCACAACAGTCAGGAGTAATTCTTGACCATTCCTCTTTACAGAACTGTTTCAGTTCAGCAATATTCTTGGGATGTCTGGTGTGAATTGCTTTCTTGAGGTCATGCCACAGCATCTCAATCGGGTTGAGGTCAGGACTCTGACTGGGCCACTTCAGAAGGTGCGAGGCATCATTCACATCAGGCAATGCTTCTTGTGGAAAGCAAACCCAGAACTGGTGTGTGTTTTTTATAGGGCAGGGCAGCTGTAACCAACACCTCCAATCTAATCTCATTGATTGGACTCCAGTTGGCTGACATCTCACTCCAATTAGCTCTTGGAGATGTCATTAGTCTAGGGGTTCACATACTTTTTCCACCTGCACTGTGAATGTTTACATGGTGTGTTCAATAAAAACATGGCAACATTTCATTCTTTGTGTGTTAGTAGTTTAAGCAGACTGTGATTGCCTATTGTTGTGACTTAGATGATGATCAGATCACATTTTATGACCAATTTGTGCAGAAATCCATATCAATCCAAAGGGTTCACATACTTTTTCTTGCAACTGTATATATATTTGCATTTTATATATAGATAGATATATATAGAATGTCATTCTAAGTGTATTTATTTTTACCAATATATATATATATATTAATAACAAAATACAGTTAGAATGAAATTACATATGAATATATAATTTATATTAAATTTTGTTTCAATATTTTATTTATTTATTTTATTATTTTATTTATTTATTATTGTAATTATACATATATATATAATATATGTGTATATATCTATTATATATATATATATTATATATATATTATATATGTAACGTCATTCTAAGTGTATTTTAATACTAATACATGTAAGATTAAAATACACTTTGTATGACGTTACATATATATAATATGTATATATATTATATATATAATATATACATATATTCTATATATAAATACATTTTAATTTTAAAACGTGTCTAATTTTTTTTTTTATTCTTCCCACCAGCAGGGGGACTGTCTGACATTTCAGACAGTCCCCCTGCTGGCAGATCCACAGCCAGCTATAGCGGGCCATGTGATCGCTCTTTGAGAGCGATCACATGGCCCCCGGTGGCCTCATTTGCTGGGGGAGGGCTGCCTGGGCTGTGAGGCAGCCCTCCAGAAGAGGATCTCCAGGGGCTCAAAGCCGTTACGGCGTTCTATGCCGCCGCAACGGCTTTAAAGCCCACTTAATGCGGGACGGCATTGAACGCCGTAACGGCGTTAACGGGTTAAACATTTCATTATTTTCACTGTGTCAAGGTCCCGACAATGGGGAGAATCTAATATGATTGCGCGGAAAGTGCCACTCGCGCATTAGGCCTTCCCCACATAAAAGCATTTAACCAATGCTTTCTTTTGGGGAATTTGAAGATGCTGTATTTCCCCATGAAAAGAGTGAGGAGGTCTGGCATCATTTCACAAAGTTAAACTCTGTGTAAATGCAGGAAGCACCTCTAGTGGCTGTCTGAGAGGCAGCATCTAGAAGCAGTTGTAACCAGGGGTGTATCCTGGTTTTGTGCTGCCCTAGGCAGGACAAAACTCAGGCGCCCCCCCTCACCCCCACCGCCCCCCCCCCCCCCGCCACCCCCACCCAACCCTTCCCCCGCCTTCTAAATACACACACACTGACAGATACGCATCCATTAGCTAACTGTTAGCTAATGGATGCGTATCTGTCAGTGTGTGTGTGTGAGTGTATGAGTGTGTCTGTGTGTGAGTGTGTCTGTGTGTGAGTGTGTCTGTGTGTGAGTGTGTCTGTTAGTGAGTGTGTCTGTTAGTGAGTGTGTCTGTTAGTGAGTGTGTCTGTTAGTGAGTGTGTCTGTTAGTGAGTGTGTCTGTTAGTGAGTGTGTCTGTTAGTGTGTGTGTCTGTTAGTGTGTGTGTCTGTTAGTGTGTATGTCAGTGTGTGTGAGTGTCTGTTAGTGAGTGTGTGAGTGTGTCTGTTAGCTGCTAACAGACACACTCACACACTCACTAACAGACACACTCACACACACTGACATACACACACTAACAGACACACACAGTCAGACACACACAGTCAGACACACACACTCTAACAGACAAACATACACACTCACACTCACTAACAGACACACACTAACAGACACACTCACACACACTAACAGACACACTCACACACACTAACAGACACACTCACACACACTAACAGACACACTCACACACACTAACAGACACACACAGTCAGACACACTCACACACACTAACAGACACACACTCACTAACAGACACTCACTAACAGACACACACTAACAGACACACTCACTCACATTAACTCATTTTTTTTTTATTTACCCCCCCAGCCTCCTTACCTTTGGGAATGCTGGGGGGGGTTCTCCCTCTCCCTGGGGTCTAGTGGGGCTGCCGGTCGGGCTGCTGGGCTGGTTGCTGGCGAGGGAGCACTTCCTCTGAGCTGTCTGCTCAGCTCCCTCGCGCGCCGCAGAGTGAGGCTGGGAGGCGGAGCCGGAATATGACGTCATATTCCGGCTCCCAGCCTCACTCTGCGGCGCGCGAGGGAGCTGAGCAGACAGCTCAGAGGAAGTGCTCCCTCGCCAGCCGCCCGCCCAGCAACAACCAGCCCAGCAGCCACCAGCCCAGGATGTCTGTTAGCCGCAAGGCTAAGAAGGCATTTGCCCTGGGCGTTTGGGGGCGGCTTTTTTTGCCGCCCCCTGGAAAATGCCGCCCAAGGCAAATGCCTTGTTTGCCTCGCGGCAAATACGCCCCTGGTTGTAACCCTGCAATATAAACATTCCACTTTCTCTGACACTGTATGTTTTACATTGCAGTGCTAAGAGGACAGGGACACTGCACCCAAACCACTTCAATGAGATTAAGTGGTCTTGTTGCCTAAACATAAAGGAAAACATTTCTTAAAAATGATCACGTTCATTGTTTCAAACAACTGACCCATTCCCTACCCACCCATACACACCCACTAGCCCTCGCCACCCACGCAGACTTGTTATGGCCAGGAAACTTAATTGATACCAAGCAACCTTTATTTTTACTATTCTTTTACTGCTGCTTCAACTTGAAACCTAATTTTTTTGTGCATGAGTGAATCTATATAAGATATAAAGCACAGGCAGATTTGTGGAAAAAAAACAAAACTCAGGCAATTCAAAAGTATGCAAAACAGATTTGCTTACTTTTTACTATAGAATGCTAGTAGGGGCATTTTAGGGGTTACAGAGTACTTCAGTATTATTATTTTTTTTTTCCACAAATGCTTGAGTATCTTCACTACCCATTGGATATAATTTAACAGATTTCAGGGGGAAAATGTTCCTACAATGATTTCAGTCTGTGATTATTTCATATATTCTTGTCCACAACAGAATTTTCTACGTAATCAGAACAACAAATCAAATTACAATCTGGTTTGTGAAACCCTTCAATTCTTGGACATTATGTGTGGGAGTACTACAGGTGGACTTGGTCTTTTGGGACTTTACATCAATGAGAAAAATGTTGCACTGATTATCCAGACCCTGGAGACTCTAACTGAATACTGCCAAGGACCTTGTCACGAGAACCAGGTACCACTACTTCAGTAGCTAATGTATATCTATTATAAAATATATACCATTGTACCATTGTTAAAGTATGTGCAGTTTTAAAGGTGGGGATTTTAATAGCAGATTCCACAGGCATAGAAGACATGGGTATAATGTCAGTCCATGAATACAAATCTAAATGTCAACACATTGTAGTCAGCATTAAAGGGTCACTCCTGACTCCTAAAGAACTTTAGCTTGCTGAAAAGCTTAAAGGACCACTATAACTATAACTATAAAGTTTATAACTATAAACTTGTTTTCCTGGCACTATAGGGTCTTTAGGTTTCCCCCACCCTCAGAGTCCCACTCCCGCTGGGCTCAAGGGGCTGGGGAACTCTCCTTCTCCTCCTGACGTCAGCGCTGCATGTGCCGTGCGCATTCAGGCAGTCCATAGGAAAGCATTTCTCAATGCTTTCCTATGGACGTTCAGCGTCTTCTCACTGTGATTTTCACAGTGAGAAGCGCGAAAGCGCCTCTAGCGGTTGTCAGTGAGACAGCCACTAGAGGCTGAATTAACCCTAGTGTAAACATAGCAGTTTCTCTGAAACTGATATGTTTACAGCTGCAGGGTTAAAACCTTGGGGACCTGGCACCCAGACCACTTCATGGAGCTGAAGTGGTCTGGGTGCCTATAGTGGTCCTTTTATGTTTGAAGAGCATGTCCTGTTCATTTAGTAAAAATTTACACTTTTATAAGTTAACCTGTTTACATCCTCATGCTTCCCCGGGCTGTCATCAGACAATCTGTCCTGTGTCTTCCTGGTTTTAAGCCCAGCCCAACTCAAGAGGCAGCAGTTGTCCATAGCACCTGCTTTGCAAAGACCTCTCATTAAGCTGCCTTGAGAAGTTCTGAGCGGGGTTAGAAGGAGAGGCTTGCAAAGGCTGCAGACACAAACGGCAGATTTTTCAAGCTGTTTTTCGATACACCCATTTAATAAGATTCATAATTGAATGCATGCAAGTTTTAATTTTGGATATATCTACTAAACAGGAATTTTTAGTTAATTTGTATTTGGGCAGTTGAGTGTCCCTTTAAGTGGACAGACTATGAGTGTAACTAGCAAAACATTGGAGAACTGAAGCAGCTAACCTTTAGCTTTATACATGTACCTCCTCTTCTGAATTAAACAACATCCACCTCTGTTTATTTGGACTACAACCAAAATGACTGCATTTTCTAATCAATTGTATAGATAATGCATTATACAATATGGAAAAACAGCCAGTTTAAATCAGATAGGTACACTTTGAAAAGTTTCCTATTATGCAAATTACAATACACTATATCATCAAATATCTTGACCTTTACCCACTATAGAAAATAGTTTAATGGAGTCAGAGCTGACAAATGCTTAAAGGACCACTCTAGGCACCCAGACCACTTCAGCTTAATGAAGTGGTCTGGGTGCCAGGTCCAGCTAGCTTTTACCCTTTTTTTTTATAAACATAGCAGTTTCAAAGAAACTGCTATGTTTATACTGAGGGTTTAGCCAGCCTCCAGAGCCTCTAGTGGCTGACCACTATAGGCACCCAGACCACTTCAGCTCCATGAAGTGGTCTGGGTGCCAGGTCCCCAAGGTTTTAACCCTGCAGCTGTAAACATATCAGTTTCAGAGAAACTGCTATGTTTACACTAGGGTTAATTCAGCCTCTAGTGGCTGTCTCACTGACAGCCGCTAGAGGCGCTTGCGTGCTTCTCACTGTGAAAATCACAGTGAGAGCATGCAAGCGTCCATAGGAAAGCATTATGAATGCTTTCCTATGCGACCGGCTGAATGCGAGCGCGGCTCCTGCCGCGCATGCGCATTCAGCCGATGACGTCGCGAGGAAGAAGAGGAGGAGGAGGAAAGCTCCCCGCCCGGCGCTGGAGAAAGAGGTAAGTTTAACCCCTTCCTCCCCCCAGAACCCGGCGGGAGTGGGTCCATGAGGGTGGGGGCACCCTCAGGGCACTCTAGTGCCAGGAAAACGAGTATGTTTTCCTGGCACTAGAGTGGTCCTTTAACCGAGCAATATTAGTGCAGAGAGTATAGTTTAATTGTTGAAAAGATTACAAATGTGGTAGTGACTAGAATACACGTAATATAATTCCCTGTTTATCTTCACATTATCGGGGTTATTTATTGGCCTTAAATGTGGACTTCATTTTGAATTCCTGAACATTCTCACTTTAGTAAATACAATCTTAATTCTGCGCAGTGCAGTAGTTTCTGTGTTTTGTAGCTCAATTATCAGTTTTCTACTTATAGTTCAGCCAACAGCTTTCATATCTCCCAGAAACTTTTATTTCCTAATAACGTGAACAATTGTCCCTGGTTGAAGGAAATGAGGGAGGGGATAGGTCTCCCGATATCATTTTATGAGGATCTGGAAGGAAGCAAATCCCCTCTTAGATTGGTTTCCTGACTAGCACATAAAGCATTATATGCACAACTAAGACAATAACAGGAGCACGCCATTAAAAAACACAAAACCAAAAAAAAAAAACATACCAAAATAACAATTGTGTGCAAATGTAGTTTGTTTTTTTGCATGTTTTCTTTGCGACCATTAGAAAACTAGGCTTGCAATAGCTGCAGAAACTTTGAAAGGTAAGGAAGATGGTGACATTATTGTACACAACTTGTGTTACCTTATCCTGTCCTTCATTCTAAATTTATTGCAGTGTAGTAAACAGTTGCAAAAATATTTAGTCAATGTATTTGTTGAGTAGTTATTACTTAAAGGATCACTATAGGGTCAGGAACACAAACATGTATGCCTGACCCTATAGTGTTAACACCACCATCTATCCCCCCTGGGCCCCTCATGCTCCTAAATATAGCAAAATCTTAATGTATTCAAGCCAGAATCTGTAACTCTGCATGCTGTTTGCCTAAAAAAAACCAAGCAGTCTGCTGACATCATTAGAAGTGGTGGCCTGATCCAATCACAGTGCTTCCCCATAGGATTGGCAGAGACTGACAAAGAGACAGATGAGGGGCAGAGCCAGCATGATTCAAACACAGCCCTGGCCAATCAGCATCTCCTCATAGAGATGAATTGAATCAATAAATCTCTATGAGAAAAGTTCAATGTCTGCATGCAGAAGGAGGAGACACTGAATGTTTGGATGCATTTTAGGCAGCCATGACCCAGGAAGGATCGCTAACAGCCATCTGAGGAGTGGCCAGTGAAGTTACCACTAGGCTGTAATGTAAACACTGCATTTTCTCTGAAAAGACAGTGTTTACAGCAAAAAGCCTGAAGGTAATGATTCTACTCACCAGAACAAATTCAATAAGCTGTAGTTGTTTTGGTGAGTATAGTAATAAAAAAAATATAGTGTCCCTTTAATGAAAATTATAATTTTCTAAAAACCTGATAAATCTCTTTTACTCATTATTTAACCCTTTGTTAAACATAAACATAATTGTATGCTTATTTTTATTGCAACAGAGCTGCATCGTGACACATGAGTCTAATGGGATTGATATAATAACTGCTTTAATTCTGAATGACATCAGCCCACTATGCAAATATAGAATGGATCTGGTCTTACAGCTGAAGGTATGTTATACAGAAATAGAACTACACATATGAAGTATTTGGAATATTGGGGGAGATGTGTAAAAATGCTGCTGGGGGGAAATAGTGAAATTATGAAAATGGAAACTTTTGTGTCTGCTCATTTGAATACTAGCAGGAGACCAAGGGCCATATCATCTGTTACAATATGGAAAAGTAAACTAAACTACTTCAAGTCACCTTGGGCTATGTATACCACATTATTAAGAGTTTATTATATGATAATGCCATTATTATCAGAAAGTGCCTGTATCATAAGCACTGTATCATTAGTTGTTCTTATAACTACTGAATAACATATTTCCAGCTTAAACCTGCATCACATGAGTACAGTAGGCTATCATCATTATCAAAGTACATATTTCCCCTTCCCTACGTAGTAGAATTTTTATTGACTGCTGACATCAAACTACATGCTCTTCCTGTCATGTGTAGCATGGGGAATCCATTGTCTCCAATGCTAAGATATGGGCAAAGCACTAAACATCCATGCTCGTGATACTTTTAACATACTAGGAGCATAGTTTCACGAGTGTGTGATGTCAAGTGCTAGTGTGCAATTCTTTATGACATTTGCAGTTCTACATCAAGTTCAGTCTCATTATTATGCCATTACTGCACAGGCAGGGCAGCTGCCTAGGGCGCCATATAGGAGGGGGCGCCCACATCGCCGGCCCTTTAAATGCTGCAGCCGCCTGAGCGATCTATAAAGAGCGCTCAGGCGGCTGCCGCACTGCCTCACCTCCCCTTCCCTGTAGCGTGGCCGAGCTCCTCTCCAGTCCGCAACCCAGGCGGAATGACAGGAAGTGCACACTCAGTGTGCACTTCCGGTCAGTCCGGCCGGGTACAGGAAACAAACTCCTGTACCGCGGACCGGAGAGGAGCTCGGCCACGCTACAGGGAGGGGGGGGGAGAAGAGATTACAGGGAGGGGGGGGAGAAGAGGAGATTGGAGGGAGGGGGGGGGGAGAAGAGGAGATTGGAGGGAGGGGGGGGGGAGAAGAGGAGATTGGAGGGAGGGAGGGGGGGAGAAGAAGAGGAGATTGGGGGGAGAAGAAGAGGAGATTGTAGGGAGGGGGGAGAAGAAGAGGAGATTGGAGGGAGGGAGGGAGGGAGGGGGGAGAAGAAGAGGAGATTGGAGGGAGGGTGGGAGGGAGGAGAAGAAGAGAAGATTGGAGGGAGGGAGGGGGGAGAAGAAGAGAAGATTGGAGGGAGGGAGGGAGGGAGAAGAAGAGAAGATTGGAGGGAGGGAGGGAGAAGAAGAGAAGATTGGAGGGAGGGAGGGAGAAGAAGAGAAGATTGGAGGGAGGGAGGGAGAAGAAGAGAAGATTGGAGGGAGGGGGGAGAAGAAGAGAAGATTGGAGGGAGGGGGGAGGAGAAAAGAAGAGAAGATTGGAGGGAGGGGGGAGAAGAGAAGATTGGAGGGAGGGGGGAGGAGAACACGGGGGGGTAGAACGGGGGGCATGAGTACACAGGGAGAGGGGTTGAGGAGAATGCGGGGAGGGAGAGACCACTAGGGGAGGGGGCTGGGGGGAGAGCAGAGAACACTAATGGAACGGGGGCGTGAGAAGAGACCACTTGGGGTGTGGGGTAGACCACTAATGGAAAGAGGGGAAGGGGAGAGGAGAGACCACTAATGGAAAGGTGGGGCAGAGGAGAGCAGAGACCACTAAGGGGGAGACGAGAGACCACTAATGGAAAGTCGGGGAGAAAAGGAGACCACTAAGGGAGGTGGGGGGAGGAGAGTAGGGACCACTAAGGGACAGGGGAGGAGAGGAGAGACCACTAAGGGGCAGGGGAGATCTCTAAGGGATGGAAGGGAGAGCTCTATAGGACAGGGGGCAGGATAGGGAGATCACCAGGGCTCGAGTCCTGCAGGAACGCGTGGGAACGGCGTTCCTGCACTTTTCCCACAGCAGGAACGCCGTTCCCATTACTAGTCCTGCAGGACCCAGGGCTAGCACAAGCGGCTGCCAGAGCAGGGGGGAGCACAAATCCGAATCCCCTGCCTCTGACTGGGGACTCGGATTTTTAAACTCACCTCTTCCCCTGCAGTCAGTGGAGTCGTCCGGCCTCTCCTGATGATGTCAGTAGGAGGGGGTGTGGCTTTCTCTGCTCTTCTCACAGGACCGCTGGGGAGCAGAGGAAGCCACGCCCCCTCCTCCTGACATCATCAGGAGAGGCCGGCTTACTCCACTGACTGCAGGCTGCAGGTTCCAGATCCTGTCCCACCCCTCCTGGCCCAAGGTAAGCCTCAGGGAGGGGGGGAAGGCACTTTAGGTTTTTTTATTTTGTTTTTTTGTCTCCCTCCTCAGGCCCTGTCTCCCTCCTCAGGCCCTGTCTCCCTCCTCAGGCCCTGTCCCCCTCCTCAGGCCCTGTCTCCCTCCTCAGGCCCTGTCTCCCTCCTCAGTCCCTGTCCACCCTCCTCAGTCCCTGTCCCCCCTCCTCAGTCCCTGTCTCCCACCTCAGTCCCTGTCCCCCTATTTAAGGCCCTGTCCCCCCTCCTCAGTCCCTGTCCTCCCTCCTTAGTCCCTTTCCCCAGTCCCTGTCCCCCTCCTCAGTCTCTGTCCCCCTATTTAAGGCCCTGTCCCCCCTCCTCAGTCCCTGTCCTCCCTCCTCAGTCCCTGTCCTCCCTCCTCAGTCCCTGTCTCCCACCTCAGTCCCTGTCTCCCACCTCAGTCCCTGTCTCCCACCTCAGTTTCTGTCCCCCTATTTAAGGCCCTGTCCCCCCTCCTCAGTCCCTGTCCTCCCTCCTCAGTCCCTGTCCTCCCTCCTCAGTCCCTGTCCTCCCTCCTCAGTCCCTGTCTCCCACCTCAGTCCCTGTCTCCCACCTCAGTCCCTGTCTCCCACCTCAGTTTCTGTCCCCCTATTTAAGGCCCTGTCCCCCCTCCCCAGTCCCTGTCTCCCTCCTTAGTCCCTT
Organism: Pelobates fuscus; assembly: GCF_036172605.1. Lineage (NCBI taxonomy): Eukaryota > Metazoa > Chordata > Amphibia > Anura > Pelobatidae > Pelobates > Pelobates fuscus. The sequence goes on along the minus strand of NC_086317.1, from coordinate 180,294,810 downwards.
TCCCCAGTCCCTGTCCCCCTCCTCAAGCCCTATCCCCTTACTCAGTCCCTGTCCCCCTCCTCAGCACCTGTCCACCTTACTCAGCCCCGTGCTCTTACTCAGCCCCTGCATACGAGCATCAGCCCCTGTCCCCCTCCTCAGTCCCTGTCCCCCTCCTCAGTCCCTGTCCCCCTCCTCAGCCCCTGTCCCTCTTCCTCAGCCCCTGTCCCTCTTCCTCAGCCCCTGTCCCTCTTCCTCAGCCCCTGTCCCTCTTCCTCAGCCCCTGTCCCACTTCCTCAGCCCCTGTCCCACTTCCTCAGCCCCTGTCCCATTCCTCAGCCCCTGTCCCTCTCCTCAGCCCCTGTCCCTCTCCTCAGCCCCTGTCCCTCTCCTCAGCCCCTGTCCCTCTCCTCAGCCCCTGCCCCCCTCCTCAGCCCCTGCCCCCTTCGTCAGCCCCTGCCCCCCTCCTCCCCCTCCTCAGCCCCTCAGTTCCTGTCCCTTTCCTCTGCTCCTGTCCCTTTCCTCAGCCCCTATCCCTTTCCTCAGCCCCTATCCCTTTCCTCAGCCACTATCCCTTACCTCAGCCCCTATCCCTTACCTCAGCCCATGTCCCCTTCCTTAGCCCATGCCCCCCCCTCCCCCCTCCTAAGTTCCTGTCCCTCTTCCTCAGCTCCTGTCCCCCTCTTCAGCCCCGTGCCCTTACTCAGCCCCTGCATACAAGCGTATCATTTTTTTGGGGGTGAGGGGGGGGGGGGGTGGGGAGTGGATTTTTTGGTGAGTTCCTGCACTTTTTTACCCAGGACTTGACCCCTGGAGATCACACTACGCACACACACACACAGAAACACAATGCATCTTACACACACTCAACGCACACCTTACAGACACACACACTGCATCCCTTACACACACATGCAAACACACATTGCTTCTTTTACACACACACACACACACACACAGAAACACAATGCATCTCTTACACACACTCAACGCACCCCTTACAGACACACACACTGCATCCCTTACATAACAGAAACACACTTTGCATCCCTTATGCATACAAACACAGATTCACACAATGCATCCCTTACACACAACGAGAAACACACAATACATCCTTTACACACAAACACACACTGCTTTCTATCCCTTCCACAAAAATACACTGCTTCCACTACACACAAACACACTGTATCACCTACACAAACTGGTATCCCTATAGAATACATTCCATAAGTACACATATTAGATCCTCTACCATAACACATCCCCTACACACTCCACTTCTTGTGAGCGAACATATAGGTGGACCTTATGGGCATACTAACCGTCAGGCCCTGGGGCCCAGACCTTGAGCTTTGTAAGGGGCCCCAAAAAATGGAGCTGCTTCCCGTTCTCCCAGAACATTGAATTTTGTGACCACAGTTACAAACAGCCTCCAGAGATCCTGTTCTACACCAGACCAGTGGAGCCAGACTGCAGCCAGAGCCCATCACCATCCTCATCTGGTTGTAAGTAGACAATCTAGTATATTATTAGTGACACTAATCTCTAATTTACCTCACATTAAAGGGACACTGCAGTTTACTGAAGTGGTTCTGGTGTCTCTAGTTTGTCCCTGCAGGCTTTTTAATGTAAACACACACTGTGTGCAGCACTGGCGTTAGTACATATGGCAGATCATATGGGTAGGGCATTGTGATGTCACTGGGGGGGGGGGGAGAGGCGGCAAATCTTTCTTTTGCCTAGGGCGGCAAAAATCCTTGCACCGGCCCTGTGCACAGGCTAGTTCTACAGTATTTCCTGAAGTTGTCGTTTTGGGAATTAGGAATAACTGAAGAAGGAGTTTGCTGCAGTAGATTTTACATCCAGCATATTTTAGTTCAAAACATGGACAATTGTTATTATATCGTAATAAACCCAAGCCCCCCACAAATACTCGGACAACTTTATTTGGGAAAATTATCACAGCTTTACTAATAAATAAATAAAGTTAAAATATTTTAGGGTCATTGTCACATATTAACATAACATATCCCCCCAACTCCTTTAACAATACTATGCCAGACAATGAGCCACAACACAATAAGTAAAACCACATTAACCAATTAATTAACATACCCATTGCCACCGAGGGCATGACATAAGCAATGCCACCGAGGGCGTGACATAACCATTTCCACCGAGGGCATGGTTTCCAGCTTTCTTCCATGTAGGGGCATACCAAGATACACCCTACACACACCGAGATACACCCTACACACACAGAGCAACCAACGAGCTCAAACCTACCAATACTCTTCCAAACCAAACTGTTCTTAGCGAACCAAAACTATTTTCCATCAGGACAAACAACCTACACCCCAACTTCTCTATCCATCCCCAGCCGCCGTGACCAAACGGGAGCCAGAGACCAAATAAGGGAGGGAGGGTGGGCAAAACAGGTGTGGATTAATTAAGATGGCCACTGAACTAAAATGGTCACTATATATACTCCTCTAACACAAACCCCTCATCCAGTTATGCTAGCCGGTCCCCTACATTACACCCCTTCTATGCCTGTCTCCTAGCAATGTCAAGGCCCATTCCCCTTAGCTGCGCTGCTCCATGGGCTACATTAAGCAGGGAAGGGCATTTTAAATTTTAATATGCATCAAAGTTTTACAGAACCTGGAATATGCATTTCATTTTTTTTAGATTAACCTATAAAAATAATATATGTAAAGAAGATTGTAGTGACAGTGCACATTATTGCTTAGGAATTTGATGCCTCTAGTATTTCCTACTGAAAATTATGCGTTTATAGCTGATAAAGGCAGTATGTTCTTTGTTTATACATTTGTAAAATCCATTTTAACATTAGAAACAGTGTCTTTATGCATCTCTTTCACTTGTTGTACACAGTTATGATATACAGGGTGTGATATGGGGTATAAAAATGAGAAATACCTAGAACATGCGGAGCTCGGCTATAGAGAGGATTATCCTATTATAAAGCACAATAAAATGTGCCGTAAGCTTTGATATGTTGTAGTTTAAAGGATAGAAAATGACATCTGTTCCTTCTTTACTTCGTTTATTAAGGCTGCATTTATCATGTTTGTTACGCTGTAGAAAAAAGAATTATAGTTTTATGTGTGAGATAGTTTTACACTCACCTAAGCATGTCCCAGTTTCACAGGCCAGCTTTAGTGGTAATACAGCAAAGAATGTTGAAAATGTACTGCTAGTAACATTTGGCAGTTAACCCACTAATTTATGATTACAGTAAGCAAATCTGTTTAACAGCCTTACTTCACCACCATTTCGACTTGCTGCTCATTACCTAACTCTGTTGACTTTTTATATTATCTCTGATTAAGTTGAACCAAAATTGCAAGCATTTCTTATAGGTTCATTATTTTAACTAAAATACTTTATTTTTTTTATTTTTTATAATGTAGAGGACATAAAAATAGTGGATATGTAGCCTGGTGATACTTACTTCATACTTTTTTTTTGGTAATTTATATTTTATTGAGATGATAGTATGTTAAAGGAACACTATAGTCACCTAAATGACTTTAGCTAAATAAAGCAGTTTTAGTGTATAGATCATTCCCCTGCAATTTCACTGCTCAATTCACAGTCATTTAGGAGTTAAATCACTTTGTTTCTGTTTATGCAGCCCTAGCCACACCTCCCCTGGCTATGATTGACAGAGCCTGCATGAAAAAACTGGCTTCACTTTCAAACAGATGTAATTTACCTTAAATAATTGTATCTCAATCTCTAAATTGAACTTTAATCACATACAGGAGGCTCTTGCAGGGTCTAGCAAGCTATTAACATAGCAGGGGATAAGAAAATCTTAATTAAACAGAACTTGCAATAAAGAAAGCCTAAATAGGGCTCTCTTTACAGGAAGTGTTTATGGAAGGCTGTGCAAGTCACATGCAGGGAGGTGTGACTAGGGTTCATAAACAAAGGCATTTAACTCCTAAATGGCAGAGGATTGAGCAGTGAGGCTGCAGGGGCATGTTCTATACACCAAAACTGCTTTGTTAACCCCTTAACGCCGTTACGGCGTTCCATGCCGTCGCGCTTTAAATGGGCTTTAAAGCCGTTGTGGCGGCATGGAACGCCGTAACTGTTTAAGCCCCCAGGAGCCAGCAACTACTCACCTCCGCCGCGATCCTCTTCTGGGGGGCTGCCTGAGAGCCCAGGCAGCCCCCCTCCGGCAAATGAGGCTCAAAGAGCGATCACATGGCCCCCTATAGCTGGCTATGGATCTGCCAGCAGGGGGACTGTTTGAAATATCAGACAGTCCCCCTGCTGGTAGGAGGTGTAAAAAAAAATAAAATAAACATGTTTAAAAATAAATTAAATATATTTTAATATATATATATAATATGTATATATATTATATATATAATATATATACATATTATATATATGTAACGTCATGTAAAGTGTATTTTAATATTAATATAAGTATATAAATTAATATTAAAATACACTTAGAATGACGTTACATATATATAATATGTATATATATTATATATATAATAGATGTACATATATATATTATATATAAATACGTATAATTAAAATAATAATTAAATAAAATAATAAAATAAATAAATAAAATATTGAAACAAAATTTAATATAAATTATATATGCATATGTAATTTCATTCTAACTGTATTTTGTTATTAATATATATATCGGTAACAAAATACACTTAGATATATATAGAATGTCATTCTATCTATGTATAAAATACAAATAACCGCAAATATATATATATAGATAAATACATATAATTACATAAAAGATTACATTAGTATACACGTAGAATTTAAATACCTATAAATGCATATATATTAAAATTCTACGTGTATATTTAAGTAATTTTTTAACGTAATTATGTGATTTGATTAATTAAAATTTGATTGACATGCCTGACAACACAGGGAGAAAGTGCAGAGAATAGGGGGTACTGTTTTACTCGGGAGACTTCACTGAACTCAAATATTAGTGTTTCAAACTGGTAAATTGTATTACAACAATGATATTTTAAGTAAAAGTGACGTTTTTCGAATTTTTTTACAAGCGAACGGCACTTTTATGGTCTATATTATTGTTGCAATATGTTTTACGGTTTTAAAACACTAATATTTGTGTTTAGTGAAGTCTCCCGAGAATAACAGTACCCCCCATGTACAGGTTTTATGGTGTTTTGGAAAGTTAGAGAGTCACATATAAGGCTTGCATTTCATTTTTTTCACATTGAAATTTGCCAGATTGGTTATGTTGCCTTTGAGAGCGTATGGTAGCCCAGGAATGAGAATTACCCCCATGATGGCATACCATTTGCAAAAGTAGACAACCCGAGGTATTGCAAGTGGGGTATGTCCAGTCTTTCTTAGTAGCCACTTAGTCACAAACACTGGCCAAATATTAGTTTTTTGCTTTTTTCACACAAAAACAAATATGAACGCTTATTTTGGCCAGTGTTTGTGACTAAGTGGCTACTAAAAGAGACTAAACATACCCCACTTTCAATACCTTGGCTTGTCTAATTTTTCAAATGGTATGCCATTATGGGGGTAATTCGCTTTCCTGGGCTACCACACCGTCTCAAAGGTAACATTACTAATCTGGAAAATTTCAATTTGAAAATGGAACGTTCTATATTTGACCCTGTAACTTTCCAAAACACCATAAAACCTGTTAATGGAGGGTACTGTTGTACTCGTGAGACATCGCTGATTACAAATATGTGCATTTTTTTGCAGTAAAACCTAACAGTATTATGACATTCACAGCTAAAATGGCAGACGGAAATACAAATTTAAAAAAAAATCTTATTTTCTCACCTTTTTTTTTATTTTATTCATAATAAATTATGTTCCATATATGAATAGTTAATGATAGATTAAAGCCCTGTTTCTCCTGAACAAAATGATATATAATAAGTGTGGGTGCATATAATATGAAAGAGGGGAACTACGGTTGAACAGACATATAGCGCAAATTCCAGTTTTTGTTTACATTTTGTTTTGATCAGAACGTGCACTATTGACTCCGTCCTGAAGGGGTTAAGCTAAAGTTGTTCAGGTGACTATAGTGTTCCTTTAACATACACCTAGCCATGCTTCTCCAACTCGTACTACTATTGAAAAATGTGCCATTATATTATATGCCATGTTAATGTTTATTCTAGAAAGTTTACATCTGCTGGCATGGCTATGTAGGCCTGTCAGTGTATCATTTGCACAATAAATAAATAAATAATATAATAACTTGTATTACAGTTCCATCAACAGAAAATATTCTCGGACACTCTGTTCAAAGTTCACTGTTTCAGCATAGCTTTGCACTACAACTGTTACTTTTATCTGCTTTATGCAAGTCATCAGCTGTAAAACCAACATTAAAACAGCTACAGTAACCACTGCTATCTGTGTGCAGATGTTATCTGTAAATTATCTTCAGTCTTACAGTGTGCAACATTAGACCCAGCAATTGATAAACTGTCTCTGAGCAAATGCAAGTAGATATTTGCTTACATGTCTTGTAGATTATGCATGGTTGATCATACATAGGAATTGCTGGCATTAATGTGGATCAGAAGTTTTGTTTTTTACAAACAGGGAACTGGTATTTCAAACAAACTCACCTGCAATCTAACAAGCGTAAGGCATCAATAATTAATGCTGATTTATCTTAGCTGCCATGAACACAGAGAACGAAAGAGATATGGTTGTGTGTCAGGGGGATGCTGTACTGTCAGTTATATCTGCACACCATACCTCTACTGTCTGTTTGAAGAACAAACAACAGCACAGGGGCAATATCTCTAAAGGGTCCTCTGTACATAAAATTGGAACTAGCTTTTGAAATATTTTCCTTTGACATGTGTATTTGAGGTGGTAGGGAGGGGTTCTGTTTGGTGACTTAAAAATATGAGTTGTAAGGCGCTTAAAAATATGTTCTAGTGGTAAAAAACATTTAGTGATTTTTATTTAGCTGCTCTTACATCTTTAAGTTACCCTTTAAGTAACTTTGTAAGTCCACATTTGTAAGTTGTTATGGTGGAGTCCATAAAAAAAACTATGGGGTCCTGTTTATCTATTCTATGCTTTTGAAATGAAACATTTGTTATTATTCTGTGGTGTTTATAGTCATATCAAAAGTATTTAGTTAGTACTCATGATTTGTGTGTGCTATAATTTGCATCAAAACATGATATAGGTGCCCATGACAAATTACTCTTAATAGAAAAGGTGCTATATATGTAATCGTGTGTGTGTGTGTGTGTATATATGTATGTATGCAGCTCCCAACAGGCCATTACATATGTACATTTTTATGACTTATTGTAGGACAATGCTTCAAAACTGCTTCTGGCCCTTATGGAAAGCCGCCACGACAGTGAGAATGCAGAACGGATCCTTATCAGCCTTCGTCCACAAGAGCTGGTAAGTGGGAATGCATTTAATAATTCTAATACAAGTTTAGGAAATTGCTTTTGTGTTTTAAAATTTATATTTGCTTGTTTAATAGGTTGATGTCATTAAGAAGGCTTATCTTCAGGAAAATGAAGGAGACAGCTCTGATGTTTCACCTCGTGAAGTTGGGCATAATATTTACATTTTAGCACTTCAGGTCAGAATTCTGTGATTCCTAACAATTAATTTGCATGTTCAAAATGTTGCTAAAACCATATCTATGTACTTTGCAGGTGTAATTGTCGTAATTATACGTTGTGTTAGGGAAAATGCTTTTTTATTTAATGCACTTAAAAATTAGGGCCCCTCTCCCACCTGTCAATCAATCCTTGGCATTGGTCATGATACAAAGGAACGTCAGCTGAAAGGTGTAGTGCGGCCGCAAAAGATCCAGAGGAGTTGAATTTAGGGGCCTGCACTGCCGCCGTCACTCTAGAAGGGGATCCAGACCTGCCACCAGGCATCTGGCAACTGCGTGGAGTTAATACCATGACAGCAGCATGGAAGACTGCTCATCTACCCTTCTTATGTTGGAACCACAGGTCTCATATGAGTACTCTCTCAAGGGTCCCCTCATTGTCATAGGAGCAATCCCTTATCTCCACAGGGTGTGGGGTGACTCAAGATTACTAGGCTTCAGCATGTTGTGCTCTCCAACTGCTTGGGACATATCTCTGCAGCTACAACTCAATAACCTGCCTACAACTAGCAGCATGTGTTTTACTTAACTGTTATTTTCTTTTACTTTAATAGTACCTTCCATGCATCTTCTTATGGACACTGTATCTATACGAGACTCAGTTAGCCAGCATGGGTATAGGGTGAAAGCTAACTTAATCGAGGTGCGAGGTAAAAGCTACAGAACTAGCTACAGAACTATTGTCTCTTTATTTTACCTATTAATACAGATTTATCACCAGGGCTCCCTTCAATCATAGCTTTTGGTCACCCTGTGGAAGCAAGTTATACTCAATTATTTCACACATATTGGCAAATTTCATTTTCCAGCAATATGCCTGCAGTATGCTCTTAGCCTTTCTTTCTAATACTCATGTCAACGTACACTGCTTTCGCTTGTTAGAATAATTTTCGCCCTTAACCATAACTTCTTAATGTCCACATTGACACTAGAATGTCTCAGAACAACCAACTACTGACTGTCATCAGCGGACATAGCCCTAATCCTGTTTTCTTTTTCTTCTATAAAAAGTGCAACATTTCTTACAGGCATGTTTATTATAAAAAATTGTGCAGTCTTTTCTCATGCCATACTTCTGTTTACTTTGAATTTCCAGTATTTGCTGTTGTAGCATTACCGGCATATATGCACTTTTTATGCATATCAAAAATAAAGAATACATTTTTTTTTTAAAAATAGAATAAAAATGTCAGCCCTGATTTTAGAAACAGTTTGCTTAAAGGCACATTAGCATTAAGAATACAGATTTGGTGAAAAGTGGTGGGAAAAGTACGGTAGTAAAAAGTATTAGAGGAAATGCTTATTTGTGGATTGTGAACTGGCTGTAAAGGAACACTATAGTATTATGTTTACAATTTGTATTTCTAACATTATAATGCCATAGACATCGTCTTGGTACCTGGCCAGGTCTGCCAGGGACAAAAGATGTATTTTACTTAGCCTTTTCTTTCTTGCAGCACTGGCTCTTTATCAGTATTGATGATCTCCGCCATTCCAATGCTTTCTCATAGGAGAGCATTGGTAGGCCAGTACTCATATGCAGCAAAACACTGCACCAATAAGATGCTCTTCTGAGACCATCTGGCTAAAATGTAAGAGGTTGACTCTGCTATTTTACGGAAGCGTCTCTAGTGGTTCAACTGCAGAGTTTAAATTGGGGACACATGGCACCCTGACCACTTCATTGAGAATAAGTGGTCTGGGTGTCATAGTGTTTTTTAAGATAGAGTGCAAATATTTGTTATTAGCATAGATTTCTTATATGGGATTAAAGTTAGTGGGGAACCTCATGGGTTCGTGTTTTCATTTGTTTCTCACAGATTTCTAATGATTTTGGAAATAGAATAAAGTATCTGGAAGAAGTGTCACGGCTCCGGCACGACCACACCGACAAACTGAGCTTACCTGCTCAGTGGTGAGCTGGGAACCGCTCCTCCGGATCTTCTGGGCAGTTTGCCCAAAACAAAGATGGCGCCGACCATGCAGTCGCGACCATCAATGACTCCGGCCCCAGGGTTATACGAACGTGCGTGTGATGTCACGATGCCAACGCACGCGCACGTTCTGGGGTCAGAGGTCACCTTCTGACAAATTTCAGTCTAGGGAGGGATATATAAATCCCTGAAGCTTCTCAGTTCTTTGCCCTGTCGTGGTTTCCTGTCCTGGTTCCCGAGAGTGCGTTTACTATTCCTGTTATTGTTATTCCCGGTATTTTGACCTTGGCTATTCCTGACTACTCTGATTTCTGGTTCTCTTGACTTGGGTTGTTTAACGGTATTTGTGTATTTCTGGCTTCCTTGACCTATCCCTTGACTATTCTCTGTCTTAACGTATTAGTCCGGCCATTCTAAGGACCGGTTTACGTTCTATCCTTTCTGTTTCTTTCTATGTAGACGTTACATAGTTCTGCGTGCTGGACCACACTAGCAGTCGTAACAAGAAGAATATTATTAGCCTATAAAAAAGGATGTGTCTGCTTTATAGCAACAATAAACAAAATTGCATTCTCTTGGTGTCTCAATATCTTACAAAGTTTCTGAGATTTAACTACCTATGCTTCACATACAGGCACATAGTGATCATTACAAATATGCTAAATTTCCAAGACAAAACAGATCTCTTTTCTTTTTTTTGACATATATGCTATGTTTTTCACAAATCATTTACTGCTTTGTTAAAGGGTTATTGTAAGCACCATGGTCATGGTTTCTGGACTCTGGATGCGCAGCATTTTGCTTTGAAATGCTGCACATTCAGAGATTAACCCCTTAACTGCTGTAGGTGTAACTACACCTCGGCTAGCATCATTAGCCAGCCCAGAACAACAATCCAGGATGGCTAATGCCACATCAGTGCCAAATTGGCCTCTGACTCCAGCATTGACAACATGCTGGTGCCAGAAAGCAATAGCAGTATGGCCGCCCACTCTGTCCTCCCCTTAGTCTTAGTCTTTCCTCCCTGGCCACCCTGCCTCTCCAGTGACAAAAGGTGAGGAGGACCGTGCTGTAGGGGTAACTTGGACTCAACAATTGAATAAAGGCTGAATTTGTATTTATTATTTATTTTCAGTTGGGGGGAGGGGAAAACTAGCTTAGAAAGGGTTAGCCTAACCAAACCAATGGTTTATTAAAACATAGCTTTTTTTTTGGCTGGTACAACCCTTTAGATATTATATTTCTACTTGCAAGGGTTAGGTATCAGTAAATTAACACATGGAAATAAATAAAAAAAAATCACATTAAAACTGATATATAGATACATTTTGGTCAGAAGAATAATTTGTGCAAAATAGTCTTGTACATCCTGTGAAAGATAAAATAAAAATATCAACTTCTACAGATTTAAAAAAAAATAATACAAACTTCACTAAATCAACCTAGAAATTTCAGTGATTCTTAAATAAATCTATTTTTGTTCCACAGACTTAAAAATAATTTATTTTTAGCTAAACTTAATAGAAGAATCTCTAAATCTGATCTGGAAAGTCTCTCCTCTGACCTGCAATCATCATCTCCACACCTATTTTCTTTCCTTTATAAATTTCTTCTGACTTGATGTTCATTTTGTATTTCTTATTCAGTATACTGTATTATCATTGATTTATATGCAGCGTTATTCACAAAACTATGGCCAGGGAATAGACTAAAATAGCCGATTTGGGAGGAAAACCCTCAATTTACAGCCTCCATACACAACCCTTTGTAAGACAATGTAAAAAACCCTTTTAGTCAATATCAATCAAAGTGCTTCCTTTTTGCAGAAGCTTGTATGTCTTGTATGTAGTACCGTATGTAATTTCTTTAAAGATGAGTCCCTGAGCAATCATTCAGCCCATAACTATTATGTTTATTTTACTTCCCCAAGTGTATCATTTCAAAATTTTCTCCCTGACAATTTTTGTCCAATTTTGTCTCCACCATTTACTTGAAAGACCTCCCAAGACCTCTGACTTTATTATTGGACATCATTTTGTGGCAAATGCAAAACAATAAAATGTTGCTTTCCGTTCAATCATCCATGTCATTAATAAATAAATAAAAACGAATAGGATCAAGGAGAGAATCCTGATTGTGTTGTTCAAGTGGAAAAATAATGTAAAATTCAACCATATTTATTCTTTCAACCATATGCTACCCCAAATGTCTATTTACAGAGTGTAATAATGGTTTTAATGCATAACTATATATTAGAGATTTTGCAATTGGATAGTCCCCAGCAATCATCTTATTTGATGTGCCGTAATGTTCTTTATGAAAACATTTATCTGCTATGCACTTTTGTTCACACTTATGCTCAAGTAAAGTATAAATAAAAATGAACATTCAAATGTACTAATCTATTTTTTCCCCACTCATTTTAGCTGTCACGACATAATAGACATCTCCAGCATCTTTTAAAACCTATTCGAAGGATCCAAGAGGAAGAAGAGAGTATTTCTACCATGGTGATTATTTCTAGTATTATTTCTTAGACTATTACCGTAATTAATTAGTTTGTCAGGTAGATGTCATTGCCTAAAAAGTCTTTGTTTATAATATGAGTTTTACCTTGAAGTTACATTAGCAATTACAAGCAAATGAACCCCCGCCCCTCCTCCCCCAAAAAAGCATGCATGCAATATTATTGATGAACAAGAGAACATCAGAATGCAAACTTAGGTGTTTTAAAAGAAGTGTAAAGTCTGCAAATTGACTATGTATTTTTTAAAAATTCTTGTTTGATACTATTTTTCCTTTTTTTTCCTAGAAGCTAGAATTGAGTTAGGACACCCATGTAAATTATATCCCTTTTTCTCTGCATCCCTAATTCATGCCAAATGGCTAAACATATGCATTTGATAAATCATTACAAGGTACGATAAAAGGCACAACTCCATTCTAACTTCAGTTTGGTGCTCTAATAAAATTTTCACTGTTAACATTAATGTATTATCACTTATTTTTAAATGCATCACATTCTTTGGCACTATAATAATAATTTGCATTTCACTAATTAAAATTAAATATAATGGGACCATAGTTTCCATATATATAATACAACCTTACTTTAAATAATAGAAGCACATTTATTATCTACCTCTAACCTGGTGGAAGTCTAAAAGAGCTTTGTGCTGACTGTTTCCTGTGTTGACACTGTTCTCCTATATCTCCTTTTTGAATTCATGGTTTTCAAATGTTATGAAAAAGAAAGTAGCAGATAAAGACTCGAGTCATCTAGAATCAAACAGAATCTCCTTAAATTGTTCAGAGTTGTTCTTTATGCAGATTATTTGACTGTATTTCACATCCATTAAATATTTATCATTAGCACATTCATTTAATAGCACTTCTAATCTTTTCTGTCGTTTTACCTTTTCTTTGTCACTCCCACTATCCTTTCCTTGACATGCTGATTTAACTATCAAACAAGAAAAAAACTGAGGCTGTCTGTTTTTTTCTGATGTCTCTCAGTATTTCTACTTAGTGGACAAATTGGTAGGGACAAACTTAATTGAATTTATTAACTTAAGCTGTGAAATAGTCCAAGTGTAAGGCAGCCCTAGTTGCCAGCATTTATTAGGACACGAAAATGCAAAGGAACATTTTCTTCCGCTGATATTTTTTTCCTTGGCTTGTCACCGTAATAAAGTAATTTGTTAATCTTAACATTCCTTAATCCGAACACAGAAGAAAAAACAACATTTTACAATTAAAACGTGTTATGAATAAAAAATTCTAAATAAACCTTTGGATGCTAGAAAGTAATTTCAATCTATCAATGCAAATGCCTGAGTCATTGTGACGGCTCAGGAGCATGCCTTAATTTTAATCATTCTTCTATGGAATTACCTAGTCTGTTTATCACACCTCAGATATTTCAAAGGTGAATTAAGTAAGAACGAAGGGGACAGTATGAGCATGCCTGGGGAGTTTATATCAGTAGAGGTTGAGATCAGTCAGGGTATTTGCAAATGAATATTCACATATTCAAAGATTTTGTAGCATGTTGCTATTCCATCAGATTAGATGGACAAATAGTCAGAGTGTATTGTTTACTCTAAGAAATTCAGAGATGCACAGCTTGGAGATGGAGGCAGCTTGTGGGATAAAAAGGCTTTTGCACGATATCTTACTTGTATAAGTATAAGATATTCTTTCCCATTCTTTTTTTTTTATTTTATGTAATTTTATATTTTTTTGTTAAAAATATACTAATAAATAAAATAACAATAAACTAATGAATGAAATAAATCTACAGTCAGGTCCATAAATATTGGGACATCGACACAATTCTCATTTTTGTGGCTCTATACACCACCACAATGGATTTTAAATGAAATGAACAAGATGTGCTTTAACTGCAGACTTTCAGCTTTAATTTGAGGGTATTTACATCCAAATCAGGTGAACAGTGTAGGAATTACAACAGTTTGTATATGTGCCTCCCACTTTTCAAGGGACCAAAAGTAATGGGACAATTGGCTGCTCAGCTGTTCCATGGCCAGGTGTGTGTTATTCCCTCATTATCCCATTTACAAGGAGCAGATAAAAGGTCCAGAGTTAATTTCAAGTGTGCTATTTGCATTTGGAATCTGTTGCTGTCAACTCTCAATATGAGATCCAAAGTGCTGTCACTATCAGTGAAGCAAGCCATCATTAGGCTGAAAAAACAAAACAAACCCATCAGAGAGATAGCGAAAACATAAGTGTGGCCAAATCAACTGTTTGGAACATCCTTAAAAAGAGAGAATGCACCGGTGAGCTCAGCAAAACCAAAAGACCTGGAAGACCACAAAAAAAAGTGTGGTGGATGACCGAAGAATTCTTTCCCTGGTGAAGAAAACACCCTTCACAACAGTTGGCCAGATCAAGAACACTCTCCGGGAGGTAGGTGTATGTGTGTCAAAGTCAACGATCAAGAGAAGACTTCACCAGAGTGAATACAGAGGGTTCACCACAAGATGTAAACCATTGGTGAGCCTCAAAAACAGGAAGGCCAGATTAGAGTTTGCCAAACAACATCTAAAAAAGTCTTCACAGTTCTGGAACAACATCCTATGGACAGATGAGACCAAGATCAACTTGTACCAGAGTGATGGGAAGAGAAGGAACTGTATGGAAAAGGAAAGGAACTGCTCATGATCCAAAGCATACCACCTCATCAGTGAAGCATGGTGGTGGTAGTGTCATGGCGTGGGCATGTATGGCTGCCAATGGAACTGGTTCTCTTTATTGATGATGTGACTGCTGACAAAAGCAGCAGGATGAATTCTGAAGTGTTTCGGGCAATATTATCTGCTCATATTAAGCCAAATGCTTCAGAACTCATTGGACGGTGCTTCACAGTGCAGATGGACAATGACCCAAAGCATACTGCAAAAGCAACCAAAGAGTTTTTTAAAGGAAAGAAGTGGAATGTTATGCAATGGCCAAGTCAAACACCTGACCTGAATCTGATTGAGCATGCATTTCACTTGATGAAGACAAAACTGAAGGGAAAATGCCCCAAGAACAAGCAGGAACTGAAGACAGTTGCAGTAGAGGCCTGGCAGAGCATCACCAGGGATGCAACCCAGCGTCTGGTGATGTCTATGCGTTCCAGACTTCAGGCTGTAATTGACTGCAAAGGATTTGCAACCATGTATTAAAAAGTGAAAGTTTGATTTATGACTGTTAATCTGTCCCATTACTTTTGGTCCCTTAAAAAGTGTGAGGCACATATACAAACTGTTGTAATTCCTACACCGTTCACCTGATTTGGATGTAAATACCCTCAAATTAAAGCTGAAAGTCTGCAGTTAAAGCACATCTTGTTTGTTTCATTTCAAACCCATTGTGTTGGTGTATAGAGCCAAAAAGATGAGAATTGTGTCGATGTCCCAATATTTATGAACCTGACTGTATTGTTCTTTCAAAGGGCTTCTCTTGAAAAATCAATTGAGTTTTAGTGATAATACCCTAATCAATGTAACTATGAGTTAATTCAGTCTATTCTTAAAAAAGACTAAAGTCCATCAATTTCAACCTTCAACCCAATTCTTGAGAACATTGCATGGCAGGTAAACAATTACAATACAAAATACATATTATCTATAGATTTGAACCAAAGACACATGCACACTAAATAATAGTTCATGTTTCGAAACAATTAACAGCACTGAAACAAAGGTATATTCTGTAAATATATACATAATTGAATATCAATAATCAGTACTCTTGGTGGCAAGTTTTCTTTGCACTCCCATTGATTACAAGGAACAAAGAAAGGTTGTTGTTGCTCTGGAAGTAGAAGCAGTCAGGAGAATGTAGGTAAAAGCACAACACACATCTTCTGTGAAGGGAGGAAAAAAGATATTCAAGCGGGTATCTTTGGAGCAACCAGAATTCTCAAGGATAAAGCCACATAAATTAATATGCATAATGTAGATAGCATAGCATTTAATGAAACTACCCACATTAAATTATTTAACATTGAAGTAGAGTTTAAATGTTTTTATTTTTTTGTAAAAGGAAATTAGCATCAATAATTCAGAAGTACACATCTAAATAGCACAGCATTAATGCAGTGCTGTGGTACTGCTCTATCAATTACGGACAACAAATACTTTTTTATGCACATCATTTCCATCTTACAAAAAACAATATTTCATTTAATAATCTATCCTTATGCATACATTGCAGACATTGGGGAAATCCCTGGGACCAGATATTTACCTAAGGTGCCTAGACTACAAGCATCAACCTACACTTTGAAAAAAATAAAATATCAAGTGAACAAATGGTAGTAGTTAAAGAAACATCTTATATAGTATATGAGCAGAAAAGGATAGAATGTGGGAGATGTGTGGAAGAAAGTGGGTTGAGCTACCACAGAGGCATAATGCCCCCAATGGCATTCCTTAAAAATTGGAGATCTGCAGATACCAATGATTTCTTATGTACATATGTATGCATATGTGATGCATCCCTAGAAATGAACATATAGGAAATGTATATGGCTATGGAATATTAGAATAGACAATTAGAGGGGGGCGGAGCCTAGCAGCGCAACGGAGTAGTCGAACTTCCACATCGCTCCAGCGGCTTATCTCTCTAATTAGAGAATAGCGATAGCATCATACCGCCAAAACAGACACTGGGGGGCAGATCCGCTTGCAGAACGCTACACTGCAGCGGCCGATGCCTTTTTTCCTCGCCCTGGGCAAAGAAAACCGCAGCCGCGGCCCGAAGGCCTACCGCGTGAAAGACCAGGCCCTCGCGTACCAAGGTGGAGACATGGGGAGGAAATCCCAAGAGCAGCCGGCGACCGACGCCAAGACACAGCGTGACATCAGCCTAATGCTGCAGCCTCAAACGCCAGCTCCAGACTCACGGGAACCCTCACACTCGAGGGACACATCACCCTCAAGGTCTGGCGCTGGGGCCTCCCCTCAGAAACCAGCACCAGCCTCCGGGAGCACCTCGCAAGCACATGAAACAGCTCCTGCAACTAAACAGGAGATACAAGACATGCTCACCAGCCTCCAGCACAACCTCCGGAGAATGTGGTAGGCAGACCTGGCGGTGCTCACCAAGGAGGTACAGGCCGTCACTGCACACACCCAAGCCACAGAGGAGGAGGTGCTCAACCTTAAACAAGGTCTAAAAGTGCTGGGCGAACAAGTACAGCAATTACAGGCATCACAGGCAGAAACAAGCAGGCAAGTGAATATCTTAGATGACAGGGGGCAAAGGAAGAATATAAAGATACAGAGGTCCTGGAAACAATCCCACTAGAAGAGCTACCACACTTTATACGGAGACTGGCGGCCTCCCTCCTGCCGGCAAAACAAGCCAAATACTTTACCTTCGACGGGGTGTACAGGATCATCCAAGTCCCCTCAGGCCCCAGCATCAGCGCCCCGAGACATCATCCTGCGATGCCAATCGATCACGGACAAGATGGGACTCTTACAGGCACTGAAGGGACAGTCTCCTTACAATTTTGAACAATGCCAACTCTCTCTCTTCCAAGACCTCAGCAGAACCACATTGTTATGGAGGAAATCCATGCAACCCCTTACGAAAATCCTACAAAATGAAAGAATATCCTACAGATGGGCGACACAGAGATCAATTTGGGTCACTAAAAATGAAAAATCATATAATGCCACAGAACCAGCCCAAATCCCGGCCCTGCTGAAGGCATTGGATATCCCCCAGCAAAGCACCACTAACCAAGGACTACCACACACTTCTGCACGAGCTGCCAAAGCTAAACCCACACTTGAGTCAAGGAGGGATAAGAGGCTTACCTGAACTCACTCAAGGAAAGAAGCGCACAAAGTTTATGTTTTAACTATGTTTTAAGGTTCGCATATACATAGCCACCCACACTCTCTCTGTTAGGTCCAAGCCACAAGGCGGCAGCTCCGCGATCCGACTACACATCCCCTCCCCCCCCCGAGTGCTCCAGGGTTAAGGGGCACAGTCAACCATGGAGCACTACACCCTGCACCGGGAGCCTGACACATAGGGGACACATAGCCAAAGCACGCAGCCACTCTAGGCGGATCCCAACGACTAAATAGACACCCATGCTCCGACCTACAACTCAACCCCATATAGAAGTTGACCTAGGCAGAAAAACACCTCGAACCAGCCCCACCCACTGGGGGACGTGAAAGACCCTACCGCCATAGAGCAACGAGGGTCTGCCAGACCACTATGACAGGACACCACACATTAAATCTTCCCGGCTTTCCCACTCTCTTTACGTTAATCTTCAACTCCGCGACGTGGAGAGAAGGGGCACCCGACATAAAGGGAAAAACAATACACCCAACAGCATACGGGGCGACCAAACATTCAGAATAGCAACCCAGTGCCCCACACCACCAACACCAGGTGGTGGGACAGATGGCCTATAAGCCTCAAACCTAAAAAGTCACCACGTCCCCACAACAATAGCATTGCCATTTCTGGCCTAGCATTTACCAGTAGTAACGGAGGCAACTCGATATAACACACTAGACCACAATATAAAATACTGTGCATAGTTACTTTCAGTTTACTAAACAACTTGTTCCATAATCTGGTACTTATAATGAAAAAATGTGCAAAGTTTCTTATTGCCATATCAATGTTATGTTATGTTTATATACCTGCTTACACCTGCTGTTGTGGCAGTGTAGGCATCTTTGTTCTCTCTAAGCACAAATAAAATAAAGATTGACAAAAAAAAAGAATAGACAATTAGAGACAGAGTGGGAATGTTTGACCCCTAAAGCTTACACTCTAAAGCAAGTGAACGAACAAGTGTACAATGACGTAACGATCTTACTTCAGAGAGAGAGAGAAAGAGAGAGTGTGTGTGCGTGTGAGGTGAATTCAAACATGTTCTATTTTTTTTACCAACACGTTTTATTAGTTAAATCAGGTGTAATAGGAGCAGAGATAAAGCAGATCAATGCATCAATCCATTTTTTTTACATTTTGAGAAAACATACAAACGAGGAACAGAATAAAAATTAGAACCATACAGGTGGCTCACAGGCCTGTGATATAATAAGTAAAGAAAATGTGTTTGACAAATTCTGAAATCCCTCTAAAACTGTGGGAACAAGAGGAGTGTAGGGCCAGCTGATACCTTTTCTTAACGGAGGTGAATTTTCAGGGAAAATGTTAAATTTGGGTAATAAAGGGTAAGATTTTGAAAACATTATACAGGGTAAGTGTATTAGGCAAGATTGTGAGGATATCATAAAAGATGTTGTAGATCATTAGTACAACAAAGGCAGTGAATTTCAATATAATTGAGTCTAGCATATATTTAAATGGCAGTAAATATAATATACGTTATGATAAACATAAAATAGAATAATATAGTTGAATAATAATAATAGTAATAGTGATAATAAACTGTGAGAGGTTTCAAACATTTAAACTTTTGTTCATAAGCTATATTAGCAACTACTAAGGCCTCAATTTCCTATTTTGGATAAGCTTTACAAATGATTTAATATTTCTGGATACACTTGGAAAATATATTTTTTTCTAAAATATCAAAAATGCACATGAAGAAATATATCAAAATATTGAAATATTTTTCAAAATAGTAAATCATTTTAAAATGTATCCAAAAATATGAAATTATTTTAAACACTTATCCAAAAATATGAAATTGTAGCCTAAATTAGGAACTGTTAGAGAGTCTGAACTTAGTAGGAATATGTGATTAAATACTGTGTGAAAGATGGACTGAAGTGCTGGAGGGCAGGATAAGGGAATGCAATGCATGATGAAAGGGGTCACATAGGTCAATACAATAAACATTAAATACAATCATTAAGTGAAAAATAACAAGACCCAGGGCAGACCATAATCATAGGTAACACTAACACAAATTGCTTGAAACCTACAACATTAGAATTGTTTATGAGGAATATGTAGGTGTGGGGTAATGAAGAACATCCATCAGGATGAAGTTGAAATATAGCTGGCAATACAAGCAATGATAATGAAGGGGAGGAGACATTGATTAGGGTATTATCACTGAAACTCAATAGATTTTTCAAGGGAATGTCTTTGAAAGAACAATAGAGGTCCTGGATTATTTTTTTCTGTTGTCACAGCACCTCTCTCATAAATATGTATGTTTCTCCCTCTGATGTTCGGCATCTAAGACTACAACCACCTAGTGTGATTGATTCTGGACATTGCCCCTCCACTCTAGTGACCATAAATCATGTTCCACACTTATGTCCTTGTGCATCACATGTGTGTGATTGCATATCTTTACCTTCTTGGTCACGTGAAGCAGGTTGATGACATTATATCTATATATGCTTAGCTCTCTTGGGATTGATGACTTTTCATTTTCAGGGTCTCTGTTTGTCTTCATATAAAGGCTACATGTCACCAGTTTTTGGATGTCCCAGATTATGATGCATATTATTTCTTACTTTATACCTCCAGAATATATGTGCATTAGGTCTAGCCTCTCTAAGGCCTGGTAATATGTTTGCCTTTCTTTACTCACTAAGCTAAATCTTGTGAGTTGGATCCTTGGTAATCTTTGCTAAACATTTTTACGCATGAACTTTTGTCATCAATAAGGAAAGTAATGTTCACATATACAAGACAAGTACCATTTTTTTTAATTAGTCACTTTCAGATCATCAAAGATTTTCTATCTATGTGTCAAATTCAACAGTTTATATGGATTATTTAAACACAATATTAAAGTCTTTAAAGACAAGTATCATTGTGTAAATTGTCACTTTCAGACCATCAACAATTTGCTACCTATGTGTAAACTTCAACAGCTTATATATTACTTACATAGTTACATAGCTGAAAAGAGACTTGTGTCCATAAAGTTCAACCTTCCTTACATATATTTTTGCTGTTGATCCAAAAGAAGGCAAAAACCCAGTCTGAAGTGCTTCCAATTTTGCAACAAACTAGGAAAAATTCCTTCTTGACCCCAAAATGGCAGTCAGATATCTCCTTCGATCAAGCAGCTATTACCCCACTACTTAGAAATTATATCCCTGTATGTTATGTTTTTGCAAGTATTTATCCAATTGCTGTTTAAACATCTGTATGGAAAAACTACCTCTTCAGGCAGAGAATTCCACATCCTTATAGTTCTTACTGTAAAAAAATGAACATTTTCTTCGCCTTAGACTAAGTCTCCTTTCTTCATGCCTAACCTTGTGTCCTATCTGTAGCCTTGTTTATGAATAGATTTCTGCATAATGGTTTGTACTGGCCCTGAATATATTTGTATAATGTTATCATATCCCCTTTGAGGTGATGTTTTTCCAAATGAAAGAAATTTAAATTTTTTAACCTTTCTTCATAACTAAAATGCTCCATTCCTTTGATCAATTTTATAGCTCATCTCTACACTTTTTCAAGTGCCATGATATTCTTCTTTAGAACAGGTATTGCACACAATTGCACAGCATATTCAAGGTGTGGTCTTACCAGTGATTAATAAAGAATCTAAATTATATTTTCATCCCAAGAATTTATGCCCCTATTTATACATGACAAAACCTTACTGGCCTTAGCCACTGCTGATTGACATTGCATATTGCAGCCTAATTTGTTGTCTATAACAATTCCCAAATCCTTCTCGTGTGTTGTTATCCCTAATTCACTACCATTTAGGGTATAAGTTGTTTGTACATTCTTTACTCTGAAGTGCATAACTTTGCAATTCTCTACATTAAATCTAATCTGCCATTTTAGTGCCCTGTCCCCCCAATCTATCTAAATCCCTCTGCAGCAAAGCAATATCCTGCTCACATTTCATTACTTTACAAAGTTTTGTGTCATCTACAAACACTAAAACATGACTTTCAATGCCTATTTCAAGATATGGATTCTTTAAAAAAAAATGTGTTTAAAATTAAGTTTACCCCTGTCTTTCATTTCTTATTTAAAGAGACTCTTTAGTCATCAAAACAGTTTAATGAAGCGGTTTTGGTGTATAGATCATAACCCTGCATTCTCACTGCTCAATTATCTGCCCTTTGGGAGTTAAAACACATTGTTTATGCAGCCTTAGTCACACCTCCCTGCATGTGATTTACACAACCATCTTAAACACTTCCTGTAAGGAGACATCAATTGTTTTTTATACTTCATTTATTGCACATTCTATTGAATGTATAACTTCTTAGTTCCAGCTCTATTTCTTATCTTTTTTTCGTATCTCCTGCTCTTAAATGTTCTGTATGTGATTAAAGTTCAGAGTACTGAGCAGGAGATAAAAGCTTCAAAAACAAGTTAACTTACTGAAAATGAAACTTATTTTTTAATGCAGGGTGTGTGTGCCACAGCCAGGGTAGGGCTGCATGAACAGAAACAAAAGGGATTTAAGTCCTAAAGAACAGAGAATTGAGCAGCGAGGCTTCAGAGGCATGATCTATTCACCCAATATAGAATTAATAAAATAAGATAATTATATATAAATAATATATAAATACACTAGGGCAGAAAATGCAGAGAATTTAATTTGAAAATCCTATGTTTGACGCTGTAACTTTCCAAAAAACCCATAAAACCTGTACATGGAGGGTAATGTTGTACTTGTGAGACATCGATGAACACAAATATGTGTATTTTAGAGCAGTAATAACATAATATCATCAGTGAGAGTGCAGTTTTCATGTGAAGAATGCTAACAAAAAAACTAATATGAGCACTAAAATTTGGCCAGTGTTTGTGACTACGTAGCTACTAAAAAAGACTGGGCATAAGCCATTTTGAATACCCTGAGTTGTCTACTTTAGCAAATGGTATGACATAATGGGGTTAATTTTTATTCATTAGCTGCTATACACTCTCTAAGGCAACATGAGCCCAGCAAACCAATCTGACACATTTCAATGTGTAAAAACTGAAATGGGCAAGCTCTTTAATTCATCCTGTAACATTCCAAAACACCATGAAACCTGTATTCGGGGGGGCCTTGTTGTACTCGTAGGGCATCACGACATACAAATATCAAAATGTCTTAATTTCTCATACTTTTTTTAGATTTTATTCATATTAAATTATGTTTCATATATAATTATTTGATGTGAAATTAAAGCCTCCCTCTTCTGAACAAAGTGATATATATTAAGTGTGGGTGCACTTAATATAAAATAGGTAAATTATGGTTGAACAGACACATAGCTTAAATTCTAGGTTGTGTTCTGGTTCAGAACTTGGACAGAACATGCCTCTGTTCATAAGGGGTTAAAAATGAACTATTTCAACTTTTGTTTAAAGTTATTTGACAAGTTACTTATTCCTACAAAAAAAAAGAGCTTATAGTTTGATAATGGTTGCCAAGTGTCTAAGTGATACTCAATGTATTTTTTTTAACTTATGAATAAGAGGAATACTAAACCTTATAGCCGTGAAGAAGCTGGTTAATGCCTGCAATTTATCCACATGACCTTTATGTGTAATCAGACAAAAATATTTGGACTGACTAGCACAATGATTGCTAATTCACAGTTGTACACGGGTAGACCTGGGAACAAAATGTAGAAATAAAGATAAATTAGAGACATTTCAAAAGTAAAAAAATCAAGATATATTAGCATTTTAAAGACGGTTATGACAATTAAGGGAATTTAGATCAACAGACTGTCATTAGTGTCTTGTTTTGATAAGAAGCATTTTCTATTGACTCATCAAAAATGTATGATATACATAACTTTTGTAAATGTTTCAGGAACTGAATAAATAAAAAGTGGTTATCGTATACAGTATTATAGATTCAATGTTTTTCGCGATTTGAGCTTTGGGTACAAGGTGTCACTTGTTTTTTCCTAGCAAGAACAGCTGTATAAGAAAGACCTATCATTTATTTAATCTGTTGTGTTTTAATATAGAACTACAAAATTAATCTTTTGTTTGTCGGTTTGTTCGACAGTTTGTCGGTTGAGAGGAAGACTGCTTTTCCTGTACTATGCCACATTCATTATTCTCACATTGAGAATAATAAATGTAACTAAATTCTGAGGGCACTGTATTGTTCTATATTATGACACATCATATAAAACTACAAAATCCAATATTATTACACATCATATAAAACCAAAAAGAATGAGTCAAGATTTGTATAATAATAGTATTAATAAGAACAGTAATCTTGGGGCAATCGTGGATGAAATGAAGGTGATTAGTTCTAATGTAGAATGTGTATATGTAACTCCTCCTGCTGTTTGATAGCTCTTTACAATCCAAGGTGTCATTCACTATTTCTTGGCTGTTTGTATTGTGATTGCTATTATCTTGTGTCAAATACTCAACAACTGTAAAGCTGTATTTATGCTGTCTGCTTGCTATACCTGTATTTTATGTACATGTACTATTAAGTGTACTGTTTCAAAGGTGTGTTTGTCTCTTAGTATATATTGTGTTTAAAACTTTTGTAACGTTGTTATTTTTACAGCTGAGCCTAAATAATAAACAACTGACCCAGATGTTAAAATCCACAACTGCCCCAGTTCAAGAAGAGGAAGAGGATGCTCTGGCATATTATGCTAAACATACTTCACAGATTGAGGTGAGATTTAAAAAAAAAAAAATCTATATAAAATGTATTTCACAGGTTTGTTTTGCTAAATTGACTGATTCCATTTAATTTTGAGTCTACACTCCTTCAGATGTTGTATTGACTCTGCCTGGTACCCTGTATACACAGATATAATATTTATTTATTTGATTGCTTCAGATTGTGCGGCTGGATAGGAGCATGGAGCAAATCGTTTTTCCTGTTCCGAGTATTTGCAAGTTCCTAACGGAGGAGACAAAACACAGAGTTTTCACCACAACAGAGCAGGATGAACAAAGCAGCAAAGTTAGTGACTTTTTTGACCAGTCATCTTTCCTTCACAATGAGATGGAGTGGCAAAGAAAACTACGAAGTAAGTGGCTTATGGACAGATAGTGCTAATGTACTTAGTTGAATAATAAATTGTAATGGCTGCAATTTGACGTTGATGTTAATTGTAAATCAGATGAAGAATTAAAGGAAAGCTGTCACTTCCCAGGTATTTTAATATCATGTTTGCCTATCCCTTTATTTAAACAAATATGTATTTGTGAGATGTGAACAATTAAATGTAGAAAATTACACTTTATTCTGCAACCGAGTGTCTCGACCCTCCCTGACAGTGATTATATCCTTTGTACTTGGCAGTCAGCAAAGACAAAACATAGAGAAAACAGAGAAGCAGAGATATCAACCAATGTTTATATTTCTCCTCTTCATTTGCAACGATTGCCTTGTCTGAACTGCATTATGATGTCATTTGCTCAATCTTTAATATATATGTGTAAGAAAACATAGCAACTCGTGAAAAAAAAAGGCATAATTAAATGCAAGCATTTTTTAATTGGGGGTATATCTACAAAATAGTATTTTTTACATTTATTTTGGCAGCGTCTCTTTAATTAATGTAATCAGCATATACATTGACCGCTACAAAGCATGTGTTCAGATATGATGGGGAGGTGACTGCAACATTTTTTAGAGTTGCGGAAGAACAAAATTAATGACATATTATTAATAATAATATCAGACATATGTTCAATCTTTGATTGACTCCTGTATTTGCATGGCAGCTTGCCCTCTAAAAGGCTGTAATAAATACTGTAGTAATAGCTGTCCGGGTTATCTTCATTAGGAGCTACTCTTGTCACATCTTTGTCAGTTCTTAAATGGCCCATATATATCCTGTTACAATTTGATTTAACAAATGCTGACCAAAAAACTCTCTAAAATCTGTCCCTATCTGCAAACTTATTAAAGGCATCACCATTTTTTATTAAACACTTATTTCTCCTATTAGATATTCTTATAATCTCGTTAGAAAATGACTTCATTATGGAAGCATAGAGCTAACCAGTTAATTTTAATTAATCTTGTCTCACTTCCATCTTCCTTTCACTAACCGTGTTACATCTTGTTCTCTACATGTCATATTATATCTATTTATATTGTTCGTACAGTAAGCAATAAATTTTCCTTTGGGATATAATTTCCTTTCCTATAATTGTACCTGCTTCCTTTAGACTGTAAATATGTCTAGATCTTTTGCAATTATTTCTGCATTGTATTTCACTATTACACTGTGCTGCAAAATATGCTGGTGCTTTATGAATCATAATGTTATTTTTTTTATCATCTCTTGATCTTCCTTCCTTTAGGCATGCCGCTCATGTACTGGTTTTCACGTAGAATGACACTATGGGGTACCATTTCCTTCAATCTTGCCGTTTTCATTAACCTTATAATAGCTTTCTTCTACCCCTATGTAGAAGGCACATCCATAGGTAAGATGCATAAAAATACAAGAAGAAAATTAAACATAAACATTCAATTAAATTGCAGATCACATTATATTTAGCTGTTAATGCAAATTCAGTGTGAGATACGTTTTATTTTCCCTTAGGAATCCTGGATTCTCCTTTGGTTTCTCTTCTCTTCTGGGCCATGGTCTGTTTCTCTGTCATGTCTCTTTTTACAAAACGGTATGGCCTTCGCCCGCTGATTGTGGCTCTTATCCTGCGTTCAGTGTATTACCTTGGAATCGGTCCAACACTCTATTTGCTCGGAGGTCTAAATGTAAGTCATCTAAAGCCTTCTTGCCTGATCATCTAACTAAAATTAGATGCAAATGAGAGAGACTGAAAAAAACAGAGTAGATTTATCAGTGTCACGGTTTAATGTATTATTTTTTTCATTAATTTCATCTCAAATACTACTGAATGAAAACATTTTTACATCTTTCCTCACTCTTCTTGGCTCACAGCTAAACAACTGGAGGTAGCTGCAAAAGTACACGAGAATCTCTTTGCTAAGATCTCTAAAGATCTCAGGGCCTAGGAGCCTTGTGTAAGGACATAGGGAGGGCTCAATGTCCTAGCTCACTCACATTGCTAAACATGATTGTATATTTGTCAATCAAGATCTGATTCCAGCATTCATTAGTTATAGCACTGCCAACAAAGAAAAGAATCTGAGGTTTTCAAAAGATCTTTCAAGTCCTCAGACTTGCAGTTTTCATTCTACTGTGTGCCCAATTGTTATAGCAATTTGTGAATGTGTACACTGATGGAGATGAACATTTACTGATCACCTGAGTAAGACACTGTTGCTGACCACAGCACATTTTTATTCTAACAAGACACAATCTGCTTAAAGGAGAAATGATCTTGCAGGCAGTTTATTTAATTAATGTAATAATTTTAAATATTTTTTGCATCTACTCAAGTTAGAACTGCAAGATATGTTTAAAGGGATGCTGTAGTGCTAGGACATTAGTGCCTGGCACTACCGATCCCTCTGCCTCCCACCTCCCTCGAAACCCTTTATTTACTTACCTTTCCCCAGTGCCGATGTCCCTCAGCCCTGGGTCGAAGCTCCGTCCCCTCCTCCATCCCACGACTAGCGGAGTCTAATGCACATGCGCGCATTAGACCTCCCATAGGAAAGCATTCAATCAATGCTTTCCTATAGGGAAAAATCTCACGCTGGAGGTCCTCATGCAGAGCGGGAGAATGTCCAGCATCAGATACCAGGCCAAAAGTCCGTTACCATTCCAGAAGCGCCCCCAGTGGCTGTCTGATAAACAGCCACTAAGGGCAGACTTAGCGATGCAATGTAAACATTGCAGTTTTCTGGAACTGCAATGTTTAACATTGCAGCACCAGGTGCAAAAGGTACAGAACACCCAGAAAACTTAAATGAGCTGAAGTGGTCTGGGTGCCTACAGTGTCTCTTTAAATTTGAATGGTTCTTGATGTTGGTTTTCACTCACACACTAGCAACAGTGTGTATCCATTTATATAGATCCTGTCAGTGCTGCTATTGTTACTAACCACAGTATATGTCATTATGTTGTGTCACTCAAGTTATAAAAAGCAGTGCTTTATTACACTAATTAAAAAATAATCTAATATACATATACAGTATCTCACAAAAGTGAGTACACCCCTTACATTTTTGTAAATATTTACTTATATCTTTTCATGAGACAACACTGAAGATATGACACTCTGCTACAATGTAAAGTAGTAAGTGTACAGCCTGTATAACAGTGTAAATAATGGTGGTCACACAAAATATTTACACTTTGGGCCCAATTTGGACATTTCCACTTAGGGCTGTACTCACTTTTGTTGCCAATGGTTTAGACATTAATGGCTGTGTGTTGAGTAATCAGACAGCCACTAGAGGGACTTCCGGGCTTGAAGACGACTTTTGGTCCCCTAAATGACGTTGAACATCCTTACACTGTTCATGAGGACTTCCAACGTCACCGGAATCCCCATAGGAAAGAATTGAATAGTGCTTTCCTATGGGGAAATCCTAAAGCGAGCATGGCCATTGCTGTGCATTAGGTCTTTCCTGCGGGCTGACGTCGGCGGGGTAGTTGTGTAGGTGGAGCCGAGCCAGCGCCGAGGGACATTGACGCTGGGCCCAGGTAAGTGACAGAAGGGGTTATTAACAAGAAAAACTGAAAATGCTACTTTTATGCAGCCTGACCCAGAAAGCATGTCTGGTGGCCGTCTGAGCGACTGCCACTGGAGGTGTCCCTAGGCAGCAATGTAAACACTGAATTCAAAGTTAATTTCTAATTTAAGGCTAAACAAGCTGGAATTAAAACATAGCTGATTAGACAATATTTTTAGTATGGCTATTTTTTCTTTGAAATTCACTTTGAATTACCGTATATACTCGAGTATAAGCCGACCCGAATATAAGCCGAGGCACCTAATTTTACCACAAAAAACTGGGAAAACTTATTGACTCGAGTATAAGCCTAGGGTGGGAAATGCAGCAGCTACTGGTAAACTTCAAAATAAAAATAGATACCAAAAAAATTACATTATTAAGGGCATCAGTAAGTTAAATGTTTTTGAATATTTATTAACAGTGTGTGTATATAATGAATGCAGTGTGTGTTTATAATGAATGCAGTGTGTGTGTGTGTGTGTATATAATTAATGCAGAATGTGTGTGTTTGTGTAGTGTGTGTATATAATGAATGCAGAGTGTGTGCGTGTGTTTGTGTAGTGTGTGTATATAATGAATGAAGAGTGTGTGTTTGTGTGAATGCAGTGTGTGTGTGTGTGTATATAATGCAGAGTGTGTTTGTGTGAATGCAGTGTGTGTATATAATGCAGAGTGTTTGTGTAGTGTGTGTAAACTGGGTGGGAGGGAGGGCATTTTTCTTAATTTAATATTTTTATTTATTATTTAAATATTGAATTTTTTTACTTTTATTTTTATTCCCCCCTCCCTGCTTCATACTTGGCCGGGGAGGGGGGGATATGTCAATCCCTGGTGGTCTGGTAGCATGGGCTGTGCAGTGGGGGCCCGCAGAAGCTCTTACTTACCTTCCCAGCAGCTCCCTTCAGCTCCCTGTATAAATCTTGCGGTCTGCGTGCCGCGTGGAGCGTTGCCATGGTGACAATGGCCATGATAACCACGGGACTCGTGAGATTTAGACAGGGTAGCTGAAGGGAGCTGCCCCCCCCCCCCCCCTCAACCTCCAGGACCACCGGGCTTGTCATGAACCCGGCGGTCCTGGTCTGTATTATGGCAATGTAAGTTGCCATATGTAACGGATCACCTGGCACCCTGACTGGGTACCTCCGTTCAAGGATGTTCCTAGCGCTTCCTGAGGACTCCAAGCTCTGCAGCAGACACCACAACCACCGAACTGGAGAAGCATATGAATGCTCTCAAGCATATGAATGCTGTAAACAGCTGAACAGGAAAAGCATACAATCAGCTTACACTCCTGGCAATCAGCATACAATCCAATTCCCCCAATAACGAGACGACACTTCGTTTTGAGGTCAAGCAGAACTGACTGTACTGGCACATACAGCCTCTTTTATTCACAATCCACAAACATAGTACTGCCCACAGGGTTTTGAAATACAACCAATCAATCCGTACAATACACACACACTCCCACACAAAATCCTCCCCTCTGCCTGTGATTTGATTACTGAACACAATGGGTAATATAATTATCACAGGCAGAGAAATACAGGTTTATAAAACATATCACAGGGACCCCAAAACATGCAATAACCCCGTAAAAACCACATACCCAAAATTCACCCAGATCCATTCAGTAGTTTGGAAGATACAGTTTAATGCAGATTCTGCAGAACATATACAGACTATATGAAAAATAATTACTGTATAATGTGTCCCCTGTTGTATAGTTTAAAACTACTGCACAATGTCTTAAATACCGGCGAGATGGCACTGTGTAGAAAAGTCCAAACAGTGTCTGTGAGTTAAAATAGCCTCCATCCATTGTTCTCACCATGTGCTTCATCCATTGTTCTCACCATGTGCCTCTGATACATGAAATGGTGGCCACCCAGTAACTCCACAGTATGTCCCCAGATGGTTCTTAAAGGGCCAGTAGCAGCATAATAAAATATGCCCAAATCAGTTCCTAGAAGGGCAATACATCCCAGGGCCATAGTCGCAGGGCAATAGGCTGGCAAGCAGTCCTTTCCAGGCACAAGTGGCGGGGTTGGTTCCACCACACCATAATACAGACCCTCACTCGAGTATAAGCCGAGGGGGGCTTTTTCAGCATAAAAAATGTGCTGAAAAACTCGGCTTACACTCAAGTATATATAATTCCTGACAATTTTCACTTTAGTGAATAACTGT
The DNA here is from genome assembly GCF_036172605.1 of Pelobates fuscus. Lineage (NCBI taxonomy): Eukaryota > Metazoa > Chordata > Amphibia > Anura > Pelobatidae > Pelobates > Pelobates fuscus. The sequence continues at coordinate 180,263,951 of NC_086317.1, read as the reverse complement.
TTATGCAATGGAGTCTTGAGAATCTGGTTGTGTACATATTGCACTAAAAGTTGTTTCTTTTTGTGTTGCCTTATTTTATGACTATTGTTTTCTTTATATTTACTGTGTGTTCACTAGAATACTTATTCCAATTGCTGCCAAGTTAATGTTAAAATTGTTATCACTTATTGCCATGCATTGCTTTTATTTAAATAGTTTACAATATCTATCTAAGTTCTCTAACACTTGCTACTTATCCCCTTCTTTTACCTGACCAATACATATCAGCTCACCAACAAAATTGTCTTTGTGGTAAGTTTTGTTGGTAATCGTGGTACCTTCATCCGTGGATACAAAGCTATGGTGATGGATGTGGAATTTCTTTACCATGTGGCCTACATTTTGACCAGTGTCTTTGGAGTCTTCATTCATGAACTGTTTTACAGCATTCTGGTATGTGGCATATTCTCTAGTGGATGTTCATGCTTACCTATACTTTTTTATAGAAAAAAAAATAATGATATCAATGTTTATATCAAGGTTTATCAAAGGTAACAAAATGTACTAAAACGTAAAATCATATGGTATTTATTCCGTACATCATATACCAAATAATATTTTTATATGCATAATTTTATATAGTCTACTCATACATGAGTGATTGTGGTAAGGTTGTAGAATAGTGTCTTTATGGTTGCATTAATTTAATAGTAGTCAAAAAACATAGCAAAGAAAACTGTGTAACAAAAAAAAAAGAGTAGTTTACCACTTGTTATGCAGACAACAAGGAGAAGTTGCTACTTTAATATAACTAAAGGGTTTAGACTGTGTGACAGCAAGGCTGACACACAGGGTTACATCAGGAACTTGCAGAGAGAGATTTCAGATGACATATAGTGATACAGACAGAATCCAACCAGGATGAAAGAGATGGAGCATGCAGTAACCAGGATGTGACAGGGATTGGGGGAAAGACAGGGTACTAAAGTAAAACACAACTTCAAATCCTGAACACCTTTAAGAATCACATCTGTTGTTTTGTAAATAGGAACTCTGTTCATTTAAATAACAACATCTTCTCCTAATTAGAAAAGTCAAAAGTCTAATCATTTGTTGGATGGAAAGTTGGACATTAGTTTTCCTAAACAGCAGATATTATCTCATGCATGGAAAGGTCTAGAGTGTTATCTTAATGGTATGGTGACCTCTTTAAACAATATATAGCCTAGCATGTATAAGAAATATTTTTCGGTCAGCTTCACTTTAATGTATTTAAAGCTTATTGTCAATGCAATAGCATATATATCCACAGATATTAGAGATACAGCTTATGATACTGATATTGAGATGTCTGAAATTGTCTATTGTGTCATATCAATAATGATAACCTCAGCAAGTCTAAAATTGCATCCTTGAAATATTATTTTAATTATTTCTATGACAGAGGTGATTTAGACAGTTAGCCTGTCAAAACAATGTATGCAGTACCACTTAATCGGCTAAGAATACCAATGTATATACCCCACAAATAACTTGAAACGATAAATTACATGAACACAAAATTTTGATTTCTATGGTTTTTAAAAAACTTCAATCATTCAACATTTCTCAAATAAATGCCAGTCATGCCTCATTACCAAGGAATACAAAGCATATCACCATGATGTTATAATTTAGCAGCATACATTACTTAATTAGTTTTTATTGCTTATTTATACCAGATGCATATTTATACCATATGCTACTATGTTTTGTGTACAACCTGAGCAACTATATCCTGAGAACATAATGCCTAAGAGAACCAGTTGCAGTTGTCACTCACTCCTCACACAAACACATCAGCTCACGCTATACTATTTTTTGTGCAACTATATCGTGAATAGCCTGAGATTATAATGTCCAAGGGAATCTGTCTGCAACAGTCTCTCACTGCTCCCACAAACACACAAACAGTTCAGCTCACATTATAATATAATCTCAGATCGGCACTTATTTAATACAGACACAATCGATTCTGTATGCTAGGCTCAAATTATTATTTAAAATACCTTTTAGAAAGCTGCTCTGCCATACACATTTTAAGCCAACAACACATGATTTAGCACCAAGTTCTACATGCAGTGCTGTCCATTCAGAGGTCAAGATGTTATCGACTCTGCCCTTTGGACTTGTGGCTGGTGGTACAATGTCAACCAAAGTATATAATGGAGTTCGACTTGGACATATTCATTTATAATCATTTAAACCAGGGGCCGCTATGGTACTGAAGGGAATTATTTAACCAACAACACATACTTACTATTGTTAAACAAGCTAGCGTCTGTCATGTCTTGCTTAGTTCATGCCCAACCTTTATGGAATTTTGTTTCATAATGATTGGAAGAGCCAACATTAAAAGGTTCACAAGTCTTAGTTAATACAAATACTTGGCCACTACTTACTCTGTTCAGCAACCAAAGTCAAGTTTTACTGAATGAGATACACTAAAAGGAGAAAGCAGCACTTTGTATTTTTGTGTTAAGATTGAATTAAATGCCGAATGATTACACTGTCGAATACAGAGTCTGCTTACAGAATCTTCATATTGTCTGACAAGTGAGGCATGCACACATATATTAAAGTGAGAGTAGACAGTTTGTTTCTTTACAGCGTACAAATGTATAATGCATTTATAACAACTCTATGACTGTTTCTTACTGTCTATAGCTGTTTGACCTGATATATCGGGAGGAGACATTGTTCAATGTGATAAAAAGTGTTACACGTAATGGTCGCTCCATCCTCCTGACTGCACTGCTTGCCCTGATCCTGGTCTACCTCTTCTCGATTGTGGGTTTTCTCTTCTTAAAAGATGACTTCATCATGGAGGTGGATCATCTTCCTAAATGTGAGTTGAATGGGTTAGTCTTTGTCATTGCATAACCATAAAAATGTGGTGCACGTTGTTTTTATATATATATATATATATATATATATATATATATATTCAAAGAGAATATTCAAGACAGTGTTAATGCTGAAAAATCTGGCCCTTTGCTAATTCCAGTTATATAGCCATATGAAAACAACATGAAATATGCCTTTTTTTGTTTATCAGAACTCATTACCAGACAGACCATTGGGGGAAAATACATTATATCGCTAGAAAGTAGTTGGACGCATGTGGAAATCCTGTTATTACTTATTTCTGTTCCTAATAAAAATACAAGAAAATAAGGACAAAGAAAAAAGCTGGAAAGGGATTTCATTGGTAGCATAGGTTATTCAGAATCTAATTTACAGAGTTCTGATATTGTATGATGAACAGATCAACGATTAAAGGGATTTTTCGGACAGCAGCACAACTTAAGTGCATTTGGCATTTTACTAAAGAAATTTGAATGAGAAGACAAATACAGCATGAATAAGAGACCAAAAACTACAAAATGCACTAAACTCCATAGGGACAAATGATGGAAATTTTCCGTCATGCTGGCCTTTTACATCTCAAGCTGTGTCCTTAAGAGGGGAAGGGGTTTATCACTATATCACTATAGAAGTACAGATTCTTTGAACTCCAGCACAACTTACCGTAAGTGCATTTGGGTATTTTACTAAAGAGATTTCATTAAGATTTCTCTTCATTGAAATCTCTTTAGTAAAATACCACATGCACTTAAAGGACCACTATAGGCACCCAGACCGCTTCAGCTTAATGAAGTGGTCTGGGTGCCAGGTCCATATAGGGTTAACCCTGCCTGCTGTAAACATAGCAGTTTCAGAGAAACTGATATGTTTACCTATGGGTTAATCCAGCCTCTAGTGGCTGTCTCATTGACAGCCGCTAGAGGTGCTTCTCACTGTGATTTTCACAGTGAGAAGACGCCAGCGTCCATAGGAAAGCATTGAGAATGCTTTCCAATGAGACTGGCTGAATGCACACGTGGCTCCTGCCGCCCATGCGCATTGAGCCGATGACATCAGAAGAGGGAGGACAGTCCCAGCACTGAGGGAGCCCGGCGCTGGAAAAAAGGTAAGGGATTAACCCCTTCCTCCCCCTTCATCGCCACGGGAGTGGGACCCTGAGGGTGGGGGCACCCTCAGGGCACTATAGTGATCCTTTAAATTTTGCTGGAGTCCAAAGAATCCCTATAATTGTTGATCTATACATCTATAGTGATATAGCAAGAATATGAAACCAAAAAACTACCAAACACAGTTAAGTTGTGTTGGTTCCTGGAGTGTTTATTTAAACTAACAATTTGACATTATAAATCATTTTCATTACAGAACATGTTTCATAGGTAGAAAACATTCACAAACTATTTTCTGAGAAGTTATACAATTTTCTATAATTTTTATCCCTCAACATAACATAACATAAAAAAACGAATCACTAACCAACATTATATCATGCATAGACACAATATTAAGTAGTAATTCCAAATATGGTTCAATTGGAAATTGTTAATTCAGAAAAATTATGGTTTATTATTAATTCTCACAGTTCCTGAGCCACACGCCCAGTCCATGGAGTCAAGCTCCTTTGAAGAATATTGTAGCAAGGACCAAATCGACTGTTCTTCTGGAGTTACAGTACTTCATAATCCAGAGGGTAAATATTTGCTGTAATTGCAATTTGTTTTTTCCGAATTACTAAAGAATTACTTGTCATGTTTATGTTTTTGTATATTTTGCACTGCCACCATTTGCCTATCGCCTCTACAAAAAAGCATGCTTATCCTGTTTTTTTTCATGATTTCATTCTCCATCTTTTACATATTTCCCAGAAGACGAAGATAACACAGAACGAGCATGTGACACTTTGCTGATGTGCATTGTTACCGTACTAAATCATGGATTAAGGAATGGTGGAGGCGTGGGAGACATCCTGAGAAAGCCTTCCAAGGATGTAGGAACATTTTGAACATTTCCTTAGTCTTGTACAAATATTTGGAAATATTCCTGCTAGGAGAGTCTACCTGGTTGGACAGCATATAAATTAATCTAGTGTTATCAGATAATAATTTCCTAGAAATCTAATCGTGTTTTTTATATATTGAATGACTAATTAAAATTGGTTTCTAATAGGAATCCCTTTATCCTGCTCGTGTGGTGTATGACCTTCTTTTCTTCTTCATCGTCATCATCATTGTGTTGAACTTGATTTTTGGAGTCATCATTGACACATTTGCAGATTTGAGAAGTGAGAAGCAGAAAAAAGAGGAGGTTCTGAAAACCACATGCTTTATATGCGGTGAGAAAACTATTACATCTGCCTGCAATTTGTATGCTTGCTGACACAATTTCTCCGCCCTCTATTGATCCCTGTTTTTTTCTGTAACACCTTCTGCAACAGACCTTTTTCTTATAATGTTATTTTTTACTTTGCATGAGGAATTAATTTGGAGAAAACATTAGTTTATATGCAGTTTTGTAATTTCAACATTAAATTTTCAACCTTTCTTCTCTTTGGAAATCCCTTTCTTTTTGGAAAACAAGTTTGTTTTCCTGGCACTATTGTGGTCCTTTAAAACACAGTGTGAACATGACATAACTTTACTACAGAGGGATAGGGATAACTTGGGAGACTGAGTAGGCAAGTGGTAGATGATAGTCAATACAGATAAATGTAAAGTCATGCATTTTGGAATAAAGTTTGTGGTAACATTAAATGAAAAGAATGACTATTATAGATCACAAATTAGGCAACAGTATGCAATGCCAGTCTGACATTGCAAAAACTAGTTAGGTGCGTTTGTGCATTGATTCATATGATCAAAATATAATCTAGCCTCTTTTTAAATCAATGGTAAGACCATTGATAAGGATTGGTAATAATTGCCATAATTGGAAATGTCTGCAATTGTTTTTATATTTGTAAGCCTTCTTTTAGATCAACAGTATAAAAAGCCTAGACAACTAAGTAACTATGTAACTGACTGACAAAAGGTAGAAAAGACTGATTTTAAATTCAGGTTTTGGAGAAATCTAGACATTTGCTAGCAATTCTTCTAGCACAATGTATAGATCAAAGTTGATTCTCAATCATTTTAACATTGAGCTGTATTTGTTATGATAGGTATAGTATCAGCAGACCAAATGTTGCAAATGTTTAGCTTTACAATATTAAGTCACTCTTTGCTATATAAATATCATGTACGTTCCAAAAATTAATTGAAATCCCAGACCTATGAGATTTATTTATTTTTGTTAACACCACAATCTAGCCCCCCTGGGCCCCTCATGCCTCCATAAATATAGCAACATCTTGAATTGAATCCATGAATCTCTATGAGGAAAGTTCAGTGTCTGCATGCAGAGGGTGGAGACACTGAATGTTTGGATGCATTTTAGGCAGCCATGACCCAGGAAGGATCTCTAACAGCCATCAGAGGAGTGGCCAGTGAAGTTATCACTAGGCTGTAATGTAAACATTGCATTTTCTCTGAAAAAGACAGTGTTTACAGCAAAATGCCTGAAAGGCTCACTATAGGGTCAGGAACACAAACATGTATTCCTGACCCTATAGTGTTAAAACCACCATCTAGCCCCCCTGGGCCCTTCATGCCTCCATAAATAAAGCAACATCTTACTGTAGTCAAGCCAGAAGCTGTAACTCTGCATGCTGTTTGCCTCAAAAAACCAAAAACAAGCAGTCTGCTGACATTAGCAGAAGTGGTAGCCTGATCCAATCACAGTGCTTCCCCATAGGATTGGCTGAGACTGACAAAGAGGCAGATCAGGGGCAGAGCCAGCATGATTCAAACACAGCCCTGGCCAATCAGCATCTCCTCATAGAGATGAATTGAATCAATGAATCTCTATGAGGAAAGTTCAGCGTCTGCATGCAGAGGGAGGAGACACTGAATGTTTGGATATATTTTAGGCAGCCATGACCCAGGAAGGATCTCTAACAGCCATCTGAGAAGTGGCTAGTGAAGTTACCACTAGGCTGTAATGTAAACACTGCATTTTCTCTGAAAAGACAGTGTTTACAGCAAAAAGCCTGAAGGTAATAATTCTACTCGTCAGAACATATTCAATAAGCTGTAGTTGTTCTGGTGACTATAGTGTCCCTTGAAGGTAATGATTCTACTCACCAGAACAAATTCAAATTCACGGGTTTGTAGTGGTCTAGACTGGGCTTCAGACATCGCTCTAAGCTTTTCAGCTTGTTGACGTATACTGGCCGAATATTGTGAGCATAGTGTCTCAAAGGCTTGAGTAATTCACATCTCATGTAAGGCCCATGTAATGGAAGTTTAAAGGGTTGCAGGCCTCCCATCATCAGCCATCATAAAACATAGGTTTCAGGAACTTTGCTCTCCACAAATAGACATATTTCAAAGTCAAAATAAAGTCAGGCCTCCAGTGGGGACTGGTATACAGGAAACAGGGTTTGGGCAAGGTAAGGCAAAGGATCGACTTCTTCTTTCACCCCCACTGCAACCACAAGCCTCCAATGCTATCAGTAGAGTGTGCGCTCAATGTGGCTCCACAAATCTGTTCAAGTTGCCAACACTGCTTGTCTAGCAGTACAAGGCAGGTGTTTGAGCAAAAATAGCATATGTTAAGACCAAAAATGTATGGACATGAGCCCCCCTCCATCAGCTATCAGGCCCCCCTATATGAGGTATTTTTTATTTTAAGTTTATTTTATTATTATATTTTTAGCTGTGAATATATACACATATGTATATATATTCACAGCTAGATATACATTTATGATTTTGAAAAATATATTTTGTTCCGGTGTCATTTTTGTACCATGCATACATATTGGATATCAGCAGAAGGGTTTATCTGTCATTTAAACAGCAACTAATAATGTGTATGGGTGCACTTAAAGTAGCAAAGTACATAGCAAAAGTGCAAAAAGGCCTCAGTCACTAAATGCTTAAAAATAATAATTATAGCTCGTTGATCCATGTTGAACATAATCTTGAACATTATAGGCTTGTGTTGTTTTTGAGATTAATGTAAGCAGTGGTGGAACTACTGCGGTCGCAGCCGCGACCGGGCCCGTCACTCCTGGGTGCCCGCCGGCTGGGGCCGCATTGAAGGGGCCCATCGGGTGGCCCATGCTCTTGGGGCCACCCAATGGCAATGAATTTCCTGGGGCCCGGTCAGCGTTGCGGCGCTTTAAGAGCATGACCGGGCCCCAGTGGCGACGTGAGAGCGCTGGGAGGAAGCCGTCTCCGCCGGGGAGGAGAGGAGGGAGTCAGAGTAGGAGTTCTGACTCCCATCAGCCGGAAACAGCAACTGTACCCCAGGGAACTCACCCTTCTGCACCTAAAGGTAGGAAACAGGAGGGTGACTACATTTTTGTAACTGTTTGTGTGTGTGTGTGTGTCTGTCAGTATGTGTGTATGTGAATGTCTGTATGTGCGTGTGTTAATGTCTGTATCTGTGTGTCTCTGTATGTGTGTGTGTTAATGTCTGTATCTGTGTGTGTCTCTGTATGTGTGTTTGTGTTAATGTCTGTATCTGTGGGTCTGTCTGTGTTTGTCTGTATGTTTATCTTTGTCTGTGTATCTGTCTGTATGTGGATCTGTATGTGTATGTCTGTATGTGTGTCTATGTATCCGTGTGTGTGTTTTTGCATGTATGTCAGTGTTTGTATCTGTAGAAGTGTCATTCTGTGTGTGTGTGTGTGTGTTAGCATGTGTATCTGTGTATGTATTCGTATATGTAATTTTATACAAATGTAGGGGCTGGGGGGGGGAGATGTGTGTGGGTGGGGAGGGAGGGGTGCCAAGGGCAATTTTCGCTCCTGGGCCCTGTGTTTTCTAGTTACGCATTTGTATGTAAGTTTGATATATCAAGTAATAGATAAGAGTATCCCTATCTAGTAACACTGTTTGTTGCCTTTCACTTTTAAAGTGACATTTCAATTCCAATATATTTTTTTTTTTTACATCTGTCTTTAGTAGATATACCCCCAATAAAACCATGCATGCATTTAATTATGCATTTTCCAATGGAGGTATATCTAAAAGAGCTTGCAAAAGCTGCAAATCTATTGTTTGCAACCATTGCAAACCTTCTCTTTCTTCAAAGGCCCAGACTTTCTGTGGCTATCCAATCACAGACTTCCCAATGCAGCTCACTGAGAAGTCTTTGCAAGGCAGGTGCTCTGGGTAGTTACCTGCCTCTTGTGTTTAGGTTTACTGAGCTGAGCTGCTCTAGGTGTTTGGAGTGTTACTTTAAACTTGGGTGTAGTAACAGCTGTGATCAATCCAAGGTTTCAGTAGTAGAAAATTATTAGTTTTTCAGATATGGCATAGCCTTTGTCTTGACTTCCTTCAAAACAAAGACCTTGTTTTTCCAAGTAGATGCCAGAAACAGTTAGTCTATTTTTAGACTTCTATAGACAAATATTAACGTAATGAAGCTTTAAAGATGAGATGCCAAATTTCACAATGCAGTGTTTGCTGTGTAAGCAACAAAAATGATTATAATTGTGACTGTACAAATAATAAAGCAGACAACTGGATACAAACAAAGCATTTCAGTATTGATGTTTATGGAAGAAAAAAAATCTATTGTACATGATCTGTAAGAGCAAAACTATAAATGAATTGACCAATTGTATATCTACTCTCCTGAACGATATCAAATGTATCTTTATTGAGTAAAGACAGTTAAAGTGAAACAGTCATAAACAAATGCCTTGGAGACATAGTTACAATTGCGTGACATTAAAGGGACACTTCAGCTCATTGAAGTGGTCTGGTTGCAATGTCCCATGAAGGATTCTCTAGTGCCAGGAAAACAAAGCATTTTTCCTGGCACTATAGAATCCTACAGTGCCCCCTTTGCTCGTGCCCCCCAACCGGCAGGGCTCAAGAGCTTAAAACCTCTTCAGTCACTTACCTGAATCCAGTGCCGATGTCCAGTGGCCGCACTCGCATTAGCATTGCCCCATTATTCAATGCTTCCCTATGGGTAAAAATCTGATGCTAGAACAGCCACTAGAGGTGGAGTTAACCCTGAGAGGTAATTATTGCAGTTTCTCAGAGACATTGGACATTGCACCCAGACGACTTCAATGAGCTGAAGTGGTCTGGGTGCCTACAGTGTCCCTTTAGCCCTACAGTGCTAATTATTGTAGTTTCTGTGAAACTGCAATGATTACCTTGCAGGGTTAACTCCTCCTCTAGTAGCTGTCTACCAGACGACTTTTGGTCCAACTCAATGGTGTACAGTTTCATCTCCAGAACTATACATGTCCTCAGTTCTAAAAATGGGGTTGGATCCCATATCCCCTCTTTTCTTCCCATAGTGGTACTTGAATATTCCATATACAATGCACTGTTGAGTGTTTTTTTTTATATGTTTGCCCAATGGTAGCACTACCAGACAGCCCAGATTTAAATAGCTTCAACTACAAAATGCAGGCAAATGTATTAGTTAGACTTAAAGGGTCAGGCTAATCATCTTAACTGCTGGTGGCCTCCATGGCTCCCTTGTGGTCTTCGTAAGAAAAAGTTGGAATGAACATGCAGCTAGCTAGAATTCAAATTTTTTTTTAAGCCCCTTAGGATTTTTAAAATAATACAGCATGACTTGCACAGCAGTGCCATTTTGAAGAAAAACCTGTGAGCAAAACAACCCAATCTACGTTTTTTTTTTTTTTTTTATATGCAATTACTTTTCAAGTTTTTTTACCTGGTGGCCTGGTGATGCACTTCCAGGCACAGAAGCCGTAAGCCACAGCCATCACCATTTATTGGTGGAGTGCAACAACTGATCGCTCTCAGCCAATGACTGACATTCTGTACCCTGAAAGTTGGACAGAATTGACTTTAGACAGCCCTCAACTCTAGATCTCATTTACCATCAACAATTTGAGTAATAGTTGGTAGAAATAGAGATCGTCTTGCTCAGTCTTGCGGGAATATTCCATACCCCCCCATTTTGTACTCTTGCACATACACAAATATACTGCTCACACAGTGATGAAGTAGTCAGGCGGAAGTATTCAGGAGCTAACAGGGATGATATTGCTGATGAAGTAGCCAGGAGCTTAAGATAGAGTTGTAAAGGAGCAAGGCATCTCAAAGAAAAGAGGTAAGCATATCAACCTCCTCCATCTTTCCAGGTAATATCGATGGAAGGAGACATGTCACCTTCTGGGGTTATCTTTGCAGAAAGTGCAAAGATCCCAGAAATTTTTCTTGAAACACATTTTACATGTTTTTTCTTATTCTGCATAGCTTGTGCCTTACATTTTAGCTTTGATTATTAATCGTGGTCAGTTAAAAACATACTAATATAGAGGACATGTGTACTAATGTCAGATAGTCTTAGTGTTCTACGGTATCTATGATTGACTTGGCTCTTTGCTGTGTTGTTACTGTGACGGTCACCCCTGGAGTAGTCGGGGTATTTACCGCCTAGATTTCCTTTTCCCCAATCTGGAAGGGAGCTGTGGAGTCCCAATACGACATCCTAGTAGACTGCTATGAGGAGCAAGTTCCTTAGAGCTCTGAAAAGAGCTAGTGATTAAAGCAGGTATAGCATTTCCCTACAACACGAGACAAGGCTGCGTGTTGAGAATTAGGCTGTGAGGTTAGTCTATTTCCAATGATTAAAATATACTTCAAATGTTCGAACAGGATTGTTCGTGCCCTAAGTCAATGTCAAAGTGTGTTCGGTAGATTACTTTTACCGAACGGCGCTCTGTTCGTATGGATTTAGTCGAAGTTAGCTGGAGGTGGAAGTTCTAGCGGTGTTCGTGCCATCGAGTGTCTGATTTTAGTTCCATGCACTCTACGACAAAACACCGCCGGCCGCGTTCAACTAAACAAGATGGCGTTTACCGGGTGGTCCGGTACTTCGGCTGTTCGACGGTTCGAAGTACCACTTCGAATCACTTCAACAGTTTAGAAGTGGTATTGGTAAAAGTCGCAACAGGCAGAAATAATGTCCTAGTACCAAATAAGTCACAGGGGTTATAGTTCCAAAGTAAAAGATGGTCAGTTAGTTTTCTCCATAATCCAGGGGTGAAGTGTCCTTCATTACAACAATAAGGGGAAACACCATAACCACTTGGAACACAGAGGGCTCCTGTTACCGTTACAAAATAGGCAATGTGTCTTTTACCATTTATTATGTTTAGATATGTGTTTCATCTCCATTAAAATCTATTGTTACAAAAAAAAAAAAAAACGTATATAAAATCCTATAATATTAGTGTTGTGTTTATAAATCTTAATCTTACTGGTTCTTTCAGGTTTGGAGAGAGATAAGTTCGACAATAAAACAGTGTCATTTGAAGAACATATTAAAGAAGAGCACAATATTTGGAATTATCTCTACTTCATTGTTTTGGTCAGAGTAAAAAACAAGACAGATTATACTGGACCTGAAAGTTATGTGGCACAAATGATAAAGGTAAATTTTATTAAGAGAGACAGAGAGAGAGTAAGACACATTTCCTTTGTTTCTCAATTTGTTTTTTTTTTTTTAAATTTGTGTATGGATAGGTAGATACACTTCAACAAACAAATGAAATATAAAACACTATACAAACAAGACCACATAGTGGGCAAAATATCTTTCTGAGGTCACTATTATACGATCTGCTCCTTAAACCAACATGCAGGGAGGCTATGGATAGAGTACTTCCTCTTTAATACAGATAAATAAAAACTTGGAAAAAGTTGCAGCCATAGCTTACTTTCACCATAATTACTACAACAACCTAGTACAGGAAACTTTTTACTACACTTCACTCCTCTAATCCAACTGATAGACTTACAGAAGCTCATCTTGAATGACATATTTTAGTTATTTGTCACTTAGGATGTCGAGTGCTGATTAAATATATCTTATGAATGATAATAAGTTTAGATCAGTATGAATGTTTATTGAAATATATACTGTTTTGTAAAATTAAAAAAAAAATACAATTGTTCAAGAATTTAAGCTCAGTATTTACTAGCTGTCCATCTCAGTGGTGTAGTGGACCAAAAATTAAATTGACAATGAAGACAGCCACCATGTACATATCTGATTAGTGCCATCTTCCGCAGAGTAAAAACTTGGACTGGTTCCCAAGGATGAGAGCCATGTCACTGGTCAGCAATGAGGGTGATGGAGAACAGAACGAGATCCGTTGCCTTCAGGACAAGCTTAATTCAACCACGAAGCTTGTAACACATCTAACATCACAGCTCAACGAGCTCAAGGAACAGGTACAGCTTTCAACAACTGTGATCTCATTATTTGTCATCAATTCTGTTTGTGGCACATCTTATTTATGATTTATTTTTTTGACATTTTTCAGTGTATTTAGTAAATCTTGGTTGCATGTATTTTCATGTATTTTCACAAGCAAAATATAACCTCGGGTTAAATTTAATTAATGCATTACATATTCTTCTTAAAGGGACACTGTAGTCACCAAAACAAGTACAGCTTAATATAGTTGTTCTGGTGAGTATAGTATATCCCTGCAGGCTTTTTAATGTAAACACTGCCTCTTTGGAGAAAAGGCAATGTTTACATTACTGCCTATGAACACCTCTAGTTCCAGTCACTCAGATGGCCACTAGAGGTGCTCCCTGGGTCTGTGCTGCATAGTGCACAGCAATGAAGTCCAGCATCTCCTCTTTCTGCAAGGGAAAGCATTGGATTGGCAGAGATAGAGAAATTTGATGATCTCAGCCGCGAGGCAGGGTCAGCTACGATGAGACCGGCACATTGCCGGAAAAGAGGTATGCAAAATACATTTTCAAAGGAAGATAGAGGGGGGTGGGGACCTAAATAGTGATTTGAACATTATAGTATTAGGAATACGTTTGTGTTCCTGACACTGTAGTGTTCCTATAAGGAGTAAAATTAGAATCAAGTAGCTAACTAGAGCTGTATTGTGTTAATTTTTTTCTTGTTCAATGTTCATCATGTGCTATATATTAGGGATCGAGCGATTATCGGTTTTACTGATATTATCGGCCGATATTCGGTATTTTCAGCAATATCAGTATCGTCCAATATAGATACGATATTGCCGATAATACCTCCTAGGACTGCCAGGCTCATTACAAGCCCGCCAGTCCTAGGGGGGCCCGCAGGAAGCTGTTTCTTACCTTTCTTGCAGCTCCTCCAGCTCCCCAGTGCTCTGTGCGGCACTAATGGCCGCAAGATTTGCACTGGGGAGCTGGAGGAGCTGCAAGAAAGGTAAGAAACAGCTTCCTGCGGCCCCCCCCCCCCAGTACTTAACAAGCCACTGGACCACCAGGGAATACTATATCCCCCTCCCTGCTAAGAAAAAAAACGCCCTCCCCCCCCCCATTTTACACAAATTACATCACTACACAAATACACTACACACACTGCACAAACACACAACACACACACTGCATTACATACACACACATTACACAAACACACACACTGCATTACATACACACACTACACAAACACACACGCACACTACACAAACACACACTGCATTACATACACACACTACACAAACACACACACACTACACAAACACACACTGCATTACATACACACACTACACAAACACACTGCATTACATACACACACACACACTGCATTATATACACACAATGCATTCACTTTACCCACACTACACACACTGCATTCACTATACACACTACACAAACACACACTCTGCATTCACTATACACACACTACACACACACATTCTGCATTCACTATACACACTACACAAACACACTCTGCATTCACTATACACACACTACACAAACACACTGCATTCACTATACACAATACACAAACACACATTCTGCATTCACTATACACACACACTACATTCACTATATATACACACTACACAAACACTCTGCATTCACTATACACACTACACAAACACACTCTGCATTCACTATACACACTACACAAACACACTGCTCCCCTGTCTAAACACACTTCATCCACTACATGTGGCATGTATATTGTGTGCAATTACCTTTAGGATTAGTTTGTTTTTTCAAAATGGTAAATGTACAAAATATCGGCAAGTTATCGGCTATCGGCCTGAAAGTTCACAGATTATCGGTATCAGCTCTAAAAAAAATCAATATAGGTCGATCCCTACTATATATGCCAAAGTATGACCTGGGTATACGCTGCAGATTACTTTGATGCACACAGTAATACTGGATGCATGCTCTCCTACAGCACTTTGTGAGCAAATAGGGCATAAGCACACTCTCACATCATGGGAAAATGTCAGAAAGCACAGGTGCTCTGAATGTGATGTATGTGACACTGGGCACATATTTGCAGTGAGGCCATGCAATAAGTCTTGTGTATGAACGTTCAGCAGCCAATTTAAAAAACTTTTCACTGTAAATTAGCCTTTTGAATTTGTAAAATCCTGAATAACTAGAAATCTGTATATTTAGGCAGTTTAATATCTGTATTTTTTTTATTAGAAGTTAGTGATACATTGTGGGGAGTTATGGTGATTCAATATGTGAAATATGTGTGTCATAAAAATACCGTTTTATGTTTTTCAGGTTCGTTCTTAAAAGGTTACTCCAAGGAACATAACCAGTTGAGTGATATTAAATGGTCATGGTGCCTGGAGTCTGTATGTGTGTATCTGTATTGCGTTTTGCAATGAAATGCTGCACATACAGAGATTAACCCCTCTGCTGCCAGAGATGTAATGCCCCTTCCAGCAGAGTCACTGGGATTGTCCGGGCTGGCTAATAAAACTCTGTGCATATTCCTATTGCAGTCATTAGCTGAGAGCAATTAACTAATGCTCCCAGACAATGAATGGCCAGTAGAATCAGCAGTTGGCATTCAGTATCGGCTACAGCAGGCTGTAGTGGTAATGATACTTGGAGTAACCTTTTAAATCTCTACAACTCACTGAAATTTACAATAGTATTAGACCTTTTGTCTAAGTTAAGAAATTGATTAATCACAGGTACCTATTGTTTAGTTATACTTCTTTGTTAAATTCGTATTTGCATTCATATGGAAAGTACAAGGCTAGATATCAATTTGGACAGTTTACATTTTGGTGCACATTATGTTTTGCAGATGACTGAACAACGGAAGAGACGTCAGCGCATGGGCTTTGTGGATGTTCAGACGAATGCAGCACAGACGACAGCCAGTGGCCAGATAGCACCCAGTCAATAAAATACTGATACAGAGTTTTTTATACACTGATCATCTATGCTGCAATGTATTTTGATGAGTACCTCTTAAGAGTGATAATGAAAATGCCGTTTTCAATGTAGCACATAATATATAAAACATACCTGGGAGCATTAATAAGTGACTGTACCAAAGATAATTTATCTTTCTTTGTTGGAAGTTTGTAGTCAGTCAGGGTTAGAAAGAAATAGAATCATATTAAAAACTGACATGGCCATGTCCATCGTTACAATATTGTCCCAAATGTGAGTAGATCTAGGTGGGGAACAAGAGATCTAAAACACCATCTCCAGACAGAGAAAAGAGTTCTTTCAAGAGGCCTGGCGGTGAAAAGTAAACGCCAACAAGTTTTTATGTATTTTTAGGATTATGACCATCATCTAGCATTTGGTTAGGCAACAAGTAACAGTCTGTGTCTATGGAACTCCCATGAAGATTGGACACCCTGTGTGAATGGACATTTTATCCATAGGCTGCTCATGGGACTTACACTTGCACAACAGTTTGATTGCTGCCTCTTAGCTGTTTCTAATCTAGCATTACAAGAAATATGCTGCTTTGTTCAACATTGATGTTTTGCCTCTAATGACGTATATTTAGATAAAGGTCCGCTTTGTGATCATGTGTTTTATAACAGAAACTAGAGACAGATGTCATCAATAATTTAGTAGGAATTTAAACGTGTACAAATAAATATATATATATAAGAAACTAAATGTACACTACAATTAGGAATATCTTGCTTTAGAATAGATTTTAATAAAAAACTTTATTTCTATTTTTGGAATACACATTAGTGTAAACATTTAATTTCCCATGTAAATGTGTTTTATAAATCTAGTTTTTAATTCACGCCCTGTTTGATATAACAATATATTGTCCTATACAGTTTTCTTATACTACCTGCCCCGTTACAGGATGGGCTTACCTCTTTGTGTTTGTAATATGATATATACTTATTACCTCCTTATTTTCTAATTTTCTGATTTACAAGTATTTATGTTACAGCAGTAATGACATCCATCAAATGTTTACTGTTTTAATAAATATTATTCACATTTAGAACCATCCTTACAAAATAGCTTTAGCGTTACAATATTTATAATGATTTTTTGTACAGACTTAGGAAATAAAAGAGATTGCATTTTTGTTATGTTGTAAAGCAAATACATTTAGTTTTATTAAATTCACCTTGAATGATGATTAACTGCATTCTGTTATTAAGGTAACAAAGGTAAATTCTTAGTCCGCATTGGCGTTCAATATATTCAAGCCAAACTGCAGTTTTTATTGGCAAAAATAGCTGTGCCATATGGGATTTCAGCATTTGGATGAGATTGCATGTGAAATGTTATACAATATTAATGTCCCCTTCTTCTACCTACAAATAAACATTTTTCAAAGAATGACAATTCATTAAAAAGAATACTTAAATATCTTCTTTAATGCATGGGCAGCCCATTTATTTCCACAGATTATTTTCTCTTTAGTGGTCTAATTCAGAGCTGTGCAACTAGCAGAACATAGACCAGATGCAGTAATACTCTTTTTTAATATATTTTTTAAATACCAAAATTGTTGTGGTGTTGGCCAAGTGACTAGCACAATCTGTAGCTGCTGCGTAGTCCAGAGTTAAAGGAGAACTGTCAACCCAACACTATCTTTGAATATAATGATCATTTCATAAAGTTTTGAAAGAAAATGTATTCTGTTAAATTAAGTATATGAAAAAAAAGCAGAAAACTCATTCTTACCTTTAGTATATGACAGTATCATTCAGCTATATATATGCCCTTTGGGTCAGGCAGTGTTTATTCACTAAAAATACCCAATGGCCACTACCAGAATGGAGAAAAACCATCCTGCTGCATAAGGAATCAGTCAGACTGCAAAATCTGGACATTGTTAATGAAATTAATTAACGGACCGAATGAATAAAAATCCTGTGTGGCGCGATATTTAATTATGTACTTGCTATCCAGTCAGCACATTAAAATAGTAAGATAAATTATCAAATACAAATCCTATAGGGGTCAATAAGGCCCCATCCCATATGGGGATCTACCTTTTGGCCACTATTGTGCTAGCCATTGCCCAGTGTCTATAATACGCCCCATCCCAGATGGGGAACTAACCTTTTGGTGCACTCTTGTTCTAAAGGGGGTCCCAAAATATTTATTGCACCAGTTTCCTCACTAATTAGTTCTGCCACTGTCTAAATATGGCTGTCATATAATATAGGTATAAATTGTTTTTTTTAAAATTTACCTTTTTCATTTAACACAGAATCTATCTCATTTCAAAACTTGATATAAGGATTATTATATTTAAAAATAGTGTTAAGATGGGGCGGAGCCAAGCAGGCAAACCGGGCAGACAAACGCATGATGGGCTCAGCAACTGATAGCCCTAAAACAGCGATTTCTATCTGCAATTCAGCCAGAAAAATTGAGGATTGTTGCTCCTACATACCAAGGGTCGCAGAAAAACAAGGGCGGATAGACCCAAGAAGAGCAGAAATATTGAATAATTTCTTTATTAAAGGAACACTATAGTCACCTAAATTACTTGAGCTAAATAAAGCAGTTTTAGTGTATAGATCATTCCCCTGCAATTTCACTGCTCAATTCACTGCCATTTAGGAGTTAAATCACTTTGTTTCTGTTTATGCAGCCCTAACCACACCTCCCCTGGCTATGATTGACAGAGCCTGCATGAAAAAAAAAATGGTTTCACTTTCAAACAGATGTAATTTACCTTAAATAATTGTATCTCAATCTCAAAATTGAACTTTAATCACATACAGGAGGCTCTTGCAGTGTCTAGCAAGCTATTAACATAGCAGGGGATAAGCAAATCTTAATTAAACAGAACTTGCAATAAAGAAAGCCTAAATAGGGCTCTCTTTACAGGAAGTGTTTATGGAAGGCTGTGCAAGTCACATGCAGGGAGGTGTGACTAGGGTTCCTAAACTAAGGGATTTAACTCCTAAATGGCAGAGGATTGAGCAGTGAGGCTGCAGGGGCATGTTCTATACACCAAAACTGCTTCATTAAGCTAAAGTTGTTCAGGTGACTATAGTGTCCCTTTAAGCACATTGCGCTTATGGGCCCAAGATGTTTGCCGACACTGATGGCTACTCCGACTCCTCTGAGGAGATACTACAGAGTAGACTTACTGCCTCCACCACTGTCCTTGACTGTCCCACGGAGCACAGACTTGAAGCCTGTAACAGCTGCTAGTCTGAAGGAGCTACTGAATGCCCTCCAGAAGACAATCCAGGAAGACGTAGTATCGCTCCGTGTTGATCTTTCAGGCATCCGGACATTGCATCAACAATGTCCGGATTTTGCAGTTTGCCTGATCCCGTATGCAGCAGGTTGGTTTTTCTCCATTCGGTTAGGGGCCATTGGGACTTTAGTGAATAAACACTGTCTGACACAAGGGGCATATATATGGCAGAATGATCCTGTCATAACAGCATTAGAGAAATGCTTTGCGCAGATGGAGGGTGCAAGATGCCGCAATAATCTTAAAGAGCATTGGCTATCAAAGGCGATTCCAAATGTAGAGCTCCCACCAGGGGCGGGCTGGGCCGGAGGGCAGGGAGGCAATTGCCCCCGAGGCCGCCCGAAATTCTTTTAGGACCGGCCGCTGCAGGGCCGGCCCTTTAAATGCTGCAGCCGCCTGAGCACTCTGTAAAGAGCCTCAGGCGGCTGCAGCTGCTTTTCCCTCCGTCCCCTCCCCTGTAGCGTGGCCGAGCTGCTCTCCGGTCCGCGGTGGCCGGCCGGAGTGATAGGAAGGTGCACACTGAGTGTGCACTTCCTGTCAGTCCGGCCGGTTACAGGAAACAGAAACTCCTGTTCCGTGCGGAGTTTCTGTTTCCTGTAACCGGCCGGACTGACAGGAAGTGCACACTGAGCGTGCACCTTCCTATCACTCCGTCCGGGCACCGCGGACCGGAGAGCAGCTCGGCCACGCTACAGGGGAGGGGGTAAGAAGAAGGGAGGGGGGGAGTAAGAAGAAGGGAGGGGGGGAGTAAGAAGAAGGGAGGGGGGGAGTAAGAAGAAGGGAGGGGGGAGTAAGAAGAAGGGAGGGGGGGGGGAGTAAGAAGAAGGGGGGGGAGTAAGAAGAAGGGGGGGGAGTAAGAAGAAGGGGGGGAGTAAGAAGAAGGGGGGGAGTAAGAAGAAGGGAGGGGAGAGTAAGAAGAAGGGAGGGGGAGTAAGAGGGGAGGTGGGGGAGTAAGAAGAGGGGAGGTGGGGGAGTAAGAAGAGGGGGGAGTAAGAAGAGGGGGGAGTAAGAAGAGGGGGGAGTAAGAAGAGGGGGGAGTAAGAAGAGGGGAGGGGGAGTAAGAAGAGGGGAGGTGGAGAGGGGGAAGAAGGGGAGGTGAAGAGTAAGAAGAGGGGAGGGGGAGTAAGAAGAAGGGAGGGGGAGTAAGAAGAAGGGAGGGGGAGTAAGAGGGGAGGTGGGGGAGTAAGAGGGGAGGTGGGGGAGTAAGAGGGGAGGTGGGGGAGTAAGAGGGGAGGTGGGGAAGTAAGAAGAGGGGAGGTGGGGGAGTAAGAAGAGGGGAGGGGGAGTAAGAAGAGGGGAGGGGGAAGAAGGGGAGGTGGGGAGTAAGAAGAGGGGAGGGGAGTAAGAAGAAGGGGGAGTAAGAAAGGGGAGGGGGAGTAAGAAAGGGGAGGGGGAGAGTAAGAGGGGAGGGTGGAGTTAGAGGGGAGGGTGGAGTTAGAGGGGAGGGTGGAGTTAGAGGGGAGGGTGGAGTTAGAGGGGAGGGTGGAGTTAGAGGGGAGGGTGGAGTTAGAGGGGAGGGGGGAGTAAGAAGAGGGGAGGGGGGAGTAAGAAGAGGGGAGGGGGACTAAGAAGAAGGGGGAGTAAGAAGAGGGGAGGGGGAGAGTAAGAGGGGAGGGGGAGTAAGAAGAAGGGGGAGTAAGAGGAGGTGGGGAGTAAGAAGAAGGGGGAGTAAGAGGAGGTGGGGAGTAAGAAGAGGTGGGGAGTAAGAAGAGGGGAGGGGGAGAGTAAGAGGGGAGGGGGGCTAAGAGGAGGTGGGGAGTAAGAAGAGGGGAGGCGGACTAAGAGGAGGTGGGGAGTAAGAAGAGGGGAGGGGGAGTAAGAAGAAGGGGGGAGTAAGAAGAGGGGAGGGGAAGTAAGAATAAGGGGGAGTAAGAAGAGGGGAAGGGGGAGTAAGAAGAAGAGGGGAGGGGGAGTAAGAAGAAGAGGGGAGTAAGAAGAAGAGGGGAGGGGGAGTAAGAAGAAGGGGGGAGTAAGAATGAGGGGAGGGGAAGTAAGAATAAGGGGGAGTAAGAAGAGGGGAGGGGGGAGTAAGAAGAGGGGAGGGGGGAGTAAGAAGAGGGGAAGGGGGAGTAAGAAGAGGGGAAGGGGGAGTAAGAAGAGGGGAAGGGGGAGTAAGAAGAAGAGAGGGAGGGGGAGTAAGAAGAGGGAGAGGGGGAATAAGAAGAGGGAGAGGGGGAATAAGAAGAGGGAGAGGGGGAATAAGAAGAGGGGGGAGTAAGAAGGAGGGGAGATAAGAAAAAGGGGGGAGTAAGAAGGAGGGGAGATAAGAAAAAGGGGGGAAGAAGAGGGGGAGGTGGAGTAAGAAGAGGGAGAGGGGGAATAAGAAGAGGGGGAAGGGGAGTAAGAAGAGGGGGAGGGGGAGTAAGAAGAGGGGGGAGTAAGAAGGAGGGGAGATAAGAAAAAGAGAGGGGAGGGGGAGTAAGAAGAGGGAGAGAGGGAATAAGAAGGAGGGGAGATAAGAAAAATAAGGGGGTAAGAAGAAGAAGGGGGGAGTAAGAAAAATAGGGGGGGGTAAGAAGAAGAAGGGGAGATAAGAAAAAGAGGGGGTAAGAAGAAGGGGGAGTAAGAAAAAGAGTGGGGAGTAAGAAGAAGAAGGGGGAGTAAGGAGGAGAGGGGGGAGTAAGAAGGAGAGGGGGAAGTAAGAAGGAGAGGGGGGAGTAAGAAGGAGAGGGGGGAGTAAGAAGGAGAGGGGGGAGTAAGAAGGAGAGGGGGGAGTAAGAAGGAGAGGGGGGAGTAAGAAGGAGAGGGGGAGTAAGAAGGAGAGGGGGAGTAAGAAGAAGAAGGGGGGAGTAAGAAGAAGAAGGGAGTAAGAAGAAGAAGGGGGAGTAAGAAGAAGAAGGGGGAGTAAGAAGAAGAAGGGGGAGTAAGAAGAAGAAGGGGGTAAGAAGAAGAAGGGGGAGTAAGAAGAAGGGGAGATCTGAAAAAGAGGGGGGTAAGAAGAAGGGGGAGTAAGAAGAAGAAGAAGAGGGGGTAAGAAGAAGAAGGGGGAGTAAGAAGAAGGGGAGATAAGAAAAAGAGGGGGTTACGAAGAAGGGGGAGTAAGAAAAAGAGTGGGGAGTAAGAAGAAGAAGGGGGAGTAAGAAGGAGAGGGGGGAGTAAGAAGGGGAGGGGGAGTAAGAAGAGGGGAGGGGGAGAGTAAGAGGGGAGGGTGGAGTTAGAGGGGGGAGTAAGGGGAGGTGGGGAGTAAGAAGAGGGAGGGGGACTAAGAAGAAGGGGGAGTAAGAAGAGGGGAGGGGGAGTAAGAAGAAGGGGGAGTAAGAGGAGGTGGGGAGTAAGAAGAGGTGGGGAGTAAGAAGAGGGGAGGGGGGATTTAGAGGGGAGGGGGGAGTAAGAAGAAGGGGAGATAAGAAAAAGAGGGGGTTAAGAAGAAGGGGGAGTAAGAAAAAGAGTGGGGAGTAAGAAGAAGAAGGGGGGGTAAGAAGGAGAGGGGGAGTAAGAAGAAGAAGGGGGAGTAAGAAGGAGAGGGGGGAGTAAGAAGAAGTAGGAGAGTTAAGAAGAAGAAGAAGGGGGGAGTAAGAAGAAGAAGGGGGGAGTAAGAAGAACACAGGGAGGAGGGGGGTAAGAAGAACACAGGGAGGAGGGGGGTAAGAAGAACACAGGGAGGAGGGGGGTAAGAAGAACACAGGGGGGGTGAGGAGAACACATAGAGGGAGGAGTGAGAAGAACACAGGGAGGGTGGGTGAGTGTGAGAAGAGACCTCTAAGGGAGGGTGGGGGAGAGCTCTAAGGGATAGAAGGGACAGCTCTATAGGACAGGGGGCAAGACAGGGAGCTCTTTCACACTATGCGCATATACACACACACACAATGCATCCCTATACATACACAGAAACACACAATGCATCCCTATACATACACACACAGAAACACAACATGCTTCCCTTACACACAGAGAAACACACAATGCATCCATTACACACACACACAATGCAACCCATACACACAAAGACAATGCATCCTTTGCACACATACACAGAAACAGACAATGCAAACACATGCACACTGCTTTTCTTACATACACACAGAAACACAATGCATCTCTTACACTCAATGCACACACATACAGACACACACCTTGCATCCCTTATGCATACAAACACAGATTCACACAATGCATCCCTTACACACAACCAGAAACACATAATACATCCCTTATACACAAATACACACTGCTTCCACTACACACAAACACACTGCATCACCTGCACAAACTGGTATCCCTATACACTACATACCATAAGCACACATATTAGATCCTCTACAATACCACATAACACATCCCCTACACACTCCACTCCCTGTGAGCGAACTCATGGGTGGGTGGAACATATAAGTGGACTTATGAGTGGGCCTTATGGGCATACTCACCGTCAGGCCCTGGGGCCCAGACCTTGAGCTGTGTAAGGGGCCCCAAAAAATGGAGCTGCTTCCAATTCTCCCAGAACATTGAATTTTGTGACCACAGTTGCAAACAGCCTCCAGAGATCCTGTTCTACACCAGACCAGTGGAGCCAAACTGCAGCCCATCATCATCCTCATCTGGTTGTAAGTAGGCAATCTAGTATATTATTAGTGACACTAATCTATAATTTACCTCACATTAAATGGACACTATAGCTTAATGAAGTGGTTCTGGTGTCTATAGCTGGTCCCTGCAGGCTTTTAAATGTAAACACACACTGTGTGCAGCACTGGCGTTAGTTCATATGGCAAATCATATGGGTGGGGCATTGTGATGTCACATGGGGGGGGGGGGGGGCGGCAAATTTTTATTTTGTCTAGGGCGGCAAAAATCCTTGCACCGGCTCTGATCCTGGGCAGGTGCACCAGTCTACTGGAGACCCACAGGAGGGGAGTGCACTGATTGCACTGCACTCTCCTCCTGCCGAGACCCGTCTTTACCGCAGTGCAAGTGCCCTCTGCCCCTAATTTACAGTGGCTCACACTCACAACAAGCAGGCAGCTGGCTGTCCTGCAAGCATTACATTAAACAGCTGTTCCCCATGCAGGCCACAGGTGGCGCTGTGCTGGGAGAATATGATTACTCTTCACTTCCTCCCAGCCTACAGAGCAGCGCATGGGAGAGAGAGAGGAGGAGGCATGATTTAATCTTACAATAAATCCACTAAGCAAATCTTTATAAATTTGGGGGGGATCAGCTCTGTTTCCACAGTTTATTGGTGTTTACTCTGATGTCTGTATTAATATTGAGGGCTGTCTAAGTAGTTACATCAGTGTGTGTCGGCAGGGCCAGCCGTTGGGGTGTGCAAGCTGTGTGGTCACGCAGGGTGCCATGACAATAGAGGCGCCTGGCGGCCAACACAGCTCACAAGTTCGGTACACCAGCATATTTAATTTAAACGATTCGCTGGTGGTCCACTGGTGTGCACCAGCAGTAGGTGCAGTCAGATCATATCCTCTCCCTCGTGGTTCCGGTGCTTAGTTAGTGAGAGTCAGAGCACAGGCTCAGAGATTCTCAGCCTGCGCTCTGACAACATTGAAAGTCAGAGCCGTGAAGGAGCGGGTATGGCAAAGAGCTACTGATTAGTATAACATCAATATATAGGTGGGCATGGATGGTGAACTGATTTGGTGGTGCAATGGGCCACTTGACTAGTTTTGCCCCCCAGGCCTAAGGCTGCCAGCCCTCCCCTGGCTCCCACACCTCATGAGGAGGCTAGTGGGAGCCCTCCTGTCACCCAAACATGCCAAGATTATCACATTTGAAGGAGTGTTCCTGATCACAAAGCCAAGAGGAGCTCCTGAATTAGCCTCAAGTAATGTACACTTTCACACTATCAGGGACAAAATGGCGGTGCAGAGCACACTGAAGGGGACTTCGCCATACACGTTCGAAAACACGAGACTCTCATTCTTTGCTGATCTCACAGGAGATACCATGTAATGGAGGAAATTCCTGCAGCCCCTCACCACACTGCTCAGAGCCCACGACATCAGCTATCGATGACTGTCACCCCGGATACTTCAAATCCAACAATAAAACTCCACCCACTCGGTACAAAACCTACAGCAAGCGGCTGCCCTGCTGGAAACCTTGGGCCTTCTGCGGGATTCCCTATTACTGCCCACAACGTGAGGGGCCTCTGCAGTGCAGCACCCATGGGACCTGTCCCGTTTAAACCTCAAAAGGCACGCAAAGATGCCTTATCATCAGCTCCTACCTGAAGCACCCGGCACACTCTCTTGATACCAGAACTTTATCTTATATTGAAGTTTACTAATATTTTTTTGTTATTTCATGCATGTGCAGTTCTTAGATTGCTATGCCACACTGTTGGCGGAGCTAGTCTGCAGCCTTGGCCATTCCCAACTCCTGCCTATGTACACTAGTGAGACAAAACCCCTCAGAGAAACCTGGAGGCGTAAAACCACCCTAGGGCTATCAGCCTGACACCTTAAGTTTCTGTACTGTCCCAAACCACTTTGCATAAGAGAACAGGCTATAGCACAAGCAATTTGCCTCAACGGCAGGCCTACGGCACACATAAATATATATATTATTATTGGTATTTATATAGCGCCAGCTTATTCCGCAGCGCTTTAAAATAAAAGGGGAATTTACCAAATGAGACCATAACAAAGTATAAACGGAACAATAGGTAGTTGAGGACCCTGTTCAAACAAGCTTACAGTCTAGAAGTATGGTGGGGTATAAAAACACAATAGGAAGGGTATTGAGAGACAGCAAATAGACATGGTGGGAACGTAGCAAAGCTGGAGGTGAGAGTGGAGTGTGGCCCTATAGGAGAGAGCTAGAGGAAGGTTTGAGAGATAAAAGTTACTCTTGGAGGCCATAAGCATTCCTGAACAGATGGGTTTTGAGGGACTTAGTAAATGATTGAAGACTAGGGGAGAGTCTGACAGGGGTAGGCAGGCTGTTCCAAAGGAAAGGAGCCACCCGTGAGAAGTCTTGCAGGCATGCATTTGCAGTAAGGGTGCGAACAGCAGGAAAGGAGAAGGTCACCAGTACAGTGGAGAGACCGAGAGGGAGCATACCTATGAATCAGTGAAGAAATGTAAAAGGGGCTAGAGTTGGTTAGAGCTTTATAGGTAAGTGTTAGTATTGTAAATTGACACCTGTAGGGGACAGGAAGCCAGTGTAAGGATTGACAGAGGGGTGAGGTGTGAGAGGAGAGACAGATCAGACTGGCAGCAGCATTCACCATAGATTGTAGGGTGGCAGGACGGCTTCTGGGGAGATCAATTAGAAGAGAATTACTAGAGCACGAACAAGCTCCTTGGCAGCATCTTGCGAAAGAAAGGGGCGTATGTGGTCAATGTTTTTAAGTTGGAATCAACAGTTTCAGCAAGTGACACCAAGACAGCGAGCTTGAAAGGATGGGGTGAGGCAGGTACAGTCAACCTGCAGAGAGAGTGAAGGAGGAGGATCAGTGTTAGGAGGAGGAAAAATAAAATCAGTTTTAGAGAGATTGAGTTTCAGAAAGCGGGAGAAAATCCAATTTAGAGATAGAAGAAAGGCAATTGGTGACACGTTGTAGGGCAGCAAGGGAGAGGTCAGGAGAGGGGAGATATATTTGGGTGTCGTCAGCGTACAGGTGGTAGTGGAATCTAAATGAACTGAGTTTGCCAAGATAATCAGTATAGAGAGAGATCAAAAGGCGACCAAGAACTGAACCTTGAGAGGCAGTATAGAGAGAGAACAAGAGGGGACCAAGAACTGAACCTTGAGGGTCTCCGACAGACAGGACAAGGAGAGGAGGTGTTGTTGGAAAAAGAAACACTAAAGGAGCATTGGGAGAGATAGGAGAACCATGAGAGTGCTGTGTCACAGAGACCAAGAGATTAAAGAGTTAGGAGAAGGAAGCCATAATCAGTGTCAAAAGCAACATAGAGGTCAAGAAGAATTAGTATGGAGTAGTGGCCTTTGGATTTGGCTGTGATTAGGTCATTTGTAACTTTAATAAGAGCAGTCTCAGTAGAGTGGAGGAGCGAAAGCCAGATTGAAGAGGATCGAGGAGGGAGTTGGAATTTAGGAAGTGAGTCATACGAGTAAAGACAAGCTTTTCTAGAAGCTTTCAGTAAAAAGGAAGCAGCGATATGGCACGATAGTTGGAAATGGAATACGGGTCTAGGGATGGCTTTTTTAGGATGGGAGGACAGTAGCATGCTTAAGAGGAGCAGGGACAACACCAAATGAAAGAGAGCAGTTTAGGATGTGTGTTAAGGATGGTAGAAGACATGGGGTGAGAGCTCTGATGAGATGGGGAGGTACTGGATCAAGCGGACAGGTGGGGAGAGGAGAAGCGTAGCCACCTTCTGTTCAGTAGCTGGAGGAAAGTCTTGGAGGGTAGTGATGGTATGGTCCAAGTTAGGTTGAGATAGGGAGGGGAGAATAATTAATTCCTAAACCGTTTAATCTTGTCAGTAAAGTAACATGCAAAGCTATCGGCTGAAAGATTAGTTTGTGGGGTGGCCACAGCAGGGCAAAGAAGAGAGTTAAAAGTATTAAAGAGATGCCTAGGATTAGGCATCTTGGGAGCATGAACTAATGAGAAAAAAAAAGTAGGACTGTTTAGTAAGGGTGAGGGCTGCACTGTATGAGCGCAAGACAAATTTATAGTGTAGAAAGTCTGACAAGTTACGAGACTTCCTCCGGCAGCATTCAGCTGAACGGGAGCATCTCTGCAGGTAGTGGGTTGACTTAGTGTGCCACAATTGGACGCGCACCGTCCTTGAGGAGCGTGCTTGGTGTGGAGCTGCAGCGTCAAGGGCAGAGGTGAGGGTAGCATTATATGAGGAGGTAGCCAGAGATGGAAAGGACAAGGTAGGGATAGATGAGAGTTTGGAATGGAGATCAGCTGAGAGCTGCTTGGAGGTCAAGAGTATTCAGATTCCTCCTGAGTTGCAGGTGGGGGTCTGATAGAGGAAATGGAGTATTACAGAGATTGGAGACTTAGCATGCATTTGAAAAAATAAGATCTAGGGTATTGCCCGCTACAGGTGTGGGAGAATTAGCCCATTGCGATAGCACAATGGGTGAGGTAATTGAAATACGTTTTGAGGCTACTGAGAACAAAGGCGGGCATGTCGAAATCCCCTAGAATTAGGGATGGAATATTGCTTGAAAGGAAGTAAGGAAGCAAGGCAGCAAAATGGTAAAGGAAGAGATGAGGAAAACCTGGGGGCCGATAAATAACTGCAATGTTTACAGATATGGGTTTGTATAAGTGAATTGAGTGAATTTCAAAGAAGGAGAAAGATATACAGTCTCTCACAAGAGTGCGTACACGCCTCACATTTTGTAAATATTTTATTATATATTTTCACTGTAAAGTGGTAAGTGTACAGCCTGTATAACAGTGTAAATTTGCTGTCCCCTCAAAATAACTCAAAACGCAGCTTTTGTTGCCAACGGTTTAGACATTAATGGTTGTGTGTTTAGTTATTTTGAGGGGACAGCAAATTTACACTGTTATACAGGCTGTACACTATCTACTTTACATTGTAGCAGTGTCATTTCTTCAGTGTTGTCACATGAAAAGATATAAAATTTATACAAAAATGTGAGGGGTCTACTCACTTTTGTGAAATGCTGTATAAATATATGTATAGAGAGAGAGATTTTAATGTGAAAAACAAAATATTTTAAAAAGTGTATCCAAAAATATGAAACCATTTTAAAAGCTTATCCAAAAATGTTACATCAAGGTCTTAATTGGAATAAATTTGACAGGATTAACTTGCTACATAAATTTAATCGCTGTGCAAAGCAACAGGAATTCTGAAGTGGTTTATGCTGAACTGGAAATTTCAGAGAATTAAATCATTTGAATAATTTGAAACACGATGACTCACCGCTGAAAATGAATTTGTGGCCTTTTCGGTTTGTCAAAACTGTGTATTTAAATAACTGAAATATGTTGGATGCAAAAAGTGTAACAAAACATAGAAGAAATTAAATTAATCCAGGTATCAATGGGTTAAAATAAAAACTCAGCTGAAGTTGGAGGAAAGAGCCTGTTTATTTGAGCATCTGTATATAGAGTAGCTGGTGTATGTGCAGGAAGGGGCAGTGGAAGTGGATTGTTCTCTTAACAATAGCATTAGTCCTTTGCTCCATCCTGAGGGGATTTAGCATTAAATTTTTCTTTGAGTCTCGTCCACATTCCCTTTTTCATCTCTTCCATCTGTTTTAGACTGTCTGTCATCAGAAAAAAGAATGTTATTTACCATTATTTATAAAAGCCCATTCGCAAACTTTTTCTACAAAACTACACAAATAAATAAGTAAAACATATAATAATAGGTATAGGAGACGGTGTATCTTTTTTAAAGCTTGGATAATGTCAGCATCAGTGGAGGCTCATACAGTACCCCAACAGGTTTTATGTCGGGAAAACACTTATTTGCAGTAGTTTAAATACACTAGGATACTTTTTTTTGGAGTGGAGGGTGGTAAGCCAAAAAAAAAGATGGGACAAAAATTTAAAAAGTCAATTTAATTCTGTAATAGGTTTCAGTTCTGTAGGGCTGATCCCAACTCATTGGAAACACTTACTTGAGTGTAGCAAGGCATGTACAAAAATGGGGTTTGTTGAAATCTTCCGTGTCAGCAGGTTTTGCACATGCCTAGTGTCCTTTAAGAAGGAATTTCCATTGAGTTCAAATTAGGGCGGCTGAGCCTAGAAGTGGAGACATGCTAGTGTCCTCTCTATTCAGGGGCCACCATTGGCTGATAATACTAGGAGGTGGGGTTACAGTGCCAACAAGAGAGAGGAGGAAGAACCATTCTTGGAAGTAACACGGAAAGAGCAGAGCCGCCCCTGCCAAGTGTATAATATTTATTTTTTTTCTCATCCGATAGCCCTAGTGCCAAAGGGCTAATTAAGCAAGTGAATTTACATATATTATATCTATCCAGGGAAGCCCGGTGGTGACAAAGGGAGAGGAACATTTATTACACAGAGCACTGTGCTGCCAGTCACTAATAGTTTTAATAACTCCTATTGCACATATCCTTATTTATATCTTATTTAAAGTGCTCAGTCACTGTACAGCTGAAACCTGAGGCAATCATGCTGTGGCTAGTTAAAAAGGTGTAAAGCAATAATAATTGTTGATTCTAGTAACCATGTCAGCTACTTCTTGCTCCTTATTACCACTGCAGATGAATTATATTGCCAACTGCAAATGTAAAAAGTAGTCTATCCGTGTTCTCTTGTTTTAATCCTTGCACACTGTGTGTTGAGTGCTAATAGTGAGTCCGGAGTAGCAGATATGGTTGCCAACAATGAGTCAGGAGTAGCTGACATGGTTGGAGTCTATCAGTACCCTGCTGCTTTAACCATATCCAGAATGTGTGTTGAAAGCTTATAGAGTAGCTTTACTATTTTTCATAATAGCAGCCATATTTAATAGAAAGCAAAAGTTATTAAAAGCACTACTTAAGATGAGATCATGCAAGGGAGAGCTGAGAGGTGGCTATGAAGACAGGAAGAGAGAGAGCTAAAGCATTATACAGAGACATGCACTGTGTGGGAATCTCTGTATTGCAGCTCTATGTGATCCATCGCAGTGACCCTGGCTGTGTGGGATAGTTATGTTATCTCCTTACTGTGTCAGCTCTGTGTGTTTTTTCTCTGTATTTTATACAGCTCTACCTGTTGTATGGGTATCTATGTAGGCTACCCAGCTCTGTGTATGCCTAGCTCTGTGTATTATATACCTATTTTTTTTTTTAGCTCTGCTTGTGGTATGGTTATCTCTGTATTGTACTCAGCTCTATGTATTTTATAGATATCTTAATGCTGTATCCAGCTTGTTTTATTGTATGAACATATCTTTATTGTGCTCACCTCTCTGTACTGTATAGGGAGAGGTAAAATTCTAGCGGAGGAATTTGGTGCCCTACTATCTTAAAGCTTTACCAGCCGCTGCTGGTCAGCATTATCAAATAACACAGAGAACTCAGCAAGCTATACTTGATGTAATGTAAAGAAAAAACAATGGTTGCACGCCACCATGTGTGTACCATTGTCCCCACCTGTGTCTCACACCTCCAGCATTTGTTGGTCGATCATTGGGGCCATATTTTTTGTATTGTATCCGGTACTAAGTACCAGCGGTACAGAGGTTCAATGTTCGTGCATATTTTTTAAAATACTGAGAACATTCAGTGTGTTTCAGTTATATGAGTTGTTGGTCGTCTGCTCCCAAGCGGTCTCCAGTTTTTTGGGTTTTTTTTATCATCCCAAAAACCCTTTCAAGAGGTTATTTAGCTTTGACTCAATCACGATTTTCTTCAAAATAATGATGAGTGGAAATGATTGGTAAACTGGTTGTAGGCATATCAGAGCTCCTATTAGCCTATCCATAAGCTCTGTTCACAGTTCAGTGATATTTCAATATACTGACCGTAAGGAGGGGAGAGAAGTGCACAGACACAAGCTGGATAGGCTTTGGATGGCAAGGGGCAGTCTAATACCTGTTATTTTTACAAATCAATTCAGTGACAGGGCAGTCTGCGCCAAAACCTATGCAATTGAAATTGTTATACATGCTTAGAGAGACCCTTTAATAAAAACGTTCTATTTGGCAACCAAAATTTTATTATTTCATGTTGTTTATACATGTGAATGTGATATGTATGGAATACTTTTGTTGACCCCTTAAGGACTAAGCCAAATGTACACGTTGTGAACAAAACAAAACGTAAACAAAACCTGGCATTTGCGCTATATGTCTGTCCAACCGTAATTCACCTCTTTCATATTAAATGCACCTCCCCTTATTATAAATCATTTTATTCAGGGGAAATGGGGCTTTCATTTAATATCAAATATTTAGCTATGAAACATATTTTAATATGAAAAAAATGAGAGAAAATAAGATGTATTTTTATTTTTTTAGTTCTACATGACATTTTAACTGTCAATGTCATAATACTGTTTGCTTTTACTGCAATAAAATACACATATTTGTATTCAGCAAAGTCTCATGTGTAAAACAGTACCCCCTATGTACAGGTTTTATAGTGTTTTAGGAAGTTACAGGGTCAAATAGAGCACGTTACATTTGAAATTTAAATTCGACAGATTGGTTACGTTGCCTTTGAGACTGTATAGTAGCCCAGTAATTAAATTTACACCCATAATGGCATACCATTTGCAATAGTAGACAGCCCAAGGTATTGCAAATGGGGTATGTCCAGTCTTTTTTAGTAGCCATTTGGTCACAAACACTGGCCAAATTAGCATTAGTATTTGTTTGAGTGTGAAAAATGCAAAACACGCCAATTTTGGCCAGTGTTTGTGACTAAGTGGCTACTAAAAAAGACTGGACATACCCCATTTGCAATACCTTGGGTTGTCTACTATTGCAAATGGTATGCCATCATAGGGGTAATTTTCATTCTTGGGCTACCATAGGGTCTCAAAGGCAACGTAACCAATCTGGCGAATTCTAATGTGAACAAAATGAAACACAAGCCTTATATTTGACGCTGTAACTTTTGAAAACACCATAAAACCTGTACATGAGGGGTACTGTTGTACTCAGGAGACTTCGCTGAACACAAATATTTATGTTTCAAAACAGTAAAAAGTATCACAGCAATAATATTGTCTGTGTAAGTGCTGTTTGTGCGTGAAAAATGCAAAAAACTTCACTTTTACTGGCGATATCATCGTTGTAATACATTTTACTGTTTTGAAACACTAATATTTGTGTTCAGCGAAGTCTCTTGGAAAGTTATAGGGTTAAATATAGTGCTAGCAAATTAAATTCCCTATACTTTCGGCATGGGTTGTCAGCCAGGTCCCGCTAATTGTAATTAATTAAGATAACTAATTATGTAAAAATATTACATAAATATATATGTAGAATTAATATATATTATATATAGTGATAATGATCTAAGTATATATATATATATATATATATATATATATATATATATATATATATATATTTTTTTTTTACACTTATTTAATTTATTTTATTTTATTTCCAGCCAGCAGGGGTACTAACTGTCAATGCACCAGGCAGCTAACCCAGCCATGTGATAGTGAGGTCCTCGCAAGGACCTCACTCTCACATGGCCGGGGGGTAGGGGGCTGCAGGACGTCGGATGTGCCGCGGGGGACTCCCTGGAAGTCCCCCCAACCGCGATAAGTAAAAAAAAACTGAGGGTGTACTATTACGACCTGCGGCGTTTAGAGCAGCTTAGAATAAGGCGTAATAGTACACCCTCCGGTTTTAAGGGGTTAAATGTAGTATTGTAAATATTTAGGATCAGGATCAACAGCAAAAAACATATGTGAGGAAGGCTGAACTTGATGGACGCAAGTCTCTTTTCAGCTATGTAACTATGTAACTATGATTAAAGGAACACTCCATTAAAAAAATATTAATTTTTTTTTTATTCTTTCCTTTTTTAACAATTTCATAGATATACCTCCAAAGAAAACATGTACGTGTTTGTGATGCACGTTTTCTTTGGGGATATACAAAAGTAGCTTGAAAAAGCTACAGACCTGCTGCTCTGCAAACCCACAGACCTGCAAGTCCTCCCTCTTTCTCAACGAGAAGCCTATGTGTTCGCGATTTTTATGCTTCTCAATGAGCTATAATGCTGCTCCTGGCAGCCTGGCATTAGCCCAGTGTGTCTGCGACTTCTGTTAGCCCTCTTGAGCTTACAGATACAAAATAAAACCTAATGTCCCTAATTATAAAAGTGCCAATTGCTATTGAAATCTGAACTTTTATAGATGGTCACAAATATGAAAGACTCCAGACACAAAGCATTTCAACAAGCTGTGTGTCTGGAGTATTTCTTTAACCCTTTAAAGGACCAAACTTCTGGAATAAAAGGGAAACATGACATGTCACACATGTCATGTGTCCTTAAGGGGTTTAAGGGATACTGTAGTGCCAGGAACACAAAGCTGTATTCCTGGCACTACCGATCCATCAGCCTCTCCCCTCCCTCGCACCCCCCACCACTCCCCCGGTAAATAAAGGGTTAAAAACTTTTCTAGTCGTAGCTCCACATCCTCCTCCTTCCCACGATGAGCGGGGTCTAATGCGCACATTAGGCTTCCCCATAGGAAAGCACTGAATCAATTTATGTGGAAAAATCTGACACTGGAGGTCCTCATGCAGAGCGTGAGGACGTCCAGCGTCAGATAATGAACCAAAAGTCAGTTACGATTGCGGAAGCGCCCCCAGTGGCTGTCTGGTAGACAGCCAATGAGGGCAGACTTCGTGCTGCAATGTAAACATTGCAGTTTCTCTGGAACTGCATTGTTTACATTGCAGCACTAGGTGCAAAAGGGACACAGCACCCAGACGAGTTCAATGAGCTGAAGTGGTCTGGGTGCCTACAGTGTCCCTTAAAGCATCTTGATTTATGAAAGTGCCACTATAACAATATAAAAGAAATTCCCAAATTATTATTACAATTCAGGTTGCATAATTTCTTTTTTTAACCACAATAGTTTTGCAAACTTAAAAAACTGCATCAAGATTAACCAACTAATGTATGATTTATATTTAATAAAAGCTCTGTCAAGTTCTAGACATATTTTGGTGGCATCGCAGCTAGGTATGCAGTGACCAGGAGTTGCAAGAGTAGCTCCTTTGCGGGTGACACCATCTCTATCTGGGAGGTTTCTTCAGCTCCTGGCGCTTCATGTGCCAGGAGCTCATGTCAATGCTGTATTCTCGTGAATGCATGAGTACAACACTGATATCTAGAAAGGATCCCGCAAGACTGCAGGAGCAACCATAGTTTTTATCTTGCATTAGCGAGACAAGGCCTTAACGCCACACCAGTTACTAGTGACAGCTGGGGGAACTGACAAAACGGCGAAGAAAAGTACATAAGACAAAGTAGTCCCTACAAAATATTTAAAAATATGCCTAAACAGTCTTACCTGTGGCCAGCACCATACGATATTCCTCGGCTGTGACCTCTGTAAAGCTTGTATCTTGAATCCGTGGGTACTTAGAGAGAAGTTGAAAACTTAATATGGCAGCTCTTGTTACAATGCAATATGTTGAAAAACAAATATATTGAGGCATGGAGGCCTTTATGTGGCTTTAAACAACATGAAAGCTCCATCTGGTGGCTATTGGTGTGAAAAAGTTGCAGGTTTGTTTCTCATATTTTGGAATTACTGATTTAATGTTGCATTTATCATGCTTAATTTACTGTAATCTTGAAACTAAATGTGAAACAAAGAGCTATCAAAAGTGCAATCCTACACAGTACATGTTATTGTGTGTATACACAGGTTTGCTGAATGGCTTTATTGATTTAGCTGAATAATGGAGGCAAAGGTTAATTCAGGGTGTAATGATTTCTGTTAGTATAGAAATAGCAAAGATGTTGAGAGTAAGCATTATTTGTTAGGAGGTGGAAGGCTAGGAGATGAATGCTCAGTCTCAATCATAAAAGTGTATAGAAAAACAGAAATATATAAGATGGTATCAACCACGGACAAATTCTTCCTTCCTATAATTACGGTACATATCATTACACACTCAATGTAAACACCACAAAACTGAATATAAGATTAAGAATGTACAAAAGCAGAAAAACCATATATGGTACATCGGATCCTACATGAGACAAAAATACATATACAATACATTCATATACAATACAAATAAAATCAAAATCTAGTAGAAAATCTATAGCATTTATTAAGCTGAGACAGATATGCAAAAGCACACCCAAGTCAAACAAATTCAACATGACATCTAACATTGCTGCTACGTGCATGTATCTCCAGTAGTGAATGTGCAATGCTCATCTAGAGGCAAACCTCACTACATATGTAGCAGTTCACTACAGCTGCATGAAGTTCTGTGAGGGTTAAAGGAACACTGCATGTTTTTTCAATTTTAGATGGTGTCTTCCAAAATATATGTTATTTATCCCCTCCTAGAAGGGACTGCCTTCTTGCAACAAATCTGCTCTGCCCAGCCAAACCAAGTGCTTCTCATTGGAAAATAGGGCAATTGCACAGCTATTGCTGGCATCTCCTCATAGAAAAGCTCAAAACCAATGATTCTTTAGGACAGTTGTTCCCAAACTTTTTTCACTTGAGTACCTCTTGGCATCCAATTCCCATAAATTGTATACCTCCTATTAACAAAATGTTTGTAATTAATATAGCTGCATTTATTTCAAATTTATACGTTTTTCTCTACCCTAGGCTCTACCTGCTTCTCCTCTACCCCAGGCTCTCCCAGTTTATCCTCTGACTCAGGCTCTCCCTGTTTCTCTTCTGCCCTAGGCTCCCTCTGCTACTCCTCTGCCCCAGACACACACACTGTCACACATGCAGATACACAAACAAACACAGACACACATATAGATACAGATACACAGATGCAAACACTGACACACATGCATACACACACACACACACACACACACTGACATACAGACACACAGATACACAAACATACAGATAAAAACACTGACATACATACACAGACACAAAAACATACATAGATACATACCCTAACACACATACAGATACAGACACAAAACACTGACACACATGCAGATATACAGACACACAGACACACATACAGGTACACAGATACATACCCTGACACAAAGATACATACTCTGATACACATGCAGACACACACATACAGACACTGACACACAGATACATACTCTGACACACAGGCATACCGATACAGACACTGGCACACATGCAGATAAAGACATACAAATACAATGTATCTGTGTGCAGTGGCGTACATACCGCGGTCACTCCAGGGGGCCCGACCGCCCTGCGGACCCCTGCGACCGGGTACGAGCCGCCATGTTTTGCGGCCACGGCAGTTTGCCGTTCAAGAGGTCCATCGGGTGGCCCATGCTGTTAGGGCCGCCCGATGGAGATGGATTTCCAGCAAACTCAGACAGTAAACGGTGCAAATTTCAATTAAAACTGGACAAATAGAGGTGTTCTAAATCTGTTGACTGGTATTTGAGTACTAGAGTGTTAAGGTCAGCTCAGAAAAAAATGCATCTCTGTTGCCCTTCTAGTCTTTAAATTATACATATCTTATTGAAGTATAATTTTATATACACCGTAATCCTCAAATCATCTCTATTCACTTAGAGTATAGCTTTGTACTATAAATTATGTACATCAGAAAAGAATAATCAAACGGTAAGAAATGAGCTACAGAAGCAACTATATCAAAGACATGCATATCTTGTCAAAATAGTTTAAAAAGAGTGATGTACAGGGACAGTACTCCTGTAACCTGTGCATTTATTTGACAGTAGTTAAGGACAAGGTCACCCATTTATACTTGGGGGGGGGGGGGGGGGGGGGGAGGAGGACAAAAGACATTTAGAATACATCAGAGGAATGGGTTATTTATAGAAAGACAAATAAAGATTTTGAATGTTCTGTATTACATTATGTTGCTCTGTGTCATCTGCAAACATGATTTTAAATGCACTTTGAATTTTTTTAATAATCACATTAATCCTGAAAAAAAGGCCCACAGATGCTCCAATTACCACTTTTGTCCAACCTGAAAATGATTCATTAACTACTTATTGTACTTTATCTTTAAGTCAATTTTCAATTTGCGATCAAGAATTTTCACCTAAAATAAACAATTTTTTTGCTCACAGTAACCTTTTTGTTTGGAACCGCATCAAACACATTAGTATATCACATATTTAGAAACACTTATCTATACTTCTATACAGAATGCAATTAAAGTGGCACTGTTACTTGTGAAGTCTTTACATTTGTTGTGCTATGTCCACTTGTACCGTGGTGCCCAGAAGAGGGAGCAGTGACAAGTACAGTTTCCACACACCCATTCCTCTTCAGCTATGACCCTTAATCTTCCAGGTGTCAGAGTACAACACTGGGATCTAGGGCAGATCCCCCCAAGACTGTGGGACCTTACATATATATTCTTGCGGGTGCATAATAAGACATTACAGATGGCACCTATTGCAAATTGCAAGCAAAGATGCATGGCTCCATCAGCCATCCCAAAAAATGGCAGGATTTGGAAGCACGACCCACTGCCACATTTTGCCAGAAATGTGGATCCTACAGGAGACAAAAATAAGGTTTTACAGGAGGCAAATTTCTACAACTGTATCTCTCATAACAGGCTATTCAGGTCCAGTTCATGTAAAACAAGAATCCTGGAAGAACAGTAATTATTTTACTACTATAGCAAGTTCCCTTAGTAAATACACTTAAATAAATACCAACTGGCCCTGGGATTTCAGTTGTTGGAATGCCTGTTCACACTCTGGGGCCCAGACTACTATTTTAGGGAGATTTTTGCAGGTTAGATCGGTGAGTGGTTTGGCCAGGGTGCTGTAATCGGGCACAAATTTACGGTAGTACACTGCGGTACCTAGAAAGGCTAGGACTTGGGTTTTAGTACGTGGGAACCCAGTTGGCCACTTGGCTACTACCTCTATCTTGGCGGGTTTAGGTTTTTGTTGGCCGCTTCCTACTCAGTGTCCCAGGTATTGGACCTCCGCCATTCCTATATGGCACTTACTGGGCTTAAGGGTTAACCCTGCCTCCCGAATACGGTCTAGTACGGCTCCTATGTGGGTCAAATGTTCGTCCAGGAGTGGCTGAAAATAGCTATATCGTCTAAGTAGGCGCAAGCGTACTCCTGGAACCCATCTAATAGCCGATCCACCATCCTCTGAAAGGTAGCCGGAGTGTTTTTCATCCCGAATGGCATGACCTTAAACTGGTACAGGCCAAACAGGGTGACAAAGCCTGGAGGTTGGTATGCACCGACTGAGTCAAAGCCTCCAGGTGCTCCCTAAACTCTAGCACGTATGGGAAATAGGGATACCGTTAGAGGCTACTCCTCCCACCCAGTGTTCCCTAATGAGATCCAAGGGGCTCCTCCCGAACAATAATTTGAAAGGGGAGAACCCGGTGGACTCTTGGGGAACCTCCCTATAAGCAAATAGTAAGTGGGGTAAAAACCATTTCCAGTCCCTTTGAGTGTCTATGAACGTACGGATCATCTATTTAAGTGTCCCGTAAAATCGCTCACAGAGACCGTTGGACTGGGGGTGGTAAGCGGAGTTTAGGATAGGTTTTATCCCACATACCTTCGAGGGTTGGTAGGTGACCTCTGCAGTAAACTGGGTGCCCCTATCCAAAATAATCTCCTGGGGAAATCCCATGCGGGAGAAGATTCGCATTAGGGCATCCGCTATGGGCATCTCTGCATGTACATTGGTCAGCGCCACCGCGTCTGGATATCTAGTGGTGTAGTCCACTACGGTCAAGATGTACTTCTTGCCGGAGGGACTAGGCTTAGCTAGGGGTCCTATTAAATCAATGGCCACCCTACTAAAGGGCTCTTCAATTATGGGTAGGGTACAGAGTTTTGCTTTATAGCGGTCCCCTCGCTTCCCTACACTATTGTCTAATGAGATACCTGGCCAGAAGAAGTTCTGTGTCAGCCGATGTTTAGTTCGGCTGATCCCTAAATGCCCTGATAACGGTATATCACGTGCAATGCGCAGCAAGTCCTGTCTATATTTGCGGGGTATTAACTGTTTAGTGGGCATGGGGATGGACCCAACTATTACTTTCTCTGCGTAGTGGTATAGTAAACCTTTGTCCCAGGCATATCTCTCTCCCTCCAGACCACCTTGGTCCTTGTCTATTCTATCCTTATACACCTGCAGGGAGGGATCTAGGGCTACCTCTCTGCCAAATTCTAAGGGTGCATCCCAGGGAAGAACAGCGGGGTTGTGGGGCAGATTGCTTACCCGAGCCTCAGAGTGATTGGATGGAGCCATGGTGCGGGCCTGCTGCCGGGTAATAACAGGGTAGGCTTCCTGGATGGTGGGTTGAGGGACAAAAGCGGAAGTGAGCCCCTCAAGTCGTTGCCAAAAATAACATCAGCTGGCAAATCCTCCATGATCCCCACCTCCACAGTCCCATGCCCCGCTCCCCAATCAAAATGTACCTTGGCAGTGGGGACTTTGTCAATTGCTCCCCCTGCCACTCGTTTGGACACACAGTCTCCAGTGATAGCGTCCTTTGGAACAAGATGATTCCGGACCAAAGTCAAGGTGGCCCCAGAGTCACGTAACCCCTGTACACTCTTCCCCTCCATGTGTACCACCTGGCGGTGCCCCTGTCGGTTATCCGAGGCGGCTTGTATGGGGTTGACCTCGTGTAGGGCCCCCAGTGGCTCTTCTACCAGTGTAGCCATAGTGTGCGGGACAGAAGATTCCCTCTGGTACTAATGTACCGCAGCTCTGCTACTGGGGGGGTGGGCCTTGGTTATGCCAGTTTTGCTGATTTCTGTTCCGTGGGCAGTCCTTTTGAGTATATGCCCCTGCTGGTTGCAGGTGTGGCAGCGGATCTGCGGCCGAGTATTGTACCTCGGAGGGGAATGGTTATTGCTTACCCCTGGTCATGGGTGTACCGAAGTGGTAACTGCTGGGAGAGGCGCTGCAGACCCGTATGCGGCTCGGTGCTTTGATCGTTGGCATTGCCTGGTGTCCTGGAATTCGCCAGCCAGTTTGGCTGCCTCTTGTAGCGTACAGGGTTTACGGTCTCGTAACCAATCTGCAGGCCTGTCGTCAGCCCGTTGAAGAACTGTTCCAATACGATTAACTGAAACAGATCTTCTAGGGTCGTGGCTTGTGTTGCTTCCAGCCATCCCTTGGCGGCTCGCTGTAATCGGTGAGCCCATTCCGTCTGAGAGACTTTCTCCTGTTTTTTTTAAGATCTCGAAATTTGACTCTGTATGCCTCTGAGGTGATGGCATAACGAGCTAAGATGGCTTGCTTGACCTTCGGATAGTCCCCACTGTCCTCGTCTGGGACTGCGCGGCACGCCTCTGCTGCGCGGCCAGATAATCTGCCGGCAAGCAGGGGTACCTGGTCTGCTGGGCTGATGTCATGCAGCTGGCACAGCCTTTCGAAGTCCTGCAGGTATTCGTCGATATCGCCTTCTGCTTCGGTGTAAGTCTTAAATGCTTGGTAGGGGATAATGGCTTTCCCCTGGAGAATGCTGGATGGAGCTGGGGACCCTTCCCTGGACCGCTGGTCTGCTTGTTGCCTGGCCATGAGGTATTCGTGCACATCTGCCATCAGTCTGTCCACAGTTTCTGTGGGTGGTGTTTCTGGATAAAATGCCAACCTACTCCTGAGCTCTTTTTTGAATTCCGTTTGCGCTCTATCCAGTGGAGGCACTGCATGAGTTGCTCTGTCTCCCTCCATGAGTTCGGCAATAAGGGCAGCTTTCGTCTTGTTGCTGGCTATTTTTCCCCTTGCCTCCAATAGTGCCTTTAATGTGGTTCGCTTCAATGTTGCATAGTTCGTCTCCATTCACCGTCCGTTTGTATAGGTTAACATATTCCCGAACTCCGGTTTTATCCGAATGGTTGTTTTACCAAACCGCTGCTTTTCTCTTCCTCGTTCGTATAAATAACTCCCGAACGCTGCTTTGCTGTGAGGTTTGAATCCCGTCGCTTGCCACCAATTGTAGCGGAGTAGTAGGTTAATCCACGATATCTCCGCTGGTAGTCAGGATACAGCATACAAAAAATACAGGTAGCGTAGTAATAATACCTTATTCCCAAGAACTAGACGACACATAGTTTGGGAGTCAACTGAGCTTTTATTCCAAGGTCACTGTATTTATACAAGTCCCCATGCAAGGGTTTTCCTTACTAACATTGCAGGGGTTTTACTCGAGTGGGCTTTGTAGGAAACGTAACTTTACAGACTATTTCCCATCATACATTGCTGTACTGGAGAGATGATGACGCACGGATACCCTG
Source organism: Pelobates fuscus (assembly GCF_036172605.1). Taxonomy (NCBI): domain Eukaryota; kingdom Metazoa; phylum Chordata; class Amphibia; order Anura; family Pelobatidae; genus Pelobates; species Pelobates fuscus. The sequence continues at coordinate 180,221,703 of NC_086317.1, read as the reverse complement.
TTAATTACATTATCTCTCCGTACAGCAAAATACACCATTTAACATTAAATTCTATAAGTCATGTAATTTTACTCAGAATTAGCCGAATGACCCCTCATTGATTGGCTGGGATCTGAGCGCACCATCTGGCAAAATACCGCTCAGATCCATTCACTAGAATAACAAAACCATTTGAATGAAGGGTTCATTCATACGAACACACATTACAATATACAGTGGAAAATGGGCTGGTGAAACAGAAGCATTTGTGAGTTTTAGAGTTTGTCGAACGTTGTCTTATTTGCACGACTGAACAATTTAACTGAATTAACAAATTTAAACGAAAGACATGGAAGTCCAGTGGTGATCGTGCAGTTGAGTAGCCGATTTTAGTTCCAGGCACTCGACGACCAATCACCGCTGGGCTTTCGTGAGCAAAGATGGCCGCCGCCACGTGTTTGGTTTTACGAACGGCAGCCACCAGCAAAACCATTATCTGCAGTTACAATGTTGCTATTTTGTTAATGGAAGACACACGCCTCCCTTGTGTGGTCTCCCATTCGGTAGTTTTGTTCGTTTCACAAACTGTGGATTCTAATACTGTTCGTGAAACTACTATAGGAATGCTTGCGGTTTTCGTGCCGCTAGCATACGAATGCTTTTCACTTCAGACAAAAGAAAAGACAATAGCAAAATACGTATTCACCCAGTCCTTAGTGTCCCGAAGTGGCGAGGTTTGCCACACTCAGAAAATGACCTACAACAAACTACCAGTAGTATTGCAACATATAACAAAACTTGTGCATTGTCGTATGATGTGTGGCTTCTTTCTTTTTCTGTAAAACCCAAAAAAATTACTAAATAAATAATTTATAAAAAATAAAATGTGGAACATAATGTGTCAAACAAAATTAGCAAGATAGTGCCCTCCTTTCAAGTACCTTCTCTCTGTAGAAGTTGCTGTTTATCCTACTTAGGCTGTCAAACATATGATCACAACTCTCTGGATCCTGGACCTGTAGAAACAAATAAAAAAAAGTAACAAAACTCAGAGTAGAGAGGAAGAGAAAAATAGTTTGGCTAAAGATTCAAATGAGAGCGGCACGGTCATGCTGGACTTCCCTTTCCCCAATCGATTCCTCTTCTCTCCCTCTGTCAGGATCTGTTCTTAATTTCTTCCCATCTGCTCTCGTTTTCTTTAAAACATAAAACAAAGTAGGGACTACTTTGTCTTATGGAGGTTTCCTACGCCTGACCAGCGGAGGAGCAAAGTGTGCTTCGTTTCCGGTGTGATCAAAGCAATTTTCCCACAATTCTCCCCTTTGATCCGTGATCTCGCGATGCTTCCTGTCAGTATTCCCGAACGTCCGGTCATTTAGACAGAACGCCGGCGAAACTACCGCATTTCGTCCTAACAGAATAAGAACAGTTTGTTAATTTATGTTAGGATGCATTACGGGACTTTGTTCGTATCAGAATTTCATTAATATGAATGAAACTCCGATCCTATTCGTGCATCTTGCTGACGCTTAGTAGATAGCTCCCTGATACTGTGGGAATTGGGGAGTAATCTACCAAAAGCTGAAATACCTAATGTCTAGTAAATTAAAAGGACACAGAGCACTCTGGTTGGTCTCTAAATTTACCTGACACAGCACTCTGATTGGTTGGCTTGAAATCCAACCAGAGTGCTTTGTGTCATTTTAATTTTCCCACGTTGTGTAATTTAACTCATAACAACACTGATTGGTTGCTATCACACAACCAGAGAATTATGAGTCAAAAAACACAGCAAGGGAAAATTACAAAGAACTTTCCCACGCTATGTAAAAAGATACAGAGCCCACCAGAGTGATGTGACAGGTAAATTTAGAGACTTACCTGTCAGTCTCTTCATTTACCTGTCAGAGCACTCTGATTGGTTGGCTTAAACCAATACTCTATGTGACTTTTAAAAAAAATCTTTAAACAAGGTATTTATAGGTAAATCCTGTATAAAATAAACAGATAAAACAACATAGTGTAAAGGTAGTGCAAAGAAGGTGAGGTCAATTAGAGAACTCACACTTTCCAGAGCCCTTTAGAAGTTGGATCTGAACTGTAAAAGCATTTCATCCACACAAAAGGATACTGGATAGCCCGAAAATGTAACAGCTCCTCTGGATTGCCACAATCTTGTTCACCAGCCACAGAAGTCAGGAATCAACCAATAAAGGTATGCAAGTCTTTATTTAAATAGAATTTATTAAATCCAAAAGCTAAAGATAAATACAAGCACAACGTGTTTCAACCTATATAAGGTGCAGTATACTCATAACAGGCACAAGTACTAGTATATATATCTGTTTTAACAAGATTAATAAACCACACGTGTTAATTAGTATGTACACTCCCATCAATCTAAAGATAAAAACGAAAGTTCTCCCTTATTTAGTATCTCATTGGCTAACCCTCGTTCTAAAAATTGTGTACATATGTTTTATTCATTTTTTTATAGGTATTTATATCTTGTAGTTGATGTTTGATTCTCCCCGAGAATGTATTTGCGGATGCTATGTTAGATTCTAAAAGATCCCCTCTGCTAAAAAAAATTGCAAACAAAGCTTCCTCATAAACCGATTAATATCAATGTAAGCTTCATATTTATTATGGGGCAAATTTAATACCTTTGGTTAAAACTTTTGTTTGTGTAGGAGATAAAGTTTTTTTGAGGATTTTTGTTTTTATCTTCAGAACACCCCAGAATCCCAGTTATTTATATCTTAGCCAAAATACATAAGGACCCGATTAATCCTCCAGGACGTCCCATTGTATCGGGTATTGATTCTGTTTTATCTCCCCTATCACAGTATATAGATACACATTTACAATCTTTAGTGGCCGTCTTATTTGCAAGATTCTATGAGTCTTTAAATACTTTGAAAGATTTTAAAATGGGACGATGACTTTCTTTTAATCACATGTGATGTCACAAGCCTCTATACGATCATAGAACATCAGAAAGGCTGTGAAGCAGTTGAATTTTATTTAAAACAATCTAATAAATTCTTAGACACAAATTTTGTTTATTTTAGATGGTATTAGAATGATTTTAACCCCTTAAGACCGCAGGACGTACTATGCCGTCCTTATTTTGGTGGCTCTAAAAGCCGCAGGACGGCATAGTACGTCCTGCGATCTTATGTACTTACCCGGTCGCCGGCGATCCCACGCCGGCGATCGCGGTATGGGGGACTTACCTGGGAGCCCAGGGAGTCCCCCTGCGTCCTCTTCAGCTGCCCAGGGCCATGTGATCGCGAGGTCCTTGCGAGGACCCCGCGATCACATGGACGGCATAGCCGTCCAAGGCATTGCCAGCAGGGGGAGTGCCTGTAATGACAGGTACTCCCCCTGCTGTCTGAAAAAAAATAAAAATGTTAAAACAGTGTAAAAATAAATTATATATACTTAGATCATATATATATTTATTATATATATGATCTAAGTATATATATATATATACACACATATACACACACACATAAATATGCATACACTGTCTACGTGTATTTTAATATTAATATATACATAATTATATATATATATATATATTAATATCAAAATACACGTACAATGATATTTATTAAATATATATATAATTTTCATTATATATATATTTATATATAATAAAAAATAAATAAATATATAAATACGTTAAAAAAATAAATAAAAAAATAATAAAAAAAAAAATAGATAAAAAATATATAAACATGCGTAATTTCGTTCTAACTGTATTTTAAAATTAATATATATATATATTGATATAAAAATACATGTAGAACGAAATAATATATATATCTATATACATAAGTATATACGTATATATCACTATGTATATACCTATATATAAATAAAAATAATAAAAAAAATTATATACATATATATATACACACATATATATATATATACACACATATATAATAATTCTACGCATATATTTATGTAATAATTTTACATAATTAGGTCATTTTATTAATTACAATTTGCAGGACCTGCCTGCCAACCCAGGCCAAAAGTTCAGGGAATTACATTGTCTAGCACTATATTTAACTCTGTAACTTTCCAAGACACCATGAAACCTGTACATGGGGGGGTACTGTTTTACTCGGAAGACTTCGCTGAACACAAATATTAGTGTTTCAAAACAGTAAAATATATTACAACGACGATATCGTCAGTGACAGTGACATTTTTTTGCATTTTTCACACATAAATGGCACTTACACTGACGATATAATTGTTGTGATACGTTTTACTGTTTTGAAACACTAATATTTGTGTTCAGCGAAGTCTCCTGAGTATAACAGTACCCCTCATGTACAGGTTTTATGGTGTTTTCAAAAGTTACAGAGTCAAATATAAGGTTTGCGTTTCAGTTTTTTCACATTAAAATTCGCCAGGTTGCCTTTGAGACCGTATGGTAGCCCAGGAATGAAAATTATCCCCATGATGGCATACCATTTGCAATAGTAGACAACCCAGGGTATTGCAAATAGGGTATGTTCAGTTTTTTTAGTAGCCACTTAGTCACAAACACTGGCCAAAATTTGCGTTCAAATTAGTTTTTTGCATTTTCAAATATTAACACTAACTTTGGCCAGTGTTTGTGACCAAGTGGCTACTAAAAAAGACTGGACATACTCAATTTACAATACCTTAGGTTGTCTACTTTTGCAAATGGTATGCCATCATGGGGGTAATTCTTATTTCTGGGCTACCATATGGTCTCAAAGGCAACGTAACCAATCTGGCGAATTTCAATGTAAAAAAACTGAAATATGTAACACGCTATATTTGACCCTGTAACTTCCCAAAACACCATAAAACCTGTACATAGGGGGTACTGTTTTACACGCGAGACATCGCTGAATACAAATATGTGTATTGTATTGCAGTAAAAGCAAACAGTATTATGACATTCACAGTTAGAATGTCACGTAGAACTAAAAATTTTTTAAAAAAATCTTATTTTCTCCCATTTTTTAAATATTTTTTTCATATTAAATTATGTTCCATACCTAAATATTTGATGTTAAACGAAAGCCCCGTTTCCCCTGAATAAAATGATATATAATAATGGGGGGTGCATTTAATATGAAAGAGGTGAATTATGGTTGGACAGACATATAGCGCAAATGCCAGGTTTTGTTTACGTTTTTTTGGATCACAACTTGTACATTTGGCTGCGGTCTTAAGGGGTTAACCAATAATTATTTTTAGTTTGAAGGTGATTTTTATCTACAAGTTAGAGGTAACGCAATGGGGACCAAGCTTGCTACAAGTTAGCCAAATCTTTTCATGGCCTATTGGGAAAATTGTTTTATTTATCAGGACCATGATTTTGGTGCAAACTTGGCCTTCTATAGAAGGTATATAGACAATATTTTTATTATATGGAAGGGATCTAGCGAATCTTTTTTATAAAATCGATTGAACCATAATGAATGGGGTATACATTTAACCAAAATGTTAGCAAAACAAATATCAATTTTCCAGACCTTGACATCTATATTCTTAATGAAAATTAAAAAAAAAACCTCGTACTTATTTTAAACAAGTAGATGTCAATATTTTTATTGAGATAGATAGCGGTCATCATTGCCTATGATTATCAAATACACCCAAAGGTGTTCAAACAAAGAGCGGGAGTGGGTACAGAAAGGAAAAAAGTGTGGGGGGGAGGGTAATGCATCTTTGGTACAAAACAGTACATTTATAATAAATTTATTATAACATCAGTGCACATTTTATATTTGTCACTGTAGCGTTCAAGAGTCGCCCTCACTAACTCGTCTTTGTCCATTTTTATGTAATAAAATTAAAAACGAACAAGATACTCCACCACCTCCCAATATATAGGGGGGGGGGGGGGAGCACTGGAGGCAACTTTGGGGTTAAATCAAGAATTCAACCCCTTGAGGTAAGAGCGGACAAGGGCCCTCCTGGCATAAATAACGTCATCTCCAAAGTTAGTTACATTATGCACTTGGCTACTTCACCTTTCTAAGCTCTCATTCATATGTGTGGGGCATTGCAAACAGTGAGTTTGTCATTTTGAAAGCTTACCAAAACAAAAAAAACCTTGAACAAAGTACTTTATAACTTGCTTGTCAAATTTTAGTTCAACTTAGCCCCGCCCCCTCACATCTGACCAATCACGCGTGCCCTGCAACCAAACACTGTGAATGACACATTCCCCAGCTCGATCGTGCCCAAAAGGCTGACCTGCGTGTTTTCGCCTTCCCGGAAAGCCTGGGCCACCCGTTGCCGTAAAAAGGCCCCCAGGTCTCTGCCCCCCCTGCTCTCATCAACCGGCCATTCTTCACAAAGCTTCAGAAAACGCCGGTAGCGTAAAGCCGCCATCTTCTCCCCGAGTGTCACCCTGACAGGTTCCACCAATCAGCAACCGGAGGGCGTGGCCTACTGGCAGCCAATGGGCCGTGGTGTTTGTGTTTATTAGCCCGTGAGCCGTCACATGGTGAGTGCGACACGGGCTCAGTATTAGAGTGCCTGAAGTGCTGTAAGTCATGGTGTAACCTATGCAATAACAGGTGGCTGACTGTTTTACAAATGCTACTATATCGATATTATTTAAATATATATATATAAATTAGATATTCAAATTTAAATACATATCCTTATGAACTAAATTATATTAAAGGGACGCACCACATGCATAAAGATCTTGAGCCTGCTTATGTCAGAATGTGCTCATTTTCAAAATAAAATATATCCTGCCAAGCAATAAATATGATTACTTAAATTATTCGCCAAATCTTATGCAATTAATACCTATGTAAATACTATCAAAGAAATCGAAAAAATAATAAGTCATGACTTTATTGATATGTTGTTGTTTTTTATTTTTTTTAAAGCGGTCGTAATATATATTTCATTCTCCCTTTTCCACTTCTTTCTCCCTAGGTTCCCCCTTTTCTTTATTTAAAATTGATTTGTTCATACCTCTCATTGTAATTATCCTTTTATTAAAATATGCTGCATTTATATTGTTGATGTATACAAATATCATTTTTTGTTATATGTTAAAAAATGTTTCAATAAAAAAAAATTGAAAAGAATATGCACATTTTAATTGCAGTTTTAAAGTGCTGATCTCTATTTGAACAGAGAACGTTATAACTAATTGGAGAAACATTTCCTCAGGTGTCAATAAGACAGGGAGGTTATCTTCTCTCCCAAGTCACAATGGATTGTCTATTTAACCATGTCATGTCGTGACATGTGAGGACTGTTCTTGTGTAAAAGGATATTTTTTTGTGAGTGTTTAATTCAGCAGGTAAGATCTCTCTATTCATTAAAATATCGCTGGTCTGACAAAAAGAGTAAACTCAAAACATAAAAAAAAAAAACGAAATATTTTAAACTAATGTTAACATTATTGGCAATGTAATCAAAACATACATGTGCCTCAGCCAATAAATATCATGAATACCAATCCATATCAATTGTATTGGTGCCTATTAACATCATTTGATATTAACAAAATTACAAAAATACACTTTTTACAGTATTGTATTAAAATGGAATTGTCACTGTGGAAGCAAGTTACCAATTCCTTCAACCTAATAAATGCAATTAAAGTGGTGGTAGTGCAGTGGAGAAAAAAAAACCCTCTGCTCTGCCATGTTTCCATGTCCGATTGATCCATCATTGCCCCATGACAGTCCAGGATCTCTATAACTCTCTATGGCATTTTCAGAGAGAAAAAGTATAAAATTCTTTATTAACTTCCTTGTGAGCAGTGATGTGTAGGGTAACACAAAGTTCGTTACATGGTTACCACGGATGTAAAAAGTATGCCTTTTATTTTTAGATCTCAGTTACCCAAATCACTAAGAGACGTGGCTATATCCAAGCATGAGACAATCAGCAGTAATTTATAGCAACGCAGTAATTTATCACTTATGTTCCACCGGTTATTATTTAGTTTGTTTATGCTTAGTATATCTCTCAGCCTGTACTGACACTGACTTAACAAATATGATCTTCCTGCACCATAAGCATACTTTACAGGCTGTTTTACCCTCACGGGCTACTCATTAAGTTAAGCTTGGTTATATACATAAAAAAAAAAAAATGTGCACAAATTCATGCCACTACCTAGCCTGCATGTAACTGTATGAACACGCTGTTGTGGCGCCTTGACAAAGCTATGTACCTACCTGCACAATAAAAATGAATAATAAAAAAATTATATCTAGGAATTCTACCCTTAACCCGAAACGGTGCTGCTGTTTCTCGCATGTGTCTGTAGCCGGTTAAATGTGGTCGCAGGTCGTATGCTGGTGAGCCTACCTCGGAGGCCTGTTTTTCCAAATGTGCAGATGCACCGAACTTGGCCAGAGCATCGAGTAACAGCTTTACAGAAGGCGCAGATTTCCTGTCCAGAACTTTAAGTTGATGGTCCATTGCAACTTCGGTAAAGCAACGGCAGTTATGAGGAGGGGGTCCTGGTTAAATAGGCCAGATAACCCCTCCCAACACTGTAGGCGTCCTCCTTTTGCACGTGTACGTAATTACATAATGCAGTACTTTCTAAAATATTTAACATATTTAGTGTATATTGTAGACTTGGGCATCTGTTTTCTTTTTACACACTTTGACTGAGCTTTAACCCCATAACTCTGTGCCATTGTCATGAGGAATTATCCTAACATGCAGAGACTAGGATAACAATAATAGGCTTTATAGAATAGATGTATAACCAGTCCTTAGAGTGGCTGGGCTTAAAACACAATCGAGAGGTAACAGTCAAATACAAGCAAAGGTCAGGATCACAGAGAGACAGCATGAACGACAACTAGCCAGAGTCAGGTTAATGGTATATTAATAGAATAGGTAAACTAATCATAGAAAAATAGAATGTGACGACAGATAAGAACCATTCAGCCCATCTAGTCTGCCCAAATTTTCTACATATTTTCATTAGTCCCTGGCCTTATCTTAAGTCTACGATAGCCTTATGTCTACCCCACGCATGCTTAAACGATCACTACAGTGTCAGGAAAACAAACCCGTTTTCCTGACACTATATAATTCTTGAGGGACCCTCACCCTCAGGGTCCCCCTTCCCCATGGTCCCCCCTAAAGCAGCTTACCTTAATCGAGCGCCGGGCTCCTTCGGCGCTGGTGACCTCTCCTCCCCCGTCGATGGCAGCTCCTGAGTGGAGCGGAATGCGCATGCGCGGCAAATGCCGGGCGCGCATTCAAACTGTCTATAGGAAAGCATTCCTCAATGCTTTCCTATAGACCTCTGCACGCTGGATGCAAATTTCGTATACCAGCGTCGCAGATGCGCCTCTAGCGGCTGTCAGGAAGACAGCCACTAGAGGTTGGATTAACCCTGCAATGTAAACATAGCAGTTTCTCTGAAACTATGTTTACATGTGAAGAGTTAAAACCTGAGGAACATTGCACCCAGATCACTTCATTGAGCTGAAGTGGTCTGGGTGACTAAAGTGTCCCTTTAAACTTCCTCACTGTGTTAACCTCTACCAATTCAGCTGAAAGGCTATTCCATGCGTCCACTACACTGTCTGTAAAGTAAACCTTCCTGAAATTATTTTTAAACCTTTGCCCCTCTAATTTAAGACTATGTCCTCTTGTTGTCGTAGTTTTTCTTCTTTTAAAAATAGTCTCCTTCTTTACTGTGTTGATTCCCTTTATGTATTTAAATGTTTCTATCATATCCCCCTGTCTCGTCTTTCCTCCAAGCTATACATGTTAATATCATTTAACCTTTCTTGGTAAGTTTTATCCTGCAATCCATGAACCAGTTTAGTAGCCCTTCTCTGAACTCTTTCCAAAGTATCAATATCCTCCTGAATATACGTTCTCCAGTACTGCGTACAATGGTATGAGCACTTTCGACTTCTAATACCTCCCTATACAACCAAGCATTCTGTTAGCATTTCCTGCTGCTCTATTACACTGTCTGCTGTGGCAGAAATGCCTCTGCCACGTGTTCTTGCAGGGGCCTGCTTGACAGCCTCCTGCCAAAAGACTATGGGCCCTTTAAAAACTTACCGTATATACTCGAGTATAAGCCGAGTTTTTCAGCACATTTTTTGTGCTGAAAAAACCCAACTCGGCTTATACTCGAGTCATAGTCTGTATTATGGCAATTTGCATTGCCATAATACAGACTGGGGGCTGTGGGGGCTGCAGAGAGAGGTTACTTACCTTTCCTGCAGCTCCTGTCAGCTCTCTCCTCCTCCGCCGGTCCGTTCAGCTCTTCTGTCAGCTCACAGTGTAAATCTCGCGAGAGCCACGGCTCTAGCGAGATTTACACTGGGAGCTGACCGAAGTGCTGAACGGACCGGCGGAGGAGGAGAGAGCTGACAGGAGCTGCAGGAAAGGTAAGTAACCTGTCTCTGCAGCCCCCACAGCCCCCTCCTACACAGTGCCCATCCACTGGACCACCAGGGAAGGAGAGCCCCCCTCCCTGGCCAGCTAGCAAGCAGGGAGGGGGGACGAAAAAATTTATATATATTAATAATAATAAAAAAAATAACAAAATAATAATAAAATAAAAAATAATAATAATAAAAAAATGTAATGAAACAAAAAAAATATTAAAATAATAATAAAAAAATAAAAATGCCCACCCCCCACCAAGGCTCTGCATCACACTCTGCATTACACACACACATACACACACTGCATTCATACACACACACTGCACTCATGCACACACACTGCACTCATGCACACACACTGCATTCATGCACACACACTGCATTCATACATACACACAGCATTCTCATACACACACACTGCACTCATACACACAGCATTCATACACACACACTGCATTCATACACACACACAGCATTCACACACACACACACTGCACTCATACACAGCACTCATACACAGCACTCATACACAGCATTCTCATACACACACACTGCACTCATACACACAGCATTCATACACACACACAGCACTCATACACACACACTGCACTCATACACACACACTGCACTCATACACACACTGCACTCATACACACACTGCACACATACAAACACTGCACTCATACACAGCATTCTCATACACACACACACAGCATTCTCATACACACACACTGCATTCATATACACACACTGCATTCATATACACACACTGCACTCATATACACACTGCACTCATACACACACTGCACTCATACACACACTGCATTCTCATACACACACTGCATTCATTATATACACACACTGTAAATAAATATTCAATTAATATAATTTTTTAAGGATCTAATTTTATTTAGAAATTTACCAGCAGCTGCTGCATTTCCCACCCTAGTCTTATACTCGAGTCAATAAGTTTTCCCAGTTTTTTGGGGTAAAATTAGGGGCCTCGGCTTATATTCGGGTCGGCTTATACTCGAGTATATACGGTATGTACTTTTGTACTCCATACATAGAGACCGACCATTGGCCCTAATTCCCTGGAACTGTTTTGGGCATAGGACCATGTGCACAGTTGGTCAAAATTATGACTTCAATGGAAATCCCGAACCCCTGAACCGATCTGGGTGATTTTTGGATATGTTGGTCCCCCAGATCAGTGGATATGACTTTTGTGGGGTTTTTATGTGTTTCAGGGGTACTTTTGGGGTGTTGTTTTATTGCATGTTTCTTGTAGATAATTTAATTATACAGGTGATACTTGAAAAATTAGAATATCGTGCAAAAGTTAATTTATTTCAGTAATGCAACGTAAAAGGGGAAACTAATATATGAGATAGACGCATTGCATGCAAAGCAAGATAGTTCAAGCCGTGATTTGTCATAAGTGCAATGATTATGGCTTACAGCGCATGAAAACCCCATATCCACAATGTTAGTAAATTAGAATATTGTGAAAAGGTGCAATATTCTAGGCTCACAGTGTCCCATTCTAATCCGCTAAGTAAGCCATAACACCTGCAAAGGGTTTCTGAGCCTTTAAATGGTCTCTCAGTCTGGTTCAGTAGGAATCACAATCATGGGGAAGACTGTTGACCTGGAGGAAAAGCCTCAAAAGGTAATTGTGAAGGAAGTTGGATGTTCCCAAAGTGCTGTATCTAAGCACATTGATAGAAAGTTATTTGGAAGGGAAGAGTGTGGAAGAAAAAGGTGCAGAAGCAGCAGGGATTACTGCAGCCTGGAGAGGATTGTCAGGAAAAGGCCATTCAAAAGTGTTGGGGACTTTCACAAGGATGGACTGAGGCTGGAGTCAGTGCATCAAGAGCCACCACAAACAGACAGATCCTGGACATGGGCTTCAGATGTCGTATTCCTCTTGTCAAGCCGCTCCTGAACAACAAACAACGTCAGAAGCGTCTTACCTGGGATAAAGAAAAACAGACCTGGTCTGTTGCTCAGTGGTCCAAAGTCCTCTTTTCTCATGAGAGCAACTTTTGCATCTCATTTGGAAACCAAGGACCCTGTTACGCGACTAGGGGAGATTTGGATTGGAACTCAACTGCAGCTTGTAAACTCCCTAATTACAATAATGAAGAAATGGAGAATCCTTACGTATCAATACTGTAGCTTTAAGAAAAGAGAGAATCTCTGGTAACTTGATTCAACCGAAGTTTTAATAAGTGTTAAATTCAAATGAATTGCATTTAGGCAATAATCCAATAAGAACAAGTGCAAGTAATCAACGACACAAAGTTCATTATTAAGTATTTCTTCAGAGATCCATTAAGTAACATTCTTTAAGTTCATGAGAATAATCTTCAATCGGAACAATAATCAAGTAGCTAAGAATATTTGCAAAGCAAGAACAGTTCATAGTGAATAATCATGATGGGAGTTGTCCTTCATGTAATTAGTAGATTGAAGCACTGAATGTATTTGCAAAGCAAGAAACAGTTCATAGTGAATAAGCAAGATGGGAGTTGTCCTTCATGAGATTAGTAACTTGTAGCAATGAAGGTTTGAGTAAGCAAGCATTAGTTCATTAATAAATGATTTTGTGGACAAATAGCTGAAAGATATACTTAAGGTTAATATGGGTAGTCCTCCAATAGTTCAAAGATATTGTCCACTTGTAAAGTAGCAAAGTATCCGTTCTCCAGTAATCCTTTATGGCATGCAGCAATCCTTGCATTTGCTCAAAGGCTGGAACGGCTTGTCTGAGCTTGTGGAGAGGCAAGTCCGGTGGAAGTAGATCCCAGTAGCTGAGCCTGTGGAGCCCGCGGTCCCGCAGAGGCAGCTCACACGTTAGCTCACACAATCAATCACCAAGCACCCTCCCTCTGGCCCAGTCTCCCTAAATACCGTCAGAGCTGTGTCAGAGGGGGGCGGGGTCCGGCTCCTCACAGCTGAGTGCCGAACCCGGAAGTGTTACTCCATGACAGGACCCCCCACCTAAGGAGCACTCTCCGGGTGCTATTTCCTCGGTTTATGAGGGTTTCTCCTGTGAAGGCAGTAATCAACTTCGATGCATGTATTTCAGAGGAATTCTCCCATGTGTTATATTCTTCTCCATAACCCTTCCATTTAATAAGGTATTGTAAGTTACCTCTATGAAGTCTGGAGTCAAGAATTTTCTCTATTTCATATTCCAATTCTCCTTGTACTTCAATGGGGTCAGGCTTCCACAATTGTTCCCTATGGAAGGGATCTGGGAGAAAAGGCTTTAGGAGTGAAACATGAAAAACAGGATGCAATTTAAGTGATGGGGGAAGTTTCAATTTTACAGCATTTTCATTAACAATGGATTCAATTTGAAAAGGTTCAAGAAAAAGAGGACTTAGTTTCTTAGAAGGACGGTTAGTAGAAATATTTTTTGAAGATAGCGAAACAGTGTCACCAATTGTAGATTATGCTAGCTTTAGTGTACCTATAATCTTAATTTTTATTAATGACAGGAGGCGAATATTTGCTTAAGTCTCTCTTTACTAGAACTCAAAAAACACAGAGAGTTAAACAACCAATCAGAAAATAGTAAGGAGACCATATATCTCCCTTCCCAACATTCCATTTCCTCTTTCGAGCTGCGACAACAAACACAGTCAGGAAAACATAACACAATATAACAAAAAATGGTCCATCTTGACAGAATTAACGATTCACGCAGAAACTGTTCAACCAAATCGAAAACTTGAACTTGACCTCATCTTGAGAACTTTACACTGAAACAAGAGAAACAGAGTCGAAAAAAGCGATTAGCCAATGAAATGTACGTCTAAAGTCATGTAGCCACCCAACACAATTTGTAGGAAACAAACCACCAAGCCTATCGGGCTCGCCCCAGGAATTGAAAATACCGAAATAAATAATCACTAGAGAAACTGACCAGTAGAATAATTCTTTATTCAAATAAACGTACAATAACAAAAAGAAAAAACAAGGGTCGGGAAACGAAAAGGATGGGAAATATTCGCCTCCTGTCAGTAATAAAATTAAGATTATAGGTAGACTAAAGCTAGCATAATCTACAATTTTATAACATGACAGGAGGCTTCATATTTGCTGTTTCATTCAGGAAAACCAACGATGCATGTTCAGCCCGTCTGAAGTAGAATCTCCGGAAGGTGTCCTCTCGAGACCAGTCTGCTGAACGTAGAATATCGGATAGGGAAGCACCCGCTATCGGAGCGCAATGCCCAATCCCTGATGGCAATAGCGTCCAGTGGAGAGCCCTGTGTGTCAGCCTCGTCCGCCAGGATCCGCGACAGTGGTCCCAGAATGTCCAGCTCCTTATCCTGTGCGAGGCGGAGGTTGCGCTCGACCCCTTTCTTGGGATCGCGACCAGTCCGGGTCAAGTAGGTGGAGACCATCGGATCAAATTCAGGTGTCACAGCGACCTTGTCAGGCAAGGTGGGTCTGGGGCATTCCGCCCTCAGCCTCTTTCGAACTGCCCAGTCGAGGGGTCTGCGGACCCAATAGTGAACGAACTGGGCCAGATGTTCAGGCAGAGACCACTCGGGAGACCGGGGGTGCCAGATGTTGCGTGGATCAAAGAGGGGTTCGCCCGTGGCGTCCAAGAACATGTCCTCCCCGAGGGGGGCGTGAAGGTTCTCCGAAGTGGTCTCATCGGCATCCTGACGGTATGCCCATTCCTCCGAGTCTTCCCCACCCCACCCGCCCTCGTCCTCCGAGGGGGACTGATCCACCCGCCATTCATCCAGGACGGACAGAGGCGCGGGAAGGGTGAAATCTGCCTCCTCTTCGGGGAAGTATCTTGTGCGTGCTGGAGATGAAGCGGACGCCCGCTTAGGCCGCTTAGCAGGAGCCTTACCCTTCCGGGCAGTAGGCTCAGGGCCTGCACCCTTCCAATAGCGCTTAGGTGCGCGTGCCTGGCTCCTGTCTGGAGAGTCGGGGTCGGACTCAATCAGTGTGCGCTGAGCCTCCGATATATCCCTATCTTGGAATGGCTGGGGCAGAGCGCGTGAGAGCGCTTTTTCTACAGAAGCGGCAACAGCCGCATTGATCATCGCCTGCAGGTTCTCTTGGGTCGTAGCGTCCATGTCTGGGCAGTAGCGTGACCCTGGGGTAAATATGACAGGCGAGACCCAGTAAATATGAAAGCAATGTATGTGGGCACAATCCCGGTGTCAACAGTATGGCCACAGAGGACCCCCGCATAAACTTCCCACTAAATAGTTTAGGCCAGCGGCCGTTGGGGGTTAGGCACGGCCAGTGCCGGTTCCATAATGGGGTACTGCCAGGGCGGTCCAAACATTAATTACTGCCAGAGCAGGCCGGTAAAGGCACAGACCCAGCAGGCCAATCTTACGGCACAGACAACGCAGGCCAATCTTATGGGCACAGACAAAGCAGGCCAATCTTATCGGCACAGACACAGCAGGCCAGTAGTATGGGCACAGACACAGCAGGCCAGTAGTATGGGCACAGACACAGCAGGCCAGTAATATGGGTACTGACACGGCAGGCCAGTAATATGGGCACAGGCTCAGCAGGCCAATAATGTGTGTACAGACTCGGCAGGCCACATGTGCACTAGGTGCAATATGCTAATGCGCTCTTTTAGTATAATGAAGGACGTGATTTTCTTAGGGCCAACAACAGGAAAATAAACCAAATCCACAGAGAGGTAAATTCCTGATCCTTCTGAATATACCAATGTAGAGGTGAAATATTTGAATTAGGAGCATACACCTTTAATGGCTCACAAGTAAAATTGTATCTATTTATATACAGTATACATGACATGGATAACGTGAGCCTAATACACCATGTGCTGTGTGGTGAAAACATAGCAAAAATCATATACAACCATAAGGCGTGGAAGGGGGGCGTTCCCAGACCACACACAGGCCCGTGGCCATGGTCTACATGCGTGGGAACCCAGTGCAGTGCAGCAGGGAGCCCGGCGCCGAGTTACTAAACGGGCGGGGGACGGGCGAGAGCAGGAGCTCCCTTCTCCGCCCGGCGGACACACGCGGTCCGCGGATCGAGGCGGCCGCGTGGTGCGGTCACGTGTAGGAGTTCCGGTCGGCGGGCAGAGATGTAGTCCGCGGTCCCGGTGCTCGGGGGGATCGGAGGAGGCAGAATAGACCAGCCTCCAGAAACCCCCGAGCAGGGAAGCACAGGGAAATAAAGCAAGCAAGGGGATAGTGAAAAAAGGGGAAGTCAGATCCCCAGAAGGTAGAAGCCAAACATGAAGCAATAAAAATCTCCAAAATGAACAAGATAAGTTAAGTAAAATGCATAAAGCCATATACATTAAAGCATATAATCCCAAAGCCACCAACTAATAAAAGCAGGCGGCAGTGGTACTCTGACCTGTTACTGATGCGGAGCAGCAAAGAAAGAGGTAATGGAATGTTGGGAAGGGAGTTCGCGGCCGCCTCGATCCGCGGACCGCGTGTGTCCGCCGGGCGGAGAAGGGAGCTCCTGCTCTCGCCCCGTCCCCCGCCCGTTTAGTAACTCGGCGCCGGTCTCCTTACGATTTTCTGATTGGTTGTTTAACTCTCTGTGTTTTTTGCTGCTGTGGAGTTCTAGTAAAGAGAGACTTAAGCAAATATGAAGCCTCCTGTCATGTTATAAAATTTCATATTTAGGAGGAGATCTCCTTTTAATATCATAATTCCTTTTATATAACGACATAGAACTTTCAAGGTTTTTCTTTAATTGTTTGAACAATGAAGACATTTCCATGTTTTGAGAAGAAACCATTGGATTAGAAGTTGTCTTGGGAACTTAAGGGATCAAGGAGGGATGGAATCCATAATTTGAAAAGAATGGCGTAATTTTGCTGCTTGTATGTATGGAATTATTATAGGCAAATTCAGCCATGGGTAACCAATTACTCCAGTCATCTTGTAAATACGTACAGTAACAACGAAGGTATTGTTCCAGACATTCATTGACTCGTTTTGTTTGGCCATTTGTTTGTGGATGGTATGCTGAAGAAAGTTTAAGTTGGATTTGAAGTGAAGAACACATTTCCTTCCAAATACGTGAAGTAAATTGAGAACCTCTGTCTGAGATTATTTCTTCAGGAAATCCATGTAATTTGATTATATTGTCAATGAAAACTTTGGAAAGTTCAGAGGATGAGGGTAACTTTGTCAAAGGAATGAAATGTGACATTTTTATGAAACGGTCTACGACAACAAGGATGGTGGTGTATTTCTGAGAAGGAGGGAGTTCCACCATAAAGTCCATGGAAATAGACTGCCAAGGTCTTTCAGGTACTGGTAAACCAGTCAATAATCCATAAGGAAGGTGACGTTCAACTTTTGACCTTTGACATACTGGACAAGACTTAACATAGGATTCAATGGCTTAGTCTTGACGAGGCCACCAATATTGTCTAGTAGAGAGTTTAAGTGTCTTTTTTATTCCAGGATGTCCAGCAAGGGGAGAATCATGAATAAATTTTAAGAGGTTCTTTCGGAGTTTTGGAGGAATGTAAATTCTATTTTTGAAATAAAAGATTCCATCTTTTTTGAACAATTTAGGAGTAGAAGGTAGTTCAAGTTCTTTGTGAGATAATTGTTTTAGTTCATCCAATATAGTAGTTGTAAGTCCAATAATTTTATCGTTTGATAATATTGAAAAGGTTTTCTTTTCTGAAGCAGGATTAAATGGAATTCTGGAAAAAGCATCAGCTTTCTTGTTGCGAGATCCAGGTCTTAATTTTTCTTGCCTTAAATGAAGTGTAGGAATCTGTGGAAGACAATTATCCTTACAATATTCTGAGTCAGAGAGAAGGGAATCCAACGAATGAAGGGGTTATCAGTTTGTAACCAGTTGATTCCTAAGATGATTGGAAAAGGAGGAGATTTTATTATATCAAAAACAAGAAATTCTGAATGGTTATTATTGACATTTGTCCTGATAGGAATAGTTTCATTTTTTATAGGACCAGAGGGAATTAAAGATCCATCAATAACTCTGATGGAGACAAAAGATGCTTTTTTCATAAAAGGAATTTTTTTTGTCAATCTTTCTTTTATTGAGACATTAAGAATACAGGGTACAGAATAAAGAAGGGAGAGTGCGTTTTTGTACAGAGTGGGAGCAAAATAACATAAAAAAGCATCTCCTACGAGTGTCGGTCTCATTTTATATTAATAGAGTGAAGTACATTTATGATAACATTGTGTGATCAAAAGCGAGTTGTAGTTAGTATCAATGCCTATCCCGATAGACCATTAGAGGGTAACAGTGAGCTATGCAAAACTAAGGCACATAGTTAATGAGTAGTAAATGAGGTCGCATTAGTTAAAATAATAGCGTGAAGAGCCATAGGCGAAACATCAGATAGGTTAAGGCAGTTATTTGTCAGAAGGATCATGGCTTATGCGTTACAAATATGACATGGCAGTAGCTTATTATCGTAAGCTTAACTAATTATGCTTGTTCGGCTACCAGGAATGACATTATGTGAATATCTGATATTATGCTCTCTGAGCAGCCTTTAAGTAGGAGCTGTGCCCGTCAGGTAGCTGGAGACAGGGTAAAGTTAAAACAATGAGGATACATTTAAGTGAAAGACCTGTAAATATATGAGATCACTATAGTCTGGCTAGTAACAGCGACACTTCAACCTGAATAATAGTGTACCATGCAGTAAGTAGGGAGACACAAGTTGTATCGAGCCTCTGTGCAGCATCCCTTACATAACCAGTGCGTATTCTGGCTAACCAGTGCGTGGACCGGAGAGAGTCCTTGCGGTGTAGGGTAAAAATAAAAGGTTTCAAGTGTCTATCAGCCAGTCCCCTTCAACCCATGCCGGTTCCTGGCATGCAGGGTTTCGGTGCCAGCCTGCAGGTATGCTTGCGGTGCGTGTCCGGTGCCGGGCTTCTGTACCTCGCTGTAGTACGGGCGTTGGTGAGAGTGACACCCCAGTCCTGGGTTGGTGTGTAGGCTTGCGGCCTCACGTCCCAATCTCGATAGCCGCTGGGGTCTGGATTTACTGCGCTTATGAGAGGGACAGAGAAGTGGGACCAGTGAGGTGACTTTTTGATTATGTAAGTATAGATCGGCAGATACAATTGGAGAGTCACTGGTGTTTCTGAGCGAAGTCAGACTGGGTGATAGGCATGGTCGGTACCTCGGTGTCACTGGTGGTCGCTGTGGGCGGGTGTTAAAACGCCATATTCCCTGTAGTGTCTCCTCTGCGTCCGAGGGCCGCTTGTCTTCGGCCTGAGGCCTGTTTAGGCGCTCGCGCCCTTTGCCATTGGACCCATCATCAAGTCCGTGGGCCCAGGGTTCCGTCGGATCCCAAACTTCTCCCTGGGTGTATGGCAGGCTGTGGGGGGGGGGGGGGATTCCTCCCTGTGAGCGCCCAGCTCAGATGAAGAGTGAGTGGGCCTCTCAACAGCAATATCCACAGGTGTGGTAGTTGGTGTGCATCAGATGTCAAGTGTATCTCCGGTTGTGTGGGTCGTTGCTTGGTATTACCCCGTGTGCACAGATAGGTGATGGCTGCCGGCAGACCTGTGTTCGCGATTGCATATGCTGCGCACATGGTCTCCGCCATCTTGCGTGTGGGTCTCAGGCTACATGTCGGCGGTGTCACAGAGAGCTGTTTAGTCTGGCTTGGTTTAGCTTGGACCGGGATCACCCCCCCCGGTCCAGTGGGGGGGGAACAGGACCAGGTCCGCAGGCTGTCTCCGCGTGTCGGGCTCCGTCGGGCAGGATAGTGTTGCGGCGGCCGTCCGCATCACTCACCGCCAGCATAGGTCCCGCCTGTTGTAGCGGGCCCCATCCTCCGAGGGACTAGAACCTCGAGGGCAAGCCTCTCCTCAGCTCAGGCAGCCCGATTACATCGAGGGTCGCAGTAAGTCGCCAGTAATTCTCCCAAAAGGTCTCAGTTTGAAGGCTATTTGTGGCCCTGTTTGCAGGAGCCGAGCTGTCCTGCGACCGCTCAGCTCGGCGGCCCGGCCCCGCCACATAAAAGGAATTGTATTGGTTTCAACAAACGAAGAATCTATGAATATCCCTGTAGCTCCAGAATCAATAATAGCTTCAGTCTTGATTCTTTCTTGGTCCCATTGTAAAATTATTACTGCAAACTGATGAGAACAGGAAGAGGGAAGTGTTTTCAGAATTGAGGTATTAATTTTAAGCTTTCCTTTCTTAGCACGTTTTAGTAGAGGACATTCTTGTAAAAGATGTTCCTTAGAAGCACAGTACATACAGAGATTTAAATTTCTTCTTCTTGTTTTTTCTTCAATAGATAAAGGTCCCCTGACAAACCCAACTTCCATAGCTTCACTTGGTTGTAAGGGTTTATTGGACATGCGCAGAGGTGGATTGGATTTTTTCCAAAATGAATTAGAGAGAGCCTTTTCAGCTTTTCGTTCTCTGATTCTTCTATCTATACTGATAGAGAGTTGAATTAATGTATCAAGCGTTGGGGGAAGAATGGTTCTAGATAATTCGGCTTTAATTGTTTCAGACAATCCTAAACGGAACTGATTACGTAGAGCTGTATCATTCCATTGGGTTTCTGAAGCCCATCTTTTAAATTCAGCTATATAATCCTCCACAGGACGATTTCTTTGTTGTAATAATCTAATAGTAATTTCAGCAGTAGTTTGTTTATTAGGGTCCTCATATAGTAGTGACATTGCTTCAACAAAATTATCCAAAGAATCCAAAATAGGATCTTCATTTTCTAGAAATGTATGTGCCCAGGACATGGGTTCACCCCGTAAATAGGAAATCATTGAACAGACTTTTTTCCTGTCTGTGGGGTACGCCCTAGGTTTAAGAGTAAACAACAATTTGCATGAATTCAAAAATTCTCTATATGTAGAGCGATCTCCATAAAATTTTTCAGGATTGCAGACAGCAGGGTCACTTGAAGAATGTGTAACTTTATTTTGCATTTCTCTAATATAAGAAAGAAGTCTCTCATTAGCAATTTGCAAATCCTGCATGCCTTGTGTGAGTATTTCAACTCTATGGGTTAATGAGGTAATTTTGGAATTCACTTCTGCTGGTTCCATTTTTTGGGCTTGGTGATTCTGCTACGCTACTAGTGGAGATTTGGATTGGAACTCAACTGCAGCTTCTAAACTTCCTAAACTTCCTAATTACAATAATGAAGAAATGGAGAATCCTTACGTATCAATACTGTAGCTTTAAGAAAAGAGAGAATCTCTATTAAGTGAATAAGCATGATGGGAGTTGTCCTTCATGAGATTAGTAACTTGTAGCAATGAAGGTTTGAGTAAGCAAGCATTAGTTCATTAATAAATGATTTTGTAGACAAATAGCTGAAAGATATACTTAAGGTTAATATGGGTAGTCCTCCAATAGTTCAGAGATATGGTCCACTTGTAAAGTATCAAAGTATCCGTTCTCCAGTAATCCTTTATGGCATGCGGCAATCCTTGCATTTGCTCAAAGGCTGGAACGGCTTGTCTAAGCTTGTGGAGAGGCAAGTCCGGTGGAAGTAGATCCCAGTAGCTGAGCCTGTGGAGCCCGCGGTCTTGCGGAGGCAGCTCACACGTTAGCTCACACAATCAATCACCAAGCACCCTCCCTCTGGCCCAGTCTCCCTAAATGCCATCAGAGCTGTGTCAGAGGGGGGCGGGGTCCGGCTCCTCACAGCTGAGTGCCGAACCCGGAAGTGTTATTCCATGACAGACACAGAGTCTGGAGGAAGAATGGAGAGGCACACACTGCAAGATGCTTGAAGTCCAGTGTGAAGTTTCCACAGTCTGTGTTGATTTGGGGAGCCATGTAATCTGCTGGTGTTGGTCCACTGTGCTTTATTTAGTCCAGGGTCAACGCAGCCATCTACCAAGAGATTCTGGAGCACTTCATGCTTCCCTCAGCAGACGAGCTTTATGGGGATGCTGACTTCATTTTCCAGCAGGACTTGGCACCTGCCCACACTGCCAAAAGCACCAAAGACTGGTTTAATGACCGTGGGATTACTTGATTGGCCAGCAAACTCGCCTGACCTGATCCCTATAGAGAATCTATGGGGCATTGCCAAGAGAAAGATGAGAGACATGAAACCGAACAATGCAGAAGAGCTGAAGGCCGCTATTGAAGCATCCTGGTCTTCCATAACACCTCAGCAGTGCCACAGGCTGATAGCTTCCATGCCACGCCGCATTGAGGCAGTAATTGCTGCAAAAGGGGCCCAAACAAAGTACTGAGTCCATATGCATGCTTATACTTTTCATAAGTCCGATATTGTTCTATGTACACTCCTTGTTTTATTGATTGCATGTAATATTCTAATTTATTGAGATTGTGGATTTGGGGTTTTCATGAGCTGTAAGCCATAATCATCGCACTTATGACAAATCACGGTTTGAACTATCTTGCTTTGCATGTAATGCGTCTATCTCATATATTAGTTTCCCCTTTTACGTTGCATTACTGAAATAAATGAACTTTTGCACGACATTCTAAATTTTTGAGTATCACCTATATGTTTGTGTATTCAAGTAATTATCTCCCAGGCACAGGGGAGGGATTGACCTATTTTGTATGGGAGTGTCCTGGACCTGAGAGCCAATGTAATCACATCTATGTTTTCTCAGGTCCAGGGGGGAGTGCCCCTTGCATGGGGACTTGCATAAGAGGCCAGTTGTGGCTACCAATAAACCAGTTCCTGCCTACCCTCAACATAGAGTCTCATTTCATGTGTGGGTGGAACAGCTGTACCTGCTCTGGGGATTGCTATATCACTACACACCTCTGGGTTATAATCACTTGCTCTTGTAAGAGCAGCCTGCTACACTCTCTGGAGTAGGAGAGATCTGCCCACTGGAAGCTGGATCGTGGTCTTGGGTACAGGGTGGGTGGAGGACGGTGAGACCCCAGCCAAGCTGTAACGCTGGAAGTGGTGACTACGGTGCTGATGGTGTCTAGTGGAGTGCTTGGAAGTACTCGGAGGTACTAGGAAGCAGCGATTAGCTTAGGCACCCAGTTGGGGTGCCAGGCGGTCCGTCACATCTACCTACCTTTGAATCATCTGAAATAATTACTCCTGAATCCCTTTCCTGATTGATTGCAATTTGAGGGACCTGTCTGACAACCCAGGCCGAAAGTCCAGAGAATTTAATTTACTACCACTGTATTTAACCCTGTAACTTTCCATGACACCCTAAAACCTGTACACGGGGGGTACTGTTTTACTTGGGTGACTTCGCTGAACACAAATATTAGTGCTTCAAAACAGTAAAACCTATCACAGCGATGATATTGGCAGTGAAAGTGACTTTTTTTTTGCATTTTTCACATACAAATGGCACTTACACAGACAATATCATTGTTGTGATATGTTTTACTGTTTTGAAACACTAATATTTGCGTTCAGCGAAGTCTCCCGAGTATAATTGTACCCCACGTGTACAGGTTTTACAGTCTTTTTGAAAGTTACAGGGTCAAATATAAGGCTTGATTTTCAGTTGTTTCACATTGAAATTTGCCAAATTGGTTATGTTGCCTTTGAGAGCGTATGGTAGCCCAGGAATGAGATTTACCCACATGATGGCATACCATTTGCAAAAGAAGAAAACCCAAGGTATTGCAAATGGGGTATGTTCAATCTTCTTTAGTAGCCACTTAGGCACAAACACTGTTCAAAGTTAGCTTTCATAATTGTTTTTTGCATTTTTATCACACAAACAAATATAAATGCTAACTTTGGCCAGTGTTTGTGACTAAGTGGCTACTAAAAAAGACTGGATATACCCTATATTGAATACCCTGGGCTGTATACTTTAACAAAATATGAACATGTGAGGTGTGATTCAGAGATTTATGACAGCTAACAGTGTTACAATGTCACTATTGATACATTTTAAAAATATATATATTTTGAAACAGCAATGCCCTACTTGTACTTATAGCCCGTGCTAAATAGTTTCTAAATTTTGTCCTGAGTTTAGAAATACCCAATGTTAACATGTCCTTAGCTTTTTTGGAAAGTTATAGGGCTATAAGTACAAGTAGCACTTTGCTATTTCCAAACCATTTTTTTTTTTCAAAATTAACGCAAAATTAACGTTACATTGTAACACTGATATCTGTCAGCAATCCCTAAATAACCCTTCACATGTGTATATATTTAAAAAAAAAAAAAAAAATGACAACCTAAGGTATTAAACTTGGGGTATTTTGACTCTTTTCATGCAACTATTTTACTACCAATCTATGCCAAATTTAAAATAAATAAAATAATTGGTGATTTTTTCGACACACATAGCAATTTAAGAATACATGTATTGAGAATTTTAAGGGTTACTGTGAGGAACTGACTCTGCTGGGTTGCGAACCCTGGTTTACATGCTGCTAAACCTCTTCCTTACCACTACACCACCCTGCCTTTTGCAAATGTATCTGAGATCTGGTAACCTTGACTCTATAAGCATTGGTATCAGTGACAAGTCTCTTCAGCTGTGTCTGGTCATGTGTCTGGTTCTTGGCCTATAAAAGCCACTTCCTGTCTCTGTACCTTTGCCAGATTATTGTGGTTCCTGTACTCTCTAATCAAGCTTGTTCCTGTTTCTCCTACCTGTTGCTGATTTTGGACCGTTTTGACTTTGCTGCTTCTCCTTCCCACTGACCTCGGCTTGCCTCACTACGATTATCATCTCTCTGTTCCAGTCTCCCATCTCTGCTTAAGACCAGAAGGCCACTCAAGGCTCAGGGGCTCAACCACCTGGGTAACGAGTGGCTACCTCTGGCAGAAAACATTGCTGATCTGGCTACTGGACTCCAAAACTTTGTAACATCAATATCATTACAGAATAATCTGGCCCATTCATGGAGACCGTCGGATCAGATTCTGCATTGGCCCAGCAGGTTGCTTTTAATGCACAGACCATTCAAGTGCTGCAGGATCAGGTAGCTGAACTGCAAAATGAAGTTCGATCAATGCATGGTGAGCTTACCAGCTACAGGGCACATGATGTTGCGGCTGCTGCTGCTACTACTGTTACACCTGCACAAGATGCCCGCTTGCCTCTACCAGAAAAATTTGGAGGAGCCGCAAAAAATTTAGGGGTTTCCTAAATCAATGCCGTTTGCATTTTATGATGTTACCTAACCGTTTTCCATCTGAAAGAGAGAAGGTGGGATTTATTTTCTCCCTATTCAAAGATGAAGCCCTGGCTTGGGGCTCCCCTTTTCTGGAACAGGACAGTCCAGTCTTGGGAAATTTAAAAGACTTTCTTGAGGCCATGTGCCTAGTTTTTGATGACCCCAATCGCTGTGCTACAGCAGAAGCCACTCTCCTTCATTTACATCAAGGGAAGCGCTCTGTAGCTGAATATGCTGCTGAATTCAGACAGTGGGTTGCTGATACTACTTGGAACCAATCAGCCCAGAGGTTCCACTTCAGAAGGGGTCTCTCAGAAGCTATAAAAGATGAGTTAGCTCGTGTTGATCTTCCTGTTGAGTTTGATGCATTTGTGCGGTTGGCTATCCGTATTGATCGGAGACTTTCAGAAAGAAGATTGGAAAGACAGGGCTCTTTTAAACCAAGTGCTACTCCTACTTTCTATTCAAGAATTTCTACTCCGACCCCACAAACACCTACAGAATCTGAACCTGAGGCTATGCAGGTAGATCTAATAAGAGGGTCATTATCCAATGAAGAAAAACAGTGGCGACACACTCACAATTTATGCCTGTATTGTGGTAGTGCAGGGCATTATGCCATCAATTGCCCTAGCAAGTCTAAAAGAACAATAGCTATGACTGCTGAGGGTGCACAGATTCAACACCAATCCCAGATTTCAGACCAACTGGATTCTGTCACACAACCCTTGTTTTCTCTGGCTCAGGGTGAAGAGGGTATGATGACTCAACATCCTCATTTGGTGGTGCCTATCACTTTGCAATATGGTGATAATAAAATTTCAACTACAGCTATGATAGATTCTGGAGCAGGCGGAAACTTTATGGATATCAAATTTGCAGCAGGAAATAAAATTCAGTCTATCCCTAAATCTTCACCTGTGTTAATGGAAACAGTAGACGGTTCTCCACTCACGTCAGGCCCGGTTACACATGAGACTGTGCCCTTAAAATTGATGCTGGAAGTGAATCACCATGAGTCTATATCTTTCCACCTAATTTCCTCAACACAGTTTCCAGTGATTTTGGGTATACCCTGGCTTGCTCTGCATAACCCACAGATTGATTGGAAGACTAGAACTTTGTCCTTTCCTTCAGAACACTGCTTAATAAATTGTCAACCCTCTAAGGCAACAACTGTTGCCACAACAATTAATGAAATGGTTGATACAAACTTAACTAAGCTTCCTCTACAATATCGGGATTTTGCAGATGTCTGTGATAAGAAGAATGCTGATCAGCTTCCACCTCACAGGCCTTATGATTGCCCCATAGAGCTGCTACCTGGAGCTGCTATCCCATTTGGCCGTATATACTCCCTGAGCTTGAATTGAAAGCACTTCGTGAATACATACAAGAAAATCTTGCCAAAGGCTTTATTCGACCATCTACTTCTCCAGCAGGAGCTCCTATATTCTTTGTAGAAAAGAAAGATGGCAGTCTACGGCCATGTGTCGATTACAGGGACATTAATAAAATCACTGTTAAAAAACGCTATTCCTTGCCTCTCATTCCTGAACTTCTGGAGAGACTTCGTTCAGCTAAAATATTTACGAAGCTTGATCTACGGGGGGCATATAATCTGGTTCGCATAAGACCAAATGATGAATGGAAAACAGCTTTCAGAACCAGGTACGGACATTACGAATATCTAGTAATGCCATTTGGGCTTTGTAATGCCCCTGCAACTTTTCAGCATCTAATCAATGATGTACTACGGGATCTCCTGGATCAGTTTGTTGTGGCATATTTGGATGATATCCTGATATTTTCTGATAATCTTGAAAATCACAGAAAACAGGTCTGCATTGTTCTTGAGCGCCTTCGTACCCACCACCTATACATTAAACTGGAAAAATGTGAGTTTGAACAAACAGAAATTCAATTCCTGGGATATGTAATAACTCCTAAAGGTTTAAGTATGGACGCAAGTAAAATTAAAGCTGTGCTGGACTGGCCCATCCCCAAGAATGAAAAAGATATTCAGAGATTTGTGGGGTTTGCCAATTTTTACAGGCGTTTCATTAAGAATTTCTCTGCCGTTATTACACCGATCACTGAACTTACACGTAAAGGGACTTCTTTTCAGTGGTCCAATAAGGCCGACACTGCATTTTCCAGATTAAAGACTCTGTTTACATCTGCCCCTATCCTGGTACATCCTCAGCCAGAATTGCCATTTACTGTAGAGGTAGATGCTTCTGATTCAGCTGTTGGGGCTATACTGTCTCAAAGGACTGGACCTAAGATGTTGTTACATCCATGTGCCTTCTATTCCCGCCAGATGTTACCAGCAGAAAGAAATTATGACATAGGGAATAAAGAACTTTTGGCTATAAAAGCTGCCTTTGCCGAATGGAGACATCTCTTGGAGGGAGCCACCCATCCAATTACTGTCCTCACAGATCACAAAAATCTGGAATGTATTCAATCAGCTAAGAGACTGTCAGCCAGACAAGCACGCTGGTCCCTATTTTTCTCAAGGTTTAAATTTTTTGATTTCATACCGCCCTGGTTCCAGAAATGGCAAGGCAGATGCCTTGTCTAGGATAGCTGACCCCCTCCATACTACAGTAACCAAAGCCACCATCTTGCCTGAGAGTAGATTTTTAGGAGTTACCTTTCCTTCTGATCTAATGTCTCGCATTAAAAAGGGCTACGCTGATGATCCAGTTTTTCGTGATCCTCCTCGTGATCTTCATATGACCATGCTTAATGGGTTTTGGATTTTTCAACAACGTCTGTTTGTTCCAGAATCAGTGCGACTGGACGTTTTACGTCTCTACCATGACTCAAAACCAGCAGGTCATCCAGGAATCCGAAAGACACAAGAACTACTTACCCGATCCTTTTGGTGGCCTAAATATTATGAGGATGTTAAGAAGTATGTGTCCTCTTGTGATGTATGTGCCAGACATAAGACTCCTCGCTCATCCCCTGTTGGCAGGCTTCAGCCTCTTCCTATTCCTCATCGTCCCTGGGGATCTATTTCCATGGACTTTATTGTGGAACTACCTCCCTCTAAGGAACACACTACCATTCTTGTTGTTGTGGACCGGTTAACTAAGATGAGTCATTTCATACCAGCTCGTGGTCTCCCTTCAGCTAAACAGACTGCTGACCTAGTTATTCGGGAAATATTTCGCTTGCATGGAGTGCCTGATGAAGTAATTTCTGACAGGGGAGTGCAATTTACATCTCATTTTTGGAAATATTTTTGTTCTATTCTAGGTATTAATGTAAATCTGTCGTCAGCTTTTCATCCACAAAGTAATGGACAGACTGAGCGAACCAACCAGACGTTAGAACAATATTTGCGGTGCTATATTAGTTACCTGCAGGATGACTGGCTGGATTTTCTACCCACGGCGGAATTTGCCTATAACAATGCCCAACACTGCTCCACTTCTCTGAACCCATTTTTTGCTAATTATGGTTACCATCCAACCTTTCTAGTGAGTCTCCCAATTACTACTTCCATTCCTGCAGTCACTGACCGGCTAACCGCCTTACGAGATTCCCAAGAACTGTTGAAGAAGACTCTTTCGGAGGCTCAGGAATGTTACAAAAGAGCTGCTGATAGGCATAGAAAGGAGGCCCCAGTTTATCATGTTGGTGACAAGGTTTGGCTGTCAACAAAGAATCTTAAACTTAGGATTCCTTCTCATAAATTGGGTCAAAAGTTCATGGGACCTTTTGAGATCATCGCTCAGATCAATGCTGTCACCTTCCGTCTGCAACTTCCAGATTCCATGAAAATACATCCAGTGTTTCACGTTGCACTGCTTAAACCTTTTTATGAAAATACTTTCCCTGGTCGAGCCCTGCCTGCCCCACCACCAGTCCTCGTGGATGGTGAAGATGAATACGAGGTGGAAAAAATTCTTGACTCCAGGATATTCCGCAACAAGCTTCAATATTTTGTTCTTTGGAAAGGCTATGGTGAAGAGGATAGATCATGGGAACCAGTGGACAATATTCATGCTCCTGATCTTCTTCAGTCTTTCCATGCACAGTACCCTGCTAAACCAGGAAATAGGGCATCCAGAGGCTGCGCCTGTAGAGGTGGGAGTAATGTGAGGAACTGACTCTGCTGGGTTTCGAACCCTGGTTTACATGCTGCTAAACCTCTTCCTTACCACTACACCACCCTGCCTTTTGCAAATGTATCTGAGATCTGGTAACCTTGACTCTATAAGCATTGATATCAGTGACAAGTCTCTTCAGCTGTGTCTGGTCATGTGTCTGGTTCTTGGCCTATAAAAGCCACTTCCTGTCTCTGTACCTCTTCCAGATTATTGTGGTTCCTGTACTCTCTAATCAAGCTTGTTCCTGTTTCTCCTACCTGTTGCTGATTTTGGACCGTTTTGACTTTGCTGCTTCTCCTTCCCACTGACCTCGGCTTGCCTCACTACGATTATCATCTCTCTGTTCCAGTCTCCCATCTCTGCTTAAGACCAGAAGGCCACTCAAGGCTCAGGGGCTCAACCACCTGGGTAACGAGTGGCTACCTCTGGCAGAAAACATTGCTGATCTGGCTACTGGACTCCAAAACTTTGTAACATCAATATCATTACAGTTACTGTCAAAGAACACCCAAATATGTGTTATTGAGCATCTCCTAAGTACAGTTACCCCCGATTTTATAGGTGTGTCGGGTTCTCTGGGGTTCTCTGGGGGCTAAATGACCTTATTTGAAGGGGTCGCATTCCAGTTTTCCAACTTGGAGTATTCACAGTTGGTCATCATTAGTGTTCGCGAAAAACTGTTCGCTTTTATTAAACATTATCCCCCCATAGCCAGTAACCTGTGCTTATTATACATTATCCCCCCATAGCCAGTAACCCATGTTTATTATACATTATCCCCCCATAGCCAGTAACCTGTATTTATTATACATTATCCCCCCACAACCAGTAACCTGTGTTTATTATACATTATCCCCCCACAACCTGTAACCTGTGTTTATTATACATTATCCCCCCATAGCCAGTAACCTGTGTTTATTATACATTATCCTCCCCATAGCCAGTAACCTGTGTTTATTATACATTATCCTCCCCATAGCCAGTAACCTGTGTTTATTATACATTATCCTCCCCATAGCCAGTAACCTGTGTTTATTATACATTATCTGGTTTAACAGTAGTGTACATTTAAAAAAAAAAAAAATACAGGGGGCTTGTTGTCACCTTTCGGGGACCCTTGGTGTTGTACGTGGCTGGATGGAGGAAGAGACCTTCAATGACATCAGTGAGGACAAGGAACGGGACATGGCTAGCTTGGTATCCAACCTTGTGCAAATGGGGAGTTTGCGGTTGTGCAAATGGACTGTTTGCGGTTGTTTGCGGTGCGTTAAACGGGGAGTTTGGTCTGTCACTGTGAAGCGGGCGTAACCCTTACACTACCTGATTGATACAACATCATACCTGATGTTTTAAAGCACGTTATTCCAAACAATTTAGGAATGTTAGGTGATTTATGCCCTTTATGGATTAAAACCAGATTCTGCATCAACTATGTAATTTTCCATGGGAGTTTTGCCATGGATCCCCCTCCGGCATGCCACAGTCCAGGTGTTAGTCCCCTTGAAACAACTTTTCCATCACTATTGTGGCCAGAAAGAGTCCCTGTGGGTTTTAAAATTCACCTGCCTATTGAAGTCTATGGCGGTTCGCCCGTTTGCGAACATTTGCGGAAGTTCGCATTCGCCACTCGCGAACGGAAAATGTCATGTTTGCGACATCACTAGTCATCATGCACCCATGTCCTATTTGTGACATTTTTGAAGTTGGCCAATGTAATTTACCCCATCAAACCATATATGTTTGAAAAGTAGACACCATATGGTATTTCAAATGGTAGTATTTTAACACTTTCCATGCACTAATTCTACCACCAGTCTTTGTCAAACTTTTGGGTAGTCATTTTTTGTGTTATTTTTCTCTCGCATTGTCTCTCGCATTGTACTTTAGGCAGTTCCTGTTATGTGTTAATGACAAAGAACAACCCAGTATTTATTCAGCAATGTCTCCCGAGTACAACAGTGCCCCCAATGTACAGGTTTTATGGGTTTGTACAAACTTACAGGGATCAAATGTAGGGCTTTCCCCTTTCCATGTTTGCACATTGAAATCTGACAGATTGGTTTGCTGGGCATTTGCATTTGAGACCGTATAGCAGTCCTGGAATGAAAACTAACCCCATCATGGCATACCATTTGTAAAAGTAGATAACCCACGGTATTCAAAATGGGGTATGTCCAGTCTTTTGTAGTAGCCACTTAGCCACAAACACTGGCCAAAGTTAGCGTTTTTATTTGTTTTTTGCATTTTTTAAAACCAAAAACTGCACTTTTACTGGTGATTTCATCATCGTGATAAGTTGTTAACACTCATATTTGTGTTCAGGAAAGTCTCCTGAGTATAACAATACACCCTATGTACAGGTTTTATGGTAGTTTGAAAAGGTACAGGGTCAATAAAGGGCTTGCCCAATTCAGTTTACAAGACTGGTTTGCTGGGTCTGTGTTGCCTTTTGAGACCATATGGTAGTCCAGGAATGTGAAATAACTCCATCATGGCATACCATTTTCAAATGTAGATAACCCAGGGCATTCCAAATGGGGTATTTCCAGTCTTGTAGTAGCCACTTAGTCATAAACGCTGGGCAAAGTTAGCGTTTTTTTTTTTTTAATTCTTTATTTTTTCATCTTGACAGAATCAGCGAACATAACAGTAGCTGCATGACTTGTGCAAAAGTCAGATATAGTGCAATATATTATAACACATTAGGAAAAGGAGAAAGGATAATGCCTTTGAACAAATACTCATTCTACACAAGTAGGTATCATTTGGCCGGTCGTCAAGGGTTTTTTGACAATAAAATTGACATTGTCAGATTATCAGACATGCGTTTAAGTATGCAGTTATCCCTTCACAAAATCATAGAGCATGGTGGAGTATCCGTTGTTACTCAGAAGCACCAGCAGATACCCCCTATACTGTTCACCAGCTTCTTTCTGTGTCAGACATCAAACAACGTCGACCAGTTCCTTCTCCTGGACTGTACTAGAAGAACAGAGAAAAAGAAAAAAGAGAGAAAAGAATAGAAAGAGGAAACAGGAAAAGAGGGTGGGACCGGTTTGGAGTTTATCGAAAGAGGGCGACAAGCACCCGTTAGTGCTAAGTGGAGGGGGGGCAGGGGTACCAGGCGGACTGCGTGGCGGGGCACCCATTTCAGCCCTGCCCTATGTCGCTGCTGTCCCAGGGTTCCCATATTTTAGTGAATTTTTTTAAGTGAGCCTTTTACTCTGGCCGTCAATTCGTCCATTAGATGGATCTCTCTAATTCTCGCTATTACCTCTGGTACCTTTGGGGTGTCCTGTTGCAGCCATGCGGCCGCCACTGCCTTCCTGGCTGCTAAGATGAGTTTGTGAATAAGTTTTTGTTCCACCCTTGACCAACCTTCGACCGTGCGATTAAGCAGGTAGACCCAGGGATCTAATTCTAGTGTCCTGGAGAGTACTCTCCTTATCAGTTGTTTAATTGCGGTCCAGAAGAGGACCATTTTTGGGCACTCCCACCACATGTGTAGATAGGTGCCTCTCTCCCCGCAGCCCCTCCAGCATGTGTCAGTAGTGGTTTTGTGCATTCTGAATAATTTCACGGGTGTCGTGTACCATCGAAACATCGTTTTAAAGGATTGCTCCTGTAGGGTCACGCATACTGAGGTGGTGTTACTCGCCTCCCAAATCTCCTGCCATTCGATGCCCTCGAGTACCTCACCCAAGTTGTGTTCCCATTGGTCAGTATACCCCAGCCGTCCCCAATCCCCATTTTCAGAGCAAAGGTGGGCGTATAGCGCCGTTATCATCCCCTTGGGGACGGCTTCCGCTAGGCAGTGCCGTTCAAAGAACATCTTTTGCTGCAGCTCCGCCCTTTGTATATTGGGCTGTTTCGCGAAATCCTTTGTTGGATATAGCGAAAAAAAGTTGGATATAGCGAAAAAAATCAGCTGGCGTCAAGTGCCTCCCCTGTGCGAGGTCTTCAAAGCCAATGAATTTAGTGCCCTGAAATAGATGGCATATTCTCTGAATACCTGTCTGTTCTATATTTCTGAAATCCCGGGGGGAAGGCTCTGTTTCGTGGATATGGCATGAGGGGGGATGGTGAGGAAGCTATCTTGTGTTTTATGTGTGAAGAATCCCAAATTCTTAAAGGGACTCTATAGTCACCTGAACACCTTTAGCTTAGTGAAGCAGTTTTGGTGTAGAGAACATGCCCCTGCAGCCTCACTGCTCAATCCTCTGCCATTTAGGAGTTAAATCCCTTTGTTTATGAACCCTAGTCACACCTCCCTGCATGTGATTTGCTCAACCTTCCATAAATACTTCCTGTAAAGAGAGCCCTATTAAGGCTTTCTTTATTGCAAGTTCTGTTTAATTAAGATTTTCTTATCCCCTGCTATGTTAATAGCTTGCTAGACCCTGCAAGAGCCTCCTGTATGTGATTAAAGTTCAATTTTGAGATTGAGATACAATTATTTAAGGTAAATTACATCTGTTTGAAAGTGAAACCAGTTTTTTTTTTTTCATGCAGGCTCTGTCAATCATGCCTGGGGAGGTGTGGCTAGGGCTGCATAAACAGAAACAAAGTGATTTAACTCCTAAATGGCAGTGAACTGAGCAGTGAAATTGCAGGGGAATGATCTATACACTAAAACGGCTTTATTTAGCTAAAGTAATTTAGGTGACTATAGTGTTCCTTTAAAGAGTTGAGGATTGTTGGGTAGGTAACTCTGAGTATGGATCTATGTTCTTTTGGCACCCACATTGTGAATTGTGGTAGATCGGCCCCCACCATTAGCGACTCTATATCAACCCATTGTGGTGAGTGCCACATTGCTACTTGCGTTAATTGGGCTGCTAAATAGTAGTAGTATAGGCAGGGAAGCCCCAGCCCGCCCCTGCATTTGGGTCTATATAGAACCTGTCTTGAGATCCTATGTCTTTTTTTTTTTGCCAGATTAATACACATATTGCTCTCTGTAGAGGGAGTAGATGGGCCTTTTAAATGCGTATGGGTAGTGCCTGAAACAGGAAGAGGATGCGCGGCAGGACATTAATTTTTGCAGAATGAATTCTTCCTATCCATGATATGGGTTTGTCCAACCACTCATCCAAATCCTTCACTAGTGATTTAATTAGGGGGGTATAGTTATGCTGATATAGCTTGTTTGGGTCAGCTGTCAGGTGTATCCCCAGGTACTTAAGAGACGAGTGCTCTATGTGTATAGTGTGCCTGTCTCTGATCGATGTCGTGTCCGCCGCCGCCAGTCCCAGTGGGAGAGCGCTAGATTTGGTCATATTGACCATGTACCCTGAGAGTAATCCATAGTTCTGCAGGATCTCATTTAAAGCGATCATTGATTCCTTTGGGCTCGTCAGTGTTAGGAGCACGTCATCCGCGTATGCAGACACTAGGAACTCCTGTCCTCCTACAGTCACCCCTCTCACTCCAGGGTGTTGTCGCAGGGTTTGTAACAGCGGTTCAAGCGACAGGACGA
Organism: Pelobates fuscus; assembly: GCF_036172605.1. Classification (NCBI taxonomy): domain Eukaryota; kingdom Metazoa; phylum Chordata; class Amphibia; order Anura; family Pelobatidae; genus Pelobates; species Pelobates fuscus. The sequence continues at coordinate 180,186,568 of NC_086317.1, read as the reverse complement.
ATAGGAGTGGGGACGGCAGGCATCCCTGTCTCGTGCCATTGTGGAGCCTAAAAGGTTGGAAGGGGGCCCCCGCAACTTGTATCTGGGCGCTGACATTACTATACATGACCCTTATGAGTGCGATATACTCCTTGGGTAGTCCAAAGTGCTCTAGCACGATGAATAGGTATGGCCATTTAACCCTATCAAAGGCTTTTTCGGCGTCAAGGGAGACAATCAGTGTGGGCGTGCGTGCGGTGACCTGTCTCCAGATCAGAGCAATGTTACGGCTCGTGTTTTCAAACAGCTGTCTCCCCGGAATGGTCGGCATCTATAAGTGTCGTGACAAAAAGGGTTTAGTCTGGTCACCTGCAATTTAGCTAATATCTTCATGTCGTGATTGATTAATGATATGGGTCTATAGCTCGCTGGTAAGAGCAGATTCTTCTCGGGCTTAGGCAGTAGCACTATGGTGGCTAGGGACATGTCTCTGTCGGGTGTTCCCCCTTCCCTTAATTCTTGAAATAATTTGAGGAGGTAGGGAGTGAGTACTTCACGGAATGTTTTGTAATACCCGCCATCGAAACCATCTGGCCCGGGGGCCTTATTCCCTTTAAATGTTGTGATGGCCTGGTCCATCTCTTCTTCTGTTATCTCAGCCGCTAGGGTGTTTACTGCTTCTTGTGACAGTTTAGGCAAGCCTAGGTCTTTTAGGAAACTCTGAATCTGTCTCTCTTCTGTATCTCTGAATACCGAGGCTACATCTACTGGGGTGGTTTTGATAGTTCCGTCTGGATGCCGAATCAAAGTAATGTGTGTGCGCCTTTGTCTGGGGTTTAGGGTCCTGGCTAAGAAAGTGTCCATCTTATTGGCCTTTTCATAAAATGTCCGTCTCGTATACGTCATGGCCTTGGCTGTGTCGTCTAATAGTAAGGTTCGGATATCATGTCTCACCGCGGTTAAGCGTTGGAAAGTGTCTCTGCCTGCTCTAGGGTCCGCAGCTCGGACAGAAGTCGTTCTAATGTTTGGAAGTTGATTTTTTTCCTTTTGGTCGCGAGGCGGATGAATGCCCCCCTTATTACGGCCTAATGGGCCGCCCAAGTGGTGCTTGCTTTCAAATCTGGGCAGTCATTAAGAGTAAAATACTCTTGCATCTCTTTACTTATTTGTTTTGTGATGTCGGCGTCTCTAAGTAGGGACGTGTTCAGTCTCCACGTCCATGGGGTCGCGTTACATAGGTTTCCTAGCGTCAATGTCACTTCAGCATGGTCGGACCACGTTATCGAGCCCACCGATGATTTCTGGACCCGAGCCAGGCTACGGTCGTTAACCAAGAAAAGGTCAATTCTGGAGTATGTGTCATGTGGTGCGGAATAAAAGGTGTAGTCAACCTCGCCTGGATGGTGCGCCCTCCATACTTTTTTTTATATAATATAAGAACAGTGACTGAGTCACACCACACAAAAACAAAAGTTTTAGACTTTAGAAAAACAGACTTTTCTAAAATTAGAATATGTGTAAAGGAGTCATTATCAGACTGGAGCAACTTAAATGGAGTCCAAAAGAAATGGGATTATTTAAAAGCTGCACTACTGAAGGCAACAGAAAATTGCATTAGGCTTGTCAGTAAAAGCAAAAAATTCAAGAAACCACTGTGGTACTCCGCAGATGTGGCCAAAATAGTAAAAAACAAAAAGTTAGCATTTAGTAATTATAAAAAAACCCAGAGTGAGGAAGACAGAATGGCCTATAAGATTAGGCAGAAAGAGGCTAAGCAAGTTATAAGAGCTTCCAAATCACATACAGAAGAGAAAATAGCACAGTCAGTAAAAAAGGGGGATAAAACTTTTTTTTTAGATACATAAATGAGAAAAGAAAAGTAAAACAAGGATTAGTTAGATTAAAAACAAAAGAAGGAAGGTATGTAGATGAGGATAAAGGTCTAGCTGACTGCCTCAATGAATATTTTTGTTCGGTATTTACAGCTGAAAATGAAGGAAAGGGACCTCCGTAAAAAAAAAGGATAAATGAGTCATTTATTACACGTGAGTTTACAGAGGAAGAGGTTCTATTTCAACTGTCAAAAGTAAAGACAAATAAGTCAATGGGACCTGATGGAATACACCCAAAGCTATTAAAAGAGCTTAGTGGTGTACTAGCAAAACCATTAACAGATTTATTTAACCAATCATTGATAACAGGAGTAGTCCCAGAAGATTGGAAGTTAGCGAATGTTGTGCCCATTCACAAGAAAGGTAATAGGGAGGAGTCGGGCAACTATAGGCCAGTAAGCCTTACTTCAGTAGTGGGGAAAGTGATGGAAACCATGTTAAAGGATAGGATTGTTGAACATCTAAAAACACATGGATTTCAAGATCAGAGACAACATGGGTTTACTTCAGGGAGATCATGCCAAACTAATCTTATTGATTTTTTTTGATTGGGTAACTAAAATTATAGATCAGGGTGGTGCAGTAGACATTGCTTACCTAGATTTCAGTAAGGCTTTTGACACTGTTGCATTGGATTCCAATATTGTTGAATGGGTAAGGCAGTGGCTGAGTGACAGGCAACAGAGGGTTGTAGTCAATGGAGTATATTCGAAGCTTGGGCTTGTCACCAGTGGGGTACCTCAGGGATCTGTACTTGGACCCATTCTCTTTAATATTTTTATTAGTGATATTGCAGAAGGTCTTGATGGTAAGGTGTGTCTTTTTGCGGATGATTCTAAGATATGTAACAGGGTTGATGTTCCAGGAGGGATAAGCCAAATGGCAAATGATTTAGGTAAACTAGAAAAATGGTCAGAGTTGTGGCAACTGACATTTAATGTGGATAAGTGCAAGATAATGCATCTTGGACGTAAAAACCCAAGGGCAGAGTACAGAATATTTGATAGAGTCCTAACCTCAACATCTGAGGAAAGGGATTTAGGGGTGATTATTTCTGAGGACTTAAAGGTAGGCAAAGGTAGACAATGTAATAGAGCAGCAGGAAATGCTAGCAGAATGCTTGGTTGTATAGGGAGAGGTATTAGCAGTAGAAAGAGGGAAGTGCTCATGCCATTGTACAGAACACTGGTGAGACCTCACTTGGAGTACTGTACACAGTACTGGAGACCGTATCTTCAGTAGGATATTGATACCTTAGAGAGAGTTCAAAGAAGGGCTACTAAACTGGTTCATGGATTGCAGGATAAAACTTACCAGGAAAGGTTAAACCATGTATAGCTTGGTGGAAAGACGAGACGGGGGGATATGATAGAAACATTTAAATACATAAAGGGAATCAACACAGTAAAGGAGGAGACTATATTTAAAAGAAGAAAAACTACCACAACAAGAGGACATAGTCTAAAATTAGAGGGACAAAGGTTTAAAAATAATATCAGGAAGTATTACTTTACTGAGAGGGTAGTGGATGCATGGAATAGCCTTCCAGCTGAAGTGGTAGAGGTTAACACAGTAAAGGAGTTTAAGCATGCGTGGGATAGGCATAAGGCTATCCTAACTATAAGATAATGCCAGGGACTAATGAAAGTATTTAGAAAACTGGGCAGACTAGATGGGCCGAATGGTTCTTATCTGCCGTCACATTCTATGTTTCTATGTTTCCATACGTCTATCAAGCCCGGGCTTGTTATGAACTCGTGTAGTAGTTTGTCCTGTCCCCCCCTTCCTTGGGATCTCTGGATCCCCCTGTGTGCACTCCTGTCGACGGCGGGACACGGCACGCATTGAAGTCCCCCCCCATGACTACCATGCCGCGCGGCAGAGACCGCAACATATCCTGTATCTGATTCCAGAATCTCTGCTCTGGTTGATTAGGGGCATATATGTTAACGAGGTGGACCGTGTGTGCCAGAGTGTCAGTTTTCGATACTAGAAAATGGCAACTATTTCGTATCAATATTGCTACCCCGTTGCGCTTCCTGTGTGCCCTGGCTTAGTGTGTGGAGCCATATGTGTGGTCCCGCAGTTTAAATTGTACGTGTTTTGGCAGGTGGGTCTCCTGCAAAAATGCAATATCTGTTTTCATTCTTTTTAGCTCGCGGAACATTAGACACCGCTTTCTAGGGGCATTCAGGCCCTTCACATTCAGCGAAGTGAGAGTTATCACCATACGAATGGTTGGGGGTTCCTGCCAGGCATCACGCCCACCTTTGCTCTCTCTGCCTTCGTCATGTATTGTTTAATAGTCAGTCGCCACCTACAAGTCGCTCTACCCCCACCCCACCCCCCAGCAGTGTCCCACGGTCCCAAAGGAAAAGAGAAGAGGGAGGGAAGAAAAAATAATAGAGAAAAATAGAGCATGCCATAGGCACGCCCAGAACTGAGTAACCACCGTCTGGTCTTACCCACTGCCAGACTTTGTTGAGGTACATGGATTGGCTCCTCCACTGCATCCAGCGCACGTGTATGATGCAGGCCCATGAGCCATGACCATGTCACGCTATATTGCTGAATGCCAACAACATGGTACTTACAGCTCCCTGTGGGCGCGTACAATGCGCGCGCCACACAGGAGAGCTAGGCGGTTAAGTTCGGAACATTTTAACTCTGTACACATTACTTAGTCATATTCAGTGAAACAAGTAACAATCTGCATAACCTTGCAACCTCGGTGTCAGGTCCTAACCTGCCGGCATCTCCGCTACCCTGAGACTTCCGGGTAGACGGAGCTCGGCCACGCTCCCTCCTCTGACGCGGTCTACCCACGCTACATAGGGAGACCGCGCCAGATTCAAAAGGCTGAATTATTGGAAGCTTACCGGCAACCCGAACTCAGCAAAAGAGATTATTCTACCTCCACTGTGTACCGGAACCAGACTGGGAAACATTGACCTACCTTCTCCTCACCTCGACCACGGATTATTCCAAGGACCAACTCTTACCTGCCAAGTCCTTCATTTCCTCTCAGGGAAAGCTGAGCAAGCCTGGACTTCCACCTCTACAAAGATAAGTAGTACTTTTCGTCCAGAATTGGATTCTGCCTGCTTGCAAATCTGCTTACCCTCTATTTCCTTCAAACTAACTGATATCTCCTGCAACCTACTAAACTAATTCTGCTCTGGAAAGTCTCTCTATGCCATGGACTAACTATTGCCTTTCTCTTATACTAATACCAAATTCTGCTGCTGCTTGTGCCATTTGTCAAATTCCGACTATTTAAAGATACAGTACCTGTACTAAATTAAATCATTATCTCCACTCCTATTCATTAAATAAAACCAACAGTTATCTGCAGTTGTGTTCCATATAGTTACCAAGTAAAGCATTACAGAATAATTCAGCCTTTTGTAATGGATCCAGCAGATATCAATTCCAAAATTACTGTATTGAACCAAAGAGTAGATACACTTGCCCAAGGCATGCGAGATCTACAGATTACAAACGAACGGATCCTTACTTATGTAAGAGATTTACAAACACATACTCCTCATACTGTTACACACTCGGCTAGCGACCCTGCTGTCTGTAATCCCGAAAAGTTCTCTGGAGATCGGTCCAAATACAGGGAGTTTCTTAATTCCTGCAAATTATTGATTGCCTTAAAACCTAGATCTTATCCCACTGAAAGATCCAAGGTTTGTTCAGTTATTTCTTTTCTAAGAGGTGAACCTATGGCCTGGGATCACTCCTTCCTGGAGAACGATGACCCTATCCTAGACTCCTTGGATGAATTTTTTGAAGCCATGTCTCTTCTTTATGAAGATCCCAATAAACAAGCTACAGCGGATTTAACCATTAGAACCTTACATCAAAGAAACAGACTGGTCGAAGATTACATTTCTGAATTTAAAAGATGGGCAACAGAAACTCAATGGAATGACATAACCCTACGCAACCAGTTCCGTATCGGGTTATCTGAAGCAGTTAAAGATGAACTCTCAAGAACTGAACTGCCCACTACACTGAATACTCTGATTCAACTTTCAATCAGCATTGACAGACGGCTTAGAGAAAGAAAAGCTGAGAAAGCTCTCTCGAGTTCATTATGGAAAAAAACATTCATTCCGTCAAAGACGCCTGAAAAACCAACAATACAAACAGAACCTATGGACATAGGGGTAATAAGAAGTCCTCTTACTCCAGAAGAGAGAACCAGAAGAAGACAATTAAACCTCTGCATGTATTGTGCTTCACAAGATCATGTGATCCCAGAATGTCCCTTATTGAAACGTCCAAGAGGCGGTAAGCATGCTTCTATCACTTCTATATTGAGTGTACTTCCTCCAAAATCAACCACTCATTTCTCCTCTATTTCTCTCATATTGCAGTGGGACAAAGAAAGAATTACGACTGAGGCCATTATTGATTCTGGTGCAAATGGGGTGTTCCTCGATTCATCCTTTGTAACAAAAAATAAAATTCCTTGTGTTCGTAAAAGCACTTCTGTCTCTGTCAGAGTTATTGATGGCTCCTTAATATCCTCGGGCCCCATTCGAAATGAAACTATTCCTTTAAGAATAACCACTAATAATATTCATTCCGAATTTCTTGTATTTGATGTTATCGCATCTCCTCTTTATCCGGTTATACTAGGAATCAACTGGTTAAGGACTCACAATCCACAAATTACATGGTCTCCCTTCTCTCTCACCTTTTGCTCTGCTTATTGTAAAGGAACATGTTTACAACATATCCCCATTTTCCAGGTTACTGAAGAACCGATTATACCTACCTATTATTCCGAGTTTGCAGATGTATTTAGTAAAAAGGAAGCTGAGACTCTTCCACCTCATCGACCCTATGATTGTCCAATAGACCTCATACCTGGTGCCCCCATCCCTTTTGGGCACATCTATCCTCTCTCTGAATCAGATTTAACCTCAAGGAATACCTGGATGAAAGCCTCCGTAAGGGGTTCATTAGACCTTCCAGCTCACCGGCTGCTTCCAGCATGTTTTTCGTAAGAAATAAAGACCAGACTATACGTCCCATCATAGATTATAGATCTTTAAACAAAATAACAGTTAAAAATCATTATCCTCTTCCCCTGATAAATGAGTTGATCGAAAGGTTAAGAACAGCTACCATCTATACTAAGCTTGATCTCCGTGGGGCATATAACCTTATTAGAATTAAAGCTAATGATGAATGGAAAACTGCCTTTCGGACCCGATATGGCCTTTATGAATATCTTGTTATGCCTTTCGGGCTCTGTAACGCCCCCGCAACCTTTCAGCATTTCATAAACAACATCTTCAGCGATCTTCTAGATGTATGTGTTATCATTTATCTAGATGACATACTTATATACTCTAACAGTCTCGAGGAACACAGGAAACACGTTAGATGGGTGTTATCCAGACTGAGAACTCACAAGTTATACGCCAAACCAGAAAAATGTATTTTCGATGTTAATGAAATTACCTTTTTAGGGTACGTTATTTCACCTCATACGATAAGAATGGATAATTCCAAAATAGATTGTATTCTCAACTGGCCTACTCCTACTAATGTAAAGGACTTACAACGTTTCCTTGGGTTTGCCAACTTCTATAGAAAATTCATTAAAAATTACTCCGACGTAGCTCATTCACTTAATCTGCTTAACAGCAATAAACATCCCTTTACTTGGAATGAAAAGGCTCAATCAGCCTTCGATGAATTAAAGAGAAGATTTACAACTGCTCCTATTCTTCAACTGCCGAACCCTGCATTTCTCTATGTCCTGGAAACAGATGCTTCAGAGACAGCTATCGGAGCTGTCCTTTCCCAACACAAAACACCTCAAGATCCTCTCCATCCAGTTGCCTTTTTCTCACGATCCATGTCTCCTGCTGAAAAAAACTACCCTATCGGTGAAAAAGAATTACTGAGTATAAAAGCAGCCTTCGAAACCTGGCGACATCTTCTTGAAGGGACACAAACTCCTATAATAGTATATACTGACCACAAAAACCTTGAATATCTGCACTCCAACAAAACTCTCTCAGCCAGACAAGTAAGATGGAATCTTTTTTTTTTCCCGGTTTAATTTTCAAATTATTTATAGACCCGGATCCAGAAACAAAAAGGCGGATGCCCTGTCCAGAATCCACCAAGGTCCTCCTATACTTGGAACTCCTCCCTATAAAGTTATTGGAATCATATCATCACTAATAGATGATAGAAAAAATCTAAAAGAAGACGCTCTTGAACTTCCCAAGTCAAACAAACTAACAAAGAAAGACGGTATCTACTATTTCAATAACAGAATCTACATTCCTCCCATATTTAGGAATAAAATACTCGAATTAATTCACGATTTTCCTTTGTCTGGTCATCCTGGTATAAAGAAGACCCTAGAGTTATCTACGAGATATTATTGGTGGCCTCGCCAGGACAAAACCATCGAATCCTATGTCAAAACTTGTTCAACCTGCCAGAGATCCAAGTCTGAACATCATCAGCCATTTGGTCAATTATTGAACCTACCGATCCCGGAAAGACCTTGGCAATCCATTTCAATGGACTTCTTGGTAGAACTCCCTCCTTCTCAACATCATACCACCATTTTAGTAGTAGTGGACCGCTTCACAAAAATGTCCCATTTTATTCCCTTGAAGAAGTTACCCTCATCATCTGAACTTGCTAAGGTATTCATCGATAATATAGTGAAACTTCATGGACTCCCTGATGAAATCATATCAGATAGAGGGACTCAGTTCACCTCCAAATTTTGGAACGAAATGTGTTCTTCCCTCCATATTCAACGCAAACTATCTTCAGCCTATCATTCCCAAACCAATGGGCAAACAGAAAGAGTTAACCAATGCGTAGAACAATATTTACAATGTTATTGTTCTTACCTACAAGATGATTGGATCACATGGTCGACTATGGCAGAATTTGCGTACAACAACTCTATTCATACCAGTAGTAAAATGACTAATTTTTTCTCAAATTATGGGTTCCATCCCTCTTCATTTCCTAACCTAACCATTCCTTCTTCTAACCCCACCGTTTCAAATCAAAACTCTTTCATGTCTTTCCTATTTCTCAAATTACGTGAAAATCTTAAACTCGCATCGTTTAATCAAAAAAGTTTTTCGATGTTAAAAGGCAACCTCCTCCTACTTATAAAATAGGTGACCTTGTATGGCTCTCCTCAAAAAACATTGCCACCAACCGTCCCTCGAAGAAACTGAGTTCCCTCTTTCTTGGTCCTTTCCAAATATTGTCAATCATCAACAATAACGTTGTTAAATTGAAGCTTCCACCTACTTTAAAACTTCATCCTGTCTTCCATGTTTCCTTGCTTAAACCTCACCTCTCTGACCCTTTCCAGAGGGATGCTATTACTACTCCTGATCCTATTTTGGTACAAGGTGAAGAAGAATACGAGGTCCAAAGGATCCTGGATTCACGGATCCATCGTGGCTCCCTGCAGTATCTCATTAAGTGGAAAGGTTACGGAATCGATGAGGACACTTGGGTAAACTCCTCTGTAGTCCATGCAAAAAGGTTGATTACCGCGTTTCACAGACGCTATCCATCTAAACCTTGTTGATAGCACCCTACGGGTGCTTCTTACAAGGGGAGGGTACTGTCAGGTCCTAACCTGCCGGCATCTCCGCTACCCTGAGACTTCCGGGTAGACGGAGCTCGGCCACACCCCCTCCTCTGACGCGGTCTACCCACGCTACATAGGGAAACCGCGCCAGATTCAAAAGGCTGAATTATTGGAAGCTTACCGGCAACCCGAACTCAGCAAAAGAGATTATTCTACCTCCACTGTGTACCGGAACCGGACTGGGAAACATTGACCTACCTTCTCCTCACCTCGACCACGGATTATTCCAAGGACCAACTCTTACCTGCCAAGTCCTTCATTTCCTCTCAGGGAAAGCTGAGCAAGCCTGGACTTCCACCACTACAAAGATAAGTAGTACTTTTCGTCCAGAATTGGATTCTGCCTGCTTGCAAATCTGCTTACCCTCTATTTCCTTCAAACTAACTGATATCTCCTGCAACCTACTAAACTAATTCTGCTCTGGAAAGTCTCTCAATGCCATGGACTAAGTATTGCCTTTCTCTTATACTAATACCAAATTCTGCTGCTGCTTGTTCCATTTGTCAAATTCCGACTATTTAAAGATACAGTACCTGTACTAAATTAAATCATTATCTCCACTCCTATTCATTAAATAAAACCAACAGTTATCTGCAGTTGTGTTCCATATAGTTACCAAGTAAAGCATTACACTCGGTCCTGGTTTAGGGGCTAGTGACAGACAACCTCCGTAGGGTCCTGTTTAGTTGCTATGTAGGGTAGTTATGTAAACATCGGGGTAGTACACTCATTGGACAGGGGCACCAGAAAGCGGCGGGGAAGGGGGGGGGGCAGGTGCAGGTACACCAGCTCTACCGTGCAACCTCATTATTATTATTATTATTATTATTGCAATTTATATAGCGCCAACAGATTCCGTAGCGCTTTACAATATTATGAGAAGGGATTTAACTATAGATAGGACAATTACAAATAAACTTACAGGAACAATAGGTTGAAGAGGACCCTGCTCGATCGAGCTTACATTCTATAGGAGGTGGGTGTAAAACACATTAGGACAGGAATTTGCAATCAAATAAGGTGGACTGCCCTTTAGGAGAGGGCAAGAGACAGGTATGTGAGGTAAGGGTTAGTCTTGGAGGCCATATGCTTTCCTAAAGAGATGAGTTTTAAGGCACTTCTTAAAAGATGCAAGACTAGGGGAGAGTCTGATGGCGGTAGGCAGGCTATTCCATAGGAAGGGAGCCGCCCGCGAGAAGTCTTGCAAGCGCGAGTTGGCCGTACGAGTGCGGACAACGGACAGGAGGTGGTCACGGGCAGAGCGGAGAGACCGAGAAGGGACATACCTATGGATCTGTGAGGAGATATAAGAGGGGCTAGAGTTGTTCAGTGCTTTATAGGTGTGAGTTAGTACCTTGAATTGACTCCTATAGCATACAGGAAGCCAATGTAAGGACTGGCAGAGGGGTGAGGTGTGAGAGAAACGACTAGAGAGGAAAATCAGTCTAGCAGCAGCGTTCATTACGGACTGTAGGGGTGCAGTACGGTTTTTGGGAAGACCAATCAGGAGAGGGTTACAGTAATCCATGCGGGAGATTACCAGAGCATGGACAAGCTCCTTGGTAGTATCTGGTGCAAGAAAGGGGCGGATGCGGGCTATGTTTTTAAGATGGAATCTACAGGATTTGGCAACATGCTGGATGTGAGGCTCAAAGATGAGACCAGAGTCAAGTATGACGCCAAGACAGCGCGCTTGCAAGGATGGACTGATGTTGGTACCACAAACTTGAAGGGAGAGTGAAAGAGGAGGATCAGTATTAGGAGGAGGAAAGACAAGGAGCTCAGTTTTTGAGAGATTGAGTTTCAGAAAGCGGGAGGACATCCAGTCAGAGATGGAAGAAAGGCAAGCAGTGACACGTTGCAGGATGGCAGGGGAGAGGTCCGGGGAGGAGAGATATAGCTGGGTGTCATCAGCATACAGGTGGTAGTGGAATCCAAAAGAGGTAATAAGTTTGCCAAGAGAGGCAGTATAAAGAGAAAATAGAAGTGGACCAAGGACGGAGCCTTGGGGACTCCAACCGAGACAGGGCGAGGGGAGGAGGTATCATTAGAAAAGGAGACACTGAATGAGCGTTGGGAGAGATAAGAGGAAAACCACGAGAGGACAGAGTCACAGAGACCAAGCGATTGAAGAGTTTGAAGAAGGAGAGCATGATCAACGGTGTCAAAGGCCGCTGAGAGGTCAAGAAGAATTAGTATGGAGTAGTGGCCTTTGGATTTAGCTGCGATTAGGTCGTTAGTGACTTTGATAAGGGCAGTCTCTGTAGAGTGGAGAGGGCGGAAGCCAGATTGAAGGGGGTCAAGGAGAGAGTTGGAATTGAGGAAATGAGACACACGGGTAAAGACAAGCCTTTCCAGAAGCTTTGAGGAAAAAGGGAGCAGGGATATGGGACGGTAATGAGAGATGGTGGATGAGTCGAGGGATGTTTTTTTTAGTATAGGTACTACAGTGGCATGTTTAAGGTCAGCAGGGATGATGCCAGAAGAGAGTGAGCAGTTGAAGATGTGTGTTAGAGAAGGCACGAGACAAGTGGAGAGAGATCTGATAAGGTGAGATGGGACAGGATCGAGCGGGCAAGTGGTGGGGCCAGAGGAGCAAAGAAGAGCAGCCACCTCTTGGTCAGTAGCTGGGGAGAATGTCTGAAGGGTAGGAAATGCATGATCTATGTGTGATTGAGAAACAGAAAGGCAAGGAGGGGAGAATTCTTTCCTTAGCTGTTCAATCTTGTCAGTGAAGTAACATGCAAAGTTATCAGAAGTAAGGTTAGTTTTGGGGGTGGCCACAGCAGGGCGAAGAAGAGAATTAAAGGTGTCAAAGAGACGCCTGGGGTTGCGGGAACATGAACTAATGAGAGAGGAAAAATAGGACTGTTTGGCAAGGGCAAGGGCTGCACTGTATGAACACAATATGAATCTATAATGGAGAAAGTCTGATTGGGTACGAGACTTCCTCCAGGAGCGTTCAGCACAACGGGCACGTAACTACTACCTAACAAGCCACATGATGACATCTCATGTAGTGTCATCATGTGGCTTGTTAGGTAGTAGTTACGTGCCAGCTACGGGTGGGTACCTCAAATCTGTCCTGGCAGATAGGGTAGCGTGCGACAGGTCGTAAGGAGCCCCGCATGGTATCTTGGTGTGTGTGTGTGTTGGGTTGTGAGTAGGTAGGTGCGTGGAGAATGTCGGTGGCGTATGTGAGGCATCGCATGCACACTTATTATTTTGTGAGATGTTGCGGCTCTACAGTATCAGACAGTGTTGCGTGTGGGTGGTATGCAACGGAAGATACCATAGTCGGTCTGTCGTGACCCATATATACTCCGTCGGCGCCCCCCTGGGGTGAGGCGTTAGTGACACCAATACCCACTAGTCCCGTTCCGGTACAGTCCGGGCCAAGGACCCCCAAGTCCCTGCAGCTCGTCAATGTACGTGCCCAGAGCGGGCTCAGTGTCAGTGTCCGTTGGGGGACCCGGAGGCCTCAGTAGAGGGTGCCAGTAGGCTAAGAACGAGCCAAGTGTTCCCCTCCCCACCCCAGAAATCAGTAGCCGCGTAGGCTCCCCTCTCGTCTTCCACCCTGATGGGTGCCAAGGCAGCCAATGTGTGTGGTAGTTGGTCGGCTCCCCTGTGAAAAAAAACCCTACCCCCCCCAAACCCCCCCACTCATCTTCGGTTACTTTGAGCAGGCCCTAGGTTTGCTGCCATCGGCCTCAGACCCTTTTCATACGATACCCAATCATTGTTGCCGCCTTCTCCCTTCTCCGACCTCCTGCCATTCTGTGGGTAGAGTCGGCAGCCCCTCCGGTGTCGTGGGTACCGCAGGTAAGTTAAGTGGGGGTGGGAGTCCCAGACTCCGGAACAGCTGCTGTGGGTCTCCGCCGGGTGCAAGCACGGTCGTGCGGCCATCTTTAAACACCAGAAGCTTGAAGGGGAACCCCCAGGCATAGCGGATTCCCGCCCAACGTAATGCCTCGGTAATGGGCTTCCATTCCCGGCGTCGCTGTAAGGTACTGGGCGCCAAATCTTGATACAGGTGTATTTCAGCTCCTCTGTGTTTTATGGGGCCATCTCTACCCCTCTTCAGCAGGGCTTCCTTAGTTTGAAAATGTAGGAATCGGACGACTACATCCCTCGGGAACGCCGCGTCCGATCTCCTGTTGCGTAGGGCCCTGTGTGCCCTCTCGATCATCCACTGCTCGGCCGGTATATCAGGCAGTAGGGGCCTCAACACCTCCATCACCAGGTCTCAAACGGGGCCCTCATTATCCGTTTCAGGGAGGCCTCGCAGGCGGATATTATTGCGCCGCGATCTGTTGGCCATATCTTCCATATGTAATTCGGCCTCCGCCATGTTGCTCGATAGGCTATTGACTTGGGAGACCATCGCATTGTGGGCTGCGGTGGTAGTTTCTAGCCTGGTCTCCAGTTGGTGAGTCCGCACTCCCAACGCGTGTATCTCGGCCTGCAGGACCGAAGTAGATTTTTCAATTTCGCTGGCCAGGTATGTTCTCACCTCCGCCAGTTTAGCCAGTATCTGGGTTGCATCCCCTAAGGATGGTTCTCCGGGTGAGGATGTGTGCGGAGAGGGTGGCCGAGAGGAGAGGCCCTCACTGGCGCCATCTTGGGTCTCATGATGTCTGGCTTTTTGCGCCGCGAAAAGGCCCATCACCGTGTTTCCACCTTCCTGACCCTTTTTGGTTGTCTTCTTGGGGTTTCTTTTATCCATAATTTGTCGTTTTGCTCGTTGTTGGTGCTTTTGTAGGCTAATTATAGCGTGAATGGAGCGGAGCTCTAGTCAGACGCGTCCAGCTTCCTTCACAGTCAGGCCACGCCAAAGTTAGCGTTTTTATTAGTTTTTTATAAAAAAAATATTGTTTAAATTTATATTATATATGTATATATATATATATATATATATATATATATATATATATATTCATATATATATATATATTTACTTTTTAGCAGCCTGGGGGACCATCTGACAGCTCAGACAGTCCCATTGCTGGCACCTCCTAGACTCCTATTGCGGTGATGTGATCATGGTGGCCAGAGCTGCTGCAGGGGGCTACTCGGGTCTTCTGCAGTTCCCCCTGACCGTGATCGCCGCGGATTTTTTGTCGGATATTTTGTCGTTAAGGGTATATACATAGATATTAATATATATATATATATATATATATATATAGAAAGGTAGAAAATGATAGCACTCCCAGGACTCCAATTTAAGATTTAACTTTTAATCATTAGTAAAATAAAAAAATCGACGTTTCAGTCTGCCATTTGCAGACTTTCATCAGGACTAACACATACAAGACTGGTACACACATATATACAGAAATAAAAACAAGCAATTAGCTTACCCACCACCGGAATACACTCCCACTCCCTGTCTGTCCGGTCCGAAAAACGCGCGGGTTCCGCCGTCGGTCACGTGTGCGTGCGTGACGTCATCACGTGGCGTCGGCGTCATTACCGCGTCACGTGATCGGCCGGAATACAGCTTCATTGGGAGGCTGTTGCTATGCGACCAAAGTGTCCATAGCAACTAAAATAAACATAAACACTGCTCGAGGGACATTTGCATAATATGTATATCGGTTATAACCCCCACAATCTGCCCAATCTTAATTCATTATCAAAATATGTGATACATATCTAGCCCTTGATAAAATATGTACATAAAGTACTAAATGTAAAGGCAGAACAGGCTTATCAATAGATTTAACGACCAAGCAAAGCAGGCATGTGAATCAAACCAGAGAGGATCTGGAAGCCAAGAAAGATAAAGTAAAAATACATAATAATAATGATAACTTGCATGAGCTCAACATCTAGACGTTGCAGGGTAATTAATGACACTGGCAGTCATACATCAAACAACTATGTATCCATATCCAACTATATTGCAACCCATAAATCAAAGAAAGAGCCACTGCAAGTGGAAATTAAAACAAATAAAGAATTGTATAGTGGGAGGATGTCTCTCCCCAAATATATACAACACAATAATCTGTACAGAAGTACCAGGGGAACGAGCAGTACCCTAGTTAGCAGGGAAGCTAGGGTGTATGCCTATCCCCCAGGGTGGGCATTACTTCCCCCATTCTGCCTCCGCAGGGTACATAGATGTACAAATAAGTAAAGAAAAATAGGTACCATACAAATATACCCAACACCCTGGAATATATATTTTTTCTATAAGAATTTTGTGATACTATTCAGTTTCTGGTTTATACCACTATTTACTGAAATATACGGCATATGCTTTTTCTTTTTCATCTATGGAAGATTTTTTTTCACTTGCTGGGGGTTTGTCTGACCAAGCAGAAACATGGCAATACAGTGAAGATGATGCGGAGAGGATTCGCTGGGCGGAATCTACTACAGAATTGCCTAACACTACGTCCTTGAGGGACATTTATTTTGAATTGTTACGCCTGAGAAAACGAGAAACCGATTTAGACTTGCATGGCCTGTTTTTATCAGAATATCATAGGAAGCTACAAATCCCTAGAGGGTTTCGTGTGAGGAATATCCCTACTATTGGAAGGTTGAAACCACATGTATGCAGGAGATGGATTTCTGTTCTGAATAAATGCTCTTTAGACTTAATGCTCATCATTATTGAAGATGTGAAAGAGGATCTTATACAGATCAGAAGAAAAATATCCGAATTGGAAACCAAACAAGCGGTACTGTTATCAGCAGTGGAATCTGCACCGACTCTATTGAAGCTTAATGAAAACATCAAAAATTACAAAACAGATCTGGTAAGGTTTAAAAGAGAAAAACAGGACAAAGTAACCACAGACTATAAGGAGCACCGAGTGTACAGGTGGCTGAGTGGGAAGAACGATCAACCATACTTTATAAAGAAACGGAGACCTATTAGAAAGCCTAGACAATATACTATTGATAAAACCTCTGGTGAATCTACGTCCGAATCAGAATACCCTCGTGAACAAAGATCTACACGACAACAGGGTGGTGCGACTGGCACATCACAACCTTTTTTAGGGACATCGTCATCAGAGGACACGGGTATACGGACACGGTATCAGAGCAGACACGGTGTGTCAGGCATAGACACATCACAAGACGTGGTCAGCAAGGGCGTATCTTTTGGGGGAAGAGGCAGACCCCCCCGCCAGCAGAGATAGCCCCTATCTTTAATTTATCATCAAGAATTTTATCAACAGATGAAGTGAGCCTTTTAAGCAAGGGACTATCCTTTGTCCCCACCTCTAAACTAAGTCCATTAAACTGGGAGGTGGAATTGTACAAATTCGGCCGCTCATTAAGGCTTAAGGATTTCTTTAAGTCTAAATCCACTGACTGCCCTACCCGGTCTGCTCAATTTAGGAAGAAGAGCACATTTGATCCCATGCCCAATCAGGCTTCCATCAAGACGTTTCTGCGTTCAGTGCACAAAGAGTCATCTGACTATCTGAAGGAAAGTTCCCCATACCACTCTAATTGTACACCAAAGGATCGAGCAATAATTAAGTCACTGGCTACTGACAAGACCATCGTCATTAGGCCAGCTGACAAGGGTGGCGGTATTGTCATTCAAAATTATTCTAATTACCGCTCTGAGATTTTGGGACAACTCTCTGATCAATTGACTTATCTCAGATTGCCAAATGACCCTACGGAACAAGTGATCCATCTGATTGAAACTTGCTTACTACGAGGCTTGCACTCCAATCACATCTCTATGGAACTATTTGCATACCTGCAGTCAACAGCACCCAGAACCCCAGTGTTATATACACTACCCAAAGTGCACAAGAACAGAGAGACACCACCTGGACGCCCCATTGTATCTGCAATAGGGGGCGTATTGGAACCATTGGCAAAATGGTTGGACCATCTATTTAAGGAAACTATAGAACATCTCCCAACATGCATTAAAGACACTCCAAGCTTCATTAAGCGATTGTCCGACATGCGTCTACCCTCTGAACCTATAGTCCTAGTGACTTGTGATGTGAAAAGCCTATATACAGTTATACCGCATCAAGAAGGGATTGAGGCAATGAGATCTATTCTAGCCACGTCCACATACTACACTGGTCCCTCAATAGAATTCACGTTGGAAATACTGGACATTGTCCTATCTCAAAACTATTTCAGATTTGAATCTGAATGGTACAGACAAATTGCAGGAACATCCATGGGTGCTGCTATGGCACCCATGTATGCTAATGGTTACATGTTCAACTTTGAGACCAACTATATCTTGGAACCCTACAAAGACCGTATCCTATTATATGTCCGTTATATCGACGACATTTTCATGCTAGTTAAGGGGGACGCAGTGGAGGTGGAACAGATGATTGCACAGATCAACACTTGTACGTCTAATATAGAACTCACAGCGGTGGTGGATGCATCTTCAGTGGACTTTTTGGATGTCAGAGTAACACGTGTAGACTCCAGTCTGGCCTACACACTATACTCCAAACCCACGGATCGTAACATGCTATTACAAGCAAATAGTTTCCATCCGACAGCATTAAATAACTCATTACCTTATTCTCAATTTCTTCGAGTGCTGCGAAATAATTCTAATTTCAACAATGCTCAAGAACAACTTAAGAGTATGTGGCATAAATTCCATGAGCAGGGATACAGTAGCTATGTGCTACAGAAAGCCCTCAATAGATGCCTTACAACCATTGACACCTCATCTTCCACGACTCAGCCCAAGAGACTGGTGTTCCCCACTACATATACTACATCATCATTGAAATTCAGGGACATTATCCATGACAACTGGAGAATACTAAGAAACGATGTCACGCTACCGGCCATTTTCCAACAACCACCAATGATCTGTTACAAAAGAAATAAAAACCTGAAGGATCTACTAGTAAAGACGGACCCTACACATTGTTACCTGAAGGATAAAACGGCACAGAACCTGGGTTGCTATCGCTGCCTTGGTTGCGTAACCTGTGGACACATGATCCCGGGTAAAACTTTCACCCATCCACACACGGGCACTAGTTATCGAATACAACATCGTCTAACGTGCACGAGTGACTTTGTGGTCTACAAACTAGGATGTCCGTGCGGGCTTACTTACATTGGAAAGACCGATCTACCCTTGAGAGAAAGAGTACGGAATCATAGGTCAAGCATTAGGACGGCATACAGGGATAATAAATCCGAGCTACCGGTTGCCAAACACTTCCTCGAATTAGGACATACTCTCCCATCTATGAAATTGATGGCCATCGATCATGTTCCCATGCCCAGAAGGGGAGGTGACCGCAAAAAGATGCTCTTACAGAGGGAGCTATACTGGATCAGGACATTACAAACTGTCCACCCCAATGGCTTGAATGAGAAGTATTCACTGTCTGCTTTTCTATGATATGCTCACTCTAACACTAGCTGTGGTGGGAGTTTGGTACCCATCCAATGGGTCTAGGTACCACCTCTATGGCCCAGCGTGTTGTGATGTAGAGTTCTCCTGTAAGGCCTGTTACACCGTTGTGTACTATCTGAGGTCATTATGATACCTTAGTGTTATTGCCTACTAGGGCTGTGCCCTGTATATTCAAGAGCTCGGTATAGTTCAAATACACTGCTTTAGGACTGAGATTATTAGTCAGTTACGTTGTTGGGTATATTTGTATGGTACCTATTTTTCTTTACTTATTTGTACATCTATGTACCCTGCGGAGGCAGAATGGGGGAAGTAATGCCCACCCTGGGGGATAGGCATACACCCTAGCTTCCCTGCTAACTAGGGTACTGCTCGTTCCCCTGGTACTTCTGTACAGATTATTGTGTTGTATATATTTGGGGAGAGACATCCTCCCACTATACAATTCTTTATTTGTTTTAATTTCCACTTGCAGTGGCTCTTTCTTTGATTTATGGGTTGCAATATAGTTGGATATGGATACATAGTTGTTTGATGTATGACTGCCAGTGTCATTAATTACCCTGCAACGTCTAGATGTTGAGCTCATGCAAGTTATCATTATTATTATGTATTTTTACTTTATCTTTCTTGGCTTCCAGATCCTCTCTGGTTTGATTCACATGCCTGCTTTGCTTGGTCGTTAAATCTATTGATAAGCCTGTTCTGCCTTTACATTTAGTACTTTATGTACATATTTTATCAAGGGCTAGATATGTATCACATATTTTGATAATGAATTAAGATTGGGCAGATTGTGGGGGTTATAACCGATATACATATTATGCAAATGTCCCTCGAGCAGTGTTTATGTTTATTTTAGTTGCTATGGACACTTTGGTCGCATAGCAACAGCCTCCCAATGAAGCTGTATTCCGGCCGATCACGTGACGCGGTAATGACGCCGACGCCACGTGATGACGTCACGCACGCACACGTGACCGACGGCGGAACCCGCGCGTTTTTCGGACCGGACAGACAGGGAGTGGGAGTGTATTCCGGTGGTGGGTAAGCTAATTGCTTGTTTTTATTTCTGTATATATGTGTGTACCAGTCTTGTATGTGTTAGTCCTGATGAAAGTCTGCAAATGGCAGACTGAAACGTCGATTTTTTTATTTTACTAATGATTAAAAGTTAAATCTTAAATTGGAGTCCTGGGAGTGCTATCATTTTCTACCTTTCTACATTTTGGCTTGACAAGCACCGGGCAAGTATTTCCACTATATGGAGTGCAAGATTATTTTCCATATTTATATATATATATATATATATAATTTCATTCTAAATGTATTTGATATAGATATATATATATATATATATATATTAATATCAAACTACAGTTAGAATAAAATTACATATACACCCTGTTCCAAATTATTATGCAAATTATATTTTCCTCATTTACCTAAATAATCGATGTAAATAACAGTCAGCATAATTCTCATGTTATCAACTATTAAGAGTACAATTCAAATTTTATTGAACAAACCTCCTAATGATAACAGTATTTTTTTTTAAACATAAAAAATTTACAATGCACTGTTCCAAATTATTAAGCACAGTAAGTTTCAAAACACTTTATAGCTTGTAAAGAACTGAAAATTGTCATTTGTTGTGCTTGCAGCATATTTACTGAAATCAAAAGCTATTTCAATCAAACTTATAACAACATTTTAACTTTTTAAACATTTTAACAGGTCACGTTACATTTTAACATAGGACCCCTTATTTGATAGCAGCTTCACAAGTCTTGCATCCATTGAACTTGTGAGTTTTTGGACAGTTTCTGCTTGAATTTGTTTGCAAGAATAGCCTCCCAGAGCTGCTGTTTGCATGCAAACTGCTCCCCACCCTCATAGATCTTTTGCTTGAGGACGCTCCAAAGGTTCTCAATAGGATTGAGGTCAGGGGAGGATGGAGGCCACACCATGACTTTCTCTCCTTTTATCCCCATAGCAGCCATTGATGCAGAGGTATTTTTTGCAGCATGAGATGATGCATTGTCATGCATGAAGATGATTTTATTACGGAAAGCATAGTTCTTCTTTCTGTACCAGGGAAGAAAGTGATCAGTAAGAAACTCCACATACTTTGCAGAGGTCATCTTTACACCCTCAGGAACCGTAAATGGGCCGACCAGCTCTCTTCCCATGATTCTGGCCCAAAACATGACTCCACCACCACCTTGCTGACAACGCAGCCTTGTTGGAACAGGTTGGCCGTCCACCAACCATGCACTACTCCATCCATCTGCACCATCCAGGGTTGCACGGCACTCATCAGTGAACAGGACTGTTTGAAAATGATTCTTCATGTATTTTTCTGCCCAATGCAGCTGTTTCTGCTTGTGAGCATTGGTTAGTGGTGGCCGAATAGAAGGTTTATGCACAGTTGCAAGACTCTGGAGGACTCTACACCTTGATGTCTGTGGGACTCCAGAGGCACCAGCAGCTTCAAATATCTGTTTGCTGCTATGTAATGGTATTTTAGCAGCTGCTCTCTTGATCCAATGCATGGATCTGGCAGAAGTCTTCATCAATGTGCCTTTATCTGCATGAACCCGTCTGTGCTCTGAATCAGCCACAAATCTCTTAATAGTGCTATGATCACGCTTAAGTTTTCGTGAAATATCTAATGTTTTCATACCTTGTCCAAAGCATTGAACTATTTCACTCTTTTCGGCAGCAGAGAGATCCTTTTTCTTCCCCATATTGCATGAAACTGGTGCTCTGCTTAATAATGTGGAACACCCTCCTTTAGTATTTTTTCCTTAAATTGGGCTCACCTGGCAATCTAATTATCACAGGTGTCCGAGATTGTTTTCAGTGATCAAAAGAGCCCTGACACACAATGCCATCCATGAGTTAAACTGAAAAACAAAATATTTAATCTTTGTGACACTTAAATAGAATTTGCATAATAATTTGGAACAGGGTGTGTATATATATATATATATATATATATATATAAATATAAAAAATCAAAAAATTACCGGCACTCTTGGGTTTAATTCATCCAATTTATTGTTGGTCAATTCAAGCTAGGTCAACGTTTCAGCTCCCGATCGGAGCTTTCATCAGGACATTCAGACTATATGCAATATTTGTACCCTTTTTTCTCTATTGACAACATGCATGATACAGAATATTCCATAGATGATTTGACCATTTCCTCACCATCTGTAGCTTAAAAGGATTCTAAACATAACACACCGATCACTCCATTTTCAGTTATCTTGCCTTCTTATGTGTTAGCCTATTACAAGTAATATTACCACAAATCGTCACATATCCACAGTCCAGTATCTTCAGGATTAAAAATTAGCAGAAACGAAAGCTCAAACCCTCCCCCCTATCCTCATTGGTTGTTCTGACATATATAAGACCGATACTTACCTGTCTTCAGTTCCCCTCTGATGAGTAACCCAGACCAAACGCGCGCGTCAGGGGCTCTGGACGCTTAGTCGGCTTGTACCGGTGTTGTTGCATTAACACGAAGCCGATATTTCACTAGCTCAAATTGCTTCTTTACCTAGGCGTTCTTTTTTTTTTTTTTTTATTCTTTATTTTTGTGGGAATACAAAATACGTTAATGCTTTACATCGTGTGCACAATGTTTTCATGTTTAACACATATGAGATACACATAATAAAATCACTACTGGCAACATTTACACATTCGCTTAATTCACCCTTTTTTATATAGAAAATCGTATAGGTTTCTCCTCTAGCTTAACCCTTAGTTGGAGTGTCGCGTGTTAGGAGGGTGCATGGAGCCGGCTAGATAGGCCCTGCTTTTGGATGACGGGGTTGATGGCCTACGTGGGCTCTCATAGTTAGTTTTAGGGATACTCAGGTACGTGGCCTACGGCCGCTTAATCCGCTCGGGGGGGGGGTCATCTTATACAGAATCCCTTGCTATCCGCTCTCGGAGCCAGTTATCAATTTTAGATCTTTAATGGGGAATAATAACTGTAAAGGAAGGATCTATGGCACAATCTTGCACTGAACATAGTTTTCGCTAAGAAACTTGACATATAGTAAAAATTGAAGACATAAAACAAAACAAAACATAAAACGAGACCGCAGCTATGCGGAGAGTTTGTAAGCCTGTGCGGGGAGTTCAGCATGCAGTCCTGCACAGACGACCTGTGTGGGTCGGTAATGGATTAGTCTGCTGGTCAGTGTGCTCAGGTCTGGGAGCTTGTCGCATTCGATACCCGTTCTCTAGGCGCAAACGGTATTATGTCTTCCACGTTCCATGTCGGGCGGGCTCCTGTAGGCGCCGCTGGCAGTGTAAGTCCAAGTGCTTGGAGGAAGTTGGTCGCTTCGGATATATGAGACAAAGAAAACGTCTTACCGGCTCTTTCCGTTGTGAGACGGTTTATACCCCATTTGTAAGGGATGGCATTCTCCCGCAGCTGTAAGGTAACTTGGCGAAGGGATCTGCGCCATGTGAGGGTCTGTCTGGAGAGGTCCCTGTAGAACGTTAAGGTGTCACCTTCAAAGGTTATCGTTGGGGAGCCTTTTGTGGCGCCCATCAGGGCTCCTTGGTCTGAGTCTCGGACAAATTTGAATAGAACGTCCCGTGGTGCTTCCTGGGGAGCCTTAGCCGCTTTAGGTAGACGGAAGCAGGAGTCCAGTCCCACTTGCTTGGCCTGCTTCGGGACCAACAGCGTAGCTATAAGCCTTCTGCAGTAGTGTGGCAGTTCCATGTTGGTGACTGTTTCGGGCACCCCCCTGATTCGCAGGTTTCTGGCCTTCGATTTGTCTTCCATGCCGGCCATTTGGGCCGTCAGTGTTGCGCATTGTTTTTGCAGGGATCCCAGCATTGCATCCGTGGCTGACTGTGCCACCCTGGTGCTCTTAAGGGACTCTTCCGCTGAGACCACTCGTGTAGATAGCGTGGAGATGTCACTTCGGACTTGCGCCATGTCTGCATCAAACATTGCTTTAATATTAAGCATCAGTGCCTTAATGTCAGCCTTTGTAGCAGGTGCCGCATCACCCAGGTCGTATTGCTGTGGTGCCTTGATTTGTGCCTTGCCGGGAGTGGAAGCAGAGTCAGGCATGCTGTCCTCATCCGAGGAATGCGTGGTGTAGGCCTCACTCGGCGCCATTTTGGCGGGCTCCTGTCGCTGTGCCGGGCGCAGAAAACTGCCAATATCCTGAGATCCATAGGTAGGATCAGCCCGGCTTTTCTTGGCTTTTTTCCCCATATTGTAAGGAGTCCGGGGGTCTGATTATTTAGTCCCGGAATCTGCTTTTAGTGCCGAGATGAGAGTTTTAGCGGGTCTCGGTGTCGGAGCTGCTTCAAGCTGCGACTTGCTCGGTCAGGCGCTGGCTCCGCCCCCTAGGCGTTCTTTTAACAGTCCTGCTCTTTAGTTATGTGCTAACTATGGGGGAGTCAGAGAGGCAGTGCAGGCATTTGATAATGGGTGCCCTCGAAGGCACTTAGATTTTGTTACAATCAGCCAGCGCTAGGTCTGAGATACTTTATATATATATACAGCAAGCACGCAGAGCTAGGACAGCTTCTGCACGTATTTACATAACATTTTGCAGTGTAGACAGCACATTTTTTTTTTTATAACATGAGGAATGCAGGCAGGTTAACATAAAGGTAATATAGATTAGCATGCGAGACTAAACGTACATTTGATATGGCTAGTAGCGATGAGGTTTGTAAGTCTAAGGCATTGCATTAGTAAGAAGGCATTACAGGTGCGAGAAAATTACATGCTATACCGATTGACATTTCATAGGTTAGGTCCTTGAACGTCTAATTAAGGTGCACAGTTTAAAGGATAAAATAATAATCATGTGACACAGGCTAACCATTTGCTATAGGTCTCTAGGGTGAGAAAAAAAACTGTTGTGTCCTGGCTAGCATATCTTATTATTACAGGCTGGTTGCCAGCAAGGCTAGTCCGACAAGCTAGTCTAAAGTAGCGATTATAACATTACTTGCCAAACATGGACATGCTAGATCTTGCTAAGGGAGTGAATAACATTTGTAAAAATTACTAGTTGTTTGAAATATAAGAAATAAAGATAATGATTCTAGCGACAACATAAGTATACATGGTTTTAACCGCAGCTTCACCTATAATATGCAAGACTAATCAAAACAGTGTCTAACAAGTGAACATAAATGATTTTGATGCATATACAGGCAATTGGTAACTATTTTCTGGTAAAAATCAAAAGGAACATCGTTGGCAATAACAATTAGTAGACTGACCCCTGGCATTTTATAGGATGCCCTGACGTGAGTAAGATAGTAACTGGTGGTGTGGGGATACATGTTTAACTTAAATGCTGGGGTTAACTTGGGGCAGGTTCTGCTGGGTGTGTGGGACCTCTATGGTCGGACTCGGGCGATGGGGGACATTGTGATGTAAGCAATTAGAGTTAGCTAAGCTAATGCTTCTGCATATCCCCCCCTCCCCTCGACCGGCTGCTATTCACCCAATGCCCGTTGTGGCTATCAGAGTCCCGTCTGTAATGAGTGTCCCATTTGGATCCACTGTGGCGCAGCAGGGCGAGGGATTCCTCCAGCCCTCGGCTTGCGAGAAGGTGTGTAACCCTGGACCGCTTCCTCTGGAGCTTCTGATCGGGCCTTTGGTTCTCTTGCTGATGGCTTCTCCGGTCGGAGGCTCAGCCTTGGTTGTAATCCGTGGTGTGTTCACTCGTTTGGTGCCGATGCTCGCATCCACGGGTGGAGAGCATTGGGTTGATCTGTGACGGGCACGGGTGCGTTGGTTCGGTGCGGCTGGCTTAACCGTTACCGCTCTCGTGTGTGTGGTGGCTGACGTTTCCGCTTGAGCAGCCTAAGTTTCCGGTTTCTCTCGGCTGTGCTTGGGAGCCGGTGCCTGCGCCCCAGTGACCGGGCTTTGTTTCCCTCCATGGTTGCTTTTGGCGCCCACATGGCCGGGAGGTCGCCTGGAAGACCCTTGTTGGGATGTCATATTGTCGCCTGCGGGTGAGAGGCCGGATCCATGAGGCCACCGTTTTGGCAGCTTGGCGATAAGGCACTCCCCTGCTGCACAATATTGCACAGAAGTGCAGGCATAGTCGGTCCAGGGTTTCCAGGGGGTGGAAGGGTACCCTCGTGCTCCCTCTCCCTGGGTCTCGCCGGGCGGCCATTTTGGGTGTGCCTCGACGGTCCTGTGTCTCGGCATGCTTTGTGGCCGACCTGTCTTGTGGGGACCGGGATAACCCCCGCCAGTCCTGCAGGGGGGCGGGGGGGTAGGAGACCATCAGAGTGTCTTGTGGGTTTGGTGCCGGTAAGAGCGGCCGCTTCTCTCCGACTCCATCTCAATTAGGCCGCAGCCTGCTTTTCGGTCGCGTAGCTCTGCCGGGCTCGAAAAAGGTATCCTTCGATAGCGGGGTGTACCCCCGACGTGTGTGGTGCCCCCTAGGTGGTCTATGGGCTTTTTAGCCACCGTTTATGCCCGGTATATTGCCTGCCCAGCAGGAGCTCCTTTCCCCCACGTCTGTGCGGCTTGGCGGTCAGACTCCGCCCATACCCCATAAATCTTATCTTGACAGTTGCCATTGCCATTGTATTGCATACTTATGTTATACTAAATATTCACTGATTATTATCATGCATGATGCATAATATTATTATTATTTCATTTGTCACAATAAAGTATATCTATTTTTATAACAAATTGTGATTTTATTTGTATGGAATACATTTCACTTACATGATAACGATCTCTAAGATCTAAGAGAATTGAAATAGTGGGCAATTCTCAACTGTTTAATATTATCATCCCATAAATATCCCCACAATATATAAATATAAAATTTTAAAAATATATTTTTACAGTTTATTTCTCATTATTATTTACTTTTTATAATATACACAATATATATAGTTATTATATATGATATATATATACGTGTGTAATTTTACTCTGTGTATTTGTATATTCATATATGTATATATTAATAAAAATATACACTTAGTATGACGTTAAGATATATATATATCTCATATAAACTTATAAAAAATGTTTTATTACCTTTTATTTATTATTTTTTAAAAACTTTTTTCAACTTTTTGAAAACTTTTTTCACCAGCAGGGGGATTGCCTTTCAGTTCAGGCAGTCCCCGTGCAGGCAGCACTCTGGACACCTATGAAGACACCTGTTTTAGAGCGGTCACATGGACCCTGGGTCTTAAAATTTAGGAGGGGGGACTCTGGGCTCAGTCCAGAGGGTCCCTCCTAAGAAGAAGACCGATCGTCGGCGGGGGAACTTCGTCAATCGGTAACTACGTGGGGAGGGAGAGGGTGGGAGGGTAGTGGGTTCATTTAAAAAATATATATATATTTATTTATTTTAAAAAATGTTTTTATATTTTCAACCCCTCAGTACGGGCAGAGCATCAGAAGTCTGCCTGATGGCTTCACTGCAATACCATTAGAGCAGTTGGAAGCAATCATGATTACTTCCAGAGCTCTAATTCCCCTAGGACGTATCAGGTACGTCCGCGGTCCTTAAGGACCGTTTTTTGTCGGATGTACCTGATGCGTCTATGGTCACTAAGGGGCTAAACTGTGTTGTCTGTCTAATGGGTCAGATCACCTGACACAGATCCAAACAAATAAACTATTTTCTATTCACCCAGGACACACTTGAAAACGAGTGAAATCTCAATTTATCCTTCCTGGTAAAATATTTTATAAATAAATAAATGTAAGCAAATCAAACAGTTTATCTGATTCATCACACAAGGACATAGCAGAAACTGCTGTTCTCTGAGGAAACAATGTACCATACTGAGTAGAAATACATATTTCTCATGTTTCATCAAAGCAATGGCAGTAATTCCATTTTCACTTTTCAGAAAATGTCTTAGGCTACCAATTTGACAGTCAAATTAATTACCCTTGGCCATCTCTTTCCTGGAGGATGTCTGCTGGTATAAGATACCCAATGTAACTTCACAACATTTTTGTAACTTTTTCTTACACAAACCATTAGCATGCAATTGTCCACAATGTTTTAAAACACACAATTAAGGGTATTCTTTTAATCTTAATTTAGAGCTCATATTTAACCATAAAGAAAACCATATACCTGGATCCTTAACCTAATCCCTACAGTTAACCTAATCCCTAGAGTGTGCTTTTCGTCCATCATTCTAGCATGTAGCAGGAGAGATCGATAGCCCTAAAGATCCACTTCCTGCCTGACATGCTGGTAAGGTTAGACCTCCTTCACTGCCACCATCCTGCCTAGGCACCAGGGGCTGCCATTAAGTAGGGGCAGCCACGCTGGCCACTAAGAGCATTCCTTAAATCTGTGTTGAAGTGCTCCCACTGACCCACAGCCTTACCAGCTACTCCTTCAGTACTAGCACCAGGACCAATCCTAGGGTCATGGACGCCTAGGTGCAAGAATATTTTTGGTGACCTCCAAGTAAGCGTGGTTTTATAGCTAACTCCTCCTCTTGGTTGTTATTGGGGGGTTAGGAAATGTAGTGATGGATATGGTGTGCAATTGAGGAAGAGAGGCTGTAGGGAAGGATAGGGACTGTGGTGTGGGGTAAGGACTGTAGTAAGGGGATAGGGGATGTAAAAGGTGGTTAGGGATGGTAGTAGGGGATAGGGGCAAGAGTTGGGAGTAAGGGGTGTAGTGGACCCCTGTGGTAACCCGACAAGTTACCTCCGCTAATTCCCTTCCTTCAGCCACTCAGGAACACTTACAGCAAGCAGGCATCCATTTTCCCCCCAGTAACCGGACAAAGCCTAGTTCTGGAGGTTACAACACTGACTGACCTTGTTTATTTTGTACACATGGATTTTACAGACATAGACCCCTACATGGGGTCTCCAACACAAAAACAACAGGGGTTTCAATCCCAAGAAGCTGAGGGGAGAGGGAGGAAGGACAATGCATCTAGGTTAAACTGGGCTGGCAGTGTCTCTGTGGCAACGTCCTGCTGTGACAGGAAAAGGGAGGGGGAAAGGGAGAGAGACACAGACAGCAATACATTTCCCTTCTATACTTTACAGAGCTGCTGCATATACAGGCACAATACACAGAAGGCATAGATATGCATGGGGAAACACAGAGGGACCACACGATACAGGGGGAAACACACGAATATGCAGTGGGTATGGTACTCAGTGACGGCGGTTCGTCAAAAGGGCAAGGGAATGGGGAGTGGTTGGGGTAGAGGCTGTAGTGGGGGATATTAATTGAAATTGGTATGACATGGGCTGTAGTTGGCGAGATAGTGGCTGCATTAGGGGGTAGGGGCTGTAGTGGGGGGATAGGAGTTGCATTTGGGGGGTAGGGACTGTAATGTGTGATGGGGCTAAATTTGGTGTAAATGATTGTAGTTGGTGGATTGTAGTAGGGTTAGGGGCTATTGTAGTGGGGGGATGGGGCTGCAAATAGGGGGCAGAAGCTGCAGTGGGAACAAGGGACTGTAATAAGGGGGGTGGTGGCTGTAGTATAGGGGCTTCAGTGGGGGAATAGGGTCTGATGTCTGATTATAAAGGCTGATGTCTTGAATATAAGGGCTGTAGTAGGAGGTTAAGGGGCTGCAGTGGGAATAAGGGATTTTAGTAAAGGTGTTGGGGGCTGCAGTAGGGTATGGGGGCTGCTGTATTGTTAAAATGGCTGTAGTAGGGGTTATAGTGCCTGTCGTAGGGAGTAAGAGGCTGTAGTAGGACACAGGGGATTCCATTGGGGGATTTGGGACTGTGGTAGGTAGTTAGAGACTGTAGCATGGTATAGGGGCTGCAATTGGGGATTAGGGCTGTAGTAGTAGTAAGAGGCTCTAGTAGGACATAAGGGTGCTAGTAGGGCAACTGTTGCAATAGGGGCTGAAACAAAAAAACATTTGTTTATTTCCTTATCCCTGAGGCTTACCTTGGGCCAGGGAGGGGGAATTCTGATCCCTGTTGGTCCCAGGCACTGAGTGCAACAGGTAGAACATAATACAAGGGGTGGAGCCTAACACAAGGGGCAAAGCTGAGTGCTGCATTCCCATTCTACAGAGCATTTGGGCACTGTGCACTCCGTGCATACACAAAGGATGAGCTCTGACTAGCACACATGAATAGTACAGGGATTATCTTTCTGCTGAAAGTAAATCATGACGAAAGTTAAAGGGCTGCCCTTCTTTCATGGACAAAGAAGCTTCATCCTACAGCGATCAACTGAGCAATCAGGAGGGAGATTTTGACATTATTATTATTAGTAGCAGTAGTAGTATTTATAAAGCGCCAACACGTTCCGTAGCGCTGTACAATGGGTGGACTAACAGATATGTATTTGTAACCAGCCAAGTTGACATGCTACTAGCATAAAATCAAACAAAATGAGGTCTGCTAGAGAGCTAAAATAAGAAAAAGTGGGGATTCAAATCCCTACGGCAAATAGAACCCAACATTAAATGCAAGAGTCCAGAAAGGACCATAGTAGAGGAAGGTGAAGTGGAAGTATGACCACTGCTGTTTGTAATGTTTTTTTGGGGGGGAGGATGGATTGTTATAGATGGAATACAGTTTTTCTATTGTTTTGAATAAATAGGTTTTAAAAAAAAAAAGTGCAGCTATATTTTTACTTTACTGTTTATCTTTACCTCTAAAAGGGGTATGCAGTTTCCAACTGAAGACATTGGCATCCTGCACTATTGCACTATAGAGGTCACTGAGGAGATCTATAAGTGTAGAAGACCACATTGGCCGCTAATTGCAAATAAATGTGTTTTCCTCAATACATCAGCTACCTTGGCTGTAGAATTAATAAAACATACTACTTTAACTTAAAACAATACATACAAAACCTCCCCATAGCTTTAAGGACTAGAAGAGATCATCCATAAAAAACAGTATAGTATTTTTGAGAATACCTAATTAAAAAATAATAATAAAAACAAATTAATAAACAAAACAGGTTAATGACTCATACACAACACTCTAGGAGCTGAATTTGAATAAGAACCAAGTCTGTCTCGGTTCTCACAGGTAGAGAGCCTGTAGTGGCTGTCAGCCAGCACGCTGCAATGGAGTTTTTACATTGAGATGAAGTGGTCTGGATGCCTTTAGTCATGTTAATAGTAAAATCTAGTAATTTTTTAGAAGACACAGATGCTCATATTGTGCTATTCTAAGGCTACACAATAATTGTGGAAGTGATAACTGAGACTGGATGGAAATAGAACCCACAGAAAGTCAATTTTGCAGGACCAATCAGTAGACTTGAGAAGCTCTTCCATATGACAACTCAAGAAAAGCGCTTTAGAAGTCATTGCTCTTCTGCCATTTAATCCAACAAGTTAAAGTGACAGTAGAAAATGAACGATGAGATGTGCTTAAAGCAAGAAACAATTCGGAATATGAATGATCTCTGAAGGATGATGTTCTTGACTTATATTTTTGCAGATAGAAAACAGGACAACGTTTTGGTTTCTCAGTAAAGCATACATAAAAACTGACTAAATAAAAGTCTTCATATGAAATAACATAATGGAAGTATAGCGCTTCACTGAAATAAATGAAACACTAAATCAATGTGACATCAAAAATTTACAAAGTGCTAGTGCAATTAAATGACTCTTGATTAACAAACGTAAAACAATTTAGGTGCTTATAGTGTTACACACTTCATAAAAAAATACACTTTTCAAAGTGAAGGGCAATACAAAATTCTACACACTTTAACATATTAAGTGTAATACCACTATTCACAAGTGCTGACATAAAAATAAATACTCAGCAGTACTTAGGGTTTCCAAGTGAGTCACAGAACATCAAAAATAAAAGTAAATAGCAAACAATAGTGCAATATGTACAATAACAGTGTTAGACACCCACATTTTTACAGATGACAACTTACATGGAATAGAGCCCAGGATTGGCTCTATTTGAACGCTCTGGAGTCTTAGGAAAAAGGAGCAGAACAATATAAACATCCCACAATGACAATTATCTTAGTTGAGATAGTCGGGCAAATTTGATGCCATGTAGGAGACAGCAAACCAAATAACTTTTTTTCCGGTTAAACTGGTGAAATCAACATGACCAGTGCATATAGCCGAATGGTATAAATGAGCTGTTCAATATGCCAGACCCTGTTCTGTTTCAGGGTCCCAATCTCCTTCCAGAAATTTAAGATTTGACTGTGGAATGCTTAAAATGTTATAAAATATATGCATGCATGAAAGTCCTTGGCACAGGTCATGGGTTTTCAGATGTTGGAGAGCTCAATAATGGAGGGGAACTGAAAAAAGGCCTGAATAGAGGCCCACATTAAATTGATCATTGTGGCATGAGGACAAACTGTGATAAAGATTCGCAATAACATCTGTATGATCTCCTTCTTGGTAATTCTTTTTAAGAAGATGGAAAGCAGACAGATTATTGGATAAAGTTGATGCTAAAGCAGAGAAATTTCATAGACTGGGAATGAGATGTGACTGTTCACAGTTGATCAAGAACACATTCCAAATATGATCGCCAGCTTCAGGTGTTTGGTGAAGCACCACAGGACTGGAAAGGTCAAATGGGTGGCATATGAAATGTCATTTGGTCCCTTACTAGAGGACCTGAAGTAAATACTGATGCTGAGGTTCATCTCAAGGCATATGCCACTCTATATTTTGGGAACCAGGAGCAGGTTGCTCAGAAAACCAGAAGTTGAAGCAGGAACTAATACAATGGATCCTTGCATGTCTTGGGAAACCAGAAGTTTGTCTCATTGGAAAGAAACAATTCTACGAGGAAGCATCGTTTGCACTGGACAGGTAAGGAATTAAATGTGGTAACCGTGTACTGCTTGTAGAACTCATCCATCAGAGGTTATAGATGCCCCTCAACCTTTTCTAGAAAAAACTAAATTACATGACAGCGGACTTACATAAGGACTTCTTCCAGTGGAAGATCCGCTGGCTCCATGACTTTGCCTTGTCATTGGCGAAGGAAGGTGATCAATGGTTTAGTATCCTAAGTCAAGGTTCGGTGTCCCTGAAAGGAATTTCTAAACTTTTGCATGGCCAAGTGTTCCCATGATCTACGGGTCCCACTGAAAACCTTACCATAGGAGGCTATTTATTCAGCTTGCACTTTCTCTAAGGAAGTGATTGTGCTTACAAATGTAACTCAAATGTGAATTATCTCTAAACAGGACACCTTTTGTTAGCTGAGTAAAATAGCCATGCTGCATTCAGTGGCCAGAGCAGTATTTAGATTGCTGTTTAATTTTAAACATTTATCTCTGTGAGTATATGCCTCTGAGAGTATATGGATCAACATTATCACTAGCAATAGCTGCTTCTGATATTTGTAAATATGTTAGATGGGGACGTCTAAAATTTTAACACGACACTTTTGTAGGGAAAACTCCAGACCCTTCTTTGACTTTCAACCAGTTTAACTAAAAAAATGGGAATTTGGGGGTCCATATCTGGTGCACACAATTGACGAGCGATGCCTTGTAGCTTCGAGGTAGAGACTTCAATCTCAAAGCCAAGTTGTATAAAAAAAATAGCTAGGTAGGTTGAAATGGCCTTTACCAAGGCTATTTTTCCCTTATTGCACTTACAGCCTTTATTTTATACATTTTCATCTTAGAGGGGAAGACCAACTTATCCATAATGCTGCCTTAGAAAAGCATGACCAATTCCTTTGTCTTGTTGACTATTTAAAACAGCAGTACTCCAGAACTGCACAGAGGTACCACTAACAGCATTTTCCACAGTACTGTCAGTGCATACCAGAAAAGCAGCAGCACCTCAGCCCAAGGTTTTAACTGTGAATGCTTGAACTTTCCCCTAGGACAATGGGACAATCTGAACTTAATCATCAGAAGTGGGGTAGGTGGCAACCCTAATCCAAGGTCACGTTTTTCCAGTAATTCATAAGTATGCCTCTAATAACATTGCATTCATTCTGTGTTTAACATAGATCACTCATAACTGGAATATTTATCAAAATGCTGTTAGATCCTTTCCCATAGAGGACTAGAGGACTACTTTCATTAGAATGCTACTTGCTTGTTTCTTAACCCCTTAGTGACCAGACGGTTTTTCAATTTTCTTACCATTAAGGACTAGGGCTGTTTTTAAATTTCTGCTGTGTTTTGTGTAGCTGCAATTTTCCTTATTTGCATCATATCATCTAATTTACTATGAAAACAATTATTAAATATGATGAACAAATTAAAAAAAAACCTTTTTCTAACTTTGACCCCAAAATTTGTTACACATCTACAACTGCCAAAAAACATCCATGATAAATAGTTTCTAAATTTTGTCCTGAGTTGTTAACATGTTCTTAGCTTTTTTTTTTTTTGCAAGTTAAAGGGCTATAAGTACAAGTAGGATATTGCTGTTTCAAAATATATATTTTTAAAATGTATCAATAGTGACATTGTAACACTATTATCTGTCATTAATCTCTGAATCACACCTCACATGTACATTTTTTTTTTTTTGAAGTAGACAGCTCAGGGTATTCAATATGAGGTATGTCCAGTCTTTTTTTAGTATCCACTTAGTCACAAACACTGGCCAAAGTTAGCATTTATATTTGTTTGTGTGTTAAAAATGCAAACAAACAATTATGAACGCTAAATTTGGTCAGTGTTTGTGACTAAGAGGCTGCTAAAAAAGACTGAACATACTCCATTTGCAATACCTTGGGTTGTCTTCTTTTGCAAGTGGTATTCCATCATAGGGGTAATTCTCATTCCTCTGCTGCTCTCAAAGGCAACATTTCGTGTGTGAAAAATGCAAAAAAAAGTCATTTTCACTTCCAATATCATCGCTGTGATATGTTTTACTGTTTTGAATCACTAATATTTTCTGTTCAGCAAAGTTTCCCAAGTAAAACAGTACCCCTATGTACAGGTTTTAGGGTGTCATGGAAAGTTACAGGGTTAAATACAGTGCTAGCAAATTAATTTCTCTGTACTTTTGGTCTAGGTTGTCAGGCCGGTCCCTCAAATTGCAATCAATAAAATGACTTAATTATGTAAAAACATTACATAAATATGCATGTAGAATTTAAATATATATATACATATTTATATATTTGAAGTCTACGTGTATATTTATGAAATTATTTATATAATGATGTGTATGGATATATATATATATTTATATATTTTGTATTATTTTTATTTAATTTTATATATATATATATATATATAATATCATTCTAAGTGTATTTTGATGTAAATATATGTATATTAATATTAAAATACAGTTAGAATAAAATTAAATATATATATATATATTAATTATTTTGACATTTTTGTATTTATTTTATTTACTTATTATTTATATTTTATAATATATATATTTATATATATATAGCCAAAGAAAATCAGCACTCCCAGGATTTGTATCAAAAATGAAAATAAGTATTTATTCCAACGGTCAACGTTTCAGTTCCGCTAGGGAACTTTCATCAGGACAGAATACACACATTTAAAAAATAGACATTGTTTAAATAAGGAAGGTAATCAGTGAAACTCACAGTTCAGATGTGCAGGGGGCTAATCATCCTTCCAAACGAGCGTCTGGGCGAGTGCAGGAGGCAAATGTCTCTCTGTTCGCGCGCTCAGGTTACTTCCTGGTTACTCGCGTCCTCCATCACCATGGAGACGTCGGGCGCATGCGCAATAGGTATATCTGCTCTCACTGCAGTCACCCCTCGCTCGGAAGTTAGGATTTGCGCATTGTATCAACTGATACATAGTTTCAGAACCCTCAAACTGCCGGACAAAAATATATACTCATTTGGTTAATAGCATACAGAGAAACACTACTATTATATATAAATAAATGTGATTGCAAAAAAATAAAGCGTGCTAATGTATATGAATGCCATTTTCCATGGCCCAATGTTACATTAAAGTGGACATTATGTCATATCATTATGTCTCTCAATTAGAATATACAATATATACAATATATATATAAATATATATATAAAGAATTATAATTATGTGAACCTCCTAGGTGTTACTAAATATATATTTATTATTGATGTATTATCATTATTATTATAAAAAAGGAGTTAACTAATCAAACAAACTGGTATGGTGCATATTGAAAAAAGAATAGTGCCTAATCCAAGTGCTATTTTTACAAAAATACTCCAAAAACTCCCTGATAAATAACTACATCAGGATATATAAGAAAAAAATAAAAACTTAATTAATGTGACATAATCTGTGCCAAATCTGTACATAAGTTCCTGTATGCCACTGTGTCCTGGACTGTGGGGAAAATTCTTTACCTCTAAGAAACCGAAATAATATATGAAGCATCACAAGCATCTATGCCGTCCTTATTTAGATGGCTCTAAAATCCGCAGGGCGGCATAGAACGTCCTGCGATCTTATGTACTTACCCGGTCGCCGGCGATCCCACGCCGGCGATCGCGGTATGGGGGACTTACCTGGGAGCCCAGGGAGTCCCCCTCCGTCCTCTTCGGCCCCCCAGGGCCATGTGATCGCGAGGTCCTTGCGAGGACCCCGTGATCACATAGACGGCATAGCCGTCCAAGGCAGTGCCAGCAGGGGGAGTGCCTGTAATGACAGGTACTCCCCCTGCTGTCTGAAATTCAAATAAAATCCGTTAAAACAGTGTAAAAATAAGATTATATATACTTAGATCATATATATAATAAATATATATATGATCTAAGTATATATATATACACATATACACATAAATATACATACACTGTCTACATGTATTTTAATATTAATATATACATAATTATATATATATATATTAATATCAAAATACACGTACAATGATATTGATTAAATATATATATATAATTTTTATTATATATATATTTATATATAATAAAAAATAAATAAATATATAAATACGTTAAAAAAATAAAAAAATAATACAAAATAAATAGATAAAAAATATATAAACATGCGAAATTTCGTTCTAACTGTATTTTAAAATTAATATATATATATTGATATCAAAATACATGTAGAACGAAATAATATACCGTATATACTCGAGTATAAGCCGAGTTTTTTAGCACATTTTTTGTGCTAAAAAACCCCAACTCGGCTTATACTCGAGTCAATAGTCTGTATTATGGCAATTTGCATTGCCATAATACAGACAGGGGCTGTGGGGGCTGCAGAGAGATGTTACTTACCTTCCTGCAGCTCCTGTCAGCTCTCTCCTCCTCTGCCGGTCCGTTCAGCTCTGTCAGCTCACAGTGTAAATCTCGCGAGAGATTTACACTGGGAGCTGACCGAGGTGCTGAACGGACCGGCAGAGGAGGAGAGAGCTGACAGGAGCTGCAGGAAGGTAAGTAACATCTCTCTGCAGCCCCCACAGCCCCCTCCTACACAGTGCCCATCCACTGGACCACCAGGGAAGGAGAGCCCCCCTCCCTGGCCAGCTAGCAAGCAGGGAGGGGGGACAAAAAAAATGTATGTATATCAATAATAATAAAAATAATAAAAATAATAAAATAAAAATAATAATTAAATAAATAATAATAATAATAAAATAAAAAAATAATAATAATAAAACAATGTAATGAATCAAAAAAAATATTAAAATAATAATTAAAAAATAAAAATGCCCACCCCCCACCAAGGCTCTGCATCACACTCTGCATTACACACACACATACACACACTGCATTCATGCACACACACACTGCATTCATACACACACACTGTATTCATACACACACACAGCATTCTCATACACACACACAGCATTCTCATACACACACACTGCACTCATACACACACACAGCATTCATACACACACACTGCATTCATACACACACACTGCACTCATACACACACACTGCACTCATACACACAGCATTCTCATACACACACACTGCATTCATATACACACACAGCATTCATACACACACACTGAACTCATACACAGCATTCTCATACACACACACTGCACTCATACACACAGCATTCTCATACACACACACTGCATTCATATACACACACTGCATTCATATACACACACTGCATTCATATACACACTGCACTCATATACACACTGCACTCATACACACACTGCATTCTCATACACACACTGCATTCATTATATACACACACTGTAAATAAATATTCAATTAATATAATTTTTTAAGGATCTAATTTTATTTAGAAATTTACTAGTAGCTGCTGCATTTCCCACCATAGTCTTATACTCGAGTCAATAAGTTTTCCCAGTTTTTTGGGGTAAAATTAGGGGCCTCGGCTTATATTCGGGTCGGCTTATACTCGAGTATATACGGTATATCTATATACATAAGTATATACGTATATATCACTAAATATATACCTATATATAAATAAAAATAATAAAAAAAATTATATACATATATATGCACACATATATATATATATATACACACACCTCTATATATATAATAATTCTACGCATATATTTATGTAATAATTTTACCTAATTAGGTCATTTTATTAATTACAATTAGCGGGACCTGCCTGACAACCCATGCTGAAACTATATGGAATTTAATTTGCTAGCACTATATTTAACCCTGTAACTTTCTAAGACACCATAAAACCTGTACATGGGGGGTACTGTTTTACTCGGAAGACTTCGCTGAACACAAATATTAGTGTTTCAAAATAGTAAAATATATTACAACGACGATATCGTCAGTGACAGTGACATTTTTTGCATTTTTCACACACAAATGGCACTTACACTGACGATATAATTGTTGTGATACGTTTTACTGTTTTGAAACACTAATATTTGTGTTCAGCAAAGTCTCCTGAGTATAACAGTACCCCTCATGTACAGGTTTTATGGTGTTTTCAAAAGTTACAGAGTCAAATATAAGGTTTGCGTTTCAGTTTTTTCACATTAAAATTCGCCAGGTTGCATTTGAGACCGTATGGTAGCCCAGGAATGAAAATTATCCCCATGATGGCATACCATTTGCAATAGTAGACAACCCAGGGTATTGCAAATAGGGTATGTTTTTTTTTTTTTTTTAGTAGCCACTTAGTCACAAACACTGGCCAAAATTTGCGTTCAAATTAGTTTTTTGCATTTTCAAATATTAACACTAACTTTGGCCAGTGTTTGTGATCAAGTGGCTACTAAAAAAGACTGGACATACTCCATTTGCAATACCTTGGGTTGTCTACTTTTGCAAATGGTATGCCATCATGGGGGTAATTCTTATTTCTGGGCTACCATATGGTCTCAAAGGCAACGTAACCAATCTGGCGAATTTCAATGTGAAAAAACTGAAATATGTAACATGCTATATTTGACCCTGTAACTTCCCAAAACACCATAAAACCTGTACATAGGGGGTACTGTTTTACACGTGAGACATCGCTGAATTCAAATATTGTATTGCAGTAAAAGCAAACAGTATTATGACATTCACAGTTAGAATGTCACGTAGAACTAAAAAAATTAAAAAAAATCTTATTTTCTCCCATTTTTGTAATATTTTTTTCATATTAAATTATGTTCCATACCTAAATATTTGATGTTAAACGAAAGCCCTGTTTCCCCTGAATAAAATTATATATAATAAGTGTGGGTGCATTTAATATGAAAGAGGTGAATTACGGTTGGACAGACATGTAGCGCAAATGCCAGGTTTTGTTTACGTTTTTTTTGGATCACAACTTGTACATTTGGCTGCGGTTTTAAGGGGTTAAGCAGTTCCCCAGGAGGCATTACTATGGACGCCTATTGCGGCTATGTGATCACTCTTAGGGGGCCTAATTTGCCAAGCAGGGACTGTCTGGGCTGTCAGGCAGTCCCCACAAACAAGGAGCAACACCGATAGCGGGCTGGGGAACGGCGGCGATCA
The DNA here is from genome assembly GCF_036172605.1 of Pelobates fuscus. Classification (NCBI taxonomy): domain Eukaryota; kingdom Metazoa; phylum Chordata; class Amphibia; order Anura; family Pelobatidae; genus Pelobates; species Pelobates fuscus. Next base: position 180,146,726 of record NC_086317.1, on the reverse strand, counting down.
GGTAAGTAATAAGGACGGCTCATATTTGCCGTGGACATACTAGGTACGTTCGCGGTCCTTAAAGACCATCTTTTGTCGGAAGTACCTAGTACGTCCACGGTCCTCAAGGGGTTAAATTGCAAAAAATGTATGGATTTTAGCCATCAGCTTCATCACAGCCCTGTTTTATTTATTCAGTAAATGGTTGCATAGCTTTCAGTTCCTTGTGACCAGTCTCATGCTCACAGATGCACTCGATATGAAACATATTACACCCCTGTATATGTAATATTGGTTTTTTTCATACTATACATATACCAGAAAGGCAGTGTTTTTTTCTATGTATCGTTCCCTGTATTGAAAAGAACTGCAGATTGTATTGCTTTATAAAAATGACAATAATATCGCAGTATAGTATATCTTTACGTAAACCCTTTCTTTTTATGCTGCTGTTAGATTAACGTAGATATTCCTTTTTCCTTTATAATAGCGCATATTTGGGGCAACTGAAAATATCTGTATCATTTTCCTCATTGGACAATAGGTGGAATAATGTGTACAGTATTACAGAAAACATATATTATAGATTGGGGTCAGAAGACTTTATAATTCACAGCTGGACTATGGATGAGTTTGTCAAAGTACCAATATCAGCTGTTTCACAAATCCTATTAGCTGCCATTTCACTTGCTGAGGAGTCTGAAAGCCGGTACATCTGATTCTAGCTTAACTGCCAAGTAAACCTTGTTTAAAAAAAAAGAAAAAAAACATTCCCATCAGTTTCACCAGCAGGGAATCAATATCCCAAGAGGAACGCTGCATGCAAGCATTGCATGTATGTGATATATATTTTTATATATTTGATTTGATGTTATAAGGCTGGCAGACGGTAGGTAACCCTCCACTGCTCTCCAAAGTTTAATTTGGAAGGTAATACATGAATTAAAGAAAATTCAGCTCCACTCAACAGCTGTACTTGAAGAATGTGAATTTATAAGGAAGGAAATAATGCATAACAGCTGGAGACTGGAATTCAACATTTAATGTGCGTCACATACTTTTGTTTAATCACTGTTTGTCTGTAAATCTGTCTGTCGAAGATCCATCCATTCACTGATCTGTCCTTGCTCAAGTATCTATCAGTAGCAGAAAATCTGACACATAATAGAATTAAATGCCAGTCACATATATTCAAAACTGGAACAGCACTCTTACAAAATGTACATATCAGTAACAAAAATAAGTGTTATCAGAACCCACTGCATGGAGTCTCTACAAATAACTTCAAAATCATGCACTTCAACATGAGGGTCTGTGGAATATTGAATGGGGAAAGGGTCTGGCATTGCACCTGTAGCCATGCTCTTCTAACCATTCCATGCTCCATGATTGTGTCAGTTCTGACAACGAATACCAGTCTTCTCACTACCTGCCTCTTTCAGGTGTCAGTTCTAATGTAGGATACTCCCCTCATATTTCCTTTTATCATGGGACATGAGTTTTTGAACCCAACCACTCCTGTGTTATTCTGGAATGTATGCACTTGTACTTTCTGGGCACGCAAGAATAGCACAGGACCTATCTAAACCTCTGTAGCTCTAGAACAAGGGTGCCCAAAAGGTAAATCTCCAGATATTGTAGTACTACAACTCCCATGAGGCTTTAAAACATCTGGGGATCTACCTTGTGGGCACCCCTGCCATAGAATGTAAGCACATTTGAGCAGAGCCCTTACCCTCCATTCCTGTCCGTGCAGCTTGTCTTGTTGCAAATACACATCTGTTGGTCCATCTATTGTACAGCGCTACAGATCTTGTTGGTGCTTTATAAATAATAATGATAGTAATAATCAAGCTCAGTCTTATCATCTTGTTGTGGTCTTCCAATGATTCCCAATAGTGTGTGTTTTCTCAGTGTAATTCTCTGGTTTTCTGAGTTTGTTTTGACTTTACCGAACACTGTAATTCTTGACCTGGCCTGGCATCCTTTTAATGTGCATCTCTGGACTCTAGGCATTTGCCGTGGGTGGCACTAACCAGGGGGCGGCAAAAAATGCCACCCCAAATGCCCACTCTAACTTCCCCGGTGCAGCTGTGTTAGAATCAGCGGCGGCGAGGGAGCTGTGATCTCCCTGCTCTGCTTCCTCGCACGCCGTTTACTGTTGCCGCGAGAGCCGGAATATGATGTCATATTACGGCTCCCGGCTTCAGTAGACGGCCCACAAGGAGCGAGGGAGCAGAGCAGGGAGATCACAGCTCTCTCGTCGCCGCTGATTCTAACACAGCCACACACCTTCCAGCAGCCCCACTGGATCCCAGGGGCAGATCCACACCATCTCTCCAGTTAGGGAGGTTGAGTGGAAATTTTTAATTTATAAATGTTATAATTAGTGAGTGTATGTGTGTGTATGAGTATATATGAGTGTATGTGTGTGTCTGTGTCTGTATGTGAGTGTTTGTCAAATCCGTGAGTGGCTTTCAGTGTGTCTGTCAATGAGTGTCTGTCAGTGTGTGTGTGTCTGTTAATGAGTGAGTGTGTGTCAGTGAATGTGTGTGTCAAATCAAAGAGTTTGTGTCTGTCAGTGACGTCTATGTGTTTGTCATTCAGTGTGTGTGTGTGTGTGTGTGTGTCTGTCCGTGTGTATCAGCCAGTGTGTCTGTCAATGAATGTGTTTGTGTCTCTCAGAGTGTGTGCTTAGAGGGTGTGCTTATAGGGAACTATAGTGCCAGGAAAACAGCTGTTTTACTGGCACTATAGTATCCCTTTAAAAGGAGTAGGAAAAGGTGGAGTAAGGGGTGGGTTCTTAATCAGGTGGAGGTGCAGCTTTGACAGGAAGGGGTGAGGCAAATTTAGATTAGGCGGGTGGCCAGGTATAGTCATGCCTAGGACAGCAAGAAACCAGAATACACCACTGCTCCCTGACCGTGGTTCTTTCCTTGACTTTATTCTTGTAATTTCTTTACTTCTATATGCGTTTTGTTAAGCCTGGTCACCATAAGGCCTGGTAATACGCTGCTATCACTTTTCTTATCTATTTGGTTAACATAGGTTCATATACTGTGTGTTGGGTGCTACAATTCACCTTGGCAGGATCCTACAATATCTGTTTTGCATTGTATAAGAAAATGCTAGTTCCCATCAGTCAGCGTGAGTGATGGAAGCCTTTTGCAACTTTTGACAAAAATCATCTTGTGGCAAAGACAAAGGAATTACTATTTTGTCTTATAATATTTTATGATTGTTATAATTACAATGAAATTCCAAAACAGTCCTTGTCGGCTTTTCCTTAATGGAACCTGTATGTCTAAAGAATGCATATATGTTTTATTACTTATAATTAAAGGGACACTCAAGGCACCAAAACAACTTTAGCTTAATGAAGCAGTTTTAGTGTTAAGATCAAACCCCTGCAGTCTCACTGTTAAATTATCTGCATTTTAAGCATTGAATCGTTTTGTTTTCTATTAATTTGGCAGTATCCACACCCGTTTCTGTAAAAAAAGCTTTCATTTTCTAGATATTACAGCACAGTGTTATCTTATCTCCTGCTCTGTTAATTAAACACATGGGAAGCGATTACAGTTTCTAGGAAGCTATTAACAAAGCAGGATATAAGATATTCTAAATTAAACACACTGTTGAATAGGAGAAGCTAAAAAATATAGACTTTTTCAGAAAGTGGGTAGGGAAGCTGTGTGAGTCTCAGGGGACGTGTGGCTAGAGTTGCATAAGCAAAATAATTTAACTCCTAAATGGTAGAGAATTGAGCAGTACATGGCCATCATATTTACATCAAAACCACTTCATCCCTTTAATTGTCCATTTAATTATTGCACAAAAAATAATAATTTACTCAAATGTGCACAAATATTTCCTAAGCTTCCTTTCAACAGCTGCAAAACTGGCCTATGCAAATAATAAACAGACGCCTATCTTTTGGCCAGCATGCATGTACTTTCTGGTTAGTGCTGGCCTTTGTCCAATTACATATTTTTCCAATCAGAGAAGTACTCAAGACACATGTTTAGTCAGACACTTTTCATAGAGATGGGTGGTTTTATTGTGTGTCCAATAAAATGGTGACTTGCTGATTAAAGTTATTTTGGACTAAAATTCATATCGGGTGCATCCTATCACTTTATGAGGTTGATTGGACTCATATTTCATATGACATGTTTAGTTGATGCCTCACTATCCCATTACATCAGATGTATGTTTTAACTCTTTTCAGCCTCCGCCAGAATTTCAATGAGCATGACAGGAGTTGTAGTACTGCAGGGGCAGGTAATTTCTTGCACTTAGTTTGATGGGACATACATAATTAGCAGGTTGGTTTCAGTTTTTTTACCTCTGATCTCTGCTCCTTGGAATGGCAGAGATTGAAAACCAGAAATAATTTATTTTTCAGGTTAACAGAGAGTTAGATTGCCTGCGAGACTCGGGCACAAGAAAGTCTGACTTTGTGTAACTCCTAGCCATGGGCAGCTTGTCCAGGGTGTTTGTGGTTAACATTGCCAGTTAGGATCAGAGTATTCCAGTTGCCTAATTGACAGCCTAGGTAGATGTTCCTACACACATCAAAACGAGTTATGCATTCATGTGGATGTTTCTTTGACACGTACTACCTACTGAGTGATTATGCATCTGTGGGATGTGTTGGAGCAACACAGCTAATCCACGGAGGCCACAATTTGCAACTTGTAGGATTTAAAGGATCTGCTGGTATTGTATTGGTGCCAGATACCACACGGCATGTTCACAGGTGTTGTAGAGTCCATGTATTGATGTATTAGAGCATGGTAGAAAGAGGGGGACCTTCACAATATCAGGTGGTTTTAATGTTTTGGCTGAACAGTATATATATTTTTAAACCTTCCTACCAATCCATATGATATTTTTGTGTGTATTCCTCATTCCCAGGTCCTGGGAGTCTGAGGGTTCTGTGCCCTCTGATTATCTGAATCTGCTGACGCCACTCTCCCAGCTTGGGGGTTACAGTCCCAAGTGCTCCAATCACAACTGGGACTCCTACTGCCTTCACTTTCCTCATCTTTTCTAGCTTCGCTTTCATTCCTTGTTATTTGTCCACCTTTTCATGTTTCTACTTTGTGATATTATGGTCACTAGGTGTTGCCACATCCACCACCACTACAGGCTTCCATTCCTTGTCTACCACCACAATGTTGCATTAGTTGGCCAGTACTTACTTGTGTGTTTAAATCTGGAAGACCCAAAAGATCTTAGCCCTATCATTCTAAACTACATTGTTTATGCTCTCCCAGCTAACATCTTGCACCCAGCTACTATGTGCTGAATTGTCTCTGAGGTCTTTGTACACAATTCTCCTTGGGTCCTGTGTGGTAGACCCCTGTGGCTATTGGCTGAGTGCCTGTTTCTGTGCCGTTTAGATTAGTGCCTCAACACTGTCTTTCAGTCCTCCTTTTTCCAGCCACCTGTAGGATTTCATATTGGCTCCATCCACTATATGTTTTGAGACATCTTGTTGCATTTCCAGTAGATTTTTTCCCCCAGACCTTTTTGAGGACCAAAGGCATCCTCTTAAGACATTTAATAGCAGAAGGAGATGTTTCATACTCTGAGTGTGATGTGAAGTGGGTCTCTGCACATCCCCAAATTAATCCTTACATTGACTAAAGTCCTAAGAGACCTGCAGTACTATCTTGTTGTCGCACCTGTTGGTGCCCGTGTAGAAGGCTGGTCAAAATAAGCAAAATTTCTGGCAAGCAACCTGGCTTAATGTTCTTCTGACCCATCTCTTCCCATGGAAATCCTTACGCAAACAATGTTTTTGTATGACACATATAACAAGAATGCACTGTAACCATTGCTCAGAGGTGTCATGGTTACCTTTTTCTTAGTTAGACCAGTTAATTCATGTATTTATTTAAATGCTTTGAGATTATTATTTTTTTTACCTGAGGAAAGCAGCTCTGTACAAATTTTTTTTTTTTTCTAAATTTAAAACTTTGAATAATGGTTCACAAAACTACTTTTATTTTCACCGCTGTTGTATTATGCTTTCCACCTCATTAATAAGTAGCCCCAAATATGTCACTGCTTTTGAGTCACTTTTCTTTGAAATGTGGGACAAAGCCTATTCTCATTAAATATCCTTCTTTCATCAAGCCACTTTGCCTTTTCTTTAAATCTCTCTGTAGTATTCTGTGTTAAAATACTTTAAACTGTAAAATATTTTACCTAACAGTAATTTATCTTGAGCAGCACAATAAAGGATTCGAAAAATAAGAATCTGTAAAAATAATCAACATGCTACTCAGATTTGTAATTGATGGGATTTAAGGTAGTCTAACATCCTTACTGAATATGGGAGAGATGCTATTTTGTTATTATATACCTCCGTCCATCTATTCTATTTTCATGGTTCATCTTGCTACATGTATGCATGCCTGGATGGATCCGTACAGGGTACATACCACTGTGGCGGGTGCCAGTGAGTGACTTCTCTGGTAGTTTGTATTGCACATCTGGAGAAACAAATTGTAACATTGAGACAAATTAAAAATCTTGAAAGGTGTCTGCTGCTCACTGAGCAGAGTTTACTGGGGTCTTCTTGTGGAGTGGGAGGAGAAAAGACAGCTGGGGAACAAGCACGTAGCTGGGTAACAGTTTCACGTGGCACTGGTTGGGAGGAAAGAGAAAAGGTTTTGCACGACCTAACAGATTTGCCTGCATCAGTGTAAATGTTGGGAGCATCAGTTCAGGAGTAGTTGTAGAGGAAGCTGCTGCTTCTAACAACCAAGGAAACAGCCCATCTTGTACAGGTGGGGTAGAGAATGTAAGAAAAGCTAGACTGTTTGTGGTGGTATGGGGCTTTATTTTTAAGAGAGTATATAGGGTAAGCTGTGAATCTGATCGTCTCAACCAGACAGTTTGCTGTCTCCTGGGTGCTCAGGTCCAGCTCTGGCATCTAACAGAGCAGATAGATTATTCAGAGGGACAGGGGGATGTCATGGTCAACCAATGACAAAGTCAGGTGAAACTGGATGATCCTAATGAATGAGTTCAGGGAATTAGGAAGTAAATGAAAGAAAATGACCTCCAAGGTAGAATTTTCATAAATATTAATTGTGCCGCTCGCTACAGTAGAAAGGCAGTGGGAGATTAGGAAGGTTAATGTGTGACTAAAGTCAGGGGCGGACTGACCATTTGGGCAGATCGGTCATGGACCGAGGGCCAGGGGCAGTCAGGGGCCCGGCAGGCTGCACAAACATACTCTGGCTGGGGAGATAAGATCATAGAATCCTGCTAATCCTGCTGCTCCTGCCAGGTCTCCTCCATGTAATGTCTGCAGAGCTCCGTGTGAGGGAGGAGGTGGGGCCGAAAGAGGGGAAGTTACCTCATTCCTGCCCTGCAATCTCCTGCAGAATCGGATGAACCCTGGCAGACAGCAGGTCAGTAAATATTTTTTAAACTAATACCCCTCCTTACCCATCCCAGACCCTGTGCTCTCTTTCACCCATCCCAGAACTTGTGCCCCCTTCACCCATCCCAGCCAAAGTGCCCCCTTCACCCATCCCAGCCCCTGTACCCCTTCACACATCCCAGCTCATGTGCCCCCCTTTATCCATCCCAGACCATATGCCCCCCTTGACCTGTCCCATTTACTATGCCCCTTTATCCATCTGAGCCCCCTTTCACCCACCACAGCCCCTCTGGCCCCTTTACCATCCCAGACCCCACTCCCCCTTCACCCACTACAGCCCTATCGCTCTCATTCCTATCCCTCCCTGTACCCACCACAGCCTCTGTGCCTTCTTGCATACTCCTCAGCCTCTCTCTCTCACTGTACCCACCTCACAGTGCAACCACTACAGCCCTCATCACTCTCATCCCTATCCCTCCCTGTACTCACTACAGCCCCTATCCCTCACTGCTCCCACTGCAGCCGCTATCTCGCCACCGTCCTTATGCCCCCTGCACCTACTACAGCCCATATCATCCCTCATGCACTGCAGCCAATAATCACACACATACTGCCCCACACAGTAGAGCCTCTAGGATCCATACAAACACACACTACAGCCCCAGTATCCCCCAGATGCCTACTATACAGGGAGTGCAGAATTATTAGGCAAATGAGTATTTTGACCACATCATCCTCTTTATGCATGTTGTCTTACTCCAAGCTGTATAGGCTCGAAAGCCTACTACCAATTAAGCATATTAGGTGATGTGCATCTCTGTAATGAGAAGGGGTGTGGTCTAATGACATCAACACCCTATATCAGGTGTGCATATTTATTAGGCAACTTCCTTTCCTTTGGCAAAATGGGTCAAAAGAAGGACTTGACAGGCTCAGAAAAGTCAAAAATAGTGAGATATCTTGCAGAGGGATGCAGCACTCTTAAAATTGCAAAGCTTCTGAAGCGTGATCATCGAACAATCAAGCGTTTCATTCAAAATAGTCAACAGGGTCGCAAGAAGCGTGTGGAGAAACCAAGGCGCAAAATAACTGCCCATGAACTGAGAAAAGTCAAGCGTGCAGCTGCCAAGATGCCACTTGCCACCAGTTTGGCCATATTTCAGAGCTGCAACATCACTGGAGTGCCCAAAAGCACAAGGTGTGCAATACTCAGAGACATGGCCAAGGTAAGAAAGGCTGAAAGACGACCACCACTGAACAAGACACACAAGCTGAAACGTCAAGACTGGGCCAAGAAATATCTCAAGACTGATTTTTCTAAGGTTTTATGGACTGATGAAATGAGAGTGAGCCTTGATGGGCCAGATGGATGGATTGGTAAAGGGCAGAGAGCTCCAGTCCGACTCAGACGCCAGCAAGGTGGAGGTGGAGTACTGGTTTGGGCTGGTATCATCAAAGATGAGCTTGTGGGGCCTTTTCGGGTTGAGGATGGAGTCAAGCTCAACTCCCAGTCCTACTGCCAGTTTCTGGAAGACACCTTCTTCAAGCAGTGGTACAGGAAGAAGTCTGCATCCTTCAAGAAAAACATGATTTTCATGCAGGACAATGCTCCATCACACGTGTCCAAGTACTCCACAGCGTGGCTGGCAAGAAAGGGTATAAAAGAAGAAAATCTAATGACATGGCCTCCTTGTTCACCTGATCTGAACCCCATTGAGATCCTTTGGTCCATCATCAAATGTGAGATTTACAAGGAGGGAAAACAGTACACCTCTCTGAACAGTGTCTGGGAGGCTGTGGTTGCTGCTGCACGCAATGTTGATGGTGAACAGATCAAAACACTGACAGAATCCATGGATGGCAGGCTTTTGAGTGTCCTTGCAAAGAAAGGTGGCTATATTGGTCACTGATTTGTTTTTGTTATGTTTTTGAATGTCAGAAATGTATATTTGTGAATGTTGAGATGTTATATTGGTTTCACTGGTAAAAATAAATAATTGAAATGGGTATATATTTGTTTTTTGTTAAGTTGCCTAATAATTATGCACAGTAATAGTCACCTGCACACACAGATATCCCCCTAAAATAGCTATAACTAAAAAAAACCTAAAAACTACTTCCACAAATATTCAGCTTTGATATTAATGAGTTTTTTGGGTTCATTGAGAACATGGTTGTTGTTCAATAATAAAATTAATCCTCAAAAATACAACTTGCCTAATAATTCTGCACTCCCTGTAGACCCTATCCCCCACACACACACACACAACAGCCCCTATTCACACACACTCTGCAACACAACCAGCCCTCTCCACTCACATACGACACAGTAAACAGCTCCATCTACACATGCAAACCCACAAGGGGCCTAACTGTATGCACAAAATCCCACAAACAGCCAGGGCCGGTGCAAGGATATTTGCCGCCCTAGGCAAAAGTAAAGTTTGCCACCTCCCCCCCCCCTGTGACATCACAATGCCCCACCCATACGTCTACCGGACCTTAGAATGGACGGACTCGACGTATATGAGAGGAGTACAGAGTCAGGAACAATCCGAGGTCAAGGGCACAAAGAGACAGCGTAAACTAAGACTAGCCGGGGTCTGGTACACAGTAAACAGCAAGCCGGCAAACAGAACAGATAAGGATAAAGAGAAAACGTAGTCAGGAACAAAGCCAAGGTCAAGTACGAAGGAACACAACTGAACACAACAAGCGCTAAAGGGAACTGAAACAGAAACCACGATAGGGCAAGGAACTAAGGGAAAAAGGTGAGTATATATACCTAAACATCTATTTTGATTGGCCCCTGTCATATCCACGCCCCCAAAAGGTAAGTGTATGGGGAGTGTGGCATGACGGGGACCAATGGGAGGCCTTTGCCAATTTAGGCTCCCACTGTCCCTTTAAGAGCGCGCTCTTAGAGTCAGGCGGGACACGCCATATTACCACCACCCTCTTTTTCTTTACAGGGACACGTGTCCGCTTCTCGCGGTCACTGCCCGCCTTCCTGTCACAGACGGCGGATGAGCCGCAGGACCGCGCGCGGCTTGAACAGAGGACCCCGGCCGGCCCCTGGAACGGGTAAGTACCGCTACAGTGTGTGTTAGAGTGTGTGTGTGTTAGAGTGTATGTTAGAGTGTGTGTGTGTGTGTTAGTGTGTGTGTATGTGTCTGTCTGTCAGTGAGTGTGTATGTATGTCTGTCACTGAGTGTGTGTCTGTCAGTAAATGTGTGTATCTGTTAGCTAGTGTGTATGCATCTGTTCATGAGAGTGTGTGTCTGTTAGCTAGTGTGTATGCGTCTGTTCGTGAGTGTGTGTGTGTGTGTGTGTCTTCAGCACTTACCTTTCTCCAGCGCCAGACTCCCTTGGTGCTGGGGATCCCCCCGATCCGCCTCTCACCTCTGAATGCACATGCGCGGCAAGAGCCGCACGCGCATTCAAACCGCCCATAGGAAAGCATTACTCAATGCTTTCCTATGGACGTTCAGCGTCTTCTCACTGTGATTTTCACAGTGAGAATCGCGGAAGCTCCTCTTGCGGCTGTCAGCCACTAGAGGCTGAATTAACCCTCAGTGAAACACAGCAGTTTCTCTGAAACTGCTATGTTTTCAGCTGCAGGGTTAAAACTAGAGGGACCTGGCACCCAGACCACTTCATTGAGCTGATGTGATCTGGGTGTCTGTAGTGGTACTTTAAGTGTATGTGTATCTGCATGCACTGGTGTACATACCGCGGTCGCAGCCCTGTGACCCCTGCAACCAGTTGCCCGACGCCAGTTGTTGCTCTGCGCGGGGGAGGGGGGGGGCGGGCTCGGATCAGTTTTCACACCGGGGCCCCATGGGTTGTGTGTACGCCAATGGCTAGAAGCTTGGAGGGATTTTAAATAAGTGGTGGGGGGTGGATATAGAAATCTACAAATGGAGATAGGACAGAAATGAGATAGCGTTTAAGTCAGCACAAGGGGGTAAAAAGGGGGAGGGGCAAGATCAGAACAGGTGGAGGTGTATAACCGTCATAAAAATTCACAAAAAAGAGACTTGTGATAATAGAAAAGAAAGAGACTCAGACACTGAATTAACTAACGCTCAAGAATTCAGTTGACTGGGTAATTCTCAAGGGCTTAACCCTAATGAAATTGAACAATTTATGAAGACAAATTCCACTAAGGGGCCAGCTTCAAAAGAGATTACCACTGATATAAAGTAACCTTTATTGAATAAATTATCTTGTACTTATTAATCAAAGTTTAAAGGCAAAAAAGAGATAAAGAGAAATATGCACACACCCAATAGTGTTAAACTGTAAAGTGGTAATGTGCAAACCAATGTTGCTAGATAGGAAGACTAGACATTATTATAAAATAATCTCATACTAATTAGCATTTACAAAATGAAATACCTTAATCACGTCACTTGTGGCTTTGGTTTTGTTATCATGTTAGTCATAATCCATTAATCCAATCTGGCTACTATTAAAGTGAAAGATTTATAATTTGAAAGGTAAGTGAATAGCTGTTTAACCCCTTAAGGACACATGACATGTGTGACATGTCATGATTCCCTTTTATTCCAGAAGTTTGGTCCTTAAGGGGTAAAGGAACACTATAGTCACCTAAATTACTTTAGCTAAATAGAGCAGTTTTAGTGTATAGATCATTTCCCTGCAATTTCACTGCTCAATTCACTGTCATTTAGGAGTTAAATCACTTTGTTTCTGTTTATGCAGCCCTAGCCACACCTCCCCTGGCTATGATTGACAGAGCATGCATGAAAAAAAAAAACTGGTTTCACTTTCAAACAGATGTAATTTACCTTAAATAATATCTTAATCTTTAAATTGAACTTTAATCACGTACATACATACAAGCTATTAACATAGCAGGGGATAAGAAAATCGTAATTAAACAGAACTAAATAGGGCTCTCTTTATAGTAAGTGTTTATGGAAGGCTGTGCAAGTCACATGCAGGGAGGTGTGACTAGGGTTCATAAACAACATATTAACTCTTTAGTGAAAAAACACTGAAGATAAATTGAATATATGGAATAATAAATAAATTGAATAAACAAAGATTAGAAAGGTACATTTCTCAGTATGTACCACTGGGCAACAAATATAAAAGAAACAAACTGAAAACAATGTGGTAAGGGGATGGTAAACAGAGAAATTAAAAATAAGATTATTTCATTTAAAACATTTAAATCATGCCAATAATGCTTGCAAATAGGCAATTAGATGGGCAACACTAGAAAATGAGAAAGTGAGCAAAGTCTAAAAATGTTTTAAGTACATAAATTCTAAAAAAATAAATAAAAATAAAGTGTAGGTACACTGAAAACTGATAAAACAGTGCTGAAATGTAAATTTCAAGTTGTATGGGTTATTATTGAGGTAATTTTTAAAACATTCGAGTGATTCTAGATTTTCTTCCAGATGAAGAAGCAGTCGTCAATATATCTTCACCATAGGAACATTTTTGTGCCAAGAGGGCAGTGATTCAAAATAAACTCCTCTTCCCACTTGCACATAAACAAGTTTGCGTAGCTTGGTGCAAAACGTGTTCCCATGGTAGTCCCTTCCAATTGTAAATAAAAGCGACCATCTGACCAGAAATACTTATGACTTAAAATGAATGCTAAGCATCGAACTAAAAAATTAAGCTGGTCATTCTTCAGTTCGGAATATGTGGCCAAAGAGTACTGTATTGCTTCACATCCGTGGAGATGTTCTATCACTGTGTATAATGAGGTGACATCTGCTGTAACCAAGATCATATCATCTTTCCAATCAATTTCCGCCAATAAATTCAGAATCTGGGTAGAATCTTTTAGATATGATTTGAGGTGGTGGACCAGGTTCTGTAAGTATTGGTCTACGTACTCTAAAAGGTTTGATGTCAGGGAACCTATCCATTATATGATCGGCCTACCAGGATGGAGTCTCTTATGGATCTTTGGCAAGTGATAGAAGATAGGTATCTTGGGGTATAGTACATAGAGATATCTGTACTCTCTCTCTCATTCAGGATGCCTCTATCCTTACCATAGTAAGGATAAAAAGTTGAAGTTTGATGCAAGTTAGTATGTTCATAATCTTGTTTTGTCGTTTGAGTGTTAAAAGTTTTATCCATAAAGAATTTTTTGATAGTTATTTTACAAATAAATTTATGTAAATCTAAAATATGTTTAAATCAGAGATCTTGCAGGTAGGGGCAAATTTTAAGCCTTTCTTTAACAGTGATAGCTCTCCATCATTTAGACTTCGGTCTGATAGATTAAATATCATTATTTCTTCCTTTTCAATTGAACTGCATCTTCTTGGTTTTCTTGTTCTTCTTCGATTTCTCTTAAGACTCTTTTCCTTCTTGCCAATGGTGTTCTGAAATCCTCCATTGTGGATCTCTTAGGGGTTACTCGCCGCCCCCTTCTTTAAAAAAATTATTCTTTGGATATGTATGAGTGTTAGGCATAGATGATCTTCGATCAGGAAGTCTACATACTTCCTCTGAAGATTTGCAGTTGGTGCATGTAGGAGTACCATCAGGATTTGGTATATTAACTTCCTGGCGTCTCTGACCCACCATACCTGTATGTGTCACAGGTGATTTTTCTCTTTGTTGTCTTACAGGACGAGGGATCCCTCTAGGGCTGGAATTATGAACTAAATGTCTAGAGTTGTGAATTGATTGTAGATGTCCAGATTGTCAGGATCTCACCTGAGTTGGGAGTCTGTAGCGCAGATATGTTGCTCACCCTTGCAAATAGACAGTCCAAGGTGACCAGATAATAAACCACCTGGACTGTGAATCTGTGCACAGGAGCTGTGCAGGATAAAGTTCCAAGTCGCAGTACAGGCAAGGACACAAACAGCAGGATAGTCAAGGGATAGCCGAAGTCAAAGGATGCCAGAGGTCAGGATCAATGAAGAGTAGCCAAAGTCAAGGGATGCCAGAAGTCAGAGAAAACGATATCAGAAGCCGGGGTCAATATAGAGTTGAAATTCAATAGACTGGAACACAGGAACTTAACACACACAACAGAATCAAAGACTTGATAAAGTTCATAGGGCGGCGAGGCTGTGTTATATACCCTGCTGATGTCTGATCAGGGTCAGGTGAAGCACAGCAATTGTCAAAGTCCAGCCCCCAGTGCTACAGAAAAGCCAGGATGAACACAACCACGTCTGTGAGAACCCTGACACAGATGACACCTGAGGTCTTGGTCTTCAGATGCTATGTTGGTAGTGATGGGAAGAGGGAGGAAGAGTATCTTTCCTGTTAACTGCTTGAGAATAGGAATCCTTGGAAAAGGAGAATCGCTCAGGAATTGCTCTATTGGGCTTGTATGTCTCCCTATGAGGCTGATTATATCTCTGGATGTTGGTCTAGTTATTGCATCTTAAAACTGGTGCATGATAGTGTGTTCTTTCTCTTCTCCAATTATGTTGTTTATGTTGTTTTAGTCAGTCTGGTCTCTGATTATTTTCTTTCTTTTCTCTGATATCGTCTTCTAGATCTTTTATTCTTTACTCCATTTTATCCAATAGTGCTGTATACTCTCCATTTTCCACTAGAGGGCAGATTTGGGCTTTAAAGGTAGATATTTCTTGATCCAATTGTTCTAAGTCTTTCTTCTTCTCGTTAATGAGAAAAAACAAAAGTAGTAATGAACCCTTATCAAGCGATTTATCCAATTTTTTCAGCATTTGTTGATCATTATGTTTATATGGTAGTTTCTTGAAAAGTCTTAAACCCCTGGGAATTATATTATTTCTCACATAAAAATCTAGGCTGGTTATATCCCACTATATATATATATATATATATATATATATATATATATATATATACCTCTTGTTCCATAGTTAAACTTAATGTATAGATCATAGATCTAATATCTATAGATGGGCTATTTGGATAATAAACAGAATCAGTGATTAGGCAATCATCCCCATTAGAGGATATGTTATCTAAGAAAGTTCTTCACAAGTCTCACTGAATCAATATTTCTGTTAAGTGCCATACTTAAACTCTAAAACCTCTTATGGTGATGCAATTTAGTAAAAAGGGTAAAAGGCACAGAGTACAGATAGGAGTGTTAAGAACACAAATAAAAAGAATAAGGGTTAAAAACACCAGAATAAGCATAGGCGTGCGCAGCCTATTGCATTAGGGTGCGCACCCTAAAGCACAAGCACACGCCGCATATATGTATGTATGTATGTATATATATGTGTGTATATATATATATATATATACACACACACACACATACACTGCTGTGTGTGTGCTGTTAGTGTGATGTGTGTGTGAGGGTGCTGGTAGTGTACTATGTGGGTGAGGGTGTTTGTGTGTGCGCGCTTGTGAGGGTGCTGTTAATGTACTGTGTGTGAGGGTGCTGTTTGTGTGTGTGTGCACTTGTGAGGGTGCTGTTAATGTACTGTGTGTGAGGGTACTGGTAGTGTGCTGTGTGTGTTTGTTAGGGTCCTGTTTGTGTTTGTGTGCTGTGTGTTAGGGTGCTGCTTGTGTAATGTGTGTAAGGGTGCTGTGTGTTTTTGTGAGGGTGCTGTATGTGTGGGTGATGTATGTGTGTAGGTGCTGTGTATGTCTGTGGGTGCTGTATGTGTGTGTGTGCTGTATGTCTGTGGGTGCTGTGTATGTGTGTGGGTGCTGTATGTGTGTGGGTGCTGTGTGTGTGTGCTGTGTGTGGGTGCTGTATGTGTGTGGGTGCTGTATGTGTGTGGGTGCTGTATGTCTGTGGGTGCTGTATGTCTGTGGGTGCTGTAAGTGTGTGTGTGCTGTGTGTGGATGCTGTGTATGTCTGTGGGTGCTGTATGTCTGTAGGTGCTGTATGTGTGTAGGTGCTTTATGTGTGTGGGTGCTGTATGTGTGTGGGTGATTGTGGGGGGTGGAGGTGGGGGTACATTACTCAATATCCCCCCTCCCTTCTTACTTTATGTGGGGAGGGGGGATTCTTGTTCCTTGCTACATTCCCTGGTGGTCCAGTGGAGGTGGGGGCAGATCAGTTAATATCCCCCCTCCCTTGATACCTTATGCCTGGGAGGGGGGATCCTTGTTCTGCCATCCTTCCCTGGTGGTCCAGTGGTGAATGAACTCTAGCCTGCGGGGCTAGAGTTCACTCTCGCGAGATCTGAGCGTTGCCGCGGCAACGCTCAGATCTCGCGAGAGGAACCCGGTGGAGCTGCTGGCAAGAGCTCCGCCGGTCCTCTCCTGCCTCCCTCCATGCCTGTGAGCTGGTGAGGGGAGGCTGAGAGCAGAGCCGGCGTTTGGATAGCGCCGGCTCTGCATGAGCCGACAGGGGGGATCCTGAGATCTCCCCTGCCGGTCTCAATATATAGGCGTGCCGCGGGGATTAGGGTGTGCCCAGGCACACCCGGCACACCCCGTGCGCACGCCTATGAGAATAAGTATGAATAGCTCTAAAACTGGAAAGAGGATCACCAATCCTCTATAGGAAAGAATTCTGTCTCAAATATATTTGTACACAAATGATAGTCCAAATGATCAATGGAAGTTTAAAAAGTAACTATTTTAGAAAGTCCAATATATCAATTGAGTTATTCCTGCTGTAATTGTATTTATTGTTAGATTTACTGCACTTAAGTAAATTATATTATTTTGGCATAGGGACCACTCGGGCTGTGAATTATCCATATACACAGTTTAGTGTATTTTCCCATTTGCTACATTTTGCAGACTATCCTGTTGGCAGTGGCGTACTAAGAAGGGGGCGGTCCGACCCGGGTGCCACTCACTAAGGGCAGACTGTGTCGGGTCTGGGTCACTGACCGAGGACCCGACACCAGGAGGGGGCCCGGCGGCTTGCTAGATATGCCGCCTGGTGCGATGCCCCTCCTGCTCCGCAGTGTGCAGAGCTGCAGACCGTGTGACTCGCAAGATCTGATCAATCAGACCGTTGCTGCGGGTTACCACTACAACGCTCTGACTGGGTCTCGTGAGATTCATGGTCTGCAGATCTGCACACTGCGGAGCTGCAGACCGTATATCACCACCGGACCAACAGGGAGTCCACACTGGACCACTAGGGAGCTCACACTGGACCACCAGGGAATTAAATAAGGTATTAGTCCCCCTTCCCTCC
Organism: Pelobates fuscus; assembly: GCF_036172605.1. Lineage (NCBI taxonomy): Eukaryota > Metazoa > Chordata > Amphibia > Anura > Pelobatidae > Pelobates > Pelobates fuscus. Next base: position 180,129,219 of record NC_086317.1, on the reverse strand, counting down.
ATCACCCCCCCCCCTCACAGCATAGCCGCCCTCCCTCTCACCTTCACCCCCCTACCGCACCCCATCATTCCCCACTTACCATCACCCCCCCTCCCTCTCACCATCACCCCCTTCCCTTTCACTATTACCCCCCCTCCCTCACACCATCACCCCCCCTCCCTCACACCATCAACCCCCTCCCTCTCACCGTCACCCCCCTTCCTCTCACCATTACCCCCTCCCTCTCACCATCACTCCCTCCCTCTCACCATCACTCCCTCACACAATCACCCCCCCTCCCTCTCACCTTCCCCCTCCCTCACACCATCACCCCCCCTCCCTCACATCATCACCCCCTCCATCACAGTATTACTCCCTCCTCACACCATGACCCCCTCTCACCTTTCCCCTCCCTCAAACCATCACCCCCTCCCTCTCACCATCACCCATTCTTTAAGCTGGGGAGGGGGTGCCAAATATAGGATCTGCCCTGGGTGCCAAATGCTCCAGGTATGCCCCTGCCTGTTGGACTTGATATATTGGACTTTTTAAAATAGGGACTTTTTTAACTTCCACCTAAAATTTGGGTACATATATATTTAAGCCAGAATTCATCTGTTATATATTGTATACTCCTATTTTTGTGTTTTTAATAGCTCCTGGAACCCTTTTATCTTATGCATATAAGTGACATTTCATTTTTTTTCCTATAGAAGATTGGTGACCCTCTTTCCAGTTTTAGAGCTATTCATTCAATATTGTGATTTTTATAGAACTTTTGGCCTGATTACTTATTCTTGTGTTTTTAACACTCCTATCTGTATTCTGTGCCTTTTACCCTTTTTTAATATAATTTTCAGTCCATGTAACCATCTAACTGTCTCCTTCTGGCTTCTTAAAATGTTGCAAGATTTACTTTTATGTCAACTTTAGGAAGTAAGGTAACATTGTACAAGATGTTTCAGTCCTTAAATGAACCGAGTAAATGGCATGTAATGGGATCTTAATGAGAGTGACTGGAAAATACCATATAATTGCATTGCCTTGCAGCTATAAATCAAGGGCTGTACATTACCTGTGTAAAAACTAAAATGTTATTTTCTATACAATGACTATTGTATGGATCACCAATTACCATACATTTATAAATTGCATATGATATAGTATAAGCATGGAAATATATTGGGAATTTGTTGTGTCCCAGTTTAAATAGAATGCAAAATTTAAGCTAAATTGTCAACAAATGTTGCCAAAGTGGTTTTTAAATATTGGCTATAAGCTATAATATTTAACAGTAGGGAGATATATGAGCCACAAAATAAACTGGTCTTCAACCCCCAGGCCCATGATTTGTGGCCAACTTATAATAGTAATGTCCACCCCTGATGTCCACTCTGTATCCATCCATTTAGTTTTTCACTAAATACAAAATTTCCTTGGCCCAGATATGTAAGAATCATAAAGATCCACCCAGGCCCTTTCAGACAGCAAAATCCAGACATTGTTTAGCGCTCCTTTCCTGGTCGCTTCTTTTAGCATTAAAAACCAAAGAAAAAAAGTTACCTGCGCTCTCTCCCAAATCCCTATGTATATTTAAACAAATAGAGGTTATTTAGTTACTCCAATGGCCATTGGAGGGAATGCCCGCCTGCCAACGTCAAGGCAGACCCCCCTAGGCGGGTTCTACACTGACCTTTCTCCTTGCTCCCTTTAGCTTCTGGCAAAGATATCTCTAATGAGACAGAGAGGGATATATTTTTTTTTTTTTAAATATACACCCCTACATACTTATTAACTCTTAATAGCTAACACATGGGATGGGCGGCAGCATTGTAACATAGCTGTGTGATACAAAGCTATGTTACTATACTATGTTACATTTGTAACCTCCATTTGTTTAAATATACATAGGGATTTGGGAGAGAGTGCAGGTAACTTTTTTTCTTAGTTTTTTACTGTATGTATTGAGGCTGGTGTGTACTATGGTCATTGCTGCCGCCCAGGAGTGATGGGAGTTTGAGCTCAGGACTTGTTTTTTTGTATTTGTATTCACTTCTTTTAGCATGGCCGAGTGCTAGCAACTCTGTCCAGCCTAGTCTTCCACTCTATGCATGCCACAGGCTATGTGAAGGGGAAGGGATATGAATCACATCATATCACTGCTCCCTGTGTAGCACACAGCACGACTGGTGCCTAGAAATGGTGGAACTACCTCCAGCCCCATTCTTATCAGCATGGGAAGAAGTGACAGCTAAAGGTCAATTTAGCCTTGAAACAGGAACAATGTTGCAAAGACTAGCTAGATGTATGGTAGAAGACACGCTCCGGCTAGGCCTATGGACCAGAAAATCTACGTACAGTAATCATGGTGAGTCAGTAATTAATATGATTTTGAGGGAGAATGCAAGTGTTAATAATTAGTTACATGATTCTGTCACAGTCCATAGAGAGACTGAGACTAGTGAAATGGATCAGGACAGGGGTAGGCAAACTTTGGCATTCCAGGTATTGTAAACTACATCTCCCTTGATGGTTTGCCAGCTTCATGGCTGTAATTGCATTATGGTAGGTGTAGCACACAACATGCCTACCCCTGGACCAAGAGAAGTTATTGACACCTGCTCCCTCTGAAGGCTCTGCAGCAAATTACACTAAAGGAAAGCGCTTTATGTATATGAGTAAATGGGAATATTGCCAGTCACAGTGCAACACAAGAATGACATCCATCTCCACTTACAACCCAACCATAAGTGGTCTATGTGAACAGGCATGGCAAAAAATGCTACAAGATGGGGGAAATTGAGTGTATACTGAGATGCAGATGAGATGCTAACAGGGTCTAACCAAAACAGTGACTTGCTTACTTTACAAGTTTTTTGACTGTTCCTATTTGGACTCGAGGTTCTACATGGTTATAATGACATATCAGAAAACTATTTAACAAATAGACGCAGTGTAACTCTTGACTCATATATTATATAGATACTTTCTAAAATGTCATAGATAATTCAATGCCTCCAAAGTATATGGGATATGAATGTGGAATTGGAAAAGGGTTAGTTTAAGTTTGTTTTTTCCCATTAACAGCTGTGGCAGATGGTCATGGCCCTATTGGCAGACAACTAGAAATTTATACTTTTTGTACTTGAGTTCTTGCTTTGCTTCTTTGGGAACGTTTCTTGAGTGTTTACAGAAATAGAATGACAGAGAGAAAACAAAGAAAAGTTAGGTGCCACAAATCAGGACAATCGTGCTGGCTGTGTGAATGTGATTTTTAAATTCTATTGAGGTCAATACTTCAGTGTATTTAAGGTGTATCATTCCTTTTCCATGTTGAGGATTTGTAAGTCATAACTGGTCTTTTGTAAGAAACTGATCTCCTGTTCAACAGAGCGTGAGGCCTGCTGTTTCTGACATCACGTCTGTTCTGAAAATTTGTAAAGCAAGCATGCAGCATCAGGAGCAATATAGAAAAACCCACAAGCTGATGCTGGGTGGCATTACACTTCCAAAAATAAACAAGGATTAATAAGTAGGTAAGCTTATCATCGATTCTGAGAGATCTGTGATTTCACCTACCAGCTACTATTATTAACTTATCATACCTTTTTATTAGGTCAGATGCACTCTGCATATGTGCGTTTTCAAGACAGATGTAAGTTTTGCACAGAATCTATATTGATGAAGTTCCAGGCTGCCTAGGTCACGTGTAGTGTGACTGGCAGTGTAACTGCTGGGGGTGCAATTAGCCCTCAGCACAAAAGTGATTATCAGGATTATTCACTAAATTTGAGAATTCAAAGTGAATTTCACATTTTCGGTAAAAATTATGGAATTGAAAAAAATAATTTGTCAGCTATGCTTTAATTTTGTCTACTTTGGCCTTAACCCTTATGATTCCCTTTTTTTCCAGAAGTTTGGTCCTTAAGGGGTTAAAGGAACTTTTAGTGTTAGGAATACAAACTTGCATTTCTAATACTTTAGTTCTGGAGTGACTGGTTAGGTTCCCAGACACATTCTGATTGCAGTGAAAAAGTGTTTTAACTTACCCTTTCTCCCTCGCTGCAACTGGCCCCCCTTGCATGGCCCCCCTTGCATGTTCACTAATCTCGATGATTATAAGGAGCGTTCAGCATCTCCATACAGAATGTGGATGCGCTAAGTGTAGATGCTGCACACGGTGCAGCACTGAGATAGGAAGCAACTCTAGTGGTCGTCTGAGTGACTGTACCTCGAGGTATTACTAGACAGCAATGTAAACACTGACTTTTCTCTGAAAAAGCAGCAATTATATTGAAAAGCTTGCAGGGACATGTTATAGACACCAGAATATTAAGCTGTAGTGGTTCTGGTGACTATAGTGTCCCTTTAATTTTGAAAGTAATTTTGAATTCACTTTGAATCCTCACTTTAGTGAATAACCCTGTATATCTCTGGATGTGCAATGATTAAAGCTGAAGTTCTGCACAATCAGACTGCTACCACCATGATCACTTTAAATCACTGAATTGGTCATGGGGGTTGGAGTAACCCTTTAAAGGATAACTAATGTTAGAGTTGCACACCAATAAGAAAAAAATCACTGCACTATAATTAACTACTTATACAATTTGCTGCATGAAAACAACAAAACAAAGTAATCTAATCGTTGTGCTTTAAAGTAACACTATAGGGTTATGAAAACAAATGTTTAGCGAAAGCATTGGATTGGCTGAAATCGGCAAGGAGGCCAATTAGCACCTCCCCATAGATATGCATTGAATCAATGCATCTCTATGAGGAAAGTTCAGTGTCTCATGCAGAGAGTGGAAACGTTGAACTTGTGTGCTGCACACTGTGCAGTCGTGGCTGGATTAACATATTGGCTGATGAAACTGAAGCTTCAGGCCCATGCCTGTGGAATAGCCCGATTGATTTAAAAAAAAAAAAGAAGAAAAAAAAATATTTTTTATATATATTGTGTTTACTAATCTTCACATGCTCTTGCTTAAAGGACCACTATAGTGCCAGGTAAACATACTCGTTTTCCTGGCTCTATAGGGTCTTTGGGTCCCCCTCAACTTCTGGATCCCCCTCCTGCCGGGCTCTAGGGGGAGGAAGGGGTTAATCTCTTACCTTATTTCCAGCACCGGGCTCCGACGCGGGGGACTCTCCTCCTCCTTTCACGTCATCGGCTGAATGCGCATGTACGGCACGACCCGCGCGCGCAGCTAGTCTTATAGTCAGCCAGTCTTATAGGAAAGCATTCTCAATGCTTTCCTATGGACACTGGCGTCTTCTCACCATGAAAATCACAGTGAGATGCGCAGAAGAACCTCTAGCGGCTGTCGATGAGACAGCCACTAGAGGCTGGATTAACCCATTTGTAAACATACCAGTAAAGTAAAGTACATACCAGTAAAGTAAAGCTACCCTAACTAATCTAATTGTACCAGTTACTCAGTGTAGCGTGGCCGAGCGGAGCGGATTTACTGAGAGAGCACATCCTGTCAGTCCAGCTGGATACAGGAAACTGAAGCCCCTGTACCGCAGTCCGCACCACTCTGCTCAGCCACACTACAATAGAGGTAGTCGGCACACCAGGGAGGGGAGGAAACCACTCAGAGGGTGGGACACACACCAAGGGACATGGAGGGGAGAGAAAAACTAAGGTACAGGGAAGCGAGGGGAGAGGAGAGGAACACTAAGGGACAGGGAGGGGAGAGGAACACTAAGAGACAGGGAAGAGTAGGGGGAGGACCACTTAGGGACAGAGAAGGGAGAGGAACACTAAGGGACAGGGATTGGAGAAGAACACTAAAGGACAGGGAAGGGAGGGGAGAGAAAACCACTAAAGGGGGGGGGGGGAATGGACAGGGAGGGAAGGGGAGACCACTAAGGGACAGAGAGGGGAAAGGAGACTGATAAGGGGAGGTGAAAGGAGACCGATAAGGGACAGGAAGGGGGGGGAGGAGACCACTAAGGAAAAAGAAGAGGAGACTACTAAGGGACTGGACCACTAAGGGACAAAGGCGGAGTGGAAGATATAACAATAAAATGGGGTGAAAAAGACAAACAGAGGAGAGAGAGGCACACAGAGGTGCCTGAGTGGGGAGAAAGACACACAGAGGGACATGAGGGGGTAGAAAGACACACAGGTGGACTGGAGACGAAAGAGACACAGAAGGCCTGGGACGGGGACACATAGAGGGGCTGGATGTGAAAGAGACACACAGAGGGGCTGGATAAGGGGGAAAAGAGACACACAGAGGGACTGGGGGAGACAGACGGGCTGGGGGTGAAAGAGCACACAGGAGCTGGGAAGAGTAAAAGGCACAAAGGGGCTGGGAATAAAGGAGACACTCAAAGGGGCTGGGGGGAGTAAGACACACAAAATGTGGGAGGATGTAACAGTCATATAAAGAGGGGTGATAAGAGACACATAAGAGGGTTGTAAGAGATACAGAAGGGAAGGTGTAAGACACACAATGGGGAGAAATAGGGGATGAGATATTCTAAAGGCGTTAAGACAATTAAAAGAAGGGATAAGAAACACAAAAGGGGGGGTTAAGAGGCACACAGGTGAAAAAATTTTTTGGCGGGGAGGAGGGCGGCAAAATATATCTTGGCCTAGGTACCCAAAATTCCTTGCACTGGCTCTGGGGACAGCCCTTAGAAAGCGCAGAGCTAGCACATCATTGGACACATTTATGCCAAGCTCAGAGTGCTGTCTGCACAGTATGCACTTGGTTGGCAATCCTGCATGATATAGCTATCAGAAAATGAGCATTCACACCAGACTGACCATCTAATTCTTCATGCAGATACACCCTCTTTTTGGGCATGTTTGTCCCTTTCGGTAACCCACCCTTTTACCCTGCCCACCGAAATCCTGCTTCACTGAACACTGCTGTTAGGGGGTATAAATTTACTTGAAAGATTAAAGCGAGAGATTACCTTAGGGTATGTGTTTTCTGGTATCTATATCCTGTGAGTTTCCCTCCAGCACTAAAAAAAATGGAAGATGGGTTAGCGCTAATAATATGATAAATAGGCAGCAACCTTACAGAGGGTGACCCTCTAACCCTCTGAAGTGAGAATGTACAGGAAAAGGAGAAAAAAGGCTGCACCAAGATAAAACACAATAAAAATGGAATAAATATAATAAAATATAATAAGATTAGTCCCAATATATAGAAAAAATAAGTAAAAAATATATAATAAAATGTCTGTTTCACATGTTCCACTGGTAAAGTATTCTCTTTTTCTTTGATACTTCAAATCCTCCCGTGATATGGAAAACACAAAGGGAAAAGGACCAATCGTGCAGAGTGTATAAGATACGTGGCAATAAATAATAAGATGTAATACAATCACATTTACATGAGCTATAACCAGCTCAGGAGTAACAGGTGTTCAGCAGTATAATCCCTGCTTGTAGGATATAACGAATTATTTTCCACTTTGGGTCTGGTGCTGTCCAATTCTCAGGAGAAGGAAAAAAATAGGAACAACAGATAGTGCTCTCTGATGATAAAATGTGGTATAAATAAAAAGAGAAGGAAATATACTCACAAATTGAAGTGCAGATCACACTGCACTTGAGATATAACGTGGGCGGTATAATCCCCACCTCAGGATATATAAAATGCCAGGAAAGGAGATAATAAAAATGTTATATGTGTAAAAATAATAAAAATAATAATATGAATGGCACAGGAGTATAGCCAAACTTAATTTATTATTTAAAATACACAATAAAATCCATTAACGCGTTTCACCACTGGGGTTTTATCAAAATGGAATAACATTAAAACCTGGCAAGAATAAAATATATATAGGTGCACTGTTACTTTAAAAATGGCGCCAAAAGTAGCAGCAATTAGCATAAGCCAATCAAAGTTAGGCATGATACATATTGGAAACAATATTTGTAGTAATAATAAAAATAAGGATAAAAATAAAAAAAATAAAAGTCTGGCATGTAACAGACATAATGTAAAGGAAATAAATTTAAAACGAAGCTTATGGCTAAAACGGTGCTGTATTTACATGTTAGGGAAGCGCGTCACGTGACCCGCACGGAATTATGGGGGATGTAGTGCGCGGACCATGTGATCGCGTTTGCATATATATGATGACCATCTAGGAAATGGGCGGCATCTGCGTGCGCCGCGTCACGTGACCCGCGTCACACAAGGGCAGTGTGATGCAAGGGTCACGTGATCGGCGCAAAGGCGCTTGGGTAATGTAGTAAAAAAAACGGAAACGGGTTTCGAATGAAAATAGCTTAACCCAGGCTTATGAGGCAACAGCAAGGAGGATAATAAGCATATTCCTCAAACAATAAGAGTGAAGAATAGCAATATATGAACATTTGTGAGAAGGAAAAGAATTAATAAACATATTGTGTCAATTAACTTATAAAGTATATACAGTAGTAACATAATAAATATTCATAGAGATAATAAAAAATGTATATACAATAGCAGCATGATTAATGATCATTACAGTAGTGCAAAGTGTCAAAGCGCATAATATTAAGCATCCTATACACAGAAATTCTAAAACCACAATATCTCAAGGGGCAGCAGATGGTCTATATATGTAAAACCATGAATATATAGAAAAGGATAAATCATAAAAAATAAAATAAAAAAAATAAAATATAAAAATATCAGAATAAAAATATCAGAAAAAATATCTGAATAAAAATATATCTGAATAAAAATATCTCCTGTGTGGTCAAATTGGGGGCATCCTAGACCATAATGCCGTAGGTAACAACTATGAATAGGATAGCCCCAAAGTGACCACAGTGAGGCAGATAACCAGTAAATTAGTATCATAAAAAATTGAATAGATCAAAGTCTACATTTAATCCTTGAGGGGCTAAGGTCTGTAGGTTAAATACCCATTCCATCTCGTTTCTACCTAGAATGTTCTTTATATTGCCACCTCTCCAGGGGACTTTGCATTTTTTTATTCCAATACAGTTACGAAATTTTGGATCCCGATTGTGTTTTTCAAAGTGTTTTGATACAGAGTGATTGGCATATCCATTTTTTATATTTCGGCAGTGTTCTGCTAGTCTCGTTTTAAGGCATCTGGTAGTCATACCGACGTATTGGAGGCCACAAGGGCACTCCAATAGGTAGATAACATTAGTAGTGTGGCATGTAATAAAATCTTTGATAATATAACTCTTATTCGTTACATTAGATTTAAAACTAGTAATTTTAGACTGGATAGCGGGATTAGTACTCTTGCATACAATGCAGCGTTTGCATTTATAAAAACCCATCATACCACTTAAAAAAGTAGATTGCGTATTTTTTACTTCTCTCGTGTAGTTATTAGTAAAAATTGATCTAAAATTTGGTGCACCTCTGAAGACAATTTTAGGCTGTATCGGTAGTGTTTCTTTAAGAAGGTCATCTTGTCTTAGAAGGTGCCAGTGTTTCTTAATCATTTTTTTAATAAAACCACTTTTGTTGTTGAAGTTAAAAATTATAGGAAGGGTAGGGGCTTCTAAAATGTATTTTTCTTTATAGGTTAAGAGGTTTTCTCTGGGTTTGTTTTTTATTGTTGCTATGATGGTATCCAATTGTGTAGGAGAGTAGTTTTTTACAATAAAAAATTGGCTTTTGGGAGCGCTCTCAAGCCATGGTTTGTAGTGGCAGCTAGTCTGATCAATTGCTGTGTTGGTACATACTTTTTAAAAAAATGTTTTCGTATGTACTACACCTTCTTTGATAAAAATACTTAAGTCTAAAAAATTAATCATATCTCTGCTGTATTCACAAGTTAAAACAATCCCTCTGTTGTTTCAATTCAAACAACAGAGGGATTGTTTTAACTTGTGAATACAGCAGAGATATAATTAATTTTTTAGACTTAAGTATTTTTTATCAAAATAGTCTGCTGTCTGGACTCTCTGTGCTGTGTAGCTGCTCCCCCATGGACAGTGAGTAGAGAGAGGCAGGAAGGGATATGCTGTAACTTTCTATCCCTGCCTCTCTCCACACACAGTGACCCCTACTGGCTGGTGCTGGTATTGCAGAGAAATCTCAGTTTATACCGAGAAAAATATCTGCATTTGTATTGTTTGTATAACTGCAATACCAGCACCGGTCAGGCAGCCTCAAATACCGGCTGTGCCGGTAAAATACCAGTTAGGTGGCAAAAAAGTAGTGTGTAAAAAAAATAAATTATAATTATATTTTTTTAAATGGGCCTATTCCATGGGCCTGGGTCTGGGCCTTGGCCTGGAGCTGCAGCTCCATCAGCCCCTATCTTAATCCGGCCCTGGGCAGAATGGTGGTCCAGAGATCCTTGGTTACACAGTGGGATAACACTTTCTAGCTTTCCTGGTGGTCTAGTGTATCTGCTCTCCTGAACTCTGGTGTTTGGTGTGTAGCTGTGGTAACCAATGGCAGCGCTCTAAACACCACAGCTCAGGGATGCCCTACTGATTCTGGCGCGCTTGTTGCAATCTTGCAATCTTCAGATTTGCTGACAGTAATTGGGCACTTCATAAATGGGTATTTTAAATACTTTAATATTTTCGTTATATAATATAGCTGGATACTTTTTTCTGGTCAGCTGCTATTCACTAAAGTGCCTGTGGCTACTGTTAAAGGGAAACTATGGGGACCTAATGCGCATGAGCTGCAATGGCCATGCGCTTTATAATGCTTTTCTATTGGGTTTCAGGTGACGATGGATGTCCTCATGAATAGCTTGAGGACGTCCAGCTTTAGTTAGGTGACCAAATTTCACCTAATGACCCATAAGTCACTGTAGTGTCTGTCTGGTAGACAGCCACTAGAGATGGAGTTAACCCATAAAAGTAATTTTGCAGTTTATTAAAAACTGCTAAAATTACCTTTCCGCAGTTAAGGGACCTGGGACACTGCACCCAGACCACTTCAATGAGCTATAGTGTCCCTTTAACGATTAGTGGCTATTTACTGACTGTAAAATTTGTCCAGTAGCAACAGAGAGTTATCAGCTGTTGCTACTTAAAACCAGTCTCTAAGTTATGGTTAATGGCTCCCATTATTCGCTATGGGAGACGCAAACCTCTACCTTGAGGCTGGTTTCCAACCATGTTGCTACTGTTTCACTGCTCTTTCTAACCCTCAAACTTGCCTGGTGCAAAGAAGTTAATAACAGCTAACCCACAATACATCCTATAGGAAAAATACATTGGTCTTATAGCATCACATGGAATCCCTAAAGCATTTATAAAAACATAATAAACCAAATCAAAGCTAAAGTAAAGAAAAATCCAGATACATTATATAAAACATAAATGTTGTTTTATATAATAAAATGCATGTGTAATAAATGAACAATAAATTAACAACTGGCATGAAATGTGCCTTTTATACTAGAAAGGTATGGCTAGGTGTAGTCAAGGGGTAGTCAACCTGGTCCCTACCACCCACCTGTGGGTGGTTTGGGATTTCAGGTGGGTGGTGGTGGGGGGTTCTGCAGAAAACGCCCAGTGGGCCTCGATGGCCATGGACCAAGGCTGGCAGGGGAGAGCCGGCCCATGCGGAGCCAGCCTTGCTGTAAGCCCTGTCGGGCTGATGAGGAGATCAAAGATCTCCCTCACCAGCCTGCTGGTACTTAGTTCCAGCAGATGGATGGAAGGACCTGGGAGGCACTGTGTTCCTCCCGCGAGCAGACTGGTTGGAGCGTTGCTGCGCCTTACCATGGCAACACTCTGATATAGTGCTTTGCTCGCAGGAGGACAGGAGAGTCAGCCTGCAGCCGGAGGAGCTACAGGCTAAAGTGAACATGCCACCACTGGACCACCAGGGCTTGTAGCATTATGTCCCCCATACCTGGTAAAAGGTAAAAAGAAGCGAGGGGGAGACATTAAGATAGATTTTCACATCTCACACACACACACACACTGCCCTCCTTACACACACTGCCCCTATACACACACACACAGCAAACCTCACACACACTGCACCCCTCACACACACTGCACCCTTCACACCCTTCACACACAGCACCCTTCACACATACAGCACCTCACAGATACATAGAAAAAAAAATATGTAGATTAGCAAATCCATAAAAAGGGAAAAAATAGATTAATTTAAAGGGAAACTCCACTGCCAGGAAAACGATCCGTTTTCCTGGCACTGGAGGGTCCCTCTCCCTCCCACCCCCCAATCCCCAGTTGCTGAAGGGGTGAAAACCCCTTCAGTCACTTACCAGGGGCAGCGACAGGTCCCACGTCGCTGCTTCCTCCTCCCCCGCCGCTCCTCCTTCTGGTTACGTCGGCCGGTGGGCGAGACTGATCTCGCCCGCCGGCCGAGGAGACCTAATGCGCATGCGCGGCAATGCCGCGCATGCGCATTAGCGCACCCCATAGGAAAGCATTGAAAATGAATTTCAATGCTTCCCTATGGGGAATAGAGCGACGCTGGAGGTCCTCACACAGCGTGAGGACGTCCAGCGACGCTCTAGCACAGAAAACCTGTGCTATGAAGCAGGAAGTGTCCTCTAGTGGCTGTCTAATAGACAGCCACTAGGGGAGGACTTAACCCTGCAAGGTAAATATTGCAGTTTTAAAAAAACTGCAATAATTACACTTGCAGGGTTAAGGGTAGTGGGAGTTGGCACCCAGACCACTCCAATGAGCCGAAGTGGTCTGGGTGCCTGGAGTGTCCCTTTAAGTACATATTTAAAGCGGCACTGTCATGCCGAACTTACCTTTCCTCAATCTCTTCCTCTTCTCCCCCTCTCTCAGGATCTGTTATTCTTTTCTTCCTGTCTTCTTTAGTTTTCTTTAAAATCATAAGACAAAGTAGGGACTCTGTCTTATGGAGGATTCCTCCGCTTGACCAGCTCTGACCAGCGGAGGAGCAAAGTGTGCTTCATTTCCGCTGGTCAGAGCAATTTTCCCATGATCCCTAGCTTTCCTCCCAGTTCCCACAATGCTTCCTGTCAGTATTGCCGAAAGTCCTGTCACTTAGACAGAACGCCGGCAAAACTGCCGAATTGCATCCTAACAGAATGAGAAGAGTTTCTCCATTGGTGTTAGCATGCAATTCGGTACTTTGTTCGGATCGGAATTTCATTCAAATGAATGAAACTCCGATCCTATTCATTGCTGTGGCTGCATCTTGCAGCCGCTTAGTAGATAACTCCCTAATTCCCACGGTATCAGGGAGCTATCTACTAAAAGGCTGAAAGACCTAAATTGGTCTTTCAGACAAATTTACTAACACCAAGTAAAAATGACTTGGTATTAGTAAATAATATGCCCCTACTCGCTATACCGCAAGTAGGGGCATGTCTAGTAAGCAGTGAGCAGCCTGTGGCTGCTCACTGTAGAAAAAAAATAAAAAAAATATTGCCCCCCACCCCTAAATGACGGGTGGGGGCCGTAAATTAAAATAAGGGAGGGAGACCTATTGTCCCCCCCCCCCCCGGCCCCCACCCCTGAGCGGTGGGTGGGGGCCATAAAGATAATGAGGGGGGGGGGACCTACTGTCCTCCCCCCCGGCCCCCACCCCTGGGCGGCGGGTGGGGGCCATAATAGTAGTAGGGGGGGGGACCTACTGTCCTCCCCCCCGGCCCCCACCCCTGGCCGGCGGGTGGGGGCCATAATAGTAATAAGGGGGGGGGGGACCTACTGTCCTCCACCCCCCGGCCCCCACCCCTGGGCGGCGGGTGGGGGCCATAATAGTAATAAGGGGGGGGGGACCTACTGTCCTCCCCCCCCCCGGCCCCCACCCCTGGGCGGCGGGTGGGGACCATAATAGTAATAAGGGGGGGGGACCTACTGTCCTCCAGCCCCCGGCCCCCACCCCTGGGCGGCGGGTGGGGGCCATAACGATAATGGGGGGGGGACCTACTGTCCTCCCCCCGCCCCCACCCCTGGGCGGCGGGTGGGGGCCATAATAGTAATAAGGGGGGGGGGGGATCTACTGTCCTCCCCCCCCCCGGCCCCCACCCCTGGGCGGCGGGTGGGGGCCATAACGATAATGGGGGGAGGACCTACTGGAAAAAAGGGGGGGGGGACCTACTGTCCTCCCCCCCGGCCCCCACCCCTGGGCGGCGGGTGGGGGCCATAATAGTAATAAGGGGGGGGGGGGATCTACTGTCCTCCCCCCCCCCGGCCCCCACCCCTGGGCGGCGGGTGGGGGCCATAACGATAATGGGGGGGGGACCTACTGTCCTCCCCCCCGGCCCCCACCCCTGGGCGGCGGGTGGGGGCCATAATAGTAATAAGGGGGGGGGGGGATCTACTGTCCTCCCCCCCCCCGGCCCCCACCCCTGGGCGGCGGGTGGGGGCCATAACGATAATGGGGGGGGGACCTACTGGAAAAAAGGGGGGGGGGACCTACTGTCCTCCCCCCCGGCCCCCACCCCTGGGCGGCGGGTGGGGGCCATAATAGTAATAAGGGGGGGGGGGATCTACTGTCCTCCCCCCCCCCGGCCCCCACCCCTGGGCGGCGGGTGGGGGCCATAACGATAATGGGGGGGGGACCTACTGTCCTCCCCCCCGGCCCCCACCCCTGGGCGGCGGGTGGGGGCCATAATAGTAATAAGGGGGGGGGGGGGATCTACTGTCCTCCCCCCCCCCGGCCCCCACCCCTGGGCGGCGGGTGGGGGCCATAACGATAATGGGGGGGGGACCTACTGTCCTCCCCCCGCCCCCACCCCTGGGCGGCGGGTGGGGGCACTAAGTAAATTCCCCCCCCCCCCCCCATCAAGGTGACTAGGGGTGCCCAAGCCCCTAGTCACCCACCCCCCACCCAAATAAAAAATGCCCCTACCTACCCCCCTCACCCTAAAAAATAGTGAGGGGGGAATAAAATTGCTAACCTGTAAAGTAAAATTTAACTTACCATTCGACGTCTTCTTTTTTCTAAAATCTTCATTTTTCAGCCCCAAAAAAGGCCAAATAAAAAACCATCATAGCCGTCGAACTAAAAATAAAATAAAAAACCCGAGCGCAAAAAAAAAAAACCCGACGAAAAAGAAAAAACCGAGCGCACAAAAAAATAATCCATCTTCACCCATGGAGGGCTCCGCGCAGACTGAGCTCCGCAGGGCGGGGCAAGGCTTATAAAGCCTTGCCCCGCCCTGCAATTAGCCTAAGAACACTCTGATTGGTGGGTTTAAGCCAATCAGAGTGCTCTTTGTCATTTTACAAGCGTGGGAAAGTTCTTTGGAATTTTCCCACGCTTGTAAAATGTCACAGAGCACTGTGATTGGATGGCTTGAAATCCATCCAATCACAGTGCTCTGTGTCATTTTACAAGCGTGGGAAAGTTCCAAAGAACTTTCCCACGCTTGTAAAATGACAGAGCACTGTGATTGGATGGATTTCAAGCCATCCAATCACAGTGCTCTGTGTCATTTTACAAGCGTGGGAAAGTTCTATGGAATTTTCCCACGCTTGTAAAATGACACAGAGCGCTGTGAATGGATGGCTTGAAATCCATCCAATCACAGTGCTCTGTGTAATTTTACAAGCGTGGGAAAGTTCTTTGGAATTTTCCCACGCTTGTAAAATGACACAGAGCACTGTGATTGGATGGATTTCAAGCCATCCAATCACAGTGCTTTGTGTCATTTTACAAGCGTGGGAAAGTTCTATGGAATTTTCCCACGCTTGTAAAATGACACAGAGCGCTGTGAATGGATGGCTTGAAATCCATCCAATCACAGTGCTCTGTGTCATTTTACAAGCGTGGGAAAGTTCTTTGGAATTTTCCCACGCTTGTAAAATGACACAGAGCACTGTGATTGGATGGATTTCAAGCCATCCAATCACAGTGCTCTGTGTCATTTTACAAGCGTGGGAAAATTCCAAAGAACTTTCCCACGCTTGTAAAATGACAAAGAGCACTCTGATTGGCTTAAACCCACCAATCAGAGTGTTCTTAGGCTAATTGCAGGGCGGGGCAAGGCTTTATAAGCCTTGCCCCGCCCTGCGGAGCTCAGTCTGCGCGGAGCCCTCCATGGGTGAAGATGGATTATTTTTTTGTGCGCTCGGTTTTTTCTTTTTCGTCGGGTTTTTTTTTTTTGCGCTCGGGTTTTTTATTTTATTTTTAGTTCGACGGCTATGATGGTTTTTTATTTGGCCTTTTTTGGGGCTGAAAAATGAAGATTTTAGAAAAAAGAAGACGTCGAATGGTAAGTTTAATTTTACTTTACAGGTTAGCAATTTTATTCCCCCCTCACTATTTTTTAGGGTGAGGGGGGTAGGTAGGGGCATTTTTTATTTGGGTGGGGGGTGGGTGACTAGGGGCTTGGGCACCCCTAGTCACCTTGATGGGGGGGGGGGGGGAATTTACTTAGTGCCCCCACCCGCCGCCCAGGGGTGGGGGCGGGGGGAGGACAGTAGGTCCCCCCCCATTATCGTTATGGCCCCCACCTGCCGCCCAGGGGTGGGGGCCGGGGGGGGGGGAGGACAGTAGATCCCCCCCCCCCTTATTACTATTATGGCCCCCACCCGCCGCCCAGGGGTGGGGGCCGGGGGGGAGGACAGTAGGTCCCCCCCCCCCTTTTTTTCCATTAGGGCCCCCACCCGCCGCCCAGGGGTGGGGGCCGGGGGCTGGAGGACAGTAGGTCCCCCCCCTTATTACTATTATGGCCCCCACCCGCCGCCCAGGGGTGGGGGCCGGGGGGGAGGACAGTAGGTCCCCCCCCCCCCTTTTTTTCCATTAGGGCCCCCACCCGCCGCCCAGGGGTGGGGGCCGGGGGCTGGAGGACAGTAGGTCCCCCCCCTTATTACTATTATGGCCCCCACCCGCCGCCCAGGGGTGGGGGCCGGGGGGGAGGACAGTAGGTCCCCCCCCCCCTTTTTTCCATTATGGCCCCCACCCGCCGCCCAGGGGTGGGGGCCGGGGGGGGGGGGGACAGTAGGTCCCCCCCCCCCTATTACTATTATGGCCCCCACCCGCCGCCCAGGGGTGGGGGCCGGGGGGTGGAGGACAGTAGGTCCCCCCCCCCCTTATTACTATTATGGCCCCCACCCGCCGCCCAGGGGTGGGGGCCTGAGGGGAGGACAGTAGGTCCCCCCTCATTCCCATTATGGCCCCCACCCGCCGTCCAGGGGTGGGGGCCGGCGGGGGAGGACAGTAGGCCCCCCGTCCCCCCCTTATTACCCTTTCTTTTTTTTTTTTTTTTACAGTGAGCAGCCACAGGCTGCTCACTGTTTAGTGGACATGCCCCTACTCGCGATATAGCGAGTAGGGGCATTGGGGAGATTTTAATCTCCCTTGTGCTATTATGGGGGTCATATTGACCCCCATAGAGTGAGGAGGGGACCTGGGGGGCTTATGAAGTGGTGGGGAGCACTGCTCCCTGCCGCTTCTATAGTTACATATTACAAGGAGGGAGCTGCACGCCGGTAGCTCCCTCCTTGTAATAAACTGAACGAACAAACTAACACTGATACACAGTGTTAGTTTGTTCATCTGATTTTTTCTATTCATTCATTCGTCTGTCTGATGAATGAATGAATAGATGAAATTCCCGTTCGCATGTCCAGGTGTTTCACTGGGCATGTGCGGGAATCTCACAGTCTGTGTAGTGTGGGTAGATGACGTGTCCCACAGGGACTTCACCTACCCACACAAAGATGGCGGCGCCCTGAATATAGATCGGGGCAGAAAATAAAGAATAAAAAATAGGTAATGTGGGGGGCTTAGGGGCATTTGGGGATGACTAGGGGGTCGATTGGATGTAGTTGAGGCGGGAGGGGGGTTAAAAAAAAAAAACGGAATTCGGCATGACAGTGCCGCTTTAAAAATAAAACAAAAAACTCTCCTTTCTAAAAAAAAAATGTAATCAAAATTTATAAATGTAAAAACAAAATTGCACTTGCTCTATAAAATTAGTTGCTGCTGCACTGGTGCACTGGTGGGCGGTAAGGACATTTTCCCATCAGCAAAGCTACGATAGGTATTAAAAGGTTGACTACCCCTCGGCTAGGGTGACACAATGAGTTTCTGTGCTTTACCAGTGGCTACTTAGTGAATGTTATCTGTGTAAGTTAATGTTCTGGGGGTTTGGAAATCAGCTGGTCATTACTAGATAATTGGATGTTGTTAATAGAAGCAGCTCACAGCAGCTTAAGGCATGTTGGAAAGGAGCCCTGCAACGCATCCCCTATACTCTGGGTAAATATATCCGTTGAAGAGTCTCCCAGTTCCCGAAGTGAAGCAGTTATTATAACTCTAGTATACCCAAAAATCAGCAGAGACTTGATGAGGGGTACAAAATTAACTGTTTTATTATGACCAAGTTGCCTGCTTATATACACAACCCTCTCCACACAATACAATGCAAGCCCCTCCCAAAGATCTCTGTGCCTTTGGAGATAATTGAGTTAAAGACCAGTAAGCTAATTATCTCCTAGGAACAGAGGCGAACACAAAAACATAAAACATAAATGTAGCGGACCACGGGTACCCCGACTGGTTATCTCCGCTATTTCCCTTCCTTCAGCCATTCAGGAACCCTTGCAACAAGCAATCATTCATTTCCCCTCAGTAACTGGACGAAACACAGTCCTTGAAGTTACAACTCTGACTGTCTGTAAAAACCATGAAAACAAAATAAAGTTAAAGACCCTACATGTGGTCTCCAACACAAAAACAGCAGGGGTTTCAATCCCAAGAAGCTGAAGAGGGAGGAAGGACAATGCATCTATGTTAAACTGGGCTGGCAACGTCCTGCTGTGACAGGAAAAGGGAGGGGGAACTGGGGAGAGACACAGACAACAGTACATTTCACTTCTATACTTTACAGAGCTGCTGCATATACAGGCACAATACACGAAAGGCATAGAAATGCATAGGGAAACATGGAGGGACCACACGATACAGGGGGAAAACACACGAATATGCAGTGGGCATGGTACTTAGTGACGGTGGTCCGTCACACATCTCCCCAGTGTCCCCCCCCAGAAGCCACAGCATGACTCACACGGGTCAGCTCGCTGCTGCCAGGAGGGGACACATAGTCTTTAAGTGCCATGCCCCCAACAGTACTTGTCCCCGACCAGCCTCTACAGTCCTGGGGTTGGGCCAGCATTGCACCCTGCACCCTCCTGGGTACAATGTGACTTAGACAGAAATTGTCTTTAGCCTGGGAG
Source organism: Pelobates fuscus (assembly GCF_036172605.1). Taxonomy (NCBI): domain Eukaryota; kingdom Metazoa; phylum Chordata; class Amphibia; order Anura; family Pelobatidae; genus Pelobates; species Pelobates fuscus. Next base: position 180,110,117 of record NC_086317.1, on the reverse strand, counting down.
GCCATCCCAGGCTCCGGTCCACAGGGGTCTTTGAGCCCATAACAACCTCCACCCAAACAAAGGTACCCCCCGGTTTTCGGAGCTCGTAACAACTCTCATGTGAACAGCCTCCAGGGAGCTAGCATTCAGTTCAATTCCAGAGAAGGGAAAGTGCCAAACCAGGGGTACCGGGGAAAAGCTGCTAATGGCGGTTAGGCCCTGGGGAGATAGCGCAGCTAAGCGGACAAGGGCACATGTAGGAGTGTGGGGATAGATGCATGGGATTGGCTGGGAAAGAGTGTGTGGGTGGGATTAATTTCTGTGTAAGTTAGTGTGGGGGAGGTCTTACCTCAGTGCCACTTGAGATTCGGGCCAGCAAACAGCTTCCCTCCCACCCACCCTATTGGTATATTTAGTCACAGCTAGCCGGGGGTATGTCCTTGCCAATTGAGTTTGAGGGGTTACGTTTAAGTATATGGAATGAGATGAACATGTTTTTAAGGTCTCAACCTCCCCTGCTTCAAAGGTTTAACATTAGGTTGCCTGAGGTCTCGTGCCCATCGAGCGTGGATAAGGTCGGCTGATGGCGGGCATTGGAAAGATATGATTTTTATGACGAGGGGGGAGGTGAGAGGAAGTGGTGATTAGGAACCACTGTATGTTTATTGGCAAGGACGGTTGGGTCACTGTATAACACTATGTGTGGAGTTATATATGTTAATTTATGCTTATTTATGTCTAACGTTTTGGTTTCAGAAAAAGAAGAGATTTAATAAATAAAGTTATGGATGTGTTATGCAGTAATTTAGTTTGTGATAATAAATGCTGTGGCCTGTTTCATGCATACTAAGTGGTCTGTCGTTATTGGGGGGTTGAATGGGGTTAGATTTTGTTCTAGGCTACATCGCGATTCCCCACTACGTACATACAAGGGAGGGTAACTCCCGAACAGGGTCTCTGACCTGGATCATAGTCGGTGGGCAGGAGGCAAGTTTCCACACTTCTCCAGGATTTTGTGGCAAACGCATACCTAAAGAGCATTTGTCACAAGCCCTATATTAGCAGTGAACTATAATATTGTGCATTTCCATTACTACTTAAAGGGACACTCCACTGGCCAAATACACAATAAATACAAATCACAGTTTAGTAGATATACCCCAAATGAAAACCTGCATGCATTTAATTATGAATTTTTTCATTAATGGTATATATAAAAAAACAGCTTGCAAAACCTGCCCTTTTAACACCGTCCAGACTTTCTGTAACTATCCATTCAGAGACTTCCCAAGGCAGCTCAATTAGAAGTCTTTGTTAGACATGGGCTCTGAGTAATTGCTGCCTATTTAGCTCAGCTGCACTGAGCTAACGCAGCCAGGAAGTAACAGGATCAGTTGTCTGCTTGAAAGCCAAGGGGGTGATACCAGGTTAATTTATCAAAGTGTTAATCTCTATTGAAATCTGTTCTTTTTGCAAAATGAAAAAAAAAAAAGAGGACACACTCTTCACACTCAAAGGGACATTCCAGGCACCCAGACCACTTCTGCCCATTGGAGGCCAACTCTCATTACCCTTAACACTGCATAAGTTACCTTTTTATAAACTGCAATAATTACCTTGCAGGGTTTACTCCTCCTCTAGTGGCTGCGCATGCGTATTAGGTCTCCCCGGCCGGCTGACGTGGTGACAGGGAGGAGCGTGGGCGGACCAAGAAGCAGCGCCGAGGGACATTGTCGCTGCCTCTGGTAAGTCACTGAAGGGGTTTTGACCCCTTCAGCAACCGGATTGTTTTCCTGTCACTGGAGAGTCCCTTTAAAGCTTTTCAGCAAGCTAAACGGCCTTAGAGTGTCCTTTTAACTTAGCATACATATTTATGTGTACGTAAGCACATTGAAATATATCACCCATTTAGTCATAATTTTTACTTTTTATTTTGCATGATTGTTTTTGTTTACAAAACTTTTCAGATCATAGCTATACAATTAGTAAAACAAAAAGGAATAGGAGAGAGAAAAAGGAAGGGAATGAAGAAAGGAATCCATAGAGACATGAAGGAGAGTGTGAAGGTAGAATCCACATCTGCTAGCTAGTGTGATAAGAGTTGTCATAATTATGAATATATGCAGTATATCGTGGCCTATATTTGAGTTAAAGGGTGACTCTAATCCTTTTAAAAAAAAAATTATCATTAAGTTTACAATGCCCTACTGAGCAGTATTGACTAGGTTTCCCCCTTATAATGCTGCAAATAAACACTAAACCTTATCTGTAATCAAGCACCAGGTGATGTTTTTTGTGCTGCCTACCATGGGCGTAGGAACCCCAAAAAATCTGGGGGGGATAGCATTTTTACTCGCCGGGTATATTCTTATTCCGTAAACTAGGAGTTGTTTATCCCATTGTACAGCGCTACGGAATTAGCAGTCGCTATATAAATGATTAAATAATAACATTAAAGGGTCACTACAGGGAAGGGGTTTTACTTACCCGGATACAGTGCCGGGATCCTCCTGATTAGAACCACCCCTACCCTTCCCATGAATATTAGAACCACCCCTACCCCCTTCCATGCACAAAAGAACCCCACCTACCCCTTCCACGCATATTAACCCCCTACCCCTTCCATGCATATTAGTACCCCCCTAACCCCTTCCATGCATATTAGCACCCCCTAACCCCTTCCATGCATATTAGAACCCACCCTACCTCTTCCATTCATATTAGTACTCCCCTAACCCCTTCCAATTATTTTTCTACCTCCCCCCTCCTCCCATCCATATTAGTAGCCCCCCTAAACCCTTCCAATTATTTTTCTACCTACACCTCTCCCCTATCCTTATTAGTAGCCCCCCTAACCCTTTCCAATTATTTTTCTGCCATGTTAACTAACGCCAGTGCTGGAGTGCCGACGTGTTTACATTAAAAGGCCTGCAGGGACAGGCTATAGACACTAGAACCACTACATTAAGCACCTGGGGACTATAGTGTTTCTTTAATGTGAGGTAAATTCAGGGCCGGCCTTAGGCATTTGGGCGCCCTGTGTGAAAAATCTTCACAGCACCCCCCCTTCCCGTCCCCCCTCCCCCACTCCTTCCCCCTTCCCACACACCCTGTCACACACACACACAGGCAGACAGCCATACACACACACACACAAACACACTCAGGCAGTCATACACAGACAGCCACACACAAACACACACACACAGACATGGAATGTGACGGCAGATAAGAACCATTCGGCCCATCTAGTCTGCCCAGACAGTCACACATAGGCAGTCACACACACAAACACACACACACACACACAGGCAGACAGTCACACACACAAACACACACAGGCAGACAGCCACACACACAGGCTGGCAGTCACACACAGACAGCCACACACAAACACACAGGCAGACAGCCAAACACACAGAGGCAAACAGCCACACACACACTCACACACACAGACAAACAGTCAAACACACACTGGCAGACAGTCAAACACACACTGGCAGACAGTCAAACACACACTGGCAGACAGTCACACACACACAGACAGACAGACACACACACACACTGGCAGACAGTCACACACACACACACACACACACACACGCAGACCGTCACGCACACACATACACACACACATAGGCAAACAGTCACACACACAGTCAGACACATACACACACACTAACAGACAAACACACTAACAGAAACACACACTAACAGACACACACACTAACAGACACACACACTAACAGACACAGACACACACTAACAGACACAGACACACACTAACAGACACAGAAACACACTAACAGACACACACACTAACAGACACAGAAACACACTAACAGACACACACTAACAGACACAGACACACACTAACAGACACAGACACACACTAACAGACACACACACTAACAGACACAGAAACACACTAACAGACACACACTAACAGACACACACACTAACAGACACAGACACACACTAACAGACACAGACACACACTAACATACACACACACTAACAGACACACACTAACAGACACAGACACACTCACCCACATTAACACATTTTTTTTAAATTTCTTTAAACACCCCCCCAGCCTCCTTACCTTTGGGAATGCTGGGGGGGGGGTGTGTCTCTTCCTCCCTGGTGGTCCAGTGGCTGCTGGGTGAGCGGCACTGACTGGCGGGTGGCTGGCGAGGGAGCACTTCCTCTGAGCTGTCTGACGTCATATTCCGGCTCCCAGCCTCACTCTGCGGCGCGCGAGGGAGCTGAGCAGACAGCTCAGAGGAAGTGCTCCCTCGCCAGCCGCCCGCCAGCCAGCGCCGCCCGACCGCCCAGCAGCCACTGGACCACCAGGGAGGAAGAGACACCCCCCCCCCAGCATTTTGCCGCCCCCTGGAAAATGCCGCCCAAGACAAATGCCTTGTTTGCCTTGCGGCTAATACGCCCCTGCCATGTGAGCTATGCGGCCGCAAGGCGCCCCCTGCTCCATGGCGCCCTGTGCGGCCGCACAGCTCGCACACCCCTAAGGCCGGCCCTGGGTAAATTAGAGATTAGTGCCACGAATAATATGCTAGATTGCCTACTTACAACCAGATGAGGATGATGATGGGCTCTAGCTGCAGTCTGGCTCCACTGGTCTGGTGTAGAACAGGCTCTCTGGAGGCTGTTTGTAACTGTGGTCACAAAAATCAATGTTCTGTGAGAACGGGAAGCAGCTCCATTTTTTGGGGGCCCTTTACACAGCTCAAGGTCTGGATCCCAGGGTCCACCTTCATGTTCCACCAATGAGTTTGTTCACAGGGGGTGGAGTGTGTAGGGGATGTCCTGATATGCGTGTAAGGAATGCATTGTGTGAATCTGTGTTTGTATGTGTAAGGGCTGCAAGGTGTGATTCTGTGTATGTACGGGATGCAGTGTGTGCGTCTGTAAGGGGTGCATTGAGTGTGTGCACGGGGTGCATTGAGTGTGTGTAAGGATGAATTGTGTGTTTCTGTGTGTGTAAGGGTGGTATAATTGTGTGATTGTGTGTGTGTGTGGTGGATGTCAATCTCTCTCCCTCCCTTGTCACTCTCTTTCTCCCCCTCCCTCCCTTGTTGTGGCGAAACCAACTTCGCCACTGTGAACTGGAGAAGCCTGGTTGCTAGCCTCCTGCCCTGCGACTATGGCCCCTGGACATATTGTACTATAAAAACTATATTTGGGCATGTAATAATCTATATTACTGCTACTGGGCCTTTAAGGGCCATCCGTGGACCTATTGGGACTTTTGGGATACTGTACCTTTAAGACTGTGGAGCGTAGTACAGTAATCCTGCCTTTAATCCTTTAATGTCATGTATGTATTTATGTGTGCAGTTAACCTGGGTTATATATATGCAGCATTCATCTGATTGTTCGGTAGAATCACTCCATTCATTGTATTGAGGAAACTACCGAACAACCAGACCACCCAGGACTAAGTGTGCCTCCAATTACCGTTTGCAACAATGTTGCAAATGGGTAATTGGCAATCAGTGCAGTGTGGTCTTTGTCCTCTGGGTGGCCGCCATTCAGGAAACTAACACGTGGCGGCGGCCATCTTTAACTACCGAACAGCGGTGTTTTGCCGTCGAGCGTCTGGAACTAAAATCGGACACTCGACTAGGCAAACACCGCTGAGACCTCCAGACTTCCAGGATTTCGTGGGGAAACTACCGAACGGCCCGCCGTTCGGTAGAAAGAAACTCACGAACTAGGGGATTCATGCGAATCCCCCTTAGTCTCTATAACACCAGTAATTCGTCTGTTTCATTCACTTGTTTGTGACCGACCGCAGGGCCAAAATGCATGGAACTGTTTTCGGATACTTTACCCATGCGGTCGGTCAAATCTTTGGAACCTCATATCTCCCGAACCATTCATCCGAATGACCTGATTCTTGAATATGTTGTCCCCCTGAATAAAGGCTATCAGGGGATACCTGCTTTGGAGGTGTAGCGTATGTATTTGGGGTACATCCAGGAATTGGGGAAAAGGGTGTACGGTATAATCATATTAAGTGCTAATCTAAGGGGAGGAAATGTGTGGGAGGTACATCCCTGTGATTGGTTAATTTCATCCTCCCCCTGGCAGTGTCCTGTATGTACTTGTTTGTAATAAAAACCAGGCTGGGTGAGCCAGTCTGTTGTTCCTGTTTAACCCTCAAAATGAAGTGTCGTCTCGTTCTTGGGGGGAATTGGATTGTAAGCTGACTGCCAGGAGTGTAAGCGGATTGTATGCTTTTCTTGTTCAGCTGTTCCAGTTCGGAGTGTTATTTCGTATCCAGATCGGGAGTTTGGTGTTCTGCAGTAGCTGTGCCTGTCTCTAGGAAAGGGGATTATCGCCTAAACGGATTTTATTCCCTTTTATGCTGAAACGGTCCGTTACACTTGTCACTCTCTTTCTCCCCCTCCCTCCCTCCCTCCCTTGTCACTCTCTTTCTCCCCCTCCCTCCCTCCCTTGTCACTCTTTTTCCCCCCTCCCTCCCTCCCTCCCTTGTCACTCTTTTTCCCCCCCTCCCTCCCTCCCTCCCTCCCTCCCTTGTCACTCTTTTTCCCCCTCCCTTGTAACTCTTTCTCCCCCTCCCTCCCTCCGTTGTCACTCTCTTTCTCCCCCTCTGTCCCCCCTTGTCACTCACTTTCTCCCCCTCCCTCCCTGGTCACTCTCTTTCTCCCTCCCTTGTCACTCTCTTTCTCCCCCTCCCTCCCTCCTTTGTCACTCTCTTTCTCCCTCCCTTGTCACTCTCTTTCTCCCCCTCTCTCCCTCGTCACTATTTCTCCCCCTTCCTCCCTTGTCACTCTTTCTCCCCCTCCCTTCCTCCCTCCTCACTCTCTTTTTTCTCCCCCTCCCTCCCTTGCCATTCTTCCACCCCTGTCAGTTTCTTTTGTCCCCCTCCCCCTGTCAGTTTCTTTCTTCCCCCTCCCCCTGTCAGTTTCTTTCTTCCCCTCCCTCCCCCTGTCAGTTTATTTCTTCCCCTCCCTCCCCCTGTCAGTTTCTTTCTTCCACTCCCTCCCCCTGTCAGTTTTTTTCTTCCCCTCCCTCCCCCTGTCAGTTTCTTTCTTCCACTCCCTCCCCCTGTCAGTTTTTTTCTTCCCCTCCCTCCCCTGTCAGTTTCTTTCTTCCCCTCCCTCCCCCTGTCAGTTTCTTTCTCCCCCCTCCCTGTTTCTTTCTCCCCCTCCCTTTTTCTTTCTCCCCCCCTCCCTGTTTCTTTCTCCCCCCCTGTTTCTTTCTCCCCCCTCCCTCCCTGTTTCTTTCTCCCTCCCCTCCCTCCCTGTTTCTTTATTTCCCCTCCCTCCCTCCCTGTTTCTTTATTTCCCCTCCCCCTCCCTGTTTCTTTCTTTCCCCTCCCTCCCTCCCTGTTTCTTTCTTTCCCCTCCCTCCCTCCCTGTTTCTTTCTTTCCCCTCCCTCCCTCCCTCCCTGTTTCTTTCTTTCCCCTCCCTCCCTCCCTCCCTGTTTCTTTCTTTCCCCTCCCTCCCTCCCTCCCTGTTTCTTTCTTTCCCCTCCCTCCCTCCCTGTTTATTTCTTCCCACTCCCTCCCTCCCTGTTTCTTTCTTCCCCCTCCCTCCCCCCTCCCTCCCTCCCTGTTTCTTTCTCCCCCCATCCCTCCCTGTTTCTTTCTCCCCCATCCCTCCCTGTTTCTTTCTCCCCCCTCCCTCCCTGTTTCTTTCTCCCCCCTCCCTCCCTGTTTCTTTCTCCCCCCCCCTCCCTCCCTGTTTCTTTCTCCCCCCCTCCCTCCCTGTTTCTTTCTCCCCCCCTCCCTGTTTCCTTCTCCCCCCTCCCTCCCTGTTTCTTCCCCCCCTCCCTCCCTGTTTCTTTCTCCCCCCCTCCCTCCCTGTTTCTCCCCCCCTCCCTGTTTCTTCCCCCCTCCCTCCCTGTTTCTTTCTTTCCCCTCCCTCCTTCCCTCCCTCCCTCCCTCCCTGTTTCTTTCTTCCCCCTCCCTCCCTCCCTCCCTCCCTGTTTCTTTCTTCCCCCTCCCTCCCTCCCTGTTTCTTTCTCCCCCCCTCCCTGTTTCTTTCTCCCCCCCTCCCTGTTTCTTTCTCCCCCCTCCCTCCCTGTTTTTTTCTCCCCCCTCCCTCCCTGTTTCTTTCTCCCCCCCTTCCCTCCCTGTTTCTTTCTCTCCCCCTCCCTCCCTGTTTCTTTCTTTTCCCCCCCTCCCTCCCTCCCTGTTTCTTTCTTTCCCCCCCTCCCTCCCTGTTTCTTTCTTTCCCCCCCTCCCTCCCTGTTTCTTTCTTTCCCCCCTCCCTCCCTGTTTCTTTCTTTCCCCCCCTCCCTCCCTGTTTCTTTCTTTCCCCCCCCCTCCCTGTTTCTTTCTTCCCCCCCTCCCTCCCTGTTTCTTTCTCCCCCCCCCCCCTGTTTCTTTCTTTCTTCCCCACTCCCCTACCTATGATGTAGCGTGGCCGAGCTCTGTATGGTCCGCGGTACAGGGAGCTTTTGTTTCCTGTACCCGGCGGACTAACAGGAAGTGCACACTCAGTGTGCACTTCCTGTTAGTCCAGCCGGGTACAGGAGACAGATGCTTCCTGTACCGGCGGACTATACAGCGCTCGGCCACGCTACAGTGAGCGAGTGACAGGAGGGAGCGCTGAGCGCTTTCTCCTGTCAGCTCCTCTCTTCATGCAGCAGCCGCCTGAGGCTCTCTACAGAGCGCTCGGGCGGCTGCAGCATCAGGGGGGCCGGCGGAGCTGGGGGGGATTTCTGGGTTTGCTTTTCACAAGAAGCATTACCTGATGTGAATGATGCCTCGCACAAAAGAGCTCTCAGAAGACCTACGATTAAGAATTGTTGACTTGCATAAAGCTGGAAAGGGTTATAAAGGTATCTCCAAAAGCCTCGCTGTTCATCAGTCCACCGTAAGACAAATTGTCTATAAATGGAGAAAGTTCAGCACTGCTGCTACTCTCCCTAGGAGTGGCTGTCCTGTAAAGATGACTGCAAGAGCACGGCGCAGACTGCTCAATGAGGTGAAGAAGAATCCTAGAGTGTCAGCTAAAGACTTACAAAAGTCACTGGCAAATGCTAACATCCCTGTTAGCGAATTTACAATACGTAAAACACTAAACAAGAATGGATTTCATGGGAGGATACCACAGAGGAAGCCACTGCTGTCCAAACAAAACATTGCTGCATGTTTACAGTTTGCACAAGAGCACCTGGATGTTCCACAGCAGTACTGGCAAAATATTCTGTGGACAGACAAAACCAAAGTTGAGTTGTTTGGAAGAAACACACAACACTATGTGTGGCGAAAAAGAGGCACAGCACACCAACATCCAAACTTTATCCCAACTGTGAAGTATGGTCGTGGGGGCATCATGGTTTGGGGCTGCTTTGCTGCATCAGGGCCTGGACGGATTGCGATCATCGAAGGAAAAATGAATTCCCAAGTTTATCAAGACATTTTGCAGGAGAACTTAAGGCCATCTGTCTACCAGCTGAAGCTCAACAGAAGATGGGTGTTGCAACAGGACAATGACCCAAAGCATAGAAGTAAATCAACAACAGAATGGCTTAAACAGAAGAAAATACGCCTTCTGAAGTGGCCCAGTCCTGACCTCAACCCGATTGAGATGCTGTGGCATGACCTCAAGAAAGTGATTCACACCAGATATCCCAAGAATATTGCTGAACTGAAACAGTTCTGTAAAGAGGAATGGTCAAGAATTACTCCTGACCGTTGTGCACGTCTAATCTGCAACTACAGGAAACGTTTGGTTGAAGTTATTGCTTTTTCCACCTGCACTGTGAATGTTTACATGTTGTGTTCAATAAAAACATGGCAACATTTCATTCTTTGTGTGTTATTAGTTTAAGCAGACTGTGATTGTCTATTGTTGTGACTTAGATGATGATCAGATCACATTTTATGACCAATTTGTGCAGAAATCCATATCATTCCAAAAGGTTCACATACTTTTTCTTGCAACTGTACATATGTATTAAGGCCGTTTGGCCTGTATTTGTGGGAGGGGCTTAAATTAATTCACTCCCCTATATAAGGGACACCCCTTACCTGACTCATATTGCTTGAGGTCAGCATCAGAATGATTTCCACTTCCGGGTCATCCAGACGCCATTTTACCTGATTACTCCATGAGGTTTTCTAAGCAGAGCTGTGTCAGGAATCCAGCCACAGGCTTTTCCGGCCTACCACCTTCTTTCTTTAATCCATCGCCGTGGATGGTGTCCAAGTGACTCACAAACCGTAAGTCGACCTACCCGTTACGCCAGGGATCAGTCCCACGGCACCATGCACGGGTCAAGTCCTCACTTTATGGCTGCATTTTGTCTAAGTCTGTTCTAAAACCATTGCATGTTCATGCATATCATTCGTTTAAACCCCCTACCGGTCTTTGGGTGTACTACAGGCTTCTTGGACATATTGCATTTCATGTACAAACCAACGAACCACTGCATTTTTGCCTACACACTGACCCCTACCGGTCATTCAGTGTACTACAGGCTTCTTAGACATTATCGCATTTCATGTACAAACCAACGAACCACTGCATTTTCGCCTACACACTGACCCCTACCGGCCATTCGGTGTACTACAGGCTTCTCAGACATTATTGCATTTCATGTACAAACCAACGAACCACTGCATTTTCGTCTGCACACTGACCCCTACCGGTCATTCAGTGTACTACAGGCTTCTCAGACATTATTGCATTTCATGTACAAACCAACTAACCACGGCATTTTCGCCTACATGCTGACCCCTACCGGTCAATCGGTATACTATAGGCTTCTCAGACTTTATTTCACTTCATAATCAAACAAACTAACTACAGCATTTTCGCTTTTATACTGACTCCTATCTGTCAAATGGTAGGATTAACCCCTTAAGGACACATGACATGTGTGACATGTAATGATCCCCTTTTATTCCAGAAGTTTGGTCCTTAAGGGGTTAAAGGGTATTTTAACATACAATCAGCATTTCTGACCCCTACTGGTCAACAGCAAAACTGTCTTCACATGTCATATACAATTTACCAGCCAATATAAATTACACATAAGATTGAAGCCCATGGAACAACGCAGTGGGAGGAGTGGGCCTTGACAGAGCCAGGGAGTGGGCAGGTGCTAGTGTTTGGGGGTTGGGTTAGGGTAATGGTGCTTGGGGGTGGAGACAGGGAATATAAAGAGCAGCCATTTTAGAATAGGGGCCATTTTAACCAGAACCTCTCTTACCTGTAAATTGTGTCAGGTCGGCGAGGTTCTTTTCTTTCTCGTTTCTGCAGGATTATGGCGTCGTTAGAAGAGATCCTGGATAGTGTTCGGGCAGCTGTGAAGGACCGAGGGCTGGATTGGCTTCATCAGCAGTTGGGGGCTTCCGGGCCTGCACCCGCGGTACCGGCCCGTCGACCGACGAGGAGGACAAGACCACCCCAGCGTTTGATCCCGGGCGCCGGGCCCACAGCATGGCGGAGGAGGAGCCCTTCAGCGGGACGTGAAATGACCGACGGTCCGGGTGAAGCCCGGTCAGCAGAGCCAGGCAGGCGCACGGCTCGCTCCGGCGGGCGCGGCGGCGGCCTGGCAAGGACGGCCGTGCAGCGCACTGTGGCGGAGGGATACAAGCCACGCGGTTCCGCGGCTGGCAGGAGGAACGGTCCGGGTGGATCTCGGAAGACGGCCGGGCCGGAGGCCGGGCCGGCTGGAGGTCATGTGAGCGGCGGCTCGAAGCAGACACGTCCCGGTGAGTCAGCCACTAGTGACAGTGCTGGAGGGCAGGGGAGTAATGATGTTGGAGGGTATGTAACGGCCCCTCAGGCGTTAGGGGGAGGCTGGGACAGCGGAGTCATGGCAGGAACGTCTCAGACAGAGGCAGGACAGGGAGACAGCTGCAGGGACAGGGGGAATTCGCAGGAAGCAAGTGGGTCCTGGCACACGGCAATCTGCCAGGATAGTGATGCTGAATCTGGAATAGGGCGGACAGCCGAAGAGAGGCCAGGCTCAGCACTGACAGATGGGAGGCAGAGTGCTCCTCCATTTAAGTCAGTTAAGGATGGCAGCGGTAGGCGAGAGGGCCCATCTGGCCGCTCTCAGGGGCAGCTTCATGACATGGAGGCCGCAGTGAGCGGGTGGGGAGAAGAACGGCGCTTCTCTAGCGTCAGGCGCAGCGGCACGAGGAGCAGAACAGGGAGTTCAGGAAGCAGGGAAAGGTCCCCAACGCGGAGCGGGTGCAGCGTAGCGGGCTCCTGTTGCAGGAGGCGCAATTCCAGGGATGGCGAAAGGAGGAGTCAGCGTAGAAGATCAGGTTCACCGGAAGGGAGGTTCAGTGATCGGAGGAGGGGACCACCTCGCGAGGGCAGTCGCCCTGTGAGACGAAGCGTTGCTAAGGATGACTGGGAGGAACGTAGGGAGGAAAGGCGGGTAAGGACGGCTAAGGACAGACTACCCAGGTTTCCTTCTCCCTACAGGTCCCGGAGCAATACACCTACGGTCTCGAGGCGAGTCCAGGCGGATGGGAGTCGGCGTCAACGGGATTCTCCGGTGCCTGGAAAGGTGGACGGAAGGACGGCGCCTCTGCAGCCAGCTGCGGCCAGAGGTTCGAGCGGTGAGTTCCCACACACACGACATCCTGTTGTTAAGTGATTTAAGAACATTTTTAGAGTCTTGGTCTGGGACAGAGGGGTCGCCTGCGCAATTCGGGAAGGTGTGGGCACAAGAGAGTAGTCGGGATCCGGCGGCTGAGCTCGGGGGGACGCGATTGTCCGCGCCCGGTGGAGGTGAGTCATGCGCCGCGGCTGAGTTGTCGGGGTTAGAAGGAGAGGGCGAGGAACGTGAAGTAGGTGATGTCCGGATGCGGCGCGGCAAAACGTGCACGTGTCCTTCGCGGGCCCCCTCGGATGTCATTTAAAAGCGGAGGTGAAGGATAAGATATGGAAAGGTGAGTTTGTTGAGATATTTTCCCTCCTTCCCCTAGAGGAGTTCTTGGACTTGAAGGAGGAGGATAAGAAGGATGCCAAAAAAAGAGGAGGAGGAAAAAAGGCGGAGGTATCGCAAGATACCAAAGACTTTCGGGAATTGGTTGAGGGCCTTCTGCATTCTGGCTAGTGTCATCGGGGAGAAGGCTCCGGGGCGTTGCTCAGAACTCTTTTGTTATTTAGATGGGATAGGAGACGCGTACCGAACCTACGGCTTGGTGGAGGTACGACGAACAGTTTCGTCAGCGGCTAGCGGCGAATGCAAGCATGCGGTGGGACCAAATGGACCTGCCGTTATGGATGCGCCTTATGATGGCCCTGAAGGCGGCGCCCTTTCCCGGGGCAGCCGGCGCGGCCACAGGGGCCGGGTCGGCTGGGCAAAAGAAGGGTTTCTGCTGGATGTACAACGAGGGACATTGCAAATGGGGAAATACTTGCAGGTTCCGGCACGAATGTTCCGGCTGCGGGGGGACTCACGGTGTCAACCGTTGTTTCAAAAAGGGCAAGACTGGTGGGGAGGAGGGTCCGCGGGGGCGGCAGCTCCCACAACTTCAGCTGGGAGTGTCTCCGGTGAGAATAGACGTGATGTTGCCTTGGCTAAGGCGATACGTTAATAGGGAGGATGCAATTTTCTTGTGGCGGGGTTTCCGGGAGGGGTTCTTTATTCCCTATGTAGTTAGGGGACCAGGTACGTTATGTGGGAATCTCAAGTCCGTTCGGGAGCACCCGGAGGTAGTGCAGGAAAAACTGGGTAAGGAAGTGCAACTGGGGAGGATGGCGGGACCGTTCTTGTCGCCGCCATTGCCCGATTTGCGAATATCCCCGCTGGGCGTGGTCCCCAAGAAAGAAGTAGGCAAGTTCAGGTTGATTCATCATTTATCTTACCCGAAAGGGGCTTCGGTGAATGATGACATCGACACGGCCCTCAGCTCCGTCTCTTATACGTCATTTGACAAGGCAGTCGAGTTGGTCAGGAGGCTGGGGCGTGGGGCGCTGATGGCGAAGGTAGATGTGGAAGCAGCGTTTCGACTGCTCCCGATACACCCGGATTGCCATCATCTGCTCGGATGCTGTTTCGAAGGGGAAATTTTTGTTGACCTGTGCCTACCAATGGGGTGTTCGATCTCGTGCGCCTATTTCGAGAAGTTTAGTACCTTCTTGGAGTGGGTTGTGCGGACGGAATCGGCAGGGGGCGCTGTGGTGCACTACCTTGACGATTTTCTCTGCGTGGGCCCGCGAGACTGGGACCGTTGTAGGCAGGTATTGGACGTGTTTCAATGGGTGGCGTACAAATGGGTCATACCCATGGGGAGGGTTTTTTGTAGGCGCCTTGCGCAAGCAACGTCCAAAGTGCGGCTGCCGTCGCATTGCATCAGGGTTTCGGCGGATATGAAGGCGGACTTAAGGGTGTGGGACCGGTTCTTACAGGATTTTAATGGGATGGTGATTTTTAGAGAACCTGTGGCGACGGGGGAGGTTGTGGGACTGTATACCGACGCTTCTGGTAGCATAGGCTTTGGGGCTTACTTGGGGGGTCACTGGTGCGCCGAGCCATGGCCTGAGGCTTGGAAGCAGAGCTCGCTGATTAAAAACCTAGCGTTTTTGGAGCTGTTCCCAGTGGTGGTGGCGGTAAGTTTGTGGGGGCCGGTGTTAGCAAACAAGCACATTGTATTTCACTCGGATAACATGGCGGTGGTACAGGCGGTCAATAGTTTGTCGGCGTCATCCCCCCCTGTTTTATGTTTGCTGCGGCGTTTTGTCCTTCTCTGCATGTCTTTCAACTTGGTGTTTAGGGCTAGACACATCCCTGGTATGTTGAACGTGGTGGCTGATGCGCTTTCTCGTTTTCAGTGGGAACGATTTCGGGAAGCGGCGCCGGACGCTATGGAACAGGGGCAGGCCTGCCCGGGCGAGATGTGGCAGCTCGGGACCGCATGCTTGGGGAGTGTATAAAGAATTCTCTGGCGCCGAGCACTTGGTCGGGTTACGTCAAGGTTTGGAAGGAATGGGAAGAGGCGGTACATCAGGTAGGGGGCGACAGTTCGCAGGGGCAGAGGGTGGACGTGCTGTTGTGGGTGCTGTGTCGCTTGTTCGCTAAACAGGCGTCACCGGCCGTGGTAGATAGGTGCATGTCTGCCCTGGCGTTTTTGTTCAAATTCAACGGGTGGGAGGACATTACGAAGAATTTCGTAATACGCCAGGCGTTGAAGGGTTTTAAGAGGGGTAAGAAGCTCGCGGACCCGAGGCGGCCAGTGTCGTTCTCGGTTTTACTGAAACTGTTGGGGGTGTTGATAGAGCTGTGTAATTCCCCTTTCGAAGTAACTCTATTTTTTGGGGCGTTTGTCTGGGCGTTCTTTGGTGCTTTTCGCATTAGCGAGTTGGTGAGTGCCAACAGGTTAGGGAACGGCGGATTAATGCTTGAGGACGTGGTCATAGGTAGTGACAGGGTGCAGATATGGCTGCGCCGGTCTAAAACAGACGTTTGCGGCGAAGGATGTGCGGTGGTGTTGTATGAGTTACCAGGATCAGGGGCGTGCCCGGTGGCTTGCGGCGCGAGGTACAGTGAGGTTCGACCAGAAGGGAAGGGTTGTTTCTTTTTGCACGCCGATGGTTCGGCGTTGTCACGATATCAGTTTCTGCGGGTCTTTCGGATGGGATTTCAGAAGCTGGGCCTGGAACCAAGCCAATTTGGGACGCATTCTTTTCGCATTGGGGCAGCGACGGAGGCTGCGCGTTTAGGCTTGGGGGACGAGAGGATCAAACGGATAGGGAGGTGGGAATCCATGCGATTCCGCTCGTACGTAAGGCCGGATAAGTTGGTGTAAATGACTGGGTCCAGGAATTTGGGATGGGGACGTTGCCTTTTTTCTGCCACTTATTTTGTCTCTTTTCAGGTTTGGAAGTTTGGTTGCTGGGCCACTCGTATGTGTACTGGGCGGAGAAGAGAGCCGCAGTTCGCAGAAGCGGATCACAGCTGGGCTTTCCATTGGAACGAGTGACTCTATATTGGTTTGGTTTTAGGGGCGCTAGTTGGCAGAGTTTGTGCAGTTTCTTGTTTCAAAAAGTGGTTGGTGGGTCGGTCCCGGATGTGGCGTTGGTCCACGGAGGGGGGAACGACTTAGGTGGGATTCCCCAAAGGGAGTTGGTGAGGAGGATGAAAAGGGATGTGGATCGGCTGAGGGAGCTGGTTCCTGGTGTGGTGGTGGTGTGGTCCGAGATGGTTCCGCGCTTTGCGTGGCGGCACGCCAGGGATCCGGCTGCAATAGCTCGATCAAGGGGTAAGGTTAATAAGATTATGGCAGTTTTTATTAGACGTTCTGGGGGCGTAGTGGTGCGTCACAGAGAGTTGGAGGGCATGTTACCTGGGTATTTTAGGAGGGACGGTGTACACCTGTCAGACGTGGGGAATGATCTGTTGAACCTAGGCTTTCACGAAGGTATAGAACAGGCCCTGTTTAGGTGTGGTGGGGGTCGCACATGCGCTTAAGGAGGTCAAGCTATGTGCTGTGGCGGAACAGGGCGTAGTGAAAATTGGAATTTGCGTGGAGTTTGAACTGGACAGGCCGAGGTGTAGGCCTGATGGAATTAAGGACTGGTTGGTTCTAGCTCTTCGGTGGCGACGAACCTGGGGGTGTCTGAGGTACACCCCTACAGTTAACAGTATGATGTGGGGCCTCTTTGGTAGGCCGTGTTTCAAGTGAATTGTTATTTGGTTATTTATTGTTCAATTGGTAGGGTCATTGTCAGGGGGACTGTGTGGGGGGTATAGTAACTTAATGTATAGTAAGACAATGACCCTAAATTATGTTAATTATGTTAATTTATGATAATTTAAGGAATAATTTAATTAATAATTTAATTAATAACAGCTGTGGACTTTATACTCCAACAGAATTAACTGTGTCCGTGTCTTATTTAGTATAAGGTTATAGTACTTGACGAATAACGTCTGTGCAAAGGTTTATATAAGTTTTTAGCACATGCCAAATAACGTCTGTGCAAATGTCATGAAGCCCATGGAACAACGCAGTGGGAGGAGTGGGCCTTGACAGAGCCAGGGAGTGGGCAGGTGCTAGTGTTTGGGGGTTGGGTTAGGGTAATGGTGCTTGGGGGTGGAGACAGGGAATATAAAGAGCAGCCATTTTAGAATAGGGGCCATTTTAACCAGAGCCTCTCTTACCTGTAAATTGTCCCACCCACCCTCCCTAATTTTAGCAGTTCCGTTTAGTCACAGCGGCGGAACAGGGCGTAGTGAAAATTGGAATTTGGCGTGGAGTTTGAACTGGACAGGCCGAGGTGTAGGCCTGATGGAATTAAGGACTGGCTGGTTCTAGCTCTTCGGTGGAGACGAACCTGGGGGTGTAGGGGTGTCTGAGGTACACCCCTACAGTTAACAGTATGATGTGGGGCCTCTTTGGTAGGCCGTGTTTCAAGTGAATTGTTATTTGGTTATTTATTGTTCAATTGGTAGGGTCATTGTCAGGGGGACTGTGTGGGGGGTATAGTAACTTAATGTATAGTTGGACAATGACTCTTAATTATGTTAATTATGTTAATTTATGATAATTTAAGGAATAATTTAATTAATAAAAGCTGTGGACTTTATACTCCAACAGAATTAACTGTGTCCGTGTCTTATTTAGTATAAGGTTATAGTACTTGACGAATAACGTCTGTGCAAAGGTTTATATAAGTTTTTAGCACATGCCGAATAACGTCTGTGCAAATGTCATGTTTTAAACATAACCATAAACCATAAATTAAACTCCAGCACGGGCTCAACTTCAGGTTTAATTCACAATAATTTACATTTCACATCAAGACCAACAGTGGTTTTATCAACACTGCCACCTACAGGTCTGTCAAGTACATTGACAATTTTCATGGGGTTTTACAAACACCAAAACACTGACACCTATAGGTCAACAGACAAACAACATTTCACATACCAATCAGTATCCAACTACACTGCCACCTATAGGGCACTCGGCAGATCTCCAGTGCACTTGCATTTTGCAACACCATGTTCACTGACCCCTACAATTCAATAAGAGATACAACAGTTCATATAGCAAGCACTATATCAACATCTGGTATAAATACATATATTATTACACAATAGCAGACGCATCTGTAGATACGTAACTGGTAATATAGTTCACATACATTTCTCACAGCACGCTGCTCACGCAACAGACTTTCCCCTAGCAAGGGGACATACAACATACAAGGTGGGGACAGACCACATTTTCACTTGTGCATACGGCACTTAATGGGTTAAGATTGATACATATTTAACCAGTATGGCTACGATGTTTAATATTTACACATCACGGCACTTTACTTTTCACATATACTGTACGTATTAAGATAAGCTTGGTCTATGCCATATTTCCTTATGCCATACGGTTTTATCCATTCAGGTTACAGTTACTACTAAAAAACCTATACGGATTGTCAGGTTCAATACCATACTACCAGGTACATACACCTGCTCACGTAGTTATCCATCTCTTACCTTCCCTGGAATAGTAATAGTATACTGGCAATTAGGGTTCTAGGGCCCAATAGGTATTACCCCCTTTTTTCTCTGCATTATGCTTCGGTTAGTGGTCCCGCGAGGCCAACACCCCGCCTCACACTCGGAGGCATACACCCCTCGGGCCACTCGTGAGCTAGCCGCCTCGCATTGTATCATAGAGAGGGCTTCACCTGTCACTCCCCTTCCTATTTTCTGGTTACTGTCACCGAGAGGCCAACATCCTGCCACAAAGTTCGGTGGCCACACAAAATCCCCTCGCGCCAAGCATAGAGCCTATCAAGCCACTTGGCAACTAGCAGGGCCTCACCAGTCACCAAAAAAAAAAAAAAAACACCAAGCCTAATCGTTTCGCCTTACGGCTTAGCTAGCAAGCCAGTACAAGAACCAACAAATAATAATTGCAATCTTTATTGTTATTTAAGTATTTCTCAAAAAGATGGTGAAGAATCACCTCTTCCTAGCACCCCGGCTAGAATTGATACACCTTCAAGCAGAGGAGATGTTGCTAGTCCAGCAGCAATCAGATCCTGGACGATCCCACACATTACCACCGACCTAAGGAGGTGACAAATCCCCTACCCTGCTACAGCAAGGAAAGCAGAGTTATTCAAACTCCTCCATACATCAACGGACAACACGGAGGCAGGGGAAGGCCCAGCTACATCAACTCAGGTGACACCCAGGCTATGCTAGCCTCACTCATAAACTCATGAGCCAAAAAATTTATGACAGACTGGCAATCTCGAGTTGGTCACCACAGCCCTCACAAGGCTGGGCCTCATGCTACTGTACAACCAGCACCAACCGAAACTCGGTTACCTGGTACAATCAATTCTTATGATATACAAGACGTTAACCATGCACGTATGATGTCAGCACATTGGGGAAGTAAGGCATATATATGTATGATGATGTATCTGTGATGGTCAGATCCAGGGATTCCAGGTAAATCGGGAACTGACCATCCCTTGGTTGGGTTGGCATTTGGAATATGTAGAGATGTTTATTTGTGCAGGTACCCATACAGAAGGGATTTTGTCCCAAACAAATGGACGAGCACTCTCAGGCTCCAGGTACCAGCACCTCTGAACTACCAGAGACCATTGATATGAGTAGTTGCATTGCATATAGACTGTTGCATATATGTTCAAATGGTTCAGTGCACATGGCAAACCATGTGTCCCAATACAACTTACAAATAACGTACACACCAATGCATTTTCAACACTACTGACTCATCACCCTTCCAGACTTGTAGTAGATTTATTAAAGCTCTGGAGCTTCATAAACACACCTTCAAGGAATATTGCATGCCCTCACTTACAGTCAGCAAAACAAAACCATTGGCTGTAAACACACTCATAGCCATGATTTGCAGAGGGGTCTTCCAATCTCCACCATTTACAGCATGGCACCAAACACAAACACATTGGTATTGTCATAAGGAATCTTCCCTTAAGCAAAGACTAACCATAGACTTATTGGCACCACACACCTCCGCTACCCCAAGTCTCAACTCCCTCATACCCTCAGAGGAGTTTTCTTACAATACAACACCATTGATCTACCTTTCCAGCTATCACTCAAGCATGGGTTGAAGCTTGGTTAAGTAAAACCAATATTATCAACGCAGTAAACGGCTACCATCTACCCTACACACTGGCACTTACATGGCATAAATTGGGCAATCCTTTCCCCGCTCAACTTTCGAGCTACAGTTTAGCCTACTATCGATATTCGAAGATACTCTGTGCTGGTTATGATAACATATCCAGAGGTCTTACAGTCATACACTATCTAGAAGACTTCTAGAAGACTTCTTAGTCTGGTTGACCACTTGGGCGTCCCAGTACCCCATAAGAAACAGAAGGCCCAGACACTATCATCACATTACTGGGCATATGACTTGAGTCGGCATCCATACACGCAAGTTACCACAAGACAAATAGGGAACATTCTCAACTACATCAATCACTACCTCCTGCTTAGTACTTACAACCGCAAGGAACTACAATCCCTACCAGGTTCCTTAATTTTGCCATGCCTATCATACCACAAGACCACGTTTTTACATCCAGAGTACTTTCCCCTTTTTTCCACACTTCCAACATGACGATCAGAGGATGTCCCTAGACACCTCAGCAACAGCAGACCTGCACATGGGGGGGGAATTTATTAACCACTTGGCATGGTAAAAGCATGTTCCTTCCAGGATTGTCTGACACTTCTCCAACCAGATGGTCAGACGCGGCGTCTACCACGGGTTTGGCAGCGATCTACCGGGAACGATTGCTTTGGAGCTGTTGGCCATGGCATCCAGGTTTGGAAAGTTTTCCACCACCTCAGCCCCTTTGGGAGATCTACCCCATTGTAGCAGCTGCTGTGGCATGGGGTAAATCATGGTCAGGGTCATCAATCCTTTGTTACTCAGACAACTAGGCACATGTCATATCATCAACAAACGCCACTACTCATCCATAAGGTCATGATATTTCTGGGGAACTCACTTGGTTGGCCACTTATCACATTTCACTTTCATGTACCAGACGGGGGTATACATCCCTGCCGACAATTGTCTCATTTATATTCCAGGCATGTTCATCATATGCTTCCTACAGCCGCCCATACAGTCACGGCCACGCTTTCGTTCCAGAGACAAAATCATGGATTAGACATACTCATGCAGCATAGCATGCACTATCCCACCTAGCACTTTCGTCCCATACTTGTAGAACACATAACACAGCTTTTCACCTGGCTTAAAGAATCTCATTGGAACATGACATAGCTCAACCTGTGTCATAACATTTCTCCTAGGTTTTGCTTCTTTTTGCCACCTTAAACTATCTCACACACCATTAATTATATATTTTACAGGCATTCAACAACACAGGATAACCTATGGCCAAAACTACCATAACTTCATGCTATCATACCAGACAAGAATATACTCATAGGTTTTCAGGAATCCATTCCCCCACGTTCCTCTCAGAGATTACCAATAGCCATCCAACTTTTCATTATCGAACCTATTAGATCTACAACCATTCAATTATACTACCAAGTCGGCCATTACCAGCCATGCACATTGCCTTTTATGCCTTTCTCAGGCCAGAGAATCCACTACCATCACCACCACTCAGACAGATCATTGTCTTCAACGATCCCACGTACATAAACACATATATCATTACCTATTGGCTCTACCACATTCTGAAACGAGTCAACACGGACCAACAGTAGAGATAACATACTATCCTACCCACAACAAATGGTGTCCACTTTCGGTCCTAGATTCCTACCTTCAAAATTCTTGCAGGAATTAAATACTGTAATGCATTTAAGGAAATGTCTGGTTAATTTGTATATATTTGTTGACTGTATTAAATCTTTGATTATTCATTTTTGCCCTCTTTATTTACAGGCCTACCGTATCGTCGGTCTCGGCACACCACAACCGACTTGCTCCCTTTATACTATCCTACGCTTATGCTGGATCCTTACTCCATATATAGCTATTTGCCCCTTACACAAGTATTAAGGCCGTTTGGCCTGTATTTGTGGGAGGGGCTTAAATTAATTCACTCCCCTATATAAGGGACACCCCTTACCTGACTCATATTGCTTGAGGTCAGCATCAGAATGACCCTCCCACCCACTCCTCATTTCAACACTTTCTCTTTTCTTTCCATTTACTTTACTTTCTTACTCCTTGGTGGGCCCTCTTTATTTACAGGCCTACCGTATCGTCAGTCTCGGCAAACCACAACCGACTTGCTCCCTTTATACTATCCTACGCTTATGCTGGATCCTTACTCCATATATGGCTATTTGCCCCTTACACAAATATATATATATAAAAGCAATGGAAAATCCTTGCACACAGGCTGTAAATTTAACGGGTACTTGCCGGGTGCTCACCCTGGGACTCAATATCCAACAAGAAATAGTAATGGTAGCACTCACGGTCTTCAATTTAAAATATCTTCTTTATTTTGCAAGAATTAAAACACAGGTTCCAGGATCAACGTTTCAGTCCTCTCTCAGGACTTTCATCAGGATCCTGAAGAAAGTCCTGAGAGAGGACTGAAACGTTGATCCTGGAACCTATGTTTTAATTCTTGCAAAATAAAGAAGATATTTTAAACTGAAGACTGTGAGTGCTACCATTACTATTTCTTGTTTTATATATATATATATATATAATTCATAATAGGTTTGGCACACTACCTATCCAAAGTATTAAAGTAGAAAAAGTACCAGGGTGCAAAAGTATGTGAATGTGATTAATTCATAACCAGATATTTATGTACACATCCCCTAGTTCGACTGTAAGCTTGTATGAGCAGAGTCCTCATCTATTTTGTAATTGTCTCGTTTATTGTTAAATTTCCCCCTTTCGTAATATTGTAAAGCGCTGATATAAGTTGGTGCTATAATATATAATAATAACATCTTTATCCATAACCACTGATCAGCCACAACATTTAAACCACTGACAGATGTAGGAAATAACATTGATTATATCGTTATAATATGTCAGGGTATTTTTATCGGCAGACATTTTGTGCTATGATAGAAATTAAAGTGTATATTGCCTGAATCATTCTGAACAGAGAAGACTCCATTTTGTTATCTTCAAGCTAACAAAATACACAAGATTTCTATCCCTTCTGTAAAACTAACCACTTTGCCAGAGCTAAAGGAATGCTTAGTATATACAAACCTGTTGATAAGAGATGAGAACGGGGGATGGACAGACTGTCTAAATGCTAATGGATATAATCAATTCTAAACCCAGACATTTGTGACAGAGAAGATTAAATAATTTAATTTTACTTTCGATATTGTATAAGGTCCCATTGTAAGTAAACTGTCAGTTTTAGAAATTATAGGAGAATTGCCAGACACATAGTCTGAAGAAAGCCCAAAGAAACTCTTTGAACTGACAGTAAACTTAAGTTATAGACAACCATAAAGATAAGGTAAATTACGTCAAAATAGCCACCAGGAAAAGTTAACTCTTTCCTGGATAGGAATGTTTAGTGGGATGAGACTGCCCTCTATAGACCAAATACTTAAATTGCTATCTGAAAGGTAACCACACCTCCAGTTTTCTATTGGTCTATCACCTAGTGAATTTTTCCCTTTAAAAGTTAAGACAAAGGGAAGAGAGGTATGCAGGGGATGCAAAGGAAGCAAAGAGGTGATCAGTCGGGGGCAATGCAGAGAAATCCATGACAGATATCCACTCCAGGGCACTCAGAATTTCTTACACACCAATCACACATCCATTCAGTTCCTGAGACTACCTACTCATATGAGGAGAAAATCTACCTAACTGGTAATTATACTGGTTTCATTTAATTAATCTAAATTAATTGAAATTTTCTAATAGCATGATATATGACTGGATAAATCACGATCAGATTTCGATATTTAGAAATCTTAGTTACTAAAGAATATATAGTTATAATATTCTATTCTGCAGATAGAAAGGAATAATTATATATATTAATGTGACATATCACATGTTAGCATATCGTGATATTTATCCAGGTGTATTGATTTGCTCTAAAATAAGATAAAATATCTGTTTAGGCAAGTTAAAATTCTGCTTATAGAACATGGTTGATTACTCTTATTGGATGGTTCCAGGAAATGACTAATGAGCTGGTATAAATGTTATTTTATTTAAAATCACATGAGAATAGGTCTTAATTACTTAGGAGGTCTAGCCAGCATTGAAAGGGTTATTCTAACTGTCAGCTAAAGTTTTATGGCCTTAAGCTGCAAGCTCTGTGTGTGTAAGTTTCACTTTCGTTTTTCTGTGAACTACTGTCATAAATCTTCTCTTGACAATTGGCTGTATTAACCATTGGAATGTGTATTGCCATTGTATTGCATACCATGTTATACTAAATATTCATTGATTATTATCACGCATGTTACATATTATTATTATTTAAATTGTATCTATTTTTATAACAAATTGTGATTTTATTAATATGGAATACATTTCACTTACACAATAACGATCTTTGGGATCTGAGAATTGAAATAGTGGGCAATTCTCAACTGTTTACTATTATTATCCCATAAATATCGCCACAAATATTATGTTTTTTTAATATGGTGGCTGATTAGTCTTTACCCCTTATATACAAAATAACTCTGATTTCTATCACTTTTGCCTTTAAAAACAAAATTCCGGACTGTATTTATTTTATCATGAAATGCGGTTGTCTTATGGTTTATGGCCATTTTTGTATTAATACTCATTATACGCATGACAAGCGCATTGTCGTCTTTTTGGCCTATTACTGTTATAACAAATTATAACCTCCAATAATCACAGACACATGAATTATTTGGCAAAAATATTCCACGGCTTTATTAATTATATATATAAAATAAGATATAAATTTAAAAGGTCATTGTCAACAACGTTTGAAAAGACATCCCCCCCAATTAACATAACTAAATACCCAGACAATGACCTCAAACATATTTACATAATACATCCATATAACAGTGTAAGATATCGTAAATAACATAAACATTAACACAGCCACCCAGGGCATCCATTTCCAATTGTAGGGGCATACCAAGACACCCCTACACCATTATCCCAGCCACCAAGGGCATCCATTTCCAGTGTAGGGGCATACCGAGACACCCCTACACCCCCAGGTTCGTAGCTACCGCCGAGCTCGAACCTACCACCAAATCTAAAGGTAAGTATTCCTCCTGACCTATCCCACTTACCAAAAACCGACCTACCCCCAATTAAACTAATCCATCCCCCGCCGCCGTGACAAAACGTAGAGAGTCATACCTCTTAGCCGTTAACCTACTAAAATTAGGGAGGGTGGGCGGGACAGCTAACAACAGGTAAAGATTTCAAATTAAAATGGAACCCCATTTTAAAATGGCGAATTATTATATGACTAGGCCACTCCCCTTTAACCAAATAACCAATCAAGTCACACTCCTCCATAGGCCTGCCTCCTAGCTCTGTCAAGGCCCATTCCACCTAGCTTTGCTTATTCCATGGGCTTCATTCTTTCAATGAATTCGTGATATTCCAAATAGGAGTTTCTGACATAATTATATATAATTCCACTATATTGTTATACCTGACAATAAGCTTATTTTAAATAAAAACTATTAAAAAAATAACATAAACATACTGGGCTGGATACTGATAGCAGAGTAAGGGTTTAATCTACATACTGAATAGGAAATCCTCCATTGAAGTCTATAGGAATATTGCTATTCTGTAAGTAGAGTATAAACTCTTCCTCTGCTCAGATCGTCCGACCATTGTATCTACAGCAAATATTGAAAATGTCTACAGTGAACATTTCCCAATCACACACTGCTTGTATTTCTATTCTTTCTCATATACAGCTACAGATGTCCAGTGTTTGAAAAGGAAAAATTAACTTACATTTTATTCCAATATAACTTTTTTATTTATTAATTAAATATTAAAGAAATGATACATCACAATAGAAAGCGAAAATTAAACTATGTAACTATGTCCATGGAATAGATAGAAGCTAGTCTTTCAGCCTAGTTCGGATTGTTACTAGTAAATCCAGTCGGATTAAGAGAAATTCTTGGATTAAGCCAGAGTTCGTACATGAGTAATCTGCAATCACAGTACAGAATTGGGGGTACAAAACCAGACGCTGATAGGAAGCCAACGTTCGGAAACCAGAAGCTGAGACAAAAGTCAGACTTGGAGAAATTTGTAACCTGTAACACGTCCATCTTAGCTGAATAATTCGGGATGAGATTAATATCGATGATCGGTGCTGGGGTTCATATTTCAATTAACTGTAAAGAGAAATAAAGTATAAACAAACCCTTGCGTGTAATGCTAAATCTATATCACTGAAAGTGCAATGTAACTATGATGTCATGCATTTAATATGTCAGAGAGAACAGGAAAACGTCAAGGTTATGTTGAAGGTCGACACATATAAGTAGAATAAAGAGAAAAAAATATTAAAATAGCCATATATACAATAATAGTAAATTAATAACGGGAGGTAAAAAGACCTTAAATACTTCTGCTCTTTTATAAAAATATAATGTGTCACCACCTACATTCCTGACTTACATTACAGAGCCGGATGGGTGTCAGACAGGCTCTGTATTACCCAAGGATAAGACAAACATAACGCTTTAGTAATAGCATAATATGATACTATGAAGAGAGCTGGAGAACTCTGCTTTAATGGGTTACTCCAACCACCAAGATCACTGCAGTGATTTAAAGTGGTCATGGTGTCTGGAATCTGTTAGTGTAGAGTTGAAAATGCTATGAAATGCTGCACATACATATGGGGTGTCATTAGCCAGCCGAGAATTGGGCTCGCTAATATCAATTCTGTGCAAAATTGGCATCTGATGGCAGTAGGTACACCATGCTGGCGCCAGACAGCCAATGGCATCATGTCCACCTTACATGCCACCCCAGTGGTCCCCTCAGTCTGTCCACCCAGCTCTCCCTCCCCAAGGTGGAGTAATGTCAGTCAATTAAAATTGGGCTGAGGGAAAAGTTTCCCTCAGTGAAGGAAATTTTTTTATGGATTTTTAATTAATTTTCTTTTTTTTGCATTTGGGGCGGTTGCGGACAACCACATAAAGGGTTACTCCAAACTAAACCAGTACTTTATGAAAACACTGGATTTTGGTTGGAGCAACCCTTTATTAAATAAAAATGTCACATTTATTTGCTATTGAAAATAAAAGAACTTGAAAGATTAACCAAATAAAGTGAAAATAAAAATAAAATATGACGTAAAAATAAAATCTTACAGACTGATTATAAAAATAATATATGGCTACCTACCTTTTTACTGTCAGGTGAAATTCCCTGATCCGCGGTTTGCAGGGTGGATACTTCATTAATCGACTTTCAACTAACTCCAATAGAGGCTCATCCATAGCAGTACTGTGGTCAGCGTCTCACCAATTTTTGTTGCAAAAATTAAAAATAAAAACCCAAACTGTTGGCAGTGGAGAGGACTACTGAGATTATTTTTTATTTTTTTATTCAAAGTAGTTTATTTGCGATTTCTAACAATATTAAAAAAAAAAAAGATGGTGAGGCGAGGGTAGTTTGGGCAGCAGGAAAGGATACAAAAACTTTTCTGGGGAAGCTTACTGAAACATTTTCATTAAAAAAAAATATATAAATCAAGACTTTTGAGAAAAATGTGAGTTAGGAAAAAAGCTGTGTTGTATCTCTGGAATGATAACAGTTTTCCAGCCTCTCCTTCCCCTGGTTGATGGGGAAAGGGGAGACACTTGCCATGATCCTCCCTAGCCAACAAATCGCTCAATGGCTTCTCAGGTGGGGGGGCATTTGTCCTGGTGCCCCCCCCTTGGATCCACTGGTGACAGCTTGCAGGACTGGCTGCAGGTTCGCACAGCGCGGCAGCCAACCCCACCTGAACCACCCGTGCGCTCGCTATCCAGCAAGCAACAGGGGGAGCAAGCAAAAACCCGCTTGAGCTTGGAAGATGCCAGCCGTGAGGCTGTGTTGGAGACTGCTATATGGTTACGTAGATGGCAAGAGGAGGTGGGAATGGCTGCTCATGCTGCTAATTGTAGGACAGAGAGAAGCTATCCTAATATTAGTGTTAGGAAAGTGGTAAATCCCAATGGCGGTGGGATTGTTGTGATGCCTAATGGAGACTGATGTTTGGTGATGCCTAATGGTGATAGGAGTTAGCAGGGTGATGCCTTATGGTGATGAGAGAGGGATGGGGTGATGCCTCATGATGATGTAAACACCACCATGAGGAATCACCCTCCTCCCTCTTCCAACACCACTTGGCATCACCCTCTCCCATCACCTCTAGGCACCACCCCACCTCCTTCTCACTTCATCACTAGGCACCACCTCCACCACCATTAGCAATCATCCCTCTCCCACCACCATAGCGCATCTCGCCTCCCACTACCGTCACTATTAGGAATTATATTCCCTCCCACTCCCATCACCATTAGGAATCACCCTCTCCCACCACCATAGCGCATCTCGCCTCCCACTACCCTCAATATTAGGAATTATATTCCCTCCCACTCCCATCACTGTTAGGAATCACCCTCTACCCCTTTAAAACTCCTAGTAAACCCATTTCTATTCCTACCTACAGCATTCTCCCTGAGCCTCGCTCTCTCCTCTGCTGGCAGATGGGAGATGGAGGGGGAAGATGCCGAGTTGTGGTGGCAAAGGGAAGGAGTTATGGCTGCCAAATAGTGGTGAGAGAAGTGTAGGGTGATGCCTAATGGTGATGGGAGAGAGAGGGGGTGATGCTTGATGGTGATGGGAGAAAGAGGCGGTGACGACTAATGGTGATGGAAGAGGGAGTGGGATGATACAAAAAGGAGGGCCCTCGTCGACTATAACTGGGTATCATCCCCTCCCTCTAACACCACCATTAGGCGTAAACCTCTTTCCTCTCTCATTACCAGAAGATACCAATCCCTTTCCTCTCCTATGATTATTAGCAATAAATTCCCTCTCCCATCACCACAAGGCCTCACTCTCCTTCCCATCGCCATTTGGCATCAACCCTCCCTATTCCATTATGATTAACCCCTTAAGGACACATGACATGTGTGACATGTCATGATTCCCTTTTATTTCAGAAGTTTGGTCCTTAAGGGGTTAAACATCCCCCTCCTTCACCCAGCACCATTAAGCATTAAGTCCTCCCTCTCCCATCACTATTAGACAGCCTTCCCTCTCACACCGCTAACATTAGGCTCCATGAAACCCTTTCTTACTCCCATCACTAACGTATAGGAGAGGAGCCGGATAGTGAGTGGAGAGAAAGGGGTGATGGCTGATTAAAGAGAAACCATAGGTGGAAAATGTCCCTCCTTTTACTGCATTATATAAAACAGGGGCCTCAAACCACTGGCCCATGGACCATGTTTTGTGCCCAAGCTACTTCTTGCGGCCCGTGGTGTAGGAGATAAACTGCCGGCAACTCAATTTCCAGACTGTCTGGTTAGACACTGGACACTTGGCAACTGACAGTCTTTTAATTGAGCTGCTAATCCACTGACCAGCATTGAAGAGTGGTGCCTTGAGATCTGTGTGTATGTGAATGTCTGTGAGTGTCTGTGAGTGTGTGTCATTGGGAATCTGTGAATGTGTCCAGGAGTACGGATCTGCATCTGTGTGTATCCATGAGTGTTTGTAT
This sequence comes from Pelobates fuscus, assembly GCF_036172605.1. Taxonomy (NCBI): domain Eukaryota; kingdom Metazoa; phylum Chordata; class Amphibia; order Anura; family Pelobatidae; genus Pelobates; species Pelobates fuscus. The sequence goes on along the minus strand of NC_086317.1, from coordinate 180,080,411 downwards.
GTATGAGTTTATCTGTGAGTGTGCGTCTATATGGTATGGCACCGATTATCTGTGTATCTGGGTGTGCGTCCGTGTCAGTCAGTGTGGATCTGTGAGTGTTGGGGAGTGTGTACAGACCTACGTGTGTCTGGAATATAGGTCTGTGTGTGTGTTTGTGTGTGTGTGTGTGTGTTTCTGGAAGTATGGATCTATATGTGTCTAGGAGGTTGGATCTGTAAGTAGAGATCAGCAGCACTCCATATGAGAAGACGACTCGGCCACAGGTCCTCAGGTAAATTTGAGTTCACACCCCTGATATAGATAATGCAGTAAAAGGAAATAATACAATCAAAATTACCCCCATTTTCAATGCATTCAAATAAACTCCAAAATAAATAATTATTATAATCAATTTCAATAAAAGCAATACTTACCATTAACGATCCCGGGAGAGGCTTGGTTTAGTGGGGCTGACTGCAGTTACAGGCTGGACCCTATTTGAGCAGGAAGAGGCTCCATTCAGGAGCATCTCATTTTGGACTATACCCAGCCTGGGAATATGGGATAAGAATATTATCAGTTCCAAACATCACATATGATGATCAGAACTGTTCTGTATACAGATAGCGGCCATACCACCATTGCTATCAGTTTATACACAGTCCAGCTCACTGTTTAATGAATTGGGCTGTGTGCACATCTTGGCAGAGGAGAGAGATCCCAGTTCAAGTTCTGTGTGTCCTATGGACGTCGCAGACACAAATTGGACAAATTTGATCTTCCTTACCAGGATGTCAATCTAACAGCCAGTGGAAGGTGGAGCTTCATACTCCAAATCTCAAAAGATAAGATCTGAAAACCGACATTGAAGGTGAGTCCCTGCACCAGAACTACTTCAACAAGATAAAATAGTCTTGGTGCAAAGTACAGTGTACATGTTAGGACATATTTCTTCTCACCTCCAAACACTGTAATGAGAGCTTAGTCCAAGTTCTGCTTGCAGCTCATACATACAATCTACGTGCTTGCGGCTCGTACATGCCATATGCACAATGTAGAGTACAATGATATCAGACGGCCATTATTGAGAATTCCAATTGCTGCAATTGACAGAACTGTGGGGCTGGCTTATTGCAGATATAAGCCACTCACAGAGATAGACTCTATGTACCATCAATATTGCAGTGATGCAAAGTTGTGATGGTGCTTAGACTGATCCATTAATGACGGTGGGAGAGGAAGTTGGTGATGGTCAGTAGTGACGTGAGAGAGAGGGATATTGATTAATGATGATGGGAGAGAGTGAAGTCTAATGGTGGTCGGAGGAGGGGTTGATACGTATGTTGGCAATAATCTTCATTAGGCATCACCCCCACCCTCTCTAATCACCATTAGACAGCACCCCTCCTTTCTCCCATCACCATCTGACATCAGACCCTCTTTCTCACAGTTTAATTAGACATCTCCTGTGTCTGGGTGTTTCTGAATGGGTGTGTCTGACAGTGTGTATCTGTCTGGCAGTGTGTTTCTGTATGGGTGTGTCTGACAGTGTGTATCTGTCTGGCAGTGTGTTTCTGTATGGGTGTGTTTGGCAGTGCGTATCTGTCTGGCAGTGTGTTTCTGTGTGGGTGTGTGTTAGTGTGTATCTGTCTGTCAGTGTGTTTCTGTATGGTGTGTTTGGCAGTGCGTATCTGTCTGCCAGTGTTTTTCTGTGTGGGTGTGTCTGTTAGTGTGTATCTGTCTGTCAGTGTGTTTCTGTATGGGTGTATCTGTCAGAGTTTATGTCTGTGTGAGTTTGTGTGTATGGCAGTATTTTTTTTTTTTCTCAATTCTTTATTTTTGCTCACCTCAATGTTGGGAGATAAGCAGTAAGTTGCCAAAATCTTACAAACAATATTAATACACGGTTTGCATACAACATTACAGAGATTGTGTCCGATGTGTCTTATACACTGAGGTGAGAATTTTTAGGTTATTAGAAGGCTGGGGTCGGTACGTCGTATATAATCTGTTAAGTGGCCTCCGTGTGGGGTGGCCGTATGTCACGTTGTCAATTGCAAGGTGCTACAGTGAGCGTGTGACTCTAGGTGTTCTGTGGCTAGAGGTTGTATGTGGGGGCCATTCAAAGTATAATAAAAATTTAAAAAATGTGTGTTTGATGGTTAGAAGGAAACCAAAACGATTACAATTAGAGTAGTATTGGTGTGTTGGCGTCGCTAGAGCTAGTCTAGCCTCCGGAGCCTGACCTTATGGGCATGGCATTTGTCTTGGGCTGTGGGATGGTAGACTGATAGCTGCGGTAATTTTACGCCCCTGGGTGTTGCTTAGGCTGTTGGTTGGTCGTCTGGGTTGTAGGGGCGGGGGGTTGAGGAGCTGAATTCGAGCCTTAGTGGCCCTTTGCTGAGGTGTATGGACTTGTGTAAGTCAAGTGCCTGAGAGCGTGTCAAACTTAAAAAGTGATAGGTAACAAATCGAACAATAAAAACTTAAATCATTGCGACTGTTCAGGTTGCGGCTGCCTTGTAGGTGGCCGCCGGGACAAAAGGAGTAACTTTCTCCATGTCCCAGGTATGTGGTAGCGCTGAAGGGCCGCGCGAGCCGGGCCTGGATAAAGAGTCCCGCGGGAGGCCTAGGACCTCTAGTAGAGCGGCTGCCTCCGTCAGATCTCGAACCACATGGGTAACATCGCCTTGTGTAACATCGTTTTGTGGCCCTGCAGGACCAGTAGCATTCGTGGGAAGCGCCATCGATATCGAGTGTCTCTGTTGCAGAGCAATGTCGTGAAGGGTTGCGGGGATTTCTCCATTTAAGTGTGTCTCCAGAAAGTTAAGCGCCTTCAAACTTGTATGGTGACGTTCCCTTCAGTGCCGCTATAATTGCCGCCTTTTCCCCGTTGCAGGAAAAACGTATCACGATGTCGCTTGTGGCGGATTCCGGTGCTCTCTGTGGTTTTGGGATTCGGAAGGTCCCATCGATGTTGATGCCTCTGGCCCTTTTGGGATTTAGCAAGGCCGATCAGTCGCCGTGCCAGGTGTGGGAGTTCTGCCATTGGCAGGTCGTCTGGGACGCCACGGACCTTAATGTTATTGCGGTGCCAAGCGTCTTCCAGGAGTGCAAAGCGTTGCTCAAAGGTAAGTTGGTGTTTTTTAAGGCATCGCACTTCGTCTTCCAGGGATGCGAGCCGTTGGGATTGTTGCGTAGATGTTGTTTCCACGGTCTCTATACGACCCACAAGGCCTGAGAGGTCCAAGCGGAGGGATGCCACATCGGCCTGAATGGTTTTCTGCTGGATGGCGAGCAGGTCCTTCAGGACAGTCGTTGTCACTGGTTGGGAGTCATCTCCTCGAGGGACTGCCGGGGGTGGAGGTAAAGGTGGTATAGTAGATCCCCTGTCTGGCAGCATTTCCTCAGAGGAATCTGAAAAGTCATCATATTTGGTGGCCATCTTGGGCCCGCTCACTGCGTGCGCTTGTCTCAGGAGGTCCCCGATATTCATGCTCATCCAGGGCTTGTCGGGTTTTTGCTTTTTTGTTTTGTGACCCATTGTGAGTGTGGGTGCTTGTCTTTCCCGGTTTCGGGTCACCGGAGGTATTTGGAAGCTGGAAATATCGCTGTGTGTTACGGAGCTCATGCGATGTGCGTCCGTCTCGCTCGGCTGCTTGGCTCCGCCCCCGTATGGCAGTATTTTAGTGTGTATTTGTATCACATTGTGTATTTGTGTGTGTCTCACAGTGTGTATCTCTGCTTGTGTGTGTCTGCGAGTATGTATGTATGTGTATGTGGGAAGTTATGTATGCATGATGTGTCTAGGAGAATGTGTCCAGGGGAGTCCAGTCAGTGATGTTGTATACACTCTGATGGCAGCCCAGATAACCTCATCCCTCTCCCACCTTCATTATGATTGCTGCATGCAGCGATTGGCTGAGCCATGGCCTGAGCATGTGCAGTGCACAGGTGGGCCCAATCTCTGGGTAGGAGACAGAGCTAAGTCTATATATGCCCAGTATGGACAAATTTGATATCAGGCGGCCAGAATTTAGAGTTCCAGCTGGCGACTGGCAGCTCTGAGGGATTTTAGAAATCACTGCAGTTCTAAGCCACTCACAGATCTCTAGGCACCATCTATGTTGCAAAGTTGTGATGGTTCCTAAACTGTCCCTTTAATGGTAGTAGGAGAAGGAGTGGGTGATGGCCAATAGGGATGTGAGAGGGAGGGGTGTTGATTAATCATGATGGTAGAGAGTGAAGTCTAATGGTAATAGGAGGAGGGGGTGATACGTATGTTGATAATAATCACCATTAGGCATCACCCCCATAGTCTACGATCACCATTAGACATCACCCCTCCTTTCTCCATCACCATCTGACATCAGACCCTCTCTCTCACATTTTCATTTGACATCTCCAGGGCTGCCATCAGTGGGCTGTCTGGGTATATTTGTATGTGCGTCTGTTAGTGTATATTTGTACGTGTGTCTGGCAGTGTGTATTTGTGTATGCGTGTGTATGGCAGTGTTTAGATGTGCATGCGACTGTCAGAGTGTTTCTGTGTGTATGTGGCAGTATGTATTTTGTGTGTGTGTCTCACAGTGTGTTTTGTATTTGTGTCTCTGCAGGTATGTATGTATGTATACGTTTGTGTGCGTGGAAGCTTGTGTATGTATTTGGTAGAGTGTGTGTTGTGTGGGAGTTCACTCAGTGTTTTGTATGAGTTCTGATGGCAGCCCTGATCACCCGATCCCTCTCTCAGTACCATTATGAATGTTGCATGCAGCAATCAGTGGAGCTACAGTCCATACATGTACGGTCTACAGCTCTTCTCTCAATCTCTCAGAAGGAGAGAGAGCTCAGTCCAAGTTGTGCGTGTGGCGATGGGGAAGAAATTGATATCAGACAGCTGGAACTCTCAATTCCAGTTTACAGATATCAATGTTGTCTGACAGTTCTAAGGAAAAAAACAAATAAGGAGCGCCTGCACACAAGTAGTGATGGTTAGGAGGAAGCAAGTAATGGAGTCGCAACACCATCAATTAAATAAAGAAGGAGTTCATTCACCAGCACGTGGACCCAGCAACGTTTCGACACACAGAAGGAGTGTTTGCCAAGTCTAGCTTGACAGACATATTTTCCATGGGTTGAAATGTTGCCGAGTTCACGTGCTGGAGTAATAAACTCCTTCTTTATTTAATTGCTGGAGTTGTGAATCCATTACCTGTGTTTCTGTAGATAGTTCTGAGTATCTGGCTTATAGCTGTGTGATTTTTACAAATCGCTGCAGTTCTAAGCCACTCACACACCTGAGAGCAAGTACAGAATACTCTATTAACCATCGACTTTGCAATGATGCAAAGTTGTGATGGTGTTTACAATGACCCTTTAATGATGGTGGGAGAGGGAGTTGGTGATAGCCAATAGTGATGTGAGAGGGAGAGTACTGATGATTAATGATGAGAGAGAGCGATGACTAATGGTGATGGGAGGGGGAGGGAGTGATGCTTATGCGGATAACAATCACCATTGGGCATCACCCCCACCCTCTCCGATCTTCATTTACCATTAAACATCACCCACCCCTCTCCTATCACCAGTAGGCCTCAGACCCACTCTCTTACATCTCCATTAGGCATCTCCAGGGCTGCCATCAGTGGGGTAACTGTGCGTGTCTGGCAGTGTGTATTTGAATGTGTGTCTGGCAATGCGCATTTCTACGAGTGTGTATTTGACGGTGCATCTCTGTTTGTGACATGGCAGTGTGTATCTGTGTGCGTGGTAGAGTGTTTATATGTATTTGTCTCACAATGTGTATCTGTATGTATGTGTGTGTGTGTGTGTGTGTGTGTGTGTGTGAGTATGTATGTCAGTTAAGCAGAGTGTGTGTATGTGAGGGAATGTAGGAGTATATATGTCGGTATGCCTTGGAGATTGTGTTGAGGGTGTATCTGTCAGTGGTTTTATAAAAGACACCACAATATCTGATGGCAGCCCATGGTCAATCTCCCATTCTCTCTCCCACCACCATTATGCACAGGCCCCACTCCATCACTATAAGACAACCCATCTCCTCCTACCATCACTATAAGACAACCCATCTCCTCCTACCATAACTATAAGACAACCCATCTCCTCCTACCATCACTAGGCTAGGCATCTCCTTGAGCCTTTCTTTGTCTCACAAGCAGCAGCATGAGCTACCACCCCATCCCTCTCACCATCCATGTAACCACACTGCAGCCTCCACCAGCAGGCCCAGGCCAGGATTAGCCTCGCTCTGAAGGCCCCCACTTACCCCGCCCTGGTACTTAGTGAACAGGGAACGCAGAAGCAGCCCAGATGACGTCAGCCGCCGCACCATGCGCCCGTGGCCGGCCCCACAAGCTGCTACCGGTGGCGGAGCCAAGGGGGGGAGCACCAGGGCAGATGCCCCCCCACCCGAGAAGCTAGGGACCAAAAAGACCCTTGGACTAGATTTGAGGTTTTATTATGAAGACTTTGAATTAGGCTGTCTGATATTCTAGTATTGCATAATTAAATTAAGTTACTGAACAGTTATTATGACTGATTTCTTAAATAGTTGTAAATACTAATCTAGTAAATCCTCCCTTTTTCCCTTCCCCAAGAAAAAAAATTTCAATAGTCCAAATCACCGCTAATAGTTTTTGTGGGTTTTTTTTGTACAGTTTGGGCCATTGCAACATTTATCCTTAAACAAATAGACCTGGGCTTCTTGAAGGACATCTGATGGTACATTGTCTGAAGTAAAAAAAAAAAAAAGTACAAAGTCACACTTGCTTCTATAATGGAGATACCACTGAGACTTTTAGTAAGAAATGCACACTATTAAAACACACCCATAATATAAATATACAGTTCGGATAAAAGCAATGATTTTTCGAAAATGAGTACATCCAACTCCCATTCTGACAAAGTAAAACATGTTTCTATTTTTTTAAGGTCTCATTTAAAACTCCCGGTATATGTCTCACCATCAGAATATACTGCACGTTGCCATTTGTAACTAAATCCACTAACTGTATTCTGTAAGCTAGATCAAGAACGGCCTTCGTATCTTTACGTGTTTCCTCAATACCAGATTTTGATTGGTTTAATTTCCTTGTATGTTTTATTTCCATTGCAGAATATGTTAAAGGAACATTATAGTGTTAGGAATACAAAGCTTTACTCCTAACACTATAGTGTCCCTCTGCCCTCCCCCCCCTTGCGGCAATGTAAGGGTTAAATAACCCTTTAACCACTTGCCTTATCCCAGCACTGAGGTCCCTCAGCGCCAGCTCTGATTGGCCCAAAATGTAAAATGGTCAAACTCTTACCTAGCTGTTCATATGTGTCTTCTTTCATCTTTCACTGGCTCCCAGATCCATCCATGGTCAGTCTCCAGCCTGGGAATACTTTTTTTTTTCCAAATTAGAATTTTTGTATTTAAATGTTGTATTCAAATTCGATTTGTTTTCTTGTTTGATTTTTTTTTTTTGTGTGCAGAATGCTATTGTGTATGATGACCCTGCAATTCAAATATGAACATGTTTTACTGAGTGTTCGTTAGCCAATAAGGTCCATGTTTGATTGACTTAATTAGCCCAAAGCTTAAAATTCTTACTCAGTAGCTGTCAGACCACAATGGTTACTCAGGTGATGGTTCCACATATGTGTCTTTTTCTATCTTAAACTGGCTCCTGGATCCATCCATGGTCAGTCACCAGGCTGTGCATCTTCATTTATTGGGTACAATGTCTCTGTAATTCAAATATATTCACCATTCTCTGAGCATTATTCTACCAAAATGGTCCATGCATTACTGAATTATCTAGCCCCAATCCCTAAAAGCTTAACATTCTTACTCAATAAGTAGCTTTTAAACCCCAAAGTTTACTTTGGTGATGGTTCCACATGCATGCCTTCTTCCATCTTTCACTGGCTCCAAGATCCATCCATGGTCAGTCTCCAGGGTAGGAATACTTTTTTCTTTCCAAATTAGATATTTTTATTTACATTTTGTATTCAAATATATTTTTTTAATTAGATTTTTTTTTTTTTTTTTTTTTTTAGAGCAGAAGGCTATTGTGGATGACGACTCTGCAATTCAAATATAAACATGTTTTAGTGAGTGTTCTTTAGCCAATATGGTCCATGTGTGATTGATTTAATTAGCTCCAGACCATAAAAGCTTAAAATTCTTACTCAGTAAGTAGCTGTCAGACCTTAACATTTACTCAGGTGATGGTTCCACATATGTGTCTTTTTCCATCTTAAACTGGCTCCTGGATCCATCCATGATCAGTGACCAGGCTGTGTATCTTCATGTGAAGAAATTTATTAGGTACAATGTCTCTGTAATTCAAATATATTCACCATTCACTGAGCATTATTCTGCCAAAATGGTCCATGCATTACTGAATTATCTAGCCCCAATCCCTAAAAGCTTAAAATTCTTACTCACTAAGTAGCTTTTAGACTCCAAAGTTTAGTCAGGTTACGGCTTGACATACACGTCTTCTTCCTTCATCAACCGGCTCCTGGTCCTCTCCACATCCAATCACCAGGCTGAGCATTTTTCCGATCACCAGGTAGAACCACCGGCAGAAGTTGGTTTTCATGAACTAAAAAAATATGGTAGTGAAAATTTCTTAAAGTGTGTTGTTAATAGTCTGTCACACAAAAAAACACAAAGTTCCCATGCAGATTTTGATGCACAATTAGCTTCTCAGACAATAGAACATATACTGTATTTGCAATATACTATGTGCAAAGTCTATGGAAGGGTTTTATACCATTACCACACCTTCCTTGGTGATGAAGTAAGTATAGTACAGTCCCAATTGAAAAACTGTGATCAGTTCTACAAGGGAATTTAATTAAGGTTGTTAAGACCTGTTAATAATGCCCACTTCATAAAAGTATAATACAATCATTATATTGTTTTACTAAAATCAGCATCAATAAAGCAAAGCGAGAACATTTACCCAAATCCCAATGTTCACTTTTAAACAGAGTTTTAGTAGAACTGAATGTCCATAAAGTGTTAGCTCACCTGCCAACATAGTGGCAAATCTATTAGGTGAGTCCTAGTATAACACTTAATTTGGGATGCTTTCAGCTCAAAGGCAAAGTATCTACTGAGACAAAAATATGTAATTTATAAATCCATATAAAGTAATGGTAGGTGGATGCCTTGTATAAAGGCCGTGTAATATTAGAGCCATTAAAAGGTATTTACGAACCATGCTGGGAGTATAAGCCCATGACTAATTAATATATGTGCTTTTACCAGAAATTCTATAGAGTTAATTCATTTGGTCCTTTCCATGTGATGCCTGTTGCTAGATCCCACCGTGCACGTCGTACAATGCTAACATGGGGACGCACACTTACCCACTGCTTGGCATAGTTTGATCTAACCAGATCTCAGGTTAGAAGACGGGTTATAGAAATGAAGTTATTCTACAAATATGGTGTAAATCGCAGCTATCTGTGTGTAGGATATACTTACTTCTAGAATCGATGGTCTCAGATATCCAGAGGATGAAAGTAATAATGAAAAGAAAAGAAAAAACAGGACAGTCTTCATTTCTGCACTGTCTGCCTCAAACATTCTGAATGAATGAAGTGAAAAGGACAGACCTGGTGTGATGTCAGCTGTAGCATCATGACATCATAACTGCTGCACAAAGCAGACAATGAATGAAGTCACAATGCAAGGATAGAGGAATAAAGCTGCAGCTAACACAGAGTAAAGGGGTTTAACCCTTTCATGACCATGGCCTTTCCAGGATTCCGTGTTTGTGACAGAGCGTTCTAGAACCGTTTCTATATGTTAGTTCCACTGTAACATATCTGTTTCTATTTACATGTACTCATACAGTTTATATATCATTTTTAAAGGACAGATAGGGATTTCTTCCAATGCCCACTATGTATACGTAACACAATAACTAGGAATAACATATTTTTAAAATTATAAATAATGTAAATTCTTTTCGCAGTTTTGATTATACATCATTTCTATGCAACTAAAGAAAAATAACTCGCAATTGGTTCCTTTAGTCCTTTAGTATTGGTCTAGGATTTTAGTTAATTTTTAGAAGGTCTAAGACGATATTTCAAGGAGTGGATTAGTGTAAGTAGACCAAATATTGCAAATGTTTAGCTTTAGATCCTTATCAGGGTTATTCAATAAAAATAATAATTTCAAAGTAAATTCAAAATGTGCAGATTGGGTTAAAAAACCCTACTGTCACTTACCTGGGTCCCTCGGCGCTGGCTCGGTTACGCCTTTTGGAGACCTAATGTGCATGATTGGCAATGGCCGCGCTCGCCTTAGGATTTTTCCATAGTATGCATTATTCAGTGCTTTCATATGGGGATTCCGGTGATGCTGGCAATCCTCATGCAAAGCGTGAGGACGTCCAGCATCAGTTAGGTGACCAAAGTCGCCTAACGATACAAAAGTCCCTCTAGTGACTGTCTGGTAGACAGCCACCAGAATAGGAGTTAACCGATAAAGGTAATTATTGCAGTTTTTTATAATTACCTTTATAGGGCTAAGGATGCTGGGACACTGTACCCAGACCACTTCAATGAGTTGAAGTGGTTTGGGTGCCCATAGTGTCCCTTTAACCCCTTAAGGACCAAACTTCTGGAATAAAAGGGAATCATGACATGTCACACATGTCATGTGTCCTTAAGGGGTTAAAGGCCTGTGCAGGATTGGGTATCTAAGGTAGAAAAGATTCAGGCGATGGAGGAGATCAGGCTAAACATGAACAATCCACACCAATTCATGGGCGTAGGAACCCCAAAAAATCTGGGGGGGATAGCATTTTTACTCGCCGGGTATATTCTTATTCCGTAAACTAGGAGTTGTTTACCCCATTGTACAGCGCTACGGAATTTGCAGTCGCTATATAAAATGATTAAATAATAACATTAAAGGGTCACTACAAGGAAGGGGTTTTACTTACCCGGATACAGCGCCGGGATCCTCCTGATTAGAACCACCCCATCCCTTCCCATGAATATTAGAACCACCCCTACCCCTTCCATGCACAAAAGAACCCCACCTACCCCTTCCACGCATATTAACCCCCTACCCCTTCCATGCATATTAGTACCCCCCTAACCACTTCCATGCATATTAGTACCCCCTAACCCCTTCCTTGCATATTAGAACCCACCCTACCTCTTCCATTCATATTAGTACTCCCATAACCCCTTCCAATAATTTTTCTTCCTCCCATCCATATTAGTAGCCCCCCTAAACCCTTCCAATTATTTTTCTACCTACCCCTCTCCCCCTATCATTATTAGTAGCCCCCCTAACCCTTTCCAATTATTTTTCTGCCATGTTAACTAACGCCAGTGCTAGAGTGCCGCCGTGTTTACATTAAAAAGCCTGCAGGGACAGGCTATAGACACCAGAACCACTACATTAAGCTGCAGTGCTTCTGGGGACTATAGTGTTTCTTTAATGTGAGGTAAATTAGAGATTAGTGCCACGAATAATATGCTAGATTGCCTACTTACAACCAGATGAGGATGATGATGGGCTCTAGCTGCAGTCTGGCTCCACTGGTCTGGTGTAGAACAGGCTCTCTGGAGGCTGTTTGTAACTGTGGTCCCAAAAATCAATGTTCTGTGAGAACGGGAAGCAGCTCCATTTTTTGGGGGCCCTTTACACAGCTCAAGGTCTGGGTCCCAGGGTCCACCTTCACGTTCCAGCAATGAGTTTGTTCACAGGGGGTGGAGTGTGTAGGGGATGTCCTCCCTCGTCACTCTCTTTCTCCCCCTCCCTCCCTCCCTTGTCACTCTCTCTCCCCCTCCCTTGTCACTCTTTCTCCCCCTCTCTCCCCCCTCCCCCTCCCTGTTTCTTTCTCCCTCCCTGTTTCTTTATCCCCCCCTCCCTCCCTGTTTCTTTATCCCCCCTCCCTCCCTGTTTCTTTATCCCCCCTACCTCCCTGTTTCTTTACCCCCTCCCTGTTTCTTTATCCCCCCCTCCCTCCCTGTTTCTTTATCCCCCCTCCCTCCCTGTTTCTTTATCCCCCCCCTCCCTCCCTGTTTCTTTATCTCCCTCTCCCTCCCTGTTTCTTTATCCCCCCTCCCTCCCTGTTTCTTTATCCCCCCTCCCTCCCTGTTTCTTTATCCCCCCCTCCCTCCCTGTTTCTTTATCCCCCCTCCCTCCCTGTTTCTTTATCCCCCCCTCCCTCCCTGTTTCTTTATCCCCCCCTCCCTCCCTGTTTCTTTATCCCCCCTCCCTCCCTGTTTCTTTATCCCCCCTCCCTCCCTGTTTCTTTATCCCCCCCTCCCTCCCTGTTTCTTTATCCCCTCCTCCCTCCCTGTTTCTTTATCCCCCCTCCCTCCCTGTTTCTTTATCCCCCCTCTCCCTCCCTGTTTCTTTATCCCCCCTCCCTGTTTCTTTATCCCCCCTCCCTGTTTCTTTATCCCCCCCTCCCTCCCTGTTTCTTTATCCCCCCTCCCTCCCTGTTTCTTTATCCCCCCTCCCTCCCTGTTTCTTTCTTTCTCCCCTCCCTCCCTGTTTTTTTCTTCCCCCCTCTCCTACCTGTGTTGTAGCGTGGCCGAGCTCTGTACTGTCCGCGGGTACAGGGAGCTTTTGTTTCCTGTACCCGGCGGACTAACAGGAAGTGCACACCCAGTGTTCACTTCCTTTTAGTCCGGCCGGGTACAGATGCTCCCTGTACCGGCGGACTATACAGGGCTCGGCCACGCTACATTGAGGGAGTGACAGGAGGGAGCACTGAGTGCTTCCCTCCTGTCAGCCCCTCTCCTCTGGCTGCGCCCGGGCGGTGCGCCCTCATGGACGCACCAGCCCGGGCAGAGCTGCAGCCGCCTGAGGCTCTCTGCAGAGCGCTCGGGCGGCTGCAGCAAAAGGGGGGCCGGCGGAGCTGGGGGGGATTTCCCCATTACCTGTCCCCCCCGCATGATTTGCTGGGGGGGATGCGTCCCCCCTATCCCCCCCGGTTCCTACGCCCATGCTGCCTACTAATAGTGTAATCAAATTCTTCTCATGGAAGCATTTGTTTGGATTGTGCTAATGGCTCAGAGTGCAAGTGTACTCTTAGCCGGGTAGGTTATGGATGGAAAAAACAAAGCAAAAAAATAGCTACTATGAATTCAGGGAGGCTGTGAGCATAAGGGAGGGACATAAGACAACTGTTCCACTTGCAGGCAGTGCTGCAAGGGAGAAGCTCATTACATTTGTTGCCAGCACACTATGCGCTCTTACAACAGACATAATTTTTGCACACAATTGACATTATGCAGACCAGAACAGAATTCTGGGTTGCCTAAGTCACGTGTGCTAGGGGTGTAACCAGCCCTTGGCACGTAAGTGCAAAAATGTGCAGGGCCGATCCTAGAGTCACAGGCGCCAGGGTGCAGACTTTTTTTGGCGCCCCAAGGTGGGTGTGGTCATCTTTCTAACCCCTCCCCTTTGCAACGACTTTACCTCTATTTAGACACACACTCACAGACAGTCACACACTATCAATGAGAGACACACACACTCACTGATTTATCACACACTGACAGAAACATACTCAGACAGAAACATTGACACACACTCTCAATGACAGATACACAATCTCACTGATTTGAAACACTCGCTGACAGACACAAATGCTGATAGACACTTAGTGGTGCACAAAACAAGGAAGTTCAGCACTCAGCGTTTTAAATCACAACATACATAATCACACAATTACACACAGGGCCGGTGCTTGGATTTTTAGGTACATAGGCGAAGATGCATTTCCCCCCCCCCCCCAAAAAAAAAACATCTTCACCTATGTGCCTCTTAACCAGCCCCTCTCCCCTCCCTGACCATTAATGGTCCCTTCCCTGTCCCTTAGTGTTCTTCTCCCCTACCCCCTCTTTTCCCTGTCTCTTGGTGTTTCTCTCCCATTCCCTCCCTGTCCCTTGGCGCACCCCACACCCCTTTAGTGGTCACACTCCCCTTCCTGGTGTGTCAGTGTGTACAGAGTGTAGCGGAGCGGAGCGCGGTACAGGAGCTTCAGTTTTCTGTACCCGGCCGAACTGACAGGGAGTGCTCTCTCTGTGAGCACCTCCTGTCAGTCTGGCCAGATACAGGAAACAGAAGCTCCTGTACCGCGCTTCGCTACACTCTGTACACACTGACAGTCACACACTCAATGACAAACACACAGACGTCACTGACAGACACAGACTCATTGATCTGACACACACTCATTCATTGACACTGACAGACCCACACTGATTGACACTCATTGACAGACACACTGATAGTCACACACAGACTCAATGACAAACATACTCTCACTGATTCGACAGACACACACTAATACACTGACAAACACACTCATCATACACTGACAGACACACTCATACACTCACATGCACACACACAGACGCACTCACACACGCTGTCACTCACAGACGCACACACTCTGTCACTCACAGACACACACTCTGTCACTCACAGACGCACACGCTTTCACTCACAGACGCACACGCTGTCACTCACAGACGCACATGCTGTCACTCACAGACGCACACGCTGTCACTCACAGACGCACACGCTGTCACTCACAGACGCACACGCTGTCACTCACAGACGCACACACTGTCACTCACAGACGCACACTCTGTCACTCACAGACGCACACTCTGTCACTCACAGACGCACACGCTGTCACTCACAGAAGCACACACTCTGTCACTCACAGACGCACACTGTCACTCACAGACACATACACTCATACACTCACACACACACACACAGACACATACACTCACACACACACATACATACACACACACACACACACACACAGACACATACACTCACACACACACATACACACAGACACATACACACATACACACACACAGACACATACACTCACACACATACACACACTCTCACACACACACAGACACATACACTCACACACATACACACACTCTCACACACACACAGACACATACACTCACACACATACACACACTCACACACACACAGACACATACACTCACACACATACACACACACACACACACACAGACACATACACTCACACACATACACTCACACACACACACACACACACACAGACACATACACTCACACACATACACTCACACACACACAGACACATACACTCACACACATACACTCACTAATTATTTTATAAATAAATATTTTCCACCCAGCCTCCCTACCTGGAGAGCTGGTGTGGATGATGAATCCTTCCCTAGGGTCCAGTGGGGCTGCTGGATGGCGTGCTGCTGTGCTGAGATCAGACGCGGCGAGGGAGCTCTAACCTCTCTGCTCTGCTCCCTCGCGCGCTGCCTGTCTGCTGATACCGCGGGAGACGGAATATGACGTCATATTCCGGCTCCCGCGGTATCAGCAGACAGGCAGCGCGCGAGGGAGCAGAGCAGAGAGGTTAGAGCTCCCTCGCCGCGTCTCATCTCAGCACAGCCGCACACAGCAGGGGGGGCCGAGATGGTGGCCCGGCAGGAGGGAGAGCTTCCCTCATGCCGGTCACTGAAATCTTGCGCCCCCAGAGCCCGTGCGCCCTAAGGCGGCCGCCTGTGTCGCCTTATGGACGCGCCGGCCCTGATTACACACATACTGCCCCATGCATACCTAGACAGTCACACACAATTCAATACACACACATTCACACTGTCATATGGACAATGTAACAAACACACACACACACACACTCTCTCTCTCTCTCTCTCTCTCTCAGTGTCACATACACACAGTCCTTGCTGCCATATTTATGCAAGGCTTCTATGTCAAATAGTTTTCCTTATTTTTAGTTTGCTGTATATGTACATTGATGTATGCATCCCATATACACTTTAATACACATACACATAAACCACAGATCATATCTCATGCATACATAGACATGTGCACACTCACACACATACAGAGGCACGTATCAACATACACAGTCACAAACATATATACCTGGCTATTAACAAAATTGAGGATTGTCAGGAATTCATAGTGGATTTCAAAGTGGATGAGAGAATAGTCAAACTGAAAGCATTGTATTTCTGACAATTGTTTTAGTGAATAACCATGACAGACATGAATTAACACACATCATCACAATCATCACAGACACACATCATCACGGACACAGACAAACCAAAACACAGTCACAGACATACACGCATTAACACAGTTACAAACATTCATAAAAAAACACAGAGGCACATACATTAAAAGACACACAAAGTCCCATACATAGACACACGACACACTCAGTCACATACATAGACATGAAATCACAAACAGTCACATAAATACATAGGTAAAAAAATAGCAAGTACAGAAGTCAGACATCGACTGCTTATGTATAGCAGGTTGTTTGGTAGATTATTTGAATTGGTGTTCATGTGTGGTTATGTGACCAGGTAGGCAGGTAGTTACTCAGCAGAGTACCTACACCGCGGCTGTAACACCATCTACACTCAGCAGTTTCTTACTGGGGGGTGGGGGGGAGGTTGCTTGCAGCCTTGGGAGGTTTTCAAGGCTGCATTCTAAAGCAGCCACTCACTCTCCTGAGTCCTACCATGTTCCAAGCTGTGACACTCTTCCCTGCAGCACCCCCCTCATTCTAGTGCTTGGTCACAAATGCCCCCTCAAATTACCCTGGTGGTCCAGTGGTATCCTATATCTGTTCCCTGGCAGTCTGGTGATGAAGAGCAGAAAGTGCATGTCCTGTTGTTTCAGATCATAATACCCACTCCTTCACGGCTCCGGCTTTCAATGTTGTCAGAGCGCAGGCTGAGAATCTCTGAGCCTGTTCTCTGACTCACGAACTGAGCACCAGAATTACAAGGGAGAGGGTATGATCTGACCACACCTACTACTTGTGCGCACCAGTGGACCACCAGGGAATCATTTAAATTTAATATGCTGGTGTCCCCTATTTGCGAGCTGTGTTGGCCGCCAGGTGCCTCTGTTGTCATGGCACCCTGCCACTCAGCTTGCACACCCCAGAGGCTGGTCTTGCTGACAGACACACTGGCACTCACTCAATGACACACACATAAACCCTGACACACACAAGCCCTGACAGACAGACACACTCTCACTTGAAAGACAACCACTTACTTGACAACCACACTCACTGACAAACACACAAACACTGACATACACTCACACACACTTACTGATGGACACACACTGAGTCACACTGACAGACACACTGACATACCCACACACTCACTGACAGACACATTTACTGACAAACACACACACTCAAACACTCACTGACACACACACAAACACTAACAGACACATACTCACACACACTGACAGTCCCATTGACAGACACACTTACTGATATACACACATACATTCACTGACAGCTACATTTACTGACAAACATACTCAATGACAGACACACACAAACACTAACAGACACATAAGCAGACACACACATTGACAGACACACTCACTGAAAAAAACACACACACTTTCTGACAGATATACACACACACTCACTGGGAGACAGACTCACACTCACTGACAGATACACACACTCACTGGCAGACATACACACACACTCACTGACAGACACACACACACACTCACTGACAGACACACACTCACTGACAGACACAGACTTACTGACAGACACACACACAAACACACACACAAACAGACACACACACTCACTAACAGACACAGACTTACTGACAGACACACACTTACTCACAAATACATGCACACACACTTACTGATAGACACATACACACTTACAGTCTTGCATACACACTCACAAATTAATTGCTTGTTTGTTGCTCCTACCTTTAGCAGTCTTCTGGGTCCTCTCCGCAGGATACAATCTTCCTGCTCCTCTCTCCTCCCTCACACTGTTTAGTTATGCTGGGCCTGGAATTACGTCATATTCCGGCTCCCGGCATCACCACAGAGGGTGCGCGAGGAAGCAGGAAGATCATCTACTCAGTCAGTGCACACTCGCCGCCACCTGCCTCCTTCCACACTCCGTCCCGGTATATTGAAATGCACACATAATTGGAATGGGAACGAAGCTCAGCAAAACTGAGTGGAAATGTCCAAATTGGTCCCAAAGTGTCAATATTTTGTGTGGCCACCATTATTTTCCAGCACTGCCTTAACCCTCATGGGCATGGAGTTAACCAGAGCTTCACAGCTTCACAGAGCTTGTCTGAGATAAGCAGGTGCCTACTCTGCCTTTCCTCATAACCGCCATTCCGGGGGTGCCATTAGGTGGTCAGCTGGCCACCTGCTGTGCTCCCTGTGACAGGCCATCGGCCGCTCTGCGCGGCTCCCCCCACCTCCATGCGCCCGGGCGCAGTGCACCCTGTGCACCCGCCCAGGATCGGCCATGACACTGTGCATACAGATTGTTACCACCATGACTGTAGCTTAGACCTTTTCCACTGGTATTCCAAGAGTTGCTCAGGATCAAGTAAATTTTCACAGGAAGAACAGCATAAATAGTAAATAAAATAATCCACGAATATCCCATCACCTTTCCCAATGACTGGACGACACACAGTATCAGGAGCTGAAATGATGTTTAATGCCACATACCCTGCTTTTATGCAACTCTCCCATGCAAGGGAGACACCCACAGAAAATTATACATTCTCCAATCACAAACTGGTTACAGCCCACACATCCCCTCCCCTTAGCCTGGGAGATAACACAATTAACAGTACATTTGAAACATACACTTTTCCCCATTTTCTGGATGTACCCCAAGACTATGACCTACTCCCCTAAATTATGGGTGAGCAACATACTCAAAAATCACCCAGGTCGGTTCAAGGGTTCGGGAATTTCTTGGAGGTCTTCGTTTTACCGACCGCACACGAGTTAGTAGCCAAAATGAGTTCCCTAGGTTTTGGCCTTGCAGTCGGTCTCCGTTCGCATGGTGAAAAGCATGAAAATAGTCAATACAATGGGCTTTGCCTGGGTTCGTATAAATCCCCTTGTTCGTGTGCATCTTTTTACCGAACATCATGCTGTTCGAATGTTTTCCCATGAATGGGTGGAGGTATGGAGGTCTCTGCGGTGTTCGCGTGGTCGAGTGTCCGATTTGGGTTCCAGACACTCGACGACCAAACACCGCTGGTGCATTCGTATGGCAAGATGGCCGCCACCACATGTTCGTATGTCGAACGGTGCCCACCCAGGAATACACAGTGCGTTCGTGTGATGCTCAATCAGGATAGTGTGAATAACAATGGGGAAGGTCAATTAGAGCCACGTTCCTCCCCGGGGTGGCCTGGTTGTTCGGTAGTTTGTTCGTTTGTCGAACAGAGATATTTAACCTGTTGGCAATTGGGTTCCTACCGAACAACCAGACGAATGCTTCAGCCACTCACTTGTTACTTCTTTTCTTAAAGTAACGAACCATAGGGAATTGAACATAATGTTGTAACAATAAAAGTCATGGACAGCCAAAATTAAAGTAGGTGGTTAGTAGTGGATAATGAAGTCTGAATACAATTTGTATTGGACAATCCTAACAGAATATTATTTTTTTTCCCACAGGAAAAATATCAGTTTATAGGGAGATCAAGAATGGAATTATAAGCCATGGTTTAAGCAACCATAAAACAGGGTCTGTGAAATGTAGGGAAACATATTGGAGAATGGAGACACTTTCTGTCCCTGTGCCAATGAGTAATTGCTTTATACACATTTCCCACTGCTGATTATTAAACCTCTGAAAAAAAAGATAATTAATTGGCAAATTGTTTCAATGTGTATTATAGATGCAATGCTGGCAAGGAAAAAGTGTATTCTTCTCTTATGAAATGTTCCCATTACCATCTATAAGTCGGCTTTATAAAGTGTTGTGCAAGATACTTCTGTTTCATTTAGTTTTAAGTCTTATTCCCATCTCGCAATAATGAAAGCATTATTCACTAAATTGACCAGAGAATTGTAAAATGGATGAATTGGGAAAAAAATAAGTTATATTTCCAGCTCAGTTATATTGATGTTAACGGAACACTTCACCACAATAACCACTACAGCTCACTGATGCCTAGGCAACCCTGGCACAACAACCAAGGGTACGACCTGTAGGAGAGTTACTTTAAAAATGAAATTCCCTGGTGAATTCCACAAAATTTACCTTAATATAAAGAGCCTTGTTAGTTATTCAATTTATATTATAATTGTATTGGCAGTAGAAATGTTTAAAAAAGATGAAATTGGGGGCGGAGCCAAGCAGCCAAGCTGAGCGGTCGCACAGGAGAAGAGTTCCGTGCAAAACCGCTCATATCCAGCCGAAATTGGGGCAAAACCCTGCAAAACGACGCTTAACCGACATCGAGTAGGTAGCCCTAGACTGCAGGATACAAAACATAGTCTCCTGACCGCGACCGGCGGCTCCTATCCGGGGATTGACCTGAGGCCTACCTGAAGCCTACTCAGCCACAGCAGGGGAGGCGGCCGATCCCTACGCTGTCTGCAGCCCACTAATCTGGAGGTCTACCCGGTACACTCTCTCCCCCCCCCCCCCCCCCCCCCGCCGGTGAGGGATATCCCGGTAACCGAAGCCTGCAACAAAGAGCAAAGCGACAACAGTGCCTGTCCCACACTGCCGACACAGCACTGACTGCCCTGGAAGTCACCACGTGTAACCCGCTGCCGCCCCTTGAAGAAAGGCTGGATCGCCTATTTGCCGCCTTTTGGGCAAAACTATATCACCAGGGGAGCACCAACGAGGAGACCCCGCCAGCAGTGACCCAAAGAGAGGACGTGCTGAGAGCTGCGGCTCCCGACCGGGGCTCTGGTGAAGCTAAGAGGGTGGGAAGGAGGAAGCGGACGACCCGACGCAAACATTTCAACCACAGACCTAGACCAGCGGTGAGTCGTCCTGCCCCCCAGCAGAGCCTACCCCTTCGCAGCCCTGCAACCCTCAAGAAGGACAACACTCCCCGGACGGGGAAAACACGCAAGAGACTCAAAGCGGAACCCCACCGACCGCCCACTGCGCCCCTGAGAGCTCATGCCCAAGAGACCGAACCGCCACACAAAACGACACCAAAAGCGGATCCCAGTCAGGCGCATCCTCCTGCCATTACACTCCCTTGCAAGTAGGGAATTGGTTGAAACCGCTCCACCAGCGATGCACTGGCCCTCAACCACGAGGCACAGGCAGGTCGGAGGACTGGCACATAAGTTTCATAAATCTACATATTGGGACTCTCACTTATCATTTATCACTTATCTGTTATAAGCTCATTTGCTTCACAGTCAAGCTAAGCACTAACCACTAGCACTAACCATAACCATACTTGTATTACTCAAAGGAGACAAGCCTGTAACCTATCTAGCTGAGAATTTAGCAAGATGTAATATACTTTGCAATGTACTCTTTGAATGAATCTTACTGTGATAATCTACCTATACTACTCTCTTAACAAAAAATAGTGCACGTATTCTCAATTACCCCATTGTTACCTATGTCTCAATAATACGTGAGGATTGCCGTTGGGGTACCTCACGCACGTATGTTAACTCAATATGCACTGCAAAAATAAAAAAAATTTTAAAAAAAAAGATGAAATTGATTTTTATAAAAAGACCACCCACGTAGTTGTTTCACACTGGGCTATACCTCATGTGGTCAAATATCGTGGTGAAAAAAAAAAAGATTTTTTTCTCACATATCCAAAGAATTTTGTAAAATATTGTCCACTAAAAGATATTACAGTAAAAAGAAGAAAAAAAAAACTGTTTATAACTCAGACATAAGGCCCGCAGTTAAAACAGGATCAATATGCTACAAAGTAAGCGAGTGGAAACAGACAGGGCCTTGGCATAGCCGATCGATAAGAAAACCTCTGCTGCCTTCCAAAAAAACCTTCCCATGAAGCAAATTTATCGGCTCAGCCTTTAGGGATAGCATTTTCAATTAAAGGCAGCTGTAAAGGATCAACATCCACTCTGCAGTCCCTTTATTCTGGGCAACTCCTGTAAGCCAGAGATGAAGGGTTGATGGATGACTTAGGTTGATGGATGAAAACCAGTTAGCTACTGAAGACCTGTAGAATTTTAACTCTTTAGTCAGCCAAGTACAGCAAACTAGTTTTTTTCCACAATGATTTCAGTAGGTGCTCACTCTCCTATATACAGGTATCGATCATTGACAAACAGGTACAATCACCTCTATTCTGATTTATCCAGGGCCGGATTAAGAGCACACTGGGCCTGGTGCTGACAATTATGATGGGCCTAATTACGGAATCTTATCGACCAAAAACATTATAACAATCATACCTCCCAAACGTTATGTATCTGATGGAGATGGTGCTGGAGGGAAACTCATAGGATGCAGCTATAAGAAAACACATACGCTATGCTAATCTCTCTCTAATTTATGCTTTCATCTTTCAAATGAATCCATAACCCTTAACAGCAGTGTCCAGTGAAGCAGGAAGTCAATGGGCGGGGTAAAAGGGTGGCCACTGGTGCGAATCACGTGACCAGACCTGCCAAAAGGGGAGAACATGCCCAAAAAGGGGACATGTCTGTCCAAAGAATTTGAAGGACAGCCTGGCATGAATGCATGTCAGGCTTCCCGCCAATCATACAGGCTGTCCAACTAAGGGCATACTATGCAGGCAGCACCTTGAGCTTGACATAAATGCGTCTAATGATGCGCTCACTCAATGCTTTCTAAGGACTGTCCCCTAGCACTCGCTGGTCCACTTGTCTCCTTACCTTCTTACTAGCAGGCAGAAGTTCCTGGTATATAGTCTGAGACAGATAAAAGGTGTATGTAGTGAGTGTAGAAGAATGGGGACATGCCACAGTGTTAGAGAAACCAACGTCTGCATTACCTAAACTAATTCCCAGATTTTACTAGTATCATGACGTAAAGTCATGATTTTTTTAAAGACACGGAGGCTCATATTATGCATAACTCTTTCTTTATTTCCTCAGCAGCAAAGATAGAGGAATATAAATATTGTCAAAAATGAAAGAAAAAACTGTATAGGCTCAACAGGCAACCAATCACATAATAGAGGAAGTAGCTATATAAGTCCTGTGTCTCCCACTATCCCCCTCTTTCTTGCGAAACCGAAGACCAGGTAAGATGAACGATGTCCCACTTGATCAAAACAGGAAAACGGGAACAATGCAACAACTTCAAGCTAAAAAAGATAGAGAAATATGGTAATTTCCAAACTCAAAACTGTAGACTTACCAAACAGAACCGTGAGGAGTCACAAACAAAATTTGGATTCTGGAATAGAGAATAATAATAATTAGTAACCAGCATAAAACTTACGAAATCATCCAAAACATGATACAAATACAGACCTAATTGAGAACATACCTGAAGAGCCTCGAAGCATCTCCTATCCCAAATCCACACCGGGAGGGTGGGAGGGAATAATACTCGCCTCCGTGTCTTTAATAAAATCATGACTTTACGTCATGATACTAGTAAAATCTGGGAATTTTATTAAAGACACGGAGGCTCATATTATGCAAGTTCAAAGCTGTGCTATCACTCGAGATGCGATGTGTTCAATTGGTCTGAAATAGAAATCTCGAAAGGTCGATTCTCAAGACCAATCCGCCACTCGCATAATGTCTTCTAGACGACATCCGACTGAGGATGCTTTCGAAGCCATCGCGCCTCGCACAGAATGAGGCGTAAAGACAGAGGTGTCTATACCCGCAGAAGATAATAGCCAACGTACCCAACGTGCCAGAGTAGGTGTCGAAACTGGCCGGTGAGGTGACTTAAAAGATATAAACAAATCAGGTAGACCGGCTGAACGAAGGGAACGCGTAACATCCAGGTAAACTTTGATGCAATCCACCGGGCAGAGCGCCGGACAACCAGAAAACCTAGGGTATGAAAACGACTTGGATGCAGATTTAGTCCTCCTGGATATGTCAAAATTAACGCCTTCCGGGGTGAATGCAACGGCGTCCCAATCCAGGGCCCTGACGTCGGAGACCCTCTTGCAAGAGATCAAACAGAGTAGCATCACCAACTTGGATGATAATTGTTTGAGAATCAGTTCTTGGTTAGGGTACCATGATGAAAGGAACTGCAACATCACGTTGACATCCCAAAAGGCAGAGAAACGAGGCCGAGGAGGACGAGCAAGGCGAATACCCTTGAGAAGACGACATACAAAAGGATGTCTGCCGACAGGGGAACCGTCCAAACCCTTGTGACCAGCCGAAATAACCGAGCGGGAGAGGTTGATCGTGCGATATGCCTTGCCCGAGTCAAACAGGAACGTGAGGAATTCCAGGATCAAACGTAGAGGGGCAGATACGGGATCCACTGCCCGTTCCATGCACCAACCAGACCATGATCTCCATGAAGCTCGATAAGCTGTTCGTGTGCCTGGGGCCCAGGCGTTATCGAGGAGCAGGAGAGTTGTCTGCGGAACGTCTGGGACAACCCAAGGTCCCCTGAAAGGAACCATGCTATCAGGGGCAACTGGTGTTGCAACACCAGTTCGTGTGAGTTCCCATCCGGATCCAGAAGGAGGTCCTGGAAGACCGGTATCAGTCGAGGGTAGTCTATGGACAACTCCATCAAGCGAGGGAACCACGGTCGAGATCTCCATAGAGGGGTGATCAACGCCATACGACAATCGTGGCAAACCAGCTTCGAAATCGTGGGTGTGATCATGTTGAATGGGGGAAAGGCGTATAGGTGACCCCGCGGCCATTCTTAGAGAAAGGCGTCCGTCGCCACCGCTGCCGGGTCCGGCCTCCAACTGTAGAACTTCGGCAGCTGAGTGTTCAGCCGTGATGCGAACAGATCCACCTGGAATGTTCCCCACAACTTGTCCAGGCTCTGGAACACCGCAGCGTGTAAGCGCCAATCTCCAGAGTCTCTTAAGTGTCTGGAATTCCAATCCGCTCCCGAATTGTCCAGACCCGGAATGTGTTCCGCTGTCACCGAGACGTTGTTGTAGAGGCAGAACTGCCATAAATCTTTCGCTAGAATCGCTAGCATCTTGGACTTCGTACCCCCTAGGTGATTTATGTAACGGACCGCCGATACGTTGTCCATCTTGAGGAGAACACAGCAATTCGCCCGTCCTGGGGTAAGGCTGCGGATCGCAAATGCCCCTGACAGGAGTTCCAAGCAGTTGATGTGCAACGACTTCTCCATGTCGGACCATCTGCCTCCTGTGGAAACGTCGCCACAACGAGCACCCCAGCCGTGCAAGCTGGCATCGGACTCGACCACTACATCCAGGATGAAGCTGAAAATGGCTCTCCCGTTCCACGCCTCCATGTGTGCCAACCACCACACCAATTCGTCCCTGGACCCCGTGTCCAAACGTATCCGAGATTCGTAGGAGTGACCTGACCGAAGGTGCGACCCTTTGAGCCGCTGGAGGGCCCGGTAATGTAGCGGACCCGGGAAGATCGCTTGAATAGAGGCCGCGAGAAGGCCAGTTATTCTCGCCAGTTGTCTGACGGACAAGTCTGAGACACGAAGAGCCCTTCAAATTTCCTTCTGGATGGCTTTCACTTTGGGACCCGGTAGGAACAGAAATTGCCGGACGGAATCCACTTTGAAGCCCAGAAACTCTATGGACTGGGCGGGATCCAGGACCGATTTGTCCCAGTTGATCAGAAAACCCAACCTCTGTAGTAGGTTGGTAGTCCACTCCAAGTGTAAAAGGAGATCCTCTATTGATTGGGACAAAATCAGAATGTCGTCCAGGTAAATAATGAGGTGAACCCTGTGGGTTCGGAGGAACGCCACCACAGGCTTCATGAGCTTGGTGAAGCACCAGGGAGCAGAGGAGAGACCGAAAGGCAGGCAGGTGAAGCGCCAACGACGCCCGTGCCATGTGAAATGGAGATAGTCTCTGAACTCCAAAGCAATGGGGACCGTGAAGTAAGCGTCCTTCAGGTCCAGTTTGGCTGGTGTAGAAGGTCTCTGAGGCAGTGTATACCTTCCATCTGGAAGTGTTGGTAACGTAGGAAGGCGTTGAGGGGGCAAAGATTTATCACAGGGCGAACTCCGCCCCCTTTCTTGGGCACCAGGAACAGATTGCTCGTAAAGCCTTTGGCGGCGAACGGCAATTCCTCTATAGCGCCCTTGGACAACATTTCCACGACTTCCGCGGAAATCACCCCGTCCTGATTCAGTGGAAGAGACAGTTCTCTGGGGGAATAAAACTGGACAGGCACGGACACACACTGCAGAACCCAAGCATCCGAGGTAATATTTGCCCACTCTCGGTAAAACAAGGCCAGCCTCCCCGCTACTTGCACGGGAGGGAAAGAAAGGGTACTCACCGTAAGAACGTCTGCTGGGGGTACCACCGCGGGGGATCTGGAGCCCCAAGCCCGACCTCTGGCTGGGAAGAAGGGAGGGGTTCTCTGGTCCTGAAATCCCCGGGAGGGAAAAAAAGGAACCTCTGGCTGCGCGGAATGCGCCTTGGAAACCACGGCCGGGTGGACGGTTCCTGCTACGCCCGGCCCCTCCGAAAACCTTAGGCGCGAACACGCGTTGAAGGTCTTGACATATGGCCCCATGTCTTTAACAAAGGAGGTGCCGAACAGCAAACCCTCATCGGTCGGATCAGGTTCCGCCACAGTCACAGTGGCCTTAGGGTCGATCTTTAAGAGGATTGCTTTACGCCTCTCAGTAGACATCGCCGTATTGGCGTTCCCCAGTAAACATATGGCTCGTTGGACCCAACCTATGGCCACGTCCACATCTAAAACTGAGTCTCCAGTTTTAGCAGAATCTAGGAGCTCATAGAGTTTCGAGAGGGGTCCCAGTGTGTCCAGGATCTTGTCCTGGCGTCCCTTCAGGGAATGGTCAAGGCCCTTTTTGGGCTTCCAGCCCGACTTACTCAAGAACTGGTCAAGTTGCGGATCAATGTCTGGGGTCCTACAAGCAGTGCCCGGGAGGTAAGGGCGTGGGCATTCGGCGTGCAGTTTATTGCGGCCTTCTCTAGAAAGGGGCGTGCGGATGCGCTTGGCCACATACTGGGCAATATGATCCGGGGGACCCATTCAGCGGACCGGGGGTGACGCAGGTCATCTGGATCAAACAGGGGGTTACCCTGCGAGTCAAGGATCGCTTTGTCATCCCCAGAGGGGCCTAAGACTGTACCCCGGGTCTTGGCAGAGGACCCCGATGGGTTAGCGCCCGTAAGGGGCAGATCCTCGCCAGATATATCATCATCAAAGGAGTCATACTCCATAGCGTCGGATTCGTCTTCCACACTCCGGTCAGTATCGGACCCATCATCAAGGGCTCTAGCCCGTTTCCACAACCTAGCCTTTTTAGCCCGGCCAGGGGCTCTTTTGCGCGTGGGGTGCGCGCCATCTGTGACCGCCTCTAGCGTGTCAGTCATGGCAGGTAGAACCTGCATTGAGGAGTGGGAGCCGACATGTTTGGACTTGGCCCTTGCCTTACGGGCTCCAGGCACAGTCTGGGCAGGGGAGGGGGACCCCACACCCATAGGTGCGGGGGAGGCCAGAGCAGGCAAAACCAGAGAGTGCAGGGATTGAGAAAACGAAGAAGAAACAGCTCCCATGGCTGAGGCAATAGCCTTCTGTATGGAGGAGGCCATAGTGGCTTCTAACATGGCATGAAACTCCTGGGAGGCCATAGCACCCTCAGCCCTGTCTTAGTGAAAATCCCCAGGGGGGCCTGCAGGCCCATCCTTCCTATCCTGCATGATATTTGATAGGAATAGGGTAACTAAATAAAAAAAATTTAGCCCAACTAAGCTACAATCAAAATTACTGGAAGGGGTAGCAGAGAAAGGGTTTATTAACCCACAGAAGGAAAAAGTGACACACACAGACCGTATAGCATTCCCAGGGGACCCGGGCAAACGAGGTGACCGCACGGCAGCACAGGGAGTGGATCGAGGTCCGCCCAAAATGGCCGCCGCACGTGAGGGAAGGCGCACGCGACCTGGCACCCGGCGGGGGAAGGGGCTCGTGCACCCGACCCGCCGAGCCCCCCTGCGAGCGGGG
Organism: Pelobates fuscus; assembly: GCF_036172605.1. Taxonomy (NCBI): domain Eukaryota; kingdom Metazoa; phylum Chordata; class Amphibia; order Anura; family Pelobatidae; genus Pelobates; species Pelobates fuscus. Next base: position 180,052,387 of record NC_086317.1, on the reverse strand, counting down.
AGAAAATGCGTGCGCAGAAAAGCACAGAGCCGGCACCCGTGCGGAAGCACGAGGAGCAGGGGAGGGCAGGGAAACAGGCCCCCCGGCTGGGAGGAGAGTGCCCTTGGGGTCCCAGAGGGAATGCTAACGGTAACAGAGTAAACAGAGTAAACAGTACACTTTCAAACCAGTAGTACAAAATGAAAAGTCAATACAATTCAAAGTATATCAAAACTGAGTAAGGAGAGAAGAGCAAAACACTTATCTGTCTGAGGAAGCAGCAAAGAAAGAGGAGGATTGTGGGAGACACAGGACTTATATAGCAACTTGCTCTATTATGTGATTGGTTGCCTGTTGTGCCTATACAGTTTTTTCTTTCATTTTTGACAATATTTATATTCCTCTATCTTTGCTGCTGAGGAAATAAAGAAAGAGTTATGCATAATATGAGCCTCCGTGTCTTCAATAAAATTTTATTGTCAGCCAGTCCACACAAGTTTTGTTCCCATACATCCCTTTTAAGCTTTCAAACTTAAAGGGACAATATAGTCACCAGAACAACTACAGCTTATTGAATTTGTCCTGGTAAGTAGAATCATTCCCTTCAGGCGTTTTGCATTAAACACTGTCTTTTCAGAGAAAATAACTCCACTGGCCACTCCTTAGATGGCTGCTAGAGGTGCTTCCTGGGGCAGTACTGCCTAGTGTGCAGCACTGACATTCAGTGCAGACACTGAACTTTCCTCATAGAGATGCATTGATTCAATTTATATTTATGTGGAGATGCTGATTGGCCAGGGCTATGACTTGTGCTGGCTCTGCCCCTGATCTGCCTAGTTAACAGTCTCAGAAAATCCTATGGGGAAGTATTGTAATTTGCTCAGACCACCACTTCTGATGATGTCAGCAGACAGTCAGTTCAGAGGCAGAGCCAGCAGCTGCAGACTTGAATACAAGTTATATTTTACTATACTTAGGGAGGCAAGAAGGGGGCAGGGTGGTGGTTTTAACATAATAGGGTCGGAAATACATGATTGTGTTCCTGACTCTATACTTTAAGCAAGAGTATGTGAAGAGTAGTTAGGGTTTCCACCTTTCTTGGAACAAAATACCAGCCTTAATCCTTTGTATAATCACAAGGAGTGACATCAGAGAAAATTCTGTAAAATCACCAACAAACTACTCACAGCTTGATTCTGCTGTATAGATGGATTGCTCCCAGTGTCTCAGTATCCCTATGTATCACAGTGTCTCAGTATCCCTATGTATCACAGTGTCTGTGTCCCCATGTCTCCCAGTCCCCTAGTCTCCCAGTGTCTCAGGGTCCCCATTTCATCCAGTGTCTCAGTGTGTCCCCATGTCACTAGGACACTGAGAGACATGGGGACACTGAGAGACCCCGGGACACTGGGAGACATGGGGACACTGAGACATTTAGGGAAACTGGGAGAAATGGGGACACAGACACTGGGAGACATGGGGACATTGAAACATTTTGGGACACTAAGACACTAGGGACACAGAGATATGGGAACACAGACACTGGGAGACTAGGGGACACCGGGAGACTAGGGGACACTGGCTGGGAGACAGACACTTGGGGACACTGGGAGACATGGGGACAGTTGTAGACATAGACATGGGGACACTGGGACATATAGGGACACTGGGAGACATGGGGACACTAGGCACACAGAGACATGGGACACAGACACTGGGAGACTTGGGGAGACTGAGACACTAGCGACACTGGATGGGGGACACTGGGAGAAACTGCGTCCCCATGTGTCTCAGCATCCCCATGTGTCTCAGCATCCCCATGTGTCTCAGTGTTCTCAGGTCTCCCAGTGTCTGTGTCCCATTGTGTTCTAGTGTCTCAGTGTCCCCTAGTGTCTGTGTCCCCATGTGTCTCCTAGTGTCTCAGTGTCCCCATATGTTCCCTAGTGCCTCAGTGTCCCCTAGTGTCTCAGTGTCCACATGTGTCCCCTAGTGTCTCAGTGTCCCCATGTGTCCCTGCTGCCTTTCCCCCCATCCAGGGGCGGACTGAGCACTCGGGCAAATCGGTCACGGACCGAGGGCCCGAGGCTCTGGGGGGCCCGCCCGGTGCAGTGCAGTAATGGCTGAGCTGGGGAGTTAAACAACCTCCCCAGCCAGCCTGCCCTCAGTAAGGGGCCCGCAAAGCCTTCCGCCGGCCCCTGCTTCTAAAAATATAATCCTCCGTGCAGGGCACACTGAGAGACAGCTAAGGCTGTCTCAGTGTGCCTGTCTCAGTGTGAATTCGGCAGAGGCTCCAGGAGCAGAGCCAGAAGAGGAGCACAGCCACACTGAGCTTGTAGGCTGTCAGTAACACTGCTCAGGGCAGCTCCGTGTGGCTGGTTCTGCAGGAAGTTAGATCATGCCATGCGGAGCTGCCCTGATCAGTGTTACAGGCAGCATGAGGCACATGAAGCATCTCCCCAGGATAAAGATTCCTCCCCCCTTGGCCAAAGGTAAGACTCAGGGAGGGGGGAATATATATCCTTTTTAAATCTGTTTTTTTCTTCATTAATAATTTTTTTAGCATTTATCCCCCCACTACTGCCCCTTAACAGCTCCTATACTTCTCCCCTTCATCAACCACAGCCTCACTACCCCTCTACACCCCATGTACCCCTGATCCATCTACAACTCCTATTACCCCCAGGTAACCACTACAGCCCCACTACAACTCCTATTACCCCAGGGCACCCACAACTACTGCTTGCACCCACTACAACACCTACACCCTGCATCCACCACAGCCCCTACCCCATTGTACCCACCACAACCCCTGCACCCACTACATCCCATACCCCCAGACACCCTCTAGATCCCCATACCCCCTGTGCCTAATACAGCCCCTTCCACCCTGCACATGCTACAGCCAATACCCTCCTTGCCCCCTCTACAGCCCCTAATATCCCATGCCCCCACTACAGCACCTTATACCCACTACAGCCTCTACACCCATTACAGTCCCTACCACTAGGCACCCTCTAGGTCCCCATACCCCCTGCACCCACTACAGCCAATACCCCACTTGCCTCTTCTACAGCCCCTATTATTCCATACCCCCACTAAAACACCCTGCACCCACTACAACTCCTACCCTCAGATGCCCTATAGATGCTCTATACCAACTGCACCCACTACAGCCCCTGTACTTATTACATCCCCTTCACCCATTACAGCCCCTACCCCCAAGCACCATCTAGATCCCTATACCCCCTGCACCTGTTACCCCTAGCACCCTGCACGTACTACAACCAATACCCCCCTTTCCTCCTCTACAGCCCCTATTATCCCATGCTCCCACTACAGCCCCCTATACCTACTACTGCCCCTAACTCCAGGCACCCTCTTAATTCTTATACCCCTTGCACCCACTACAGCCCCTACCAACCTGCACATATTACAGCCAATACCTCCTTGTTCCCTCTAAAGCCCCTATTTTTCCATTCCTATACTACATTCCCCTATACCCTCTGCACCCACTACAGCCTCTACCCTCTGCAGCCCATACCCCCCTTACCCGTTAAAGTCATTATTAAACCCTTTCCCCCTCTACAGCCCCTCCCTAGCATCCACTACAGCTCCTACCCCCAGGCACCCTCTAGATCCCCTATACCCACTACAGCCCCTACCCCAGTTCACCCTTTACAGACCCTACCCCCACGCACCCTCTAGATCCCCTATACCCCCTTGCACCCACTACAGCCCCTATTAACCCCTGCTCCCACTACAGGGCCTTCCACCAGGCACCCTCTAGATCCCCTATACTCCCTGCACCCACTACAGCCCATACCCACTCTACAGTCCCTATTAATCCCAGCCCCCTATACCCACTACAGCCTTAGTGGTGGTTATTATTATTGTATTAATTCACAATAACCCCTGCATTCAAGCACATTCACTCTCCATACAAATACACAGCTGCATTTACAGACTGTGCACACACATGACCCAGCATTCATAAACATATATCCATATGTTCACGTACTCTGACCCTGCACACATACAAATTATTGATTCAATGCATCTCTATGAGGAGATGCTGATTGGCGCAGCATGGCATTTTGCTGCTCATGTGCAATTTCCTTCCAATGCTTTCCTATGGGAAAGTATTGGATTGTCTGAGATCTAATTCGATGATCTCAGACAAGGAGAACACCCAGGCTGCACCTTTTTAACGGGGAGAGAGGAGGGGCTGGGACCTAAACGTCTATTTTTAAACTATAGTGTCAGGAATACACGTTTCTGTTTTTTGACACTATAGTGTTCCTCGTAACGGTTAACACCTGATTTGTAATTTAAGACGCAACATTTGGAGGTCTGCATACCCTTTTATACATATTGCCATGCTACGTAAACACACATAAAAATTACTACCCTATTTAAAAAAAAAAAAAAAGGAAATGTAACTATACTCTGAAGACTTACACCAGAGCTCACAGTGAATATGCACACAGAAACATTAATTCACTTTACATGCATATACAATCAAATACACGGTACATCTACACCAACATTTATATTGGTCTACAGGGGGCCCAGGTCCTAATTTTGCCCAGGGGCCCTGACCACTGTCAGTCCGTCCCTGCCCCCATCCCTCACTTATCTGAGCTGTAGAGCTGCTGTCTGGACTCTGTGCTGTGTTGCTGGTCCCCACGGATCAGTGAGTAGTAGAGAGAGGCAGGGATATGCATAGAGATAAAATACTAGACGCCGCATTGACCGCTACTTCCTATTGGCACTGATGAGCCGTGGAGCAGCCATCTTGGATCGGTCACAGTGTGATCTGCAGCATAGACATATATAGAATATATATGTCTATGATCTGCATAGCAAGGTCCTCAAAGTAAACATGGTTAGTCTTAAAATCCACCTGGAGGGTGTATAGATCCAGTAGCATGATGTTTAATCCTGGGATATTAAATAAAATTAACTGACATTTGCTGCTTTAAGACCTCTGTGGTTATTTACGTTATCGACTAAGTTTACTCAATACATTGAAATTTTTTGAATTTCCAGATTGAAACTATGCGTTGCATTTGGATTAAGGTTTGCTAAAATTATACGTTTAGTGAACTAACAGCACAATCTATCATCTTAATATACATGTTTTAAAGTGGGACTGGATCTTTGCCTGATTTGTAATGTATTTACTTTTCACTTATTTTTAACGAATATGGATTTTGGAACTGTGCAAAATAAAATGTAGATATCTACAACTCTTTATTATTGTGAGCTCTGTCTTTTGCACTTTGAAGTCGCATGGAGATAGCATAAAGAGAATAGGAGAAATCAAACAATCACATCACTATTTACTAAAGTGAGATTTGTCACCAAGGCAAAGTAAATTAAAAAAAATTAGGGACAGAAGTCCATATATATAGACAAATAATACCACACCGGGTGACCGGCCCAAAATGGCGCCCGCATTTCATGGCCCCCCGAGGTCAATGTGGCGTCTAGGTATTATATGTCTATGGGGATATGCTGTAACTTCCTATCCCTGCCTCTCTCCACACACAGTGACCCCTACTGGCCGGTGCTGGTATTGCAGAGTAAACTCCACTTATTCTGAGAAAAATACCTGCATTTGTATTGCCAGTAGTGATGTCCCTAACAGTTCGCCGGGAACCGTTCGCTGGCGAACATAGCGTGTTCGGTCCGCCCCCTATTCGTCATGGAGGTGGGAGGGTCTGGGAGGGAGGGTCTGCTGCTGATTGGCTGGAATGTGTCTGCTGACTGTGAGGTACAGGGTCAAAGTTTACTCAATGATGACGAATAGGGGCGGACCGAACATCGCGCTATGTTCGCCAGCGAATGGTTCCTGGCGAACTGTTCGGGACATCACTAATTGCCAGTATTACTGCAATACCGGCACGGCCAGGCAGCCTCAAATACCGGCTGTGCCAGTAAAATTCCAGTCAGGTGGCAAACCTAAGAGTAGTGTGTGTGTGTACAAAAATAAAAATAAAAAAATATATATATTTTTTTTTAATGGGCCTATTCCATGGACCTGGGCCTGGAGCTGCAGCTCCATCAGCCCCTATGTTAATCCGGCCCTGGATATATCCTGACAACACTATGTACTCAATGTACTTTAGACAAAATAGGTTTTGACACTTTGGCCTAGTCATTCTCCTTCTGCTGACAGATTCATAGTAGTTACATAGTAACATAGTTTACACAGGCTACAAGGAGACTTGCGTCCATCAAGTGCTGCCTTTCTCACAACTTTTTTTGCAGTTGATCCAAAGTTTGACTAGCTTTTCAAGTTTGCAACATACTCAATAAAATTCCTTCTCAACTGTTCTCCTTGGGTCAAGAAACGGAAAAGTCCTCCAACAACAATGTCAAGACCACTTCTTTAAAAGAAGCCTTTGATTAATTATGTACATGGGATTGCATTCTTAAGACCCCGAATACTTATGATGATCATATATATAACCCATAATATGCACACATATTTGTAACGGGAACGAAGCTCAGCAAAACTGAGTACACCCCTAAGTGGAAATGTCCAATTTGGGCCCAAAGTGTCAATATTTTGTGTGGCCACCATTATTTTCCAGCACTGCCTTAACCCTCATCGGCATGGAGTTAACCAGAGCTTCACAGGTTGCCACTGGAGTCCTCTTCCACTCCTCCATGATGACATCACAGAGCTGGTGGATGTTAGAGACCTTGTGCTCCTCCACCTTCCATTTGAGGATGCCCCACAGATGCTCAATAGAGTTTAGGTCTAGAGACATGCTTGGCCAGTCCATCACCTTTCCCTTCAGCTTCTTTAGCAAGGCAGTGGTCGTCTTGGAGGTGTGTTCAGGGTTGTTATCATATTGGAATACTGCCTTGCGAGCCAGTCTCCGAAGGGAGGGGATTATGCTCTGCTTCAGTATGTCACAGTACATGTTGGCATTCATGGTTCCCTCAATGAACTGTAGCTCCCCAGTGCCTGCAGCACTCATGCAGGCCCAGACCATGACACTCCCACCACCATGCTTGACTGTAGTCAAGACAAGTCTTTGTACTCCTCACCTGGTTGCCGCCACACACATAGGTTTATCTTGGTCTCATTGAACCACAGGACATGGTTCCAGTAATCCATGTCCTTAGTCTGCTTGTCTTCAGCAAACTGTTTGCGGGCTTTCTTATGCATCACCTTTAGAAGAGGCTTCCTTCTGGGACGACAGCCATGCAGACCAATTTGATGCAGTGTGTGGCGTATGGTCTGATTACTCACAGGCCCCTTTAACCTCCGCAGTAATGCTGGCAGCACTCATATGTCTCTTTCCCAAAGACAACCTCTGGATATGACACTGAGCACTTGCACTCAACTTCTTTGGTCGACGATTTCGAGGACTGTTCTGAGTGGAACCTTTCCTGTGAAACTGCTGTATGGTCTTGCCCACCGTGCTGCAACTCAGTTTCAGGGTCTTGGCAATCTTCTTATAACCTAGGCCATCTTTATGTAGAGCACCAATTATTTTTCTCAGATCCTCAGAGAGTTGTTTGCCATGAGGTGCCATGTTGAACTTCCAGTGACCAGTATGAGAGAGTATGAGATCGATAACACCAAATTTAACACACCTGCTCCCCATTCTCACCTGAGACATTGTAACACTAACGAGTCACATGACACCGGGGAGGGTAAATGGCTAATTGTGCCCAATTTAGACATTGCCACTTGTGTTGCCAACGGTTTACACATTAATGGCTGTGTTCCCTATTAAGGGTTAATAAATATATAGGGGTGTATATAAAAAATACCCCTCTCTGTCTCATTAGAGATATCTTTGCCAGAAGCTCAAGGAAGCAAGGTGAAAGATCAGTGTAGGAACCCACTTGAGGGGGTCTGCCTTGACGTTGGCAGGCAGGCATGTGCACATTAGTTGAACAAAGCATCACATTTTTGCCTCATTCCATTTTAAACATGAATTCCTTTGAGTCTGTGCTTGCTGTATACACAGTTTTGAAACACAACTTAGGAAAAGATGCATTTTGTTTTTTGCTTCACAAGCACTGCCAAGCCTCACTAGCCAGCCAGTAAACAACCTCATGCAGAGGATTTGCATTAACAATGAAACGGCTGTCCATGAGTGGTTCACTGGCTTTGCATCTTTTCCCAAGTTGTGTTTCAAAGCTGCTGTATACAGCAAACACAGACTCAAAGGAATCCATGTTTAAAATGGAATGAGGCAAAAATGTGATTCTTTGTTAAACTAATTTGCATATGCCCACCCAGAATCCTTTGCGGTAGTAAGATCACTGCAGATTTGTGATTTCAGTGGGAAAAGCAAGTCTTATGGGTTGACTAGTGTGCAGATTTTTGTTTAACATTGTATTAACTATCCACAGACTTCAGGTGGAAGGGGTTTTCAATCACAATTATTTTCCCCACCATAACCTTTTTGATATTTGCTTCCATATATATATATATTACTATTGGTATGTTTAAGGCATAATTTAAAATATTGGCATGTCCAGGGTAAAAGATTAAATTATACAGTAAGCATACTCATATGCAGGCACAGACAGTCTCACTGACATAAGCATTCAAACTCACTGATACACACAAAGAGGCTAACTGACAGAAAATCTCACTGACATATACAAAATCACTGAAACACATCGACAACTTACTGGTACACACACAAACTTAGTTTAGGTTACTACAGGAAAACTCATTGGTATACACACAGCTCACTGTCACAATAAGCTCACTGACCCACATTCACATGCTCACTACAGACAAGCTCAGAGCAATAAAAATAGCAATCTGCATACCTTTTCTAACATATCTAAAACTGAGATTTAATATATGCTGAACACAAGCTGTTTAAAGATAACATAATAACAAAAAAAGAATAGATTTTTCACCAATTCTCAGTTAGTAAATCTTGGATTATTTAATCTAGACAATGTTTTATTTTAGAATAAAGTATTAATAAAGCTCAGTGACACACACATGCTCACTACAGACAAGCTCACTGACACATACACACATGCTCACTACAGACAAGCTCATTGACAAGTATACACATGCTCATTACAGACAAGCTCACTGACACACACACACGCACACAAGCTCACTACAGATAAGCTCACTGACACACAAAGAATAACTACAGACAGCTCAGTGACATTCACACATGATAACTACAGACAAGCTCACTGACACACACATGCTCACTACAGGCGAGCTCACTGACAACCTGCTCACTACAGACAAGCTCACTGACACATGTTTACTACAGACAAGCTCACTGTCAACCTGCTCAATATAGACAAGCTCATTGACACACACACATGCTCACTACAGACAAGCTCACTGACACACGCACACATGCTCACTACACAGAAGCTCGCTGACACACACGTTTACTATAGACACGCTCAGTGACACACACACACGCTCACTACAGATAAGCTCACTGACACACATAAAATCACTACAGATAAGCTCACTACCACACACATGCTCACTACAGACAACTCAGTGACACACAAACACGCTAACTATGGACAAGCTCACTAACACATACATGATCACTACAGACAAGCTCACTGACAAACACAAGCTCACTACAGACAAGCTCACTGACAAACACAAGCTCACTACAGACATACTTAATAATACACACAAGCTCCTTATAGACAAACTCACTAACACAGACAAGCTCAATGACACACACATACAAGCTCACTATCAGTCACATAAACACACATGATCACATAGTCAGTCATGGGCTGCTGAGTATTTGAAGCCTACCTGGCACTAAAGGCTGTGGGAGCACTGAGAGGTGAAGTTGCCATTGTCCTGCCTCTTCTTGCTGGCAAAATCAGGAGGGTGGAGCAGAAGAAGCTTGCAAAGGGAAACATACAGTGCTCCCTTCGGCCTCTGGAAACCTTAAGGCTCCCACGAACACAGTCAAATCGCCATGAGGTTAAACTTTAGCACGGGCCAATCTAAGTCCATAAGCCCAAATGCTGTTCTTGAAGGGTCATATCTCCTAGGGGCCATAGTCCCAAGGCATGAGGCTGGCAATCAGTCCCCTCCAAAAAACAGTGGCGAGGCCGCTTTTGCCACAGAAGTCAATGGGGACCCGAACGTTTGGGCACAAAAATGGCTCTAAAAAAGTCCTGGAAAGGGCTAGAGGGCTGCAAAAGGAATTAAAATGGGGGTAAGAGTAGGATAAGTGCCCTGCAAACTTAAAATAACATAAAATACCTAAAAATAAAAAATACAGCTGAGCCATAAAATAGCACTAGATGGAATCTTTGATTTTAGCTTTGGAAGAACATAAATCAAAATCTAAAGCATGGCTACAGGAGGATCACCAGAATTATCCATTTGAGAGAGGGTTGGAGTGCAGGGTATTCTCATTGTTCAAACTGAGCTCAACTCCTGATGCATAGAGAAAAGGCCTTCACAAGCCTCTGCTATTGTGTACATAGTTTATACTAAGTGACCTATAGGTTGAGGAGGCGGTGACCGTGGCGGTGTAGGTGGAAGCGGTGGAGGAGGAGGTAGCCAACACTGTTTTTTATTAATTTTATTTTCTTATTTTATTTATTTTTTTAATTGGGGTAGCCCCCAATATATTGGGACATATAAAAAAAGAAAACTCTGTTGCGCAGAGCGACTGACCCGTGCGTGCTGCAGCTGAAACTCCACTATCGCCTGCTGCTGCTCGCACAGTCTCATGAGGCGGTGAGCGGGAAGGCCGAAGTTACGCTGCAGCGCAGACAGGCGAGCAGCAGGGTGAGAACGCCAAAAGCGCGCACAGACGGCCCGTACTTCCTGCAGCAGCTCTGATATATCTGGGTAGTTTTTCAGGAATTTCTGCACCACCAAATTCAGCACATGCGCCAGGCAAGGGATGTGCGTCAGACCGGCTAGGCCCAGAGCTGCCATGAGATTTCACCCATTATTGCAAACCACCAGGCCGGGCTTGAGGCTCAGTGGCAGCAACCACTCATCGGTCTGTTGTTCCATGCCCTTTCACAGCTCCTGCGCGGTGTGGGGTTTTTCCCCCAAACATATGAGTTTTAAAACAGCCTGCTGTCGTTTCCCCCTGGCTGTGCTGAAGTTGGTGGTGAAGGTGTTACGCTGACCGAATAAGGAGGTGGTAGAGGAGGAGGAGGAAGAAGCGGAGTAGGAGGAGGAGGCAACAGGAGGCAAAGCTGTGTACCCAAATAAAGATTGTCAAACGTTGTATCCTGGAACTGTGTCCCATCCGGTTACTGGGGAAATGGGTCTAATCTATTCTAATCAAAGGGGATAACCATCGGTTACCCAGGTCCTGCTTCAATTGGTGGCAAGCGGTGGGATCCCATGTCCCTGCCAACAGCCCGATGGACTACAGTGCTCTAAAGCGACCTACACTGCAGGACTTGTGTGGAGCCAGAGGAATAACGCCTGGTGGACGTAACAAGGCCGAATTGACTGCTGCGCTCATGGGGGACGACCAGGCATGCAGTGAGGCAACGAACCCCAGCCAGGGGCCAGAGATGAGGAGGAAGTGTGCAAGGAGGTGTAACTGCGCCTGGCATATTACCGTGAGCCACCCTCAGAGGAGATTGTCAGCAGGACCTTTTTGGAGGTGCAAGCCTATGTCCTTGCCAATAGACAGAGGGCGACCTCCATGAACCCAGATGAAGGAAGAAGGGAGCAGAGGGCGCCGGGAAGCACAACCACCCTGGCCCACAAGCTACCCTACAATGCCTTCAAAGACTTCAAGGAAGCAGAAGAAGGCATCGATAACTTTTTACAAGACAGTGCCTACTCCAAGACGTAGACCCCAGCGACTGGGTCACCATCCTGGCCAGCAAACTAGTGGGGAAGGCAGCGGATATTTACCGGGCTGTACCAGAAGAGCAGATCAGAGACTATCCCTTTATTACACAAATCCTCCTGGCCCGGTATGCGGTCACCCCCGAGCAATACCGATGCGGAGTGGGCATGCCGCATCACAAGGGCCACCCAGAACTGGCTCAACTCCCATCAAGCCAAGTTCCGGAAGAGATCACCCAGCTCGTAATGCTAGAGCACTCCCCAACGACAAGGCGACGACGCATTCGTATGTCATCCATATCAATTTTCGATGCCACTTTCTGCGCCAACCATGGTGACCACGGGTAACGGGGAATCAGGGTTCGATTCCAGAGAGGGAGCCTGAGAAACCGCTATCACATGCAAGGAAGGCAGCAGGCGCGCAAATGACACACTCCCGACGCGGGAACATAGTGACTCTTTAGAGGCCCTGTAATTGTAATGAGTCCACTTGAAATCCATTAACTCTGATCAATTGGAGGGCAAGTCTGGTGCTATGTGGCCGCACAAACGCTGGTGCTCAACACCAGGGGGCGTGCAAATCTAAAAACAGTGTATAGAAGGCGCTTCACAGTTTATAGCAGAAAAAATAAATCTAGTACCAGCAGCTAGAACACCGTTAGTGGATTTCCCAATACTCCACTTTAGTACAAAATGTGAACACAAAAACAGACTCCTAGGTTTAGGTGATAATCCCACCACCTAACACTCAGAGACCAAAGGTGCAGTGCTTGGATAAATTACACTTATCCTTAGTTGTATATAGGGTATGTTCTCATATGTATATAGGGAAAATAAACAGAGAGAGAATATAATAGTGTAATATTGTATTACTAACGATGGACAAATAAATTCAAAACAGTATGTTCACACACTCACATTTTTCTGAGCCTTTTTCGATATTGGCTCAGAACAACAGGTAGATCTGGAATTTCAGGTATACCAGAAAACCTTCTTTGGTGTATTCACTCCCCCGTTGTAGAGATAGGGATAAACAAAAAAAATAGCGCAAACAATCTAGGTGACACTGATTTGTACAGACATCAAATATACTGCATCAGATATCCTGCTAATCCATTCCACACTGTGACTCCTAACTTCAACATCAGGCATACTGTGTCCCGGTCATCCGACCGCCGCCCAGACAGTGTCTGGGTCCCGGTCACCGGTCTGTTGTCCTGACTGTGAAACTGAGAACGGCTCATTAAATAAGTTATGGTTCCTTTGATGGCTACATCTGTTACTCGGATAACTGTGGGAATTCTTGAGATAATAGATGCCGACGAGCGCTAGGGGACGGCCGCTCCGCTTTTGCATCCTGCTCCCTCTTAAACTGATGTAGTAAATTCGAATCAAAGTTCCATTTGCCCAAAAAAATTCTCGCCCATCTTCTGTGGGTTATTGCATTTTTAAGATGTAGACTAATTGTATCACACTAGCCATGCACAGGTAAATTGTCTGGCACGTTGTTTTGGTGTTTGGTTTTTAACTTTGTAGTTGTGTCTTTACACAATATAGAAATGTAGAAATGACAATATAGAAATATAGAAATGACATCTAAAAAGCACATGAAAGGATGCTGTATGATGTTAAAAAAAAAAAAAAACACACTACATGAAGGTCCTGTTCACCTAAGTGTGTAGTCATGAATGTAAACAGTCAAACTTTGTTTTTACAGCCACTGGTTGGCCCATACATATATTACGACTTGTTTAACCCCTTAAGGACCAAACTTCTGGAATGAAAGGGAATCATGACATGTCACACATGTCATGTGTCCTTAACCCCTTAAGGACCAAACTTCTGGAATAAAAGGGAATCATGACATGTCACACATGTCATGTGTCCTTAAGGGGTTAAGGGGTTAATTTTGTTATAGCATGACTTGTAGTCTTGTTTTTAACGTGTCTATAATACATATTTTTGTATGACACTTGTGTGTTTTTTCATTGATTATTGAATTTTAATGGTCTAAGATAATTAACATGTAAACAGGCAAACGTAACCCGAATGATTTGTCTCAGTCTTGCCTTCTATACTACCTGCACCATAGGCAACATTTATTTGTCTTTACCCTTTCTTGAGAAGCGGTAACTAGCCAGTGTTGCACATACACCAGATATGAAGTGCACACCCCAAATGTACTATTTAGCACCAAAACAATTAGAATGTTTACAACTGCGCTGTAACCGCAGTATTTGACGGTTCTATTTGACTCTCAGATACGAAGTGCAGGCCCCAAATTTAATATTTAGCAGATTAGCACCCAAAAAATAAGAATGTTTTAAACTGTGCTGTAAGCGCAGTATTTGACACTTCTATTTGACTCTCAGATATGAAGAGCACGCCCCAAATGTACTTCTTAGGAGCAAAAAAATGTGAATTTGTCAAAGTGCGCTGTAAACACAGTATTTGACGCTTCTATTTGACTCTCAGATATGAAGTGCAGGCCCCAAATTTATTTTTTAGCAGATTAGCACCCAGAAAATAAGAATGTTTACAATTGCGCTGTAACTGCATTATTTGATGCTTCTATTTGACTCTCAGATATGAAGAGCACGCCCCAAATTTACTATTTAGCAGTTTAGCACCAAAACAATTAGAATTTTTACAACTGCGCTGTAACCGCAGTATTTGACGCTTCTATTTGACTCTCAGATATGACGAGCACACCCCAAATGTACTTTTTAGGAGCCAAAAAATGGGAATTTGTCAAAGTGCGCTGTAACCACAGTATTTAACGCTTCTATTTGACTCTCAGATATGAAGTGCACCCCACTAATGTACTTGTTAGCACCCAAAAAATGTTAAGTTTTAAAACTGCAATGTCACAGCAGTATTTGACGCTTCTATTTGACTCTCAAATATGAAGTGCATACCCCAAATGTACTATTGAGCACCAAAAAATTGACTTTTTAAAACTCTGATGTAACCACAGTATTTGACGCTTCTATTTAATTGACTTTTTAAAACTCCGATGTAACCACAGTATTTGACGCTTCTATTTGACTCTCAGATATGAAGTGCACCCCACTAATGTACTAGTTTGCAGAATTATTTCCTAATCAGTCCCTGAAAGCGGCAGCATCCTCTCCCTACACGTGCGGCGCTACATGACTCGTAGCTTGTATATAGAGGCTGGGTCACATGCTGCACTGGCCAATCACAGCACACGAGTCAAACACTTGTTGATTGCCTGCCCTGCAGCCTTTCAAAACGCGCCATTAAATCGCCGAACACTGAACTCCAACCCGAACATACACTGATATGTCCGTGTTCGGGTCTGGGGTCCAAAAAAACTTAATATTCGGTAATGTTTACAGTCCGGGTTCGCTCAACTCTACACATGATCAGTTTTTCAGTTAGAAATAAGTATTTTCTAATGAGTGGGCATTTTGTCCAAAAATGTCTCTCATTTTGTTTAGTAATATATCAGGTTGTTGGTCCTGAAGTGATTAATAGTGATGTTATTTTTTTCTGGGGAGCAGTCAAACAATCAGAAAATGGAATTCAAATCATGGATTACTGAACAGGCAATACACAGTTGAGAATAAACCCCCTACATTCTCTATAATAGACTTCCCAGAGCAATAAAAATAGACAAGTGCTATACCTTTTCTAACATATCTCAATCTGAGATTTAATATATGCTGAACACAAGCTGTTTAAAGATAACATAATACAAGAAAGAAGCCCGATTTCCCACCAAAGCTCGGTGAGTAAATCTTGAATCATTAAATCTAGACAATGTTGTATTCTAGCATAAAATATTAATAAAGCATTAAAAATATCCAATTTTTTTTCCCTGCTGTCTACAGGTTCAACATTCAACACTTTGTGAAGAATTTCCAACACCCACCAAATAAAATGGAAATATGTACATGTATTCTGAATACATCGTTACCCAAACATATTCAGCTGCCAGACAATAAAGTCTTGAAAATAAAAATGAGACGCCCACTGAAAAATTCTCAGGCCTTGTACAGCTGCCTTATGCTGACAGTATGGAAATACATAATTCACAGTCTAATTACAGGACGCTTCACTGCTTTTCCCCATCATTCAGACTAAAAAAAAAAGAAGAAAAATACACAGAGCATTTGAAATCCCCTGTTAATGGAAATTCAGATACTCTGTTCACAGGCAATTGAACCAAAGGTTTACATTTTTGCAGGCATAGAATATTCTTTTTATTTTGTTAGAAAATCAAAATCATATCTCTTTATATAAAATGTATATCGTTATAACACTAGTCATGTGAATTTACATATTATAGAAATCAATCTGGATTCTGTCTCCCATTCAACTGTTTATAAAGGTTTATAAAGTGCAGAGTATAACATAATATATTATATTAATAGTTAATGCATATATATATATATATATACACATATATATTTAATAAACTGTATCTAGGATTATCTCATTATTATTATTATGCTAACAAAATGGCACCCTATGCTGACAGCAACTTTTAGGATACACGGTTTTACTGTTATAAAGGATGTATTACCACATATGCATATACCGTTTGCGCCGATAAAAACGTTCTCTCTTCTATTTAAAAGGCCCCTACAGGCACCCAGACCACTTAATCTCAATTAAGTGGTCTTGGTGCAGTGGATCTTTAGTTTTAACCCTGCAATGTAAAACATTGCTTGGTGCAGTGGTTCTTTAGTTTTAACCCTGCAATGTAAAACATTGCCATTAGCAGATCCACAATGTTTTGTTGCATGGTTTAACAAACCTCTAGTGGCTGTCTTCCCGGCAGAGACACTTCCCTGTGAGAACCGAGTCAAACTTGGTTTTCAATCAAATAGTGCTCCTAGAGCAGCATTTGATTGTCGCATTGCAGCCAATTGCCACACATGCACATTAGCCTTCTAATGCTTCCTAAGGGAGTAGTATTTGATTGGCTGAGATTATCAATCATCATGATCTCAGCCAGGAAGGTGGGGCTGCAAGCAGGAAAGCAGTGCGGAGTGGGAAGAAAGGTAACACTTGCTTTTTTATTTCTGACAGAGGGCAACACCTAAACTGTTAGCACGACATTATAGATAATATTAGATGTTTGTATTCCTAACCTTATTGTGTTCCTTTCATTTCATTATTTTCCCCATCTATTTCACTTGCCTCTTTAAACGCTTTAATTGCCCTCTCTGTACCATTTTAGCACCCCTTCTACAATCTCAGCTACTCTTCTCCTGGGTGTGTTTATTGTGGGATATTTAGTTTAGGTCACCTATTATACTAAATTAGACTATTATATCCTCCTGGCATCCAAGGAAAAATATTGTCTTCCAAAATGCCATCCATTTTTGATGAAAAGGAAGAGGAAGTTCCCAGCATCCCAGCCTATCACATGACATATCACTGGAAAGCCCAGGATTGCCTCTTTACAATTCAGCAGGGATTGATAGAGTAGCTCAAAAGAATAAATGGAGATGCATGTGAACGAAATGTCCAGTACAGAGGACACAAGTTAATGGACTGGAGAATCACGGCACAGACAAAATTAGTCTTGGATACCTCCGAATCACGGGGAAAGTTAACATAATCGTGATTTCTGGAGGATGCTCCCCATTTAGTTAGTGTTATTTTATTTAATGACGAACCTGGGGGTACCAATCCCTTGTTACGCTCATGTTATAAATTAATGTTGTGCTCTCAAACATACAGTTACATGCTATGTTTATTTCGTTTTATATGGAGAGGCCTGCACGCTTTCTCTTGTACTCTATTATCTCTGTAAACTCTTTAAAAAAAAAATATATATATATATATATTTTTTTTTTTTTTTCAAAAAGGTTAATGGGCAGGGTCTCAAGGATATTTTATGGATATTGGGCGTCTTTTTTATCGATCCATTATTTTTTATATTTTTGGGGATTTACATTTTTTTTAAATAAATTTTGTCAAACTACTATTACCACTATTACCACCTACTATAAGGTTGATCCACAGGGGCATAGTAAGAACAACTAATGATTAAGTGTCTGTTGGAAGAAAATGTTGTGTGTACCAACCAAGATTAGTTCTGCAGTTTCCTCCATCTTAACCTTGTTAATGGCTGGAGATGCTGCTGAGAGTCTGAGCAACTAATAAGATCAACATTTTAATTTATTGAAAAATACCCTATTTCTGGATATAGAACCCTCAGACATTCTGAACCTGCTTTTGCAATATTTATGATATCACCTATTGGATTTGCCTTAGGCCGACAGATCTGGACTTCTAGAGCTGTCATTGATTAACTGTATTGGGGGTGGAATCAGTCCTCTTTAAAGTGATATTGTACCCTAAATATATGCATCTATAACTTTATGGTATTCAACAGGGCATGACTTCTCTTAGGGTCTGGGGTTAGGCAACCAAAGCCCAAAAAGTCAGGTGTCGGAGTCTGGAGCCCCACCATCTTTAAACATCACCAGTTGCCACTGCAACATATAATGTTAAAAAATAAAAATATAGTAACCAAGTCCTCTGGACAAAAAGATGAGAACAGAAGATACAAATATAAACATACATTAATGAAAAGAATTAAGATGAACAATTTTTTTATAGCATAACATACAGGATTGATAAAAAAATATATATATATATAGTTTAAAAACACCCAATCAGTATCATAATTATGCCTTGTACATTTTTTTATTTAACAACTTTCCATTGTCGGCATCCCTCATAAAATCCCCAGCTCCATCACACTGAAATAAAGTGATAGTAAAAATGATTGTTCTAAATGATAAGGCACTTTCTGTTCTGTCCTGTCATATAAGCATATCAGATAGCATGAAATGTAGAATAACCATGTTTTGTCAAGGCAGTTCCATAGTAAATATGTACCAAATTGTATACTGTTCATGATCAATGGGAAAAGTTAAAGACTTCCACTATGTAACAATTGCCATATGGATGATTGCACGTATTCTATCTGAGTGGTTCCCAACCCAGTCCTCAAAGCACTCCAACAGCACAGGATCTAGACATTTTCTATTTCTATCCAACTGCACTTATTGACAAATCCTGGATTGTTGGTGTGCCTTAAGGAATTGGGCTCGGAACAATGGCTCAACAGATGAATGGTACTTACTAGTTAGCAAGTCCATGCTCAAAATGGTAATTACAGAAACATCCAGCACAAAGCAATACCTATATTTAATAACACAACTGCTATGCATATGTGTATGTGTATGCAGATATGTGATAACATGTCCCAAATAATGATTCCTGGACAGACACTGATCAATGAAAAAGAGAGGAAGGCCTGCGCCACAAGTAAATAACAATAAAAGGTACAACTGTATCTGGCACAAAGGCAAATGGGCATAGTGCAAGAAAAAGAAAAGTCTCACAATATAAGTTCTTGATATCCAAATGTGAAAGTCAGTGCTTGATAGGGTGTACTGTCCTCAGTTCGACTTGATCATAGATAAAAATAGAAGACAAGAGACAGGGATAGGTGATAGTGCAACTTGTTAGATTCAGTCAGATACAAGTAAGAAAAAATAGCGATGGAACACTCACATTTAAAAGAGCTATAGCCAGCTCTAGCAGTAAGGGCGTACAGCGGTATGATCCCTGCTTTAAAGGATATACAGCAAGTGTCCACTACGTCCACACCAAGATGATATAGAAGACAGGGACAAGACAGGGACAGTCAGATAAAAGTATAAAATAGCGGTGAAACACATTTAAAAGAACTATAGCCAGCTTTAGCGTTAAGGGCATACAGCGGTATAATCCCCGCTTTAAAGGATATACAGCAAGTGTCCACCACGTCCACACACTCAGGAAAGGAATACAAAAGGCAACAGATAGTGCCTTGGGATTACTTGAAGTACAGAAATTAAAAATGCCAGGAAGTAAAAAATAGATGAGAGTGCATATAACATAGTTGATTGGCAGAAAAGGGTGACCAAAAATCATTTAATAAGTTAAAATACACAATATTAAATGTCCATTATGCGTTTTACCACATATGGCTTTATCAAATGGAGTAAGAAATACAACTTGGCAGCATGGGTTAATATAGGCATGAAAATGTGTTAAAATTGGCGAAAAAAATCTGTCCACCAATAAGAAATCAACATAATATTTATAAATATTAAATCAGGATAAATAACTATTGTAGTAATCCTGGAATATCAGGGGTTCTGATGTGGTTAATATTATATAAAAACAAGGGCTGGATAGGGAGAAAAATAGGGTAAAAAATGGTCATGTGACGCGCGTCACTGATTCCCCGTCATTGACAGACGCCACCCTTATCGGCTGGCGCAAACCACGCATGCGCCAATGCCTGACTACATTACCCAAGCGGCCACTCACCTATGCCACGCGTAAATCACACGTCACATGACCAGATTTTACCCTATTTTTCTCCCGATCCAGCCCTCGTTTCAGAACCCCTGATATCCCAGGATTACTACACTAGTTATTTATCCTGTTTTAATATTTATAAATATTATGTTGATTTCTAATAGGTGGAATGATTTTTTTGCGCCAATTTTAACTAATTTTAAGGCCTATATTAACCCATGCTGCCAAGTTGTATTTCTTATTCCATTTGATAAAACCATATGTGGTGAAACATGTTATGGACATTTAATATTGTGTATTTTAACTTATTAAAGTTGTTTTGGTCACCCTTTTGTGGCAATCATCTTTGTTATATGGAATCTCATCTATTTTTTTTTTTTACTTCCTGACGTTTTTAAGTTCTATACTTCAAGTAATCTCAAGGTGGGGATAATACCACCAACGTTGAGTTCATAGAGCAGTTAGCCTGCTCTATCCTTGTAAGTAGTATTTTATTTCCTTTTATTGGAGATTGTTTTATTTTATTGAGAGAACTATCTGTTGCCTATTTTATTTCTTACCTGAGTGTGTGGACGTGGTGGACACTTGCTGCATATCCTTTAAAGCTGGGATTATACCGCTGTACAGGGAGTGCAGAATTATTAGGCAAATGAGTATTTTGACCACATCATCCTCTTTATGCATGTTGTCTTACTCCAAGCTGTATAGGCTCGAAAGCCTACTACCAATTAAGCATATAAGGTGATGTGCATCTCTGTAATGAGAAGGGGTGTGGTCTAATGACATCAACACCCTATATCAGGTGTGCATAATTATTAGGCAACTTCCTTTCCTTTGGCAAAATGGGTCAAAAGAAGGACTTGACAGGCTCAGAAAAGTCAAAAATAGTGAGATATCTTGCAGAGGGATGCAGCACTCTTAAAATTGCAAAGCTTCTGAAGCGTGATCATCGAACAATCAAGCGTTTCATTCAAAATAGTCAACAGGGTCACAAGAAGCGTGTGGAAAAACCAAGGCGCAAAATAACTGCCCATGAACTGAGAAAAGTCAAGCGTGCAGCTGCCAAGATGCCACTTGCCACCAGTTTGGCCATATTTCAGAGCTGCAACATCACTGGAGTGCCCAAAAGCACAAGGTGTGCAATACTCAGAGACATGGCCAAGGTAAGAAAGGCTGAAAGACGACCACCACTGAACAAGACACACAAGCTGAAACGTCAAGACTGGGCCAAGAAATATCTCAAGACTGATTTTTCTAAGGTTTTATGGACTGATGAAATGAGAGTGAATCTTGATGGGCCAGATGGATGGGCCCGTGGCTGGATTGGTAAAGGGCAGAGAGCTCCAGTCCGACTCAGACGCCAGCAAGGTGGAGGTGGAGTACTGGTTTGGGCTGGTATCATCAAAGATGAGCTTGTGGGGCCTTTTCGGGTTGAAGATGGAGTCAAGCTCAACTCCCAGTCCTACTGCCAGTTTCTGGAAGACACCTTCTTCAAGCAGTGGTACAGGAAGAAGTCTGCATCCTTCAAGAAAAACATGATTTTCATGCAGGACAATGCTCCATCACACGCGTCCAAGTACTCCACAGCGTGGCTGGCAAGAAAGGGTATAAAAGAAGAAAATCTAATGACATGGCCTCCTTGTTCACCTGATCTGAACCCCATTGAGAACCTGTGGTCCATCATCAAATGTGAGATTTACAAGGAGGGAAAGCAGTACACCTCTCTGAACAGTGTCTGGGAGGCTGTGGTTGCTTCTGCACGCAATGTTGATGGTGAACAGATCAAAACACTGACAGAATCCATGGATGGCAGGCTTTTGAGTGTCCTTGCAAAGAAAGGTGGCTATATTGGTCACTGATTTGTTTTTGTTTTGTTTTTGAATGTCAGAAATGTATATTTGTGAATGTTGAGATGTTATATTGGTTTCACTGGTAAAAATAAATAATTGAAATGGGTATATATTTGTTTTTTTGTTAAGTTGCCTAATAATTATGCACAGTAATAGTCACCTGCACACACAGATATCCCCCTAAAATAGCTAAAACTAAAAACAAACTAAAAACTACTTCCAAAAATATTCAGCTTTGATATTAATGAGTTTTTTGGGTTCATTGAGAACATGGTTGTTGTTCAATAATAAAATTAATCCTCAAAAATACAACTTGCCTAATAATTCTGCACTCCCTGTATGCCCTTACCACTAGAGCTGGCTATATCTCTTATAATGTGAGTAATGTGAGTGTTTCACCGCTATTTTACACTTTTATCTGACTGTATTTAACAACTGCACTATCACCTGTCTCTGTCTCCTATATCATCTTGGTGTGGACGTGGTGGACACTTGCTGTATAAACTTTAAAGCGCTGTACGCCCTTACTGCTAGAGCTGGCTATAGCTCTTTTAAATGTGAGTGTTCCACCGCTATTTTTTCTTTTTTGTATCTGACTGAAGCTAACAAGCTGCACTATCACCTATGCCTGTCTCTTATCTTCTATTTTATCTATGGCCAAGTCGAACTGAGGACAGTACACCCTATCAAGCACTGACTTTGGATATCAAGAACTTATATTGTGAGACTTTTCTTTTTCTTGCACTAGGCCCATTTGTCATTATCTGTGTGTTAATTAGCACTGACTAACTATCTTGTATCTCTGTAGACACTGATCAATGTTTTGTTTTTTTAAACCCAAAGCTTTGTTATTTCGCCCACAAGCTGCATCTCTCAGTATGTGTGTGCAGTGTTAATGAGTGTGTGTGTTTGTTTCTGTGCAGATATTGTCAGTATAAGGGCATGTTAAAGTGTCAGTGTGAGTGTGTGTCTGTAGTTACATGAAGTTACAGTTCTCTGAAAAGAGACTTGCGTCCATCAAGTTCAGCCTTCTTCACATATGTTTTTACTGTTGATCCAAAAGAAGACAAAAAACCCAGTCTGAAGCGCTTCCAATTTTGCAACAAACTAGAAAAAAAAATTCATTCTTGACCCCAAAATGGCAGTCAGATATCTCCTTGGATTAAGCAGCTATTACCCCACTAAATAGAATTATATCCCTGTATGTTATGTTTTTGTAAGTATTTATCCAATTGCTGTTTAAAGGACCACTATAGTGCCAGGAAAACATACTCGTTTTCCTGGCACTATAGTGCCCTGAGGGTGCCCCCACCCTCAGGGACCCCCTCCCGCCGGGCTCTGGGGAAAGGAAAGGGGTTAAAACTTACCTTTCTCCAGTCCCGGGCGGGGAGCTCTTCTCCTCCGATCCTCCTCCTCTCCTCCCATTCGGCTGAATGCGCACGAGCGGCAAGAGCTGCGCGCGCATTCAACCGGTCTCATAGGAAAGCATTATCAATGCTTTCATATGGACGCTTGCGTGCTCTCACTGTGATTTTCACAGTGAGAATCACGCAAGCGCCTCTAGCGGCTGTCAATGAGACAGCCACTAGAGGATTTGAGTGCTGGATTAACCCATTTATAAACATAGCAGTTTCTCTGAAACTGCTATGTTTATAAAAAAAATGGGTTAACCCTAGCTGGACCTAGCACCCAGACCACTTCATTAAGCTGAAGTGGTCGTGGTGCCTAGAGTGGTCCTTTAAGGATGTAGAATTTTATCAGAGTCCATACAGATGTTTATAGTTCTTACTATAAAAAAAACAAACTTTTCTTTGCCTTAGATTAAATCTCCTTTCTTTCAGCCTAAATGCGTGACCTTATGTCCTATGTATAGCCCTGTTTATAATTAGATTTCCAAATAATGATTTGTACTGGCCCTGAATATATTTGTATAATGTTATCATTATACAAATATATTTGCTGCCATTTTTCCAAACTAAAGAGATTTACATTTTTTAACTTGCCTTCATAACTAAAATGCTCCATTCATTTTATCAATTTGGTAGCTTTTATTGGTGTGGTTGTGGAATTAGTTTTAGCTGTGTTTCGTTTTGTGCACTAATGTTTTAATGTCAGTTATCCCTTAAGATCTGCCCATTACCAAATATTCATTCACATTAATAAATAAAGGGTTATGAGTGTTAAATAGTCCAGTATTTAAAATTCTTAAATATTATCATTTTTTAATGTGGCACCAACATTTTACACACCGATTTACAATGTTAAACCATGGAGATAAAACAGCTGTTAAGTGACAAACAAAGTAATGTTAACATAATCACAAGAAAGAGAGTTTATAATCTAGGAATACAAAGTATTGTAGTTGGCAATGGGTGATAACAAAAGCAATGGGCCAATGTGTAGAGATCGTGGGGAATTAAAATCATAATTATGTCATAATTATAGGGGAATTAAATTCTTAACTAAAGGAATTAACTTCTTAATCATTTTTTATGTGAAACAAATTAGTTTTGCTTACGGCCAATAACCGATATCTGAGTGACAGTGTTAACAATCTAGAACTTGAGTGAGATTATGCCACATTTATTTATTTATTTGTTGCTATCTAGTCATCTGTTTAGGAAGTGGTAAATTAAGTTAGATTAAAAAATATAATGGAAAAGTTGGATGACCATACAATTTCTCAGAACGGAAGGTTCTGTTTATTAGGCGATGACACAATTCATCCAATATTTTTGTTTTGGGATTTCCATTTGGATGAATAAAATGCCATAGTCACCGACTAATCTTTCAATGGTTTTGATAATTTGGCACCGTTATGTGGATTGCCATATTTAAAGGTACAAAATTAGGAAGGGAGCTGTGTTTAGTTCTCTATTTTGGTTCCCTATTTTTGTATTCCACATTGGGATACCAAATTAGGGCATTAACTATTAAAAAACTGAAATATTAAAATTAGCAAAAATCAAATTCTGAATTTTGGTCTTTCAGCTGTTAAGTATATATCTTCCTAATTTGGTATTGCCATATTGAAGGATAGAGGATTGCCATATTGAAGGATATCAAATTAGAGAAGAAGCTGTGTTTATTAGTAGATATAGTTACTTTGGCCTAAACAGTGAAATTCACTTTAAATTAAGTTTGAATTCTCTCTTTAGTGAATAACCCTTTAATATTTAAAGAAGACTAAGAAATCTGCAGAATCTCAATACATAACCATGAGTAAGGTTGGTAATGGCAACCAATGGTGACCAGAAATCATCATAATACCACAGGAAAAGCCTTGGCCTTAAAATATTAGTCAAAAACAACCGAAGGAAAGAGGATGTAGGGAAGCAGCACCTTCAGAGTGTCCTCAAATCCATGTAGTGTTGAAGTAGTATGAAAGAAAAGAAAACAGAATATAGAGTAGTATCTTTGGAGCCTGATGATTAAAATAAACGGAGTAACACTTACAATTTCCTCAAGCTTATAATCAGCTCCAGATGTATGCGCTTGGGCGGTATAATCCCCGCCTCTGGATGTGTTGATGGGTCCTTAAAGGAAGATGCTCCAGGTCGATCAGTTACTCTTAATGCCAAGCGTTTCGGAGTATTCTCCTTCAGTGTACAGCATTGTGGCAACAGAAATTCACCAGAATAGAGGATGAAAATAGAACAGAATATAGTTCTCTCTGTATGACTTAGATAAAAGTAATAAAAGGAAGTATACTCACATAAGAAGAGCAAAAGTAGGTTTTTCTCAATCCCACACAGCGAAGATGGTACGTTCCCCACCAAGGAAATGAAAGTGTGAATCCTCTGGATAAAATCTTCAAGGATAAGATCAGGAAGGTCTAAGTATAGTAAAAAACATTTTTTTTTTTTTAAGACAAAAATAATAAAACCATCAATCAGCATAAAAACACTTTTATGATTTTGAGTATTTTGGAGGCAACTTTTCTTGTGCTTTTAGGACAGTAGTGGTGTATATCTTGGAGTTTTGGCATGGAAATGTTCTGCATTTAGTACGCGCCTTATTGTGCTCACTGAAACCTTGGTGCCTGTTGCTACCAAGTCTTGCTGCAGGTCTTTTTTTTGTACAGAATTTACAAGTTATAACAGTTCAGCGTTAAATCACATAAAAAAAAAATTAGTATCATATCACTATAATATGTGACAATACGTATTGTTCAAACAAATTCACATTCATACTTTACATTCACACTCACGTGCCCAGGAAGCAGGAAGTGAAAAATTATTTGACATTAATTTTCTTATGTTTAAGTTGAGTTAGAGGTAAATCATAATCTGAGTTTTAAAATTATGTTAACAATAAATTTGTCCAGGGTTCCCAAAATGTTTCATATTTTTCCACTGTATCATTAATTATAAGTAATTTGATCTTATTTCTATCACATTTATATTTGTCGTTTTCCAATTACGTGCTAAAACTACGTAATTTAGCTGCAAATAGACTATTGTTGTGCCCTATTACATTGTGGAAAGCCTAAATTCCATAGAAACATATGTGGGGTAAATTTGTTAAGTATTTTTTGTAAAAATGTTTAATTTTAAACTTAAACTTAATAGTTGCTAATTTAATACATTCCAACCATATGTGAGCTAAAGTAGCCTTTTTAAAGTGGCATCACCAACATCTCTCTGAATAAATTCTAGAAATTTTATTAGAACGTGTTGGAGTAAGATACCACCTGTTTAATTAATTTGTAATGCAGTTCTATAATCGAGATACAGTGGATCGTAGGTAGGACTTGAAAAATACTTTTTTTATCAGACATCAATGGGAAATACTATATGTGATTCATATTACCATTTGGAAATTAGTATAGGTTTGATTTTTTTTTCTGATGTCTGGATTTTTTTTTCTAGATTGTAAGAAAAGGAAAATAGATCGTTCAACCAATGATGCGAAACATATTCCTTATCCAGCAAATAGTTTTTAATTCTTAGTTATCTTTGTTGAAGTAAATCAAAAGACATAAGATTTCCATCTTGTAGGATGTCCAAAATATTTAGGATACGTAAGATTTTCCATTTTAGTAAATTTAAATCAGTTATATCATAGAGTATTTCTATAGGGGCTTCATAGAATATTATATTTTTCAATAAAAGTTTTAATCAGAGTAAATGTTATATATTTTATTATTGGATTTAATGTAGACTTATTTTTAACTGTCAAATTGGACCAAAAGATCTTCGATATTTTCTATGGGCCCATATCTTTTTTTTCAAAATAGTTCCAGTCTTTTTCTCTTATTTTTGAATTCAAAACATTACTGCTTCATGTAGATATAATAAATTAGGAAATGCCACTCCTACGTCTTTCTTAGCTCTAAATAAGATATTATTAGATATTCTTGGATGCTTTCCTCTCCAAATATATTCTTTAAATAAAACAGTAGATTTTCCCAATAAATTAGCATCAGCCCCCAAGGGGATAGTTCTTAATAAGTAAAGAATTTTTGGAAGTACATAGGCATTAATTATGTTTATGTGGCCCAACCACGATATCTCCAATCCTTTTCAAGAATGAAGATATAGTGTCAAATTATTCAGTAGCTCTGTGTAATTAAATTCTACCATACTATATATGTTCAATTTAATCTTTATGCTAAGATAATCTATGTGTTTTTTTCCTCAATCAAATTTTATATGGATTTCAACCATTCTAGATCAGTACTAAAAATAAACCTGGTTAAAATTTGAGATTTTTGAATATTAATCTTATAATTTGAAATTGAAGTAATAACAGCATCGATAATGTTTATGGAGTCTTCTAAAAACAAAAACACATCATCTGCATATAGTGTTATTTTGGAGTTTCGGTTCCCTATTTGTATGCCTTGAATGTTTTAATTTTCTCAAATTTAGATTGCTAATATATGTACGCCAGTGCATGCAGATACACATACACTTAAAGGACCACTACAGACACCCAGATCACATCAGCTCAATGAAGTGGTCTGGGTGCCAGGTCCCTCTAGTTTTAACCCTGCAGCTGAAAAAATAGCAGTTTCAGAGAAACTGCTATGTTTCACTGAGGGTTAATCCAGCCTCTAGTGGCTGTCATTGACAGCCGCTAGAGGAGCTTCCGCGATTCTCACTGTGAAAATCACAGTGAGAAGACGCTTAATGTCCATAGGAAAGCATTCAGTAATGCTTTCCTATGGGCGGTTTGAATGTGCACGCAGCTCTTTCACGCATGCGCATACGGAGCTGAGAGGCGGATCAGGGCAGAGAGATCCCCAGCGCCAAGGGAGTCCGGCGCTGGAGAAAGGTAAGTGCTTAAGACACACACTCAGGGGAGGGCTGGCAGCCTTTGGCTTGGGGGGCAAATCCAGTCAAGTGGCCCATTGCACCAAGAGGAGAGTAAAAACACCTTTCCCATGTGATTGAAAGGGGGGGGGGGGGGTGGGGGGAGCAGTCACCTAAACAGACACTCAATGACAAGCACACACACACTTGCTGATTTGGCGCACATTAAAAACACAAACTCACTGACAGGCACACAGACACACACAGAAAGACACACTGTTACAGGCATACTGACTCAGACAGACAGACATACTGACACACACACACACAGGCATACTGGCTGACATACACACACACAAACTGGCACACACAGAGACATACTTGCACGCACACACAGACATACTGGCGCACACACACACAGACATACTGACACACACATACACCCAAACTTTACACTTTTAAAACCAGTAGACAGTGGCTGAGTAAAGGGACAGGGCTGTAGTGGGGGGACAGGGGCTGTAGTGGAGGGTATAAACTGTAATGTGTGGTGTGGGTGATATGGGTTGCAATTGGGGGAAGAGGAGCTGTAGTGGGGATGTTATGGGGCTGTAGTGGGAGGCATGGGGCTGAGAAAGGGGGCAGGAGCTGAGATGGGGGAAAAAGGAGCAGGGAAAGGGTGGGACAGAGCCTTACTAAGGGACCAGAGCCTGACTACGGGACAGGGGATGGCTGAGGAGGGGGACAGGGATTGAGGAGGGGGGAAGGGGCTGAGGAGGGGGACTGGGGCTGAGGAGGGGGACAGGAGCTGAGGAGGGGGACAGGGGCTGAGGAGGGGGACATGGGCTGAGGAGGGGACAGGGGCTGAGGAGGGGGAGTAGGGGCTGAAGAGGGGACAGGGGCTGAGAAGGGGGGGCAGGGCTGAGGAGGGGGGAAGAGAGGGAGCAGGGCTGAGGAGGGGACAGGGACTGAGGAGGGGGGCAGGGCTGAGGAGGGGGGAAGAGAGGGGGCAGGGCTGAGGAGGGGACAGGGGCTGAAGAGGGGACAGGGGATGAGGAGGGGGGAAGAGAGAGGGCAGGGCTGAGGAGGGAACAGGCCCTGAGGAGGGGGAGGTAGGGCTGAGGAGGGGGGAAGGGGGGGCAGGGCTGAGGAGGGGAATAAAAAAAAAACTAAAGTGTATTTCCCCCTCCCTAAATCTTACGTTAGGCCAGGGAGGGGTGGCCAGCAGCCAGCATACAGCAACAGTCAGTGAAGTCTGGAGCCTGCAGTCAGTGGAGTCGGCCGGCCTCTCCTGATGATGTCAGGAGGAGGGGGCGTGGCTTCCTCTGCTCTTCTCCCAGACTCCCCAGCGGTCCTGGGAGAAGAGCAGTGAAAGTCACGCCCCCTCCTCCTGACATCATCAGGAGAGGCCGGCTGACTCCACTGACTGCAGGCTACAGGAAGAGTGAGGTAAGTTGAAAAATCTGAGTCCTCAGCCAGAGGCAGGGCCGGAGCCAGAGGCAGGGGATTCAGATTTTCCTTTTTTTGCTGGATGTGGGCAGCCCTGGCCCCTGGGTTTAGGGCGGCCTGGGGGGCAATTGCCTCCCTGCCCCCCTTCCCAGCCCGTCCCTGCACACACACTCTCAAGAACAGACGCATACACACTAGCTAACAGACACAGACATTTACTGACAGACACACACTCCATGACAGACATACATACACACTCACTGACAGACAGACACACACTGACTTGCAAAACACACACTCTCTAACAGACGCACACAAACTAACACACTCAGTAAAAGACACACACAGTAACACACTCACTGCCGCACACACACTCTAACACACACACAAACACTCACACACTCTAGCACTAACACACACTAACACACACACACTCACACTAACACACACACACACACACACTCTTACACTAACACACACACTCTAACACACACACGCACACTCTAACACACACACACATTAACACGCGCGCACACTCTAACACTAACACACACACTAACACACATTCACACTAACACACACACACACACACACTCTAACACTAACACACACACTAACACACACTAGCACACTCGCACTAACATACACTCTAACACAAACACACACACTCTAACACAAACATACACACACACACACTCTCTAACACTAACACACACACACACTAACACACACACACACAGTAACATACACACACTATAACACACACACTAACACACACACACACACTCTAACACACACACCAACACACACACACACACACTCACACTAACACACACACTCTGACACTAACACACACTCTAACACTAACACACACACTAACACACACTCACACTAACACACTCACACTAACACACACTCTAACACAAACACACACACACACTCTAACACACACACACTAACACACACACACACACACACACACTCTCTAACACACACACACACACTAACACACACTCTAACACACACACACACTCTAACACACACACACACTAACACACACACACTAACACACACTTACACACACACACACACACACTCACACTAACACACACACACACTAACACAAAGACACACTCTAACACTAACATACACACACTAACACACACTCACACCAACACACACACACACACTAACACACACTCTAACACACACACACTCTAACACTATCACACACACACTCTAACACACACACACACTCTAACACACACACATTCCAAAAAAAAATTTTTTAATTAATCCCCCCATCCTCCTTTCCTGTGGGAGTGCAGAGGGGATTCCCTGGGGTCCAGTGGTGTCACCGGGCAGGCAGGCAGGCTGGCTGGCGCGCGAGGGAGCACTCTCCCTGGCTGAGTGCTTTCTCTACAGCTCCCTTGCGCGTCGCGTACTGATGCCGGAGCCGGAAAATGACATTATCTTCCGGTGCACGAGGGAGCTGAAGAGGAAGCACTCAGCCAGGGAGAGTGCTCCCACGCGCGCCCGCCACCCTGCCAGCCCGCCGGGTGACACACACGCACACTCTGATACTAACACACACACTAACACACACACTAACACACATTCACACTAACACACACACACTCTAACACTAACACACACACACACACACACTAACACACACTAACACACTCGCACTAACACACTCTAACACAAACACACACACACTAACACAAACATACACACACACACACTCTAACACTAACACACACACACTAACACACACACACACTCACAGTAACATACACACACTCTAACACACACACTCTAACACACACACTAACACACACTCTAACACACACACCAACACACACTTACACACACACACACACACACACACACACACAGTAACATACACACACTCTAACACACACACTAACACACACACACACTAACACACACTCTAACACACACACCAACACACACTTACACACACACACACACTCACACTAACACACACACTCTGACACTAACACACACTCTAACACTAACACACACACTAACACACACTCACACTAACACACTCACACTAACACACACGCTAACACAAACACACACACTCTAACACACACACTAACACACACACACACTCTAACACACACACTAACACACACACACTCTAACACACACACACACACACACTCTAACACACACACTCACACTAACACACACACACTAACACCAAGACACACTCTAACACTAACATACACACACTAACACACACTCACACTAACACACACACACACACACACTAACAACATGTTTTCAAGTACATTAATTCTAAAAAAACAAAAAATGAAAGTGTAGGTACACTGGAAACAGAGATGGATCTGTTAGCTAATGAAAACCAGGAAAAGGCAGAAATTTTAAATAACTATTTTTCTTCAGTATATAATATAAGTTGCAAAAACATTGGAGATAACTTGTGATTGGATGACTCGAGACAAGGTGTTACAGCAGTTAAAAAAAATGAATGTTAATAAAGCTCCGGGTCCTGACAGTATTCACCCACGAGTACTTAAAGGATCACTATAGGGTCAGGAACACAAACATGTTTTTCTGACCCTATAGTGTTAACACCACCATTTAGCCCCCCTGGGCCCCTAATGCCTCCATAAATTTAGCAAAATCTTACTGTATTCAAGCCTGAAGCTGTAACTCTGCATGCTGTTAGACTCAGAAAAACAAGCAGTCTGCTGACATCATTAGACGTGGTGGCCTGATCCAATCACAGTGATTCCCTATAGGATTGGCTGAGACTGACAAAGAGGCAGATCAGGGGCAGAGCCAGCATGATTCAAACACAGCCCTGGCCAATCAGCATCTCCTCATAGAGATGAATTGAATCAAAGAATCTCTATGAGGAAAGTTCAGTGTCTGCATGCAGAGGGAGGAGACACTGAATGTTTGGGTGCATTTTAGGCAGCCATGACCCAGGAAGGATCTCTAACATCCATTTGAGGAGTGGCCAGTGAAGTTATCACTAGGCTGTAATGTAAACACTGCATTTTCTCTAAAAAGACAGTGTTTACAGCAAAAAGCCTGAATGTAATGATTCTACTCACCAGAACAAATTCAATAAGCTGTAGTTGTTCTGGTGACTATAGTGTCCCTTTAAGGAGCTAAGTAGAGGAAATAAGTGAACCTCTGTATTTATTTAATTTTTCAAGATTCTTTTGTTTCAGGTATTGTACCGGAGGATTGGGGGAAGGCAGATGTTGTTCCTATATTTAAAAAGGGTTAAAAATCCTTGCCTGAAATTATAGACATGTGAGCTTAACTTCTGTGACTGGGAAAATATTTGAAGGGCTATTAAGGGATAATATTCAGGAATTCATTAGGAAGAACTTTGTTATTAGCAATGATCAGCATGGTTTTATGAAACAAAGGTCATGTCAAACTAACCTAATTGCATTCTACGAAGTAGTAAGTAGAAGTATAGATCAGGGTGTTGCAGTGGATGTGATCTACTTGGATTTTGCCAAGGCATTTGATACAGTTCCTCACAATAGGTTAGTCTTCAAACTAAAAAAAATTGGTCTGGAAGGATATTCTTGTTTTTGGGTAGAACATTGGCTTAAGGATAGAGTACAACGAGTTGTCATTAATGTTAAATTTTCAGGCTGGACAAACATGGTAAGTGGTGTCCCCCGGGGTTCTGTTTTGGGACCGCTTCTATTTAACATATTTATAAATGATCTTGAAATAGGCATTGAAAGCCATGTATCAGTGTTTGCATATGACACAAAACTTTGTAAAGTAATAAAATGTGAGCAGGATATTGCTTTGCTGCAGAGAAATTTGGATAAATTGGGGGACTGGGCACTAAAATGGCAGATGAAATTTAACGAAGAGAAATACAAAGTTATGCACTTCGGGGACAAGAATGCACAAGCAACTTACAACCTAAATGGTAGTGAATTAGGGATAACCACACACGAGAAGGATTTGGGAATTGTTATAGACAACAAATTAGGCAGCAATATGCAATGTCAATCAGCAATTTTATAGCATGACAGGAGGCTTCATATTTGCTTAAGTCTCTCTTTACTATAGAACTCCACAGCAGCACATTAACATAGAGATAAAAACACCAGAGACAAAAAAAATCAGGAATCTATAAAAGGCTTCTCCCAACTAACTATTTCCTCTTTCTTTGCTGCTCCACAGACAGTACAGGTCAGAGTACCACTGCCTCCTGTTATATATGGGTGGCTGTGGATATTTTACTGTATTTATATGTTTATTACTGTATTGATTTATTTGTTTAGAGGGTATTTTTGCATCTACCTTCTTAGTGCTCTAGTGATTGATTTATTTAGCTATACTGTATTTTCTGCAACTACCTTCTTAGTGCTGTAGGGATTGATTGATTTAGCTATACTGTATTTTCTGCATCTACCTTCTTAGTGCTCTAGTGATTGATTGATTGCTTGATTTATTTACTCTGTCTTTCTGCATCTACCTTCTTATGGCTGCAGGGATTTATTTGTTTAGAATGTGTTTACCTCCCTACTGCCATTATGATTTATTTATTTAGATTGTATTTTTCTGTCCCTACTTTTTTGCTGTAGGGATGTATTTTCTCTTATGATTTTTCTGCATCATCCTGTTTTGGGCACCCCTGTCTGGGGATCGTTTTTTTCTTGGGTTTGGGGGGGTTCCCTTCCTCCCTCTACCTTTTGTGGGTGGCCTTGCCCCCTTCACTTTTCCTCTATTTTGCGGCCGCTTGAAATCGGTCCTCCAACCGCTTTCCTTTGCCGACCGCCGGGACCCCGGAGTAAGACTCTGGTGGTCCCACGTGTTGGATCCCGCCCGCCGGCTCAGTCCACCGAGCGAGATCCTCTGCTTCCCATGCAGTGTGGCGGCCCCGAGCATCCACTTCCCCGCGACCGGTTAACAGACTTACCGCATTAGTTCCGTCGATGGCAGGCACATGTGCTGTAGCTTTGACTGGGACTCAGCTATGACTTGGGCACATTGCACCATCAGGCTGTCCTGGCTTTGTGCCCCATGTGGCTGGCAGGTTAGGCTACTGGGGACCATAGTGGATGATATAGATCACAGGCATGCTATATAGAGCTGTGCACAACCCCTCAAGGGTTACAGGCACAACTGGCAGTGTTACGACTTATACTCACCCCCCCCCCCTTTTTGTTTGTTCAGATGATTGCTTGCAGCGCTCTGTTTTATCATTTTGACCAATGGAGCACCTCTTGTGAGGTAACTCAGTTGGTGAGTTCCCTGACTACAGGTGTACTCATTATGCAAGTTCACTATTTACGGAGTGTCAGGCACTATTTAATTGAAGTGCGTTATCTACAGTTACACAATGGAATGCTTGGTGCAGTCACACAGAAGAATGCTATCTACAGTTACACAGTAGAAGGCTATGTACAGTTACACAGCAGAATGCTATGTACAGTTACACAGAAGAAGGCTATGTACAGTTACATAGAAGAAGGCTATGTACAGTTACACAGAAGAAGGCTATGTACAGTTACACAGTAATATACTATGTACAGTTACATAGAAGAATGGTATGTACAGTTACACAGAAGAATGTTATGTACTGTTACACAGAAGAGTGTTATGTACAAATACACAGAAGAATGTACGTACAGTTACACGGAAGAGTTGTACGTACAGTTACACAGAAGAGTGTTATGTACAGTTACACAGAAGAGTGTTATGTACATTTACACAGAAGAATGTTATGTACAGTTACACAGTAATATACTATGTACAGTTACATAGAAGAATGGTATGTACAGTTACACAGAAGAATGTTATGTACTGTTACACAGAAGAGTGTTATGTACAAATACACAGAAGAATGTACGTACAGTTACACGGAAGAGTTGTACGTA
Source organism: Pelobates fuscus (assembly GCF_036172605.1). NCBI lineage: Eukaryota > Metazoa > Chordata > Amphibia > Anura > Pelobatidae > Pelobates > Pelobates fuscus. The sequence continues at coordinate 180,016,749 of NC_086317.1, read as the reverse complement.
CAGTTACACAGAAGAGTGTTATGTACAGTTACACAGAAGAGTGTTATGTACATTTACACAGAAGAATGTTATGTACGGTTACACAGAAGAATGTTATGTACGGTTACACAGAAGAAGGTTACGTACAGTTACACAGAAGTGTGTTAATGACAGTTACACAGAAGTGTGTTATGTGCTATTAATCTGAAGAAGTGTTATGTACATCTTATCTGAAGAGCGAAAGGTACATTTTATCGGAGAATGGAATGCGCAGTTCCTCACCTGTACATCTCTGAAGGTCCTGACTTGTGTGCGCCCCAGGACTTGGCCGGCTTTGTCCGTGCCTTACTGATTGGCCTGCTTTGTCTGTGCCCCATTGATTGGCCTGCTTTGTCTGTGCCCCATTGATCTGGCCTGTGCTGTCTGTGCCAGAATGTCTGCATGCCAAGCCTACTGCCACATACTCACGCTTGTGCATTGCATGCGCTGCCAAACTTGCCTCAGTCACTATATGGGGTGCTGCCCCTATCTCCCTGCCGGTGACTCTTGTCCTCTATACTCCTTGAAGTCGCTTTGCCTGGGACCGCTGCACAGGAGAACCCTTATCTGGCTTAACAGTGCAGACAATGACTACTATGGCTTATCAGGAGCATAACGCTAGAGGGCCCACCTTTAAAATGGCAGACGACTTGAATGAGTCCGACTCTCCTGGAGGAGAGCAGGCAAGGGCACATAAGCGCTACTGGAAGGGTGAAGGCCCTGAACCAGTGACTTGAATGAGTCAGACTCTCCTTGAGGAGAGCAGGCAAGTGCGCATGAGCGCTACTGGAAGGGTGAATGCCCTGAACCAGGCTCCCGGAAAGATAAGACTCTGAGGAGTGGCTAACCCCTCTGCAGTCGGCCAGACTGCCCTGCCTATATGGCGCGGGTGAGGCGATGACCACCGGATGCGGCAGTGACCACTTTCTTAAAAAGGCAGCCGACTTGGAGGAGTCAGACTCTCTGAGTGGAGAGCAGTCAAGGGCGCATAAGCACTATGGGTAGGATGAAGGCCCGGAACCAGACGCCCGGAAAGATTAGACTCCGGAGAAGTGTCTAGGCCTGATATGATCGACCTTGACGGCCAGACAACACTGCCTATGTGGCGCAGGGGTGAAGGTCCCCGTAAACCCCCAACCATGGCCACCCAAGCTGAATGGCGAGCGGACCGGTTCCCCTCGGAGGGAGAGGACGATGGGGGTGTCGATTATGATGACGGCCCCTAGTGGCACCATGAGATGTAGAACAAAGTCCACTACAGGTGCCCCAACGACCTTGGAAGAAGAGGTCGTCTCGTGAATCGCCCCTGTTGGACCCTCTGTCCATTGCTCACCTGGTTTCTTTGGAATGATCTCTGCCCGATCACCTAGCACCATCGGTGCGTTTCTGGGCCCGTAGATCGCTGGCTTGAGAAGCCCGCAGGATAATTCAAGTGGTATTCCCAGCCGGGCTCCCGAACAAAGTAGCCGCAAACCCAGACTTAGACCCCGATGGGGCACTGCGGTTTTGCTGGTTAAGCACCTGTCTAGTATTCAGGAGATCCTGAGTGCGGCCCACTGCAGTGCCTATACTATTAAGTCCGCACTGGAAAGCCGATTGTTCTCCGCTACACGAGCGAGTTGTGCTAGCGGAACATACGAGGAAGTATAAGAGCTGTCCTTTTTTACATGGAAGTACTTCACGGAGGCTTATCTCAGCTCCAACCTGTACCTTTTATAGGGGATTGGACCCTTGACCCGGAATTTCACACTTGCCTCCACTTTCGGATGACATCCCAGACGGGGCCCCGAGTCTGGGGTGGCAGACGACCCTATCCTAAATGCAGTTTGGACCGCTGGAGGTGCTTGGGATAAAGGGATCTGAGCCCCTCGGAGTCCCAGCAATATTCATTAGTTACTGTGAATTAGACGCGGCCCTCGAGAAACTTCTAGGGACCGCGGGGCCCAGTTCTGGTAAGGAGGCCTCTATTTTCTCCCTGGTGAGATAGGTATCTTGTGCATCAGTCATTTGGGAGACAATACAACCTGGTTGGCAGGTTGGGAGGAATTGAGGACATTCAGGAATACCAGAACTATCTGAAGAGATCTTTCTCGTTTTCCACGCGTTGGGACCCGGACGTGACTCTTCATCGCTATAGGACATCTTGCTGTACGGTCTACCTGGATGGGCTTGCCGGACCCCCTGCGAGGTACCTCCCCGACCGAAAGGTCAGACGCTCCCTGCGTTTTCCCTTGTTTCGAGTCCCTGGATTTCGTTTTTTTCAACCAGGGAAATATCGAGCTCCTCTACATCTCAAGGAGTGGAGTCCTGGAGGGCGGATTGGACGCAAGGGGGTGACCCCTACACTCTCCTCTGCCCGAGTTCTCGTACATATGGAATAGTTTTCTCTGGGAGGACCCGGCGTCAAGACTTTAGTCCACGGAGGAGGACACATCAGGCCCCGACCAGTTCGGCTGGATGACGGACCCGTTTGCTCAGCGATGGACGCTTCCCTCCAGGAGTGTTCGACACGGAGATGCGGACGAGTCTCCTCCGTTTGTTTGGTCTCAGGACCTTTCTACAGGTGCCTCGGTCTGCTAGTACTTTGGAATTATGATCTCCGTTTCGGCAGAGTCGAACCTAGTTCCTGGATTCCCTGGACCCTTGCTCATTTGATCTCGGGGATTGTGAGACCTTGGTCTGCATGGCGACCCTGACGTAGTTGGACCTCCTCATTTTGCTACCGCTTTTACAGGGTTTGGGTATTGTTCGGTCACTTTATTACCGGGGACTGCCATATTAATTAGATTAGGTAGCGCATACGACTGTTGTCGGTGGGCCTCGCTCTGCTTAGAATTCCCTTTACGATTCCTGAGGACGGGTATTCATCTCCCCAGGGGGTACAAGCATTTTTGTCATGCTCCTATGGTGGGTTCTGTCGGGTTTTGCCCATTCATTGATTCTGGATTTATGTCAGTTATTATACCTTGTTTTTCTTTCAGATGGGTTCGGCGGTTCGGACCTTAGTTGACTATCAGCCTTAGTTGGACCCGAGGGTCATATTCTTACTTTGGTAGCGCTCCCACCTTTAGGCGGTGTTCGACGTCACCGTTTGTTTAAATGGTTCTTCCCTTTTTCTCGCCCTTCATGTACTGCTTTGTTGTGGTTGGCATTGGCGGGGCGTATAGGTTTTTTTCGGTTCACTTCAGTCCGTAACACGGCGACTTCAGGGACCGACATGGCGCGTTTTTCTCCAAGACATTGTACGCTTTCCTGACGGTTACGAGGAGCTATCTTCATAGAGTTGGTCTTTGCTGTCCGAGCGTTAAAACAGCAAATATGAAGCCTCCTGTCATGCTATAAAATTGTAGATTATACTAGCTTTAGTGTAACTATAATCTTAATTTTATTAATGACAGGAGGCGAATATTTCCCTCCCAGTTTCTCCCTCCCCTTGTTGTTTGTTGGTTTGACTGACTTGTTGTTTATTCACCTGGTCTCCTGGGCTAGGTTGGTTATCTGGGGGAGTTAGGATTTATCTGGGATACGGTACCGTCAGTATTTTATGATGGGGATTCAGGTTTTTTTCACTATCTGGGATATTATACTGTCAGTATTTACGATGGGGATTCATGTTTTCTCAGTACATTTCATTCGCTAATCAGTGTTTTCGACTCTGTTTATCTCGTTTCAGTTTAATGGTTTGGCTACAGTTCTTAGATCCGACTACTCTACAGGATAAAGGTCAAGGCTTCACCCACTGGTTCCACGGTTTCAAGTTCGCATGGCATTCATCGTTATGTTATGTTTGTTTCTCCTGTTATTGTATTTGTGGTGTATTGTTCATGTACTTTATTTGTCGCAGCGTAAATGAGGAAATAGTTAGGAGAAGCCTTTTATAGATTCCTGATTTTTTTGTCTCTGGTGTTTTTATCTCTATGTTAATGTACTGCTGTGGAGTTCTAGTAAAGAGAGACTTAAGCAAATATCCAGCCTCCAAATCCTCTAGTGGCTGTCTAACTGACAGCCGCTAGAGGCGCTTGCGTGATTCTCACTGTGAAAATCACAGTGAGAACACGCAAGCGTTCATAGGAAAGCATTGTAAATGCTTTCCTATGAGACCGGCTGAATGCACGCGCAGCTCTTGCCGCGCATGCGCATTCAGCCGAAAGGGAGGATCGGAGGCGGAGAGCTCCCCGCCCGGCACTGGAATAAAGGTAAGTTTTAACCCTTTACTCTCCCCAGAGCCCGGCGGGAGGGGGTCCCTGAGGGTGGGGGCACCCTCAGGGCACTATAGTGCCAGTAAAACGAGTATGTTTTCCTGGCACTATAGTGGTCCTTTAATCATTGGGAAACCTATTGCAAAATTACTATGCGATGGTACTTGTTGCCAACCAAACTAGAACATATCTACCCAGGGACAAGTAATATTTGTTGGTGATGTTTAAAACAGAAGGGATCTTTATACCATATTTTTTGGAGGATATAAACAAATGTTTCAGGGTAGCATTGGAAGTTATTATCCCATTTAGACCAGAATGTTTTTTACTCCATATATTCCCTACACCACTTCCTGAAAAAGTAGTATATTTGATCAGGGCCGGCGCGTCCATAAGGCGGCACAGGCGGCCGCCTTAGGGCGCACGGGCTCTGGGGGCGCAAAATTTCAGTGACCGGCAGGAGGGAAGCTCTCCCTCCTGCCAGCCACCATCTCGGCCCCCGGCGCGGCTGTGCTGTGCGGAGATCAGGCGCGGCGAGGGAGCTCTAATCTCACCGCTCTGCTCTCTCGCGCGCTGTCTGCTGATTACCGCGGGAGCCGAAATATGACGTCATATTCCGGCTCCCGCGGTATCAGCAGACAGCGTGCAAGGGAGCAGAGCGGTGAGATTAGAGCTCCCTCGCCGCGCCTGATCTCCGCACAGCACAGCCGCACGCCGCTCAGCAGGACCCCAGGGAAGGATGCATCATCCACACCAGCTCTCCAGGTAAGGAGGCTGGGTGGAAAATGTATATTTATTAAAATAATTAGTGAATGTATGTGATGTGTGTCTGTGAGTGTCTGTGTCTGTGAGTGACAGTGTGTGTGTCTGTGAGTGTATTTGTGTGTGTCTGTGAGAGTCTGTGTGTGTCTGTGAGTGACAGTGTGTGTGTCTGTGAGTCACAGTGTGTGTGTCTGTGAGTGACTGTGTGTATGTGAGTGACAGTGTGTGTGTATGTGAGTGTCTGTGAGTGTCTGTGTGTGTGTCTGTGAGTGACAGTGTGTGTGTGTATGTGAGTGTCTGTGAGTGACAGTGTGTGTGTCTGTGAGTGACAGTGTGTGTGTCTGTGAGTGTCTGTGTCTGTGAGTGACAGTGTGTGTGTCTGTGAGTGTCTGTGTGTGTCTGTGAGTGACAGCGTGTGTGTCTGTGAGTGACAGCGTGTGTGTCTGTGAGTGACAGTGTGTGTGTCTGTGAGTGTCTGTGTCTGTGAGTGACAGTGTGTGTGTCTGTGAGTGTCTGTGTGTGTCTGTGAGTGACAGTGTGTGTGTCTGTGAGTGACAGTGTGTGTGTCTGTGAGTGACAGTGTGTGTGTCTGTGAGTGTATTTGTTTGTGTCTGTGAGTGTATTTGTTTGTGTCTGTGAGTGTCTGTGTCTGAGTGACAGTGTGTGTGTCTGTGAGTGTATTTGTGTGTGTCTGTGAGTGTCTGTGTGTGTCTGTGAGTGACAGTGTGTGTGTCTGTGAGTGACAGTGTGTGTGTCTGTGAGTGACAGTGTGTGTGTCTGTGAGTGACAGTGTGTGTGTCTGTGAGTGTCTGTGTGTGTGTCTGTGAGTGTCTGTGTGTGTGTCTGTGAGTGTCTGTGTCTGTGAGTGTCTGTGTGTGTGTGTCTGTGAGTGACAGCGTGTGCGTCTGTGAGTGACAGCGTGTGCGTCTGTGAGTGACAGAGTGTGCGTCTGTGAGTGAGTGCGTCTGTGTGTGTGCATGTGAGTTTAGGAGTGTGTCTGTCAGTGTATGATGAGTGTGTTTGTCAGTGTATGAGTGTGTGTCTGTCAAATCAGTGAGAGTATGTTTGTCATTGAGTATGTGTGTGACTATCCGTGTGTCTGTCAATGAGTGTCAATGAGTCTGTGTCTGTCAGTGACGTCTGTGTGTTTGTCATTGAGTGTGTGACTGTCAGTGTGTACAGAGTGTAGCGGAGCAGAGCGCAGTACAGGAGCTTCTGTTTCCTGTACCTGGCCAGACTGACAGGAGGTGCTCACAGAGAGAGCACTCCCTGTCAGTCCGGCCGGGTACAGAAAACTGAAGCTCCTTTAGGGGATCTGCTCCGCTCGGCAATGCAACAATAGAGGTAGAAGGCACACCAGGAAGGGGAGTGTAACCACTAACGGGGTGTGGGGTGCACGGAGGGAATGGGAGAGAAACACCAAGAGACAGGGACAAGAGGGGGAGGGGAGAAGAACACTAAGGGGCAGGGAAGGGACCACTATTGGTCGGGGAGGGGAGAGGGGCTGGTTAAGAGGCACATAGGTGAAGATGTTTTTTTTTGGGGGGCGGAAAAATGCATCTTCGCCTATGTACCTAAAAATCCAAGCACCGGCCCTGTATTTGATCATTCATTGCCTAACAGCAACAAAAATCACCATCGCCCACAGATGGAAACAACTACAAGCACCAACATTATCAGAGATCCTGAGGAGATTTGATTCCTTTAGTCTTTATGAGAAAATGGCAAGCCGACTAAAGGGCAGTGAGGACTTATATAAGCGAAGATGGCATCAGTGGCTAGAGTTAAGAGATCATAGACTATACATAGACTATAAAAAAGGCAGGAAACTTTCCTAGACAGGTAATAGCATAAAACAAAATAAAGTGAATAATAACGTCACCCTTTTTTTTTCTTTTTTTTTTTTCTTTTGATAAGAAGGTGGACTGAAATGTAGTTAGCAGTGATTAATGAGATCATATGTGACGCATGTTTGTAAATGCATTTGTAGAATGTAAAATTGTTACGGTATGTCTCCCTGCCCTCTCTTCTTTTCTGTACCCCATTTGTTTGATCTGTTTAATTGTAATTTGGTCATAATTATATATGACTGTTGTTATGAATATAAAATTTAAATAAAAACAAGATAAAGTTAAAAAAAGAGCAATAAGGATATGGAATTCTCTGCCTGAAGAGGTGGTTTTATCAGAGTCAATACAGATGTTTTAACTGCAATTGGATAAATACTTGCAAAAACATAACATACAGTTATATAATTTCTAATTAGTGGGGTAATAGCTGTTTTGATCCAAGGAGACATCTGACTGCTATTTTGGGGTCAAGAAGGATTTTTTTCCTAGTTTGTTGCAAAATTGGAAGCGCTTAAGAATTGGTTTTTTTTGCCTTCAAAAACATATGTGAGGAAGGCTGAACTTGATGGACACAAGTCTCTTTTCAGCTATGTAACTACGTAACTATGTAACTCTAAAAAAAGAAAAACATAAATTGCTTAAAAATAAATAAAACATGTTTTTTACCCTTTTTTTAATAAAAAATATATTTTTCTTTATACACTAAAGATACCATCTTCAGCTTACATGGTAGAGTGTAGATTAAGGTGGTACATGGCCGGGAAAGTATGACTCTAAGCAGAATGTGCCCCAAGCCACGTTAAATGGAAGGAATTACTTCCTGTACTCCCCACGATGTGGAAAATCCACATAAAGTCTCGATGAGACGGTTTGTATATAGTTATACACCCCTCCCTAGTTTTCCTATTACAACCCCCAAATCGGTCACACCATCTCAGAGAAAACACCATCTGTCCCTCACACCTATGATACTGTACCCATGTGGTGGAATATATGGATCTATTAACCAGCGCTATGAGATAGCCCATAAACGAAGCCTACACACAGACCAAGAGATAAAATTGATTATTAGCTGTGCCCATATGCAAACACCTACATACTTCAATTAAAGTATGAGAATATACTCCATTAATGCACGGGGACTAAATACCCCACACAAACGGAGACTTCTAATAGAAGAAGCGAAAAAGACGAAATCAGATATATTATGCATACAAGAGACGCATTTTGTCCATAATAAAGTGCCTAGATTTGCTATTGGAGATTACCCCACGCAATATCATTCAACCTACACGTCTAAATCCAGGGGAGTTTCATTCCTCATACATGCCTCAATATCGTTCGAACTTTTGCATGTTAAAAAGGATGCACAGGGTAGATACATCATATTACAGTGTAAGCTCAACAATGAGCTTTATAATTTGGTGGGACTATACAGCCCTAATGAAAATCAAAGATTGTACCTACAAAAAGTATTGTCTAAACTCCCAACAGAATATCAGACTCCCACGATAATATGTGGCGATTTGAATCATACACTTCAGACTGGCCTAGATACTACCCTAACAGATGCCTCACCTAGATTTAAACTCCTGGGGAAGCAAGCAGCACCCCTTATGAAACTTCTCTCTGAATATAACTTATACGACGCTTGGCGACTGCACCACCCAAATGACCGGGAATTTTCATTCTATTCCCCTGTACATAAAACATATACCAGAATTGATTATATATTTATAACTGGGGATTTAATATTGAAATCTCAACATAGTGAAATTGGAAATATTGTGTGGTCTGACCATGCCCCAGTAATGCTAACACTAACCGATAAATTCACAACACGGGGACAGACACCTTGGCGACTTAATGACAGTCTCCTACTTAATCCAGAAGTATACACTAAACTAAAGGAAGAATTATCCTCTTTCTTCAATATAAATGACACCTCTGACATATCAGCGGACACACTATGGCAAACGCATAAGGCGGTTATTCGAGGTTCCATGATCAGTCAAGCTTCTTACATAAATAAGCAAACAAAACAAAAATACATTTCGTTATTGAAAGCACTCAGAGACTAAACGAATACACAGACTCAGGCCCCAAACCACGCCACACAACAAAATATAGACAATATCACAGGACAACTAAGTGATATACAAGTGAAGGTAACAGCTACAATAGCACATAGATTAAAGGTAACAACTTACACTCAAGGAAACAAAGCAGGAAAGAATCTAGCCAAGACATTAAGGCAAAAAAGACAAAACGCAAAAATCCCATATCTCATAGACGCAAAAGGACAAAAAATGTATAACCCCCAAACAATTAATGACATGATGGCGGACTATTATACTGGGTTATATAACTTGAAAGATGACAAACACACACATCAACCCACACAGGCAGAAATAGTGAAATTTCTGGAGAAAACCCAGCTGTCACAACTTACAAGCATAGACCAATCCATGCTAACAGAACCCGTCACACATCAGGAAATAGCAGCCACAATTAAAGCACTACCTAAGGGGAAATCCCCAGGCCCAGATGGGTTCACAAATTTATATTATAAAACCTTCTCCACTTTATTAATCCCACACTTAGAAAAACTATATAACCATATAATAACCACAGGCGTCATACCGCAAGAAATGTTACTTGCACACATCACAACCCTGCCAAAGCCAGGGAAACCACCCAATAAATGCCAGAATCTGCGCCCCATATCATTGCTTAATACGGATTTAAAAATCCTTGCTAAAATCTATGCTAATAGACTCGGAATTCTTATGCCAAAGTTGATAAAAGATGACCAAGTAGGGTTTGTTCGGGGTAGACAAGGCTCCGATGGAACCAGGAAATTGCTCAACATCTTTCACTTGATACAGAAAACGGGGGAACCCAGTGTGGCTATGTCATTGGATGCAGAAAAAGCATTTGACAGGCTACACTGGGACTACCTGAAAACAACACTCAGACAATATGCATTCCCTGAGCAATTTATTACTATAATATCCGCATTATACGGTAACCCAACGGCAAAAAATTTTAATGGGGGGTTCACGTCAAAAACACTGGGTATCTCAAATGGTTCTAGACAGGGTTGCCCACTGTCCCCTCTACTTTATATATTGGCACTGGAGCCATTGGCCCAACGTATTAGGAACTCCCAAGAGGTGCATGGGATACATATAGGCGACGAAACACATAAAATTACCCTTTTTGCTGACGATGTCATGCTCACCATCTCCAAGCCGGAGACATCTATCCCAACACTCCAACGTATATTAACAGAATTCAGCAATTGTTCGTATTATAAACTTAATACCACTAAGACGCAAGTTATGGGCTTTAACATAAATAAAAAGCAACTTAAACTCCTCCAAACCAAATACCCATACGATTGGAGACTAAACCATTTAACGTTTTTGGGTATAGACCTTACACCCCAATTACACCAACTATATAAAGCGAATCATATAAAACTACTCAGTTCAATTAAACAACAACTACAAAGCTGGAAAAATAAATATGTCTCATGGATGGGACGAATAGCAGCAGTTAAGATGTTGGTATTACCTAGACTGCAATACCTTTTCAGAACATTACAGATAAAAGTACCAAAGCAATTTCTTAGGGAATCTCAAAAATGTATAAATCACTTTGTCTGGGGAGGGAGACGTCCGAAAGTAGCGGCAGATGTCATGTATAAGTACTTTAAAGATGGAGGGATGGGGATGCCAAATGTAGCTCGATACTATAAAGCAGCTATGTTAAGCACATTAATACACTCACATCATTATACCAACCCACCGTCATGGGGGAAAATAGAAACCACACTGGCGGGGGGGCTTACACTCCCAATGCTGGCTTGGTTGCCCAATGAACATAGACCCAAGAAGATATCCATTAGCCCAATAACGGCAGCGACACTCCAAACTTGGGACGAGCTCATAGGGAGAGATTGCTTAGCTTCGCACATACCACCAGTCCTACCTCTTCAGATATACAAAATCCTTATCCCCGGGTTCGACTATGGCTTATGGACTAAACATGGGGTCAGGTACCTATCACAAACAATGGTCGACGGTCGCATGGTAGATTTCACCTCTCTCACCCAACAATTTAACCTACCAGGGAAAGCTCAATTTTCATATTTGCAATTGAAATCATGGGTAGGAAAGCATTCAAACTCCAGCAAGCCGCAGCAACATAATGATATACTAAAAGAGGTGGGGAAATTATGTACATCTTCCAAACCTCCTCCCAGAATGCTATCACATTTATATCGAATGATCACAAAGTATGATCAATCACCTGAACCCAATTTCAAAAAGGCATGGGAAAGAGACCTCAACATGAAAATGCCTGAAGAAACATGGTCACAAATATTTATGGCGCATAAAAACCTTACACTAAATACTACACATATTGAAATTAGTAGGAAAGTCTTATATAGGGCATATCTAGTACCAGCTAAACTTCATAAAATTGATGCAAATAGACCTAAGACATGCTGGAGATGCCAAGCAGAATTGGGGACCATGATCCATAAGTGGTGGTCCTGTCCACAGCTTAAAACATTCTGGGAGGAGGTCTCCAGCACGATTAAATCAATCACAGGTACAACGCTACCACACACCCCAGACACATATCTATTGCTGGTGCTACCGCAAAACCTACAAATAATCGACCGCCACTTAACATACCACTCTATAATTGCAGCCCTAGCTGCAATAGGGAGATCATGGTTAAAAACATGCCCGCCGAACTTTCAAAAATGCCTTGAGGAAATAGACTTAACTAAAAAATACGAAATGGAAACAAGAAGGATGAGATCCAGAAACAAAATGTGGTCCACAGCATGGGACAAATGGGAACTATGGAGACAGAATAAAAGTCTTCCTACATAACGGATATGCTGACTACTCAGGTTGAGTAAAATCTTGTGAGATAACTGACTGAATTACCCCCCTCCCTCCCCCCCCTGTTAGATTCCTCCCAGTTCACCCCAGTTACTACCCCTTCTACACAGCTTTAAAGGGACAGGTATGAGGTTAGAGTCAAGTGACAAGCAGATAAGGTAATAGAGTATCTAGATGAAGGACAACCTATACGATACTGGAATATAGACACATGAGAAGGTATCATAGAAATGCTAAGTTAAAGGCACAATTTATATCCCTCCGGATGGGATAACACCACAATAAAGAAATATAACTCGAAATACTTCCAATTCTATCCTATATTATATCTCAACTTACGAACATCCTATCATACATATACAATAAGGAGAGAATATACAAGGTTGTAAATGGCAGCGTAGGTCGACAGCACATTACAGCCCTTCAGGAACAACAATTAAGACATTACATTACAATGATGTGATATGGGATATACTATGTCGATATAATGTTTCATTGTACTGGCATTGCCTTGCATGAGGTAGCCTCAATGTAAAAGACACCAACGATGTAATGTATTGTTCCCTCCCTCCCTCTTCCTTTCTGTATCCCTCTATGCTGATTGAAAACAATAAAAAAAATTAAAAAAAAAAAAAAAAAAAAAGATACCATCTTAAAGATTCATCTCAGCAAATAAATTAAGACAAGTGTAAAATATATAGAATCCATTAAGAAATCCTTTGAATTAAAATACTCACCATAACTACTAATTGAAGTCTTGAAAAATCTAACAAATCAATCTAACCTTTTAAATTAATAAAAGCTATTATCCTTAAAATAAAGGACGAAGATAATAAAATATGGCCCCAAAGAAAGATAAAAACTCCACCACAACTACTACAAATAAGCAAATTAACACCTTTTACTCTCCAAAGTCAACAATTTTAGAATCTAAGAGAAGATCTCAAATTACTGAGCCTGTAACCTCTCAAATAGAAATAGACCATCATACTTCCAGTACTACAGAAGAAGACCTTTACCTCAACAAAATATCTCAGATCTATTGGACGGACTATATAAAAAAATAAATAAACAAGATTTCGAGTCTAACATGCAAGACCTAAAGAAAGAAGCCAGCTCACAGCAGCTTTATCAACACAAGCAGATATGGTTAATAAAACGGACTATAACTCACTTCAAACAGAAAATGAACAAATAAATAAGATAATTAAATATTTGTAAAGTAAAGTAACAGACCTGGAAGACAGAGGAAGAAGAAAAAACGTAAAAATCTGAGGAATAAATGAAGACATTTCCTCTGCTCACCTTGATCTATATTTACGAGATTTTTTTGAACACCTAATAGCTCCAAACAAACTAGAAGAGCATCCATTTGAGAGATATCATTGACTCGCTAATCACAAAATAACGAACAAGAAACTTCCAAAGGATACTTTAGTAAGATTTTCTTGCTATCACACAAATTTAATAGTCCAAGCAGGTATAAAGAAGAAAGATTTTGGAGACAAATATAAGGATATTAAAATATTCCAAGATATCTCATATGCGACCAAAATGACAAGATGAAAATTCTCAGAACAAACACAAAATCTGAGATCTGGGGGGGCGTGGTTTCGGCTCCGTCTAAGATGGCCGCGTGAGAGAAGTGCTCCGCTCACCTGAACCCCCACAATAGCTTTTTTTAGCGGCAATTCAGCTTTCATGGGGCGCACTAAACGCCCTGAGCATCCCCAGACCCCAGGGAATCCCCAGCAAGGCCCCCTGGACAGTTTCTTGCAGCCGCAGCCCGGGGCGAGCGGCGACCCCACAACAGCCAAGATGGCGTCGGCCCCAGCACAAGGCCCGACACATGCAGCCCTGGAGAGGATTGAAAATTCCCTCCGGGACCTAACGGCTGTTATGGTCACTAAAACTGACCTCCAAGCAGTGGCCACAAACCTACAGGACGCCTTACGGACGGAGGTGGCTGGGCTCCGCGCTGAACTCACGACGCATGCAGGCCGCATTACCGCGATGGAGGAGGCGGATGTGAACCTGGCGGCCCGCATAACATCCACGGACACCGCGGTCGCTAGACAAGGCGAGATGATCCTATCTTTGCGTCGTCACCTCGAAGACGTGGATAATCGGGGTAGGCGATGTAACATCCGCGTGCGCGGTGTGCCGGAAGCCGAAGGGACAGAAGAGGCGGCGGACACCCTCAGGGAGCTCTTCCATTCCATTATGCAGGCAACGCCACCACCACAGATCCACTTTGAAAGAGCACATAGGGCACTGCGACCCAGGAACGCAGAGGATGGCCCGAGGGACCTCATTTGCTGTTTGAGCTCTTTCCCGGTGAAGAATGACATCATGCTGAAAGCCCGGGAACGAGCTTTTTGGCCCTTTAGAGGGGCCCAAGTTGCGCTTTTTAACGACCTATCTCCTATCACCCTGGAGGCCAGACGGGCACTCCGACCTATCACAGCAACGCTGCGGGACCACAATGTGGTTTACAAATGGGGCTTCCCCTTTGCCCTGATGGCAAGACACCAAAATCGGTGGATCACTCTGAGATGGCCTGAGGAAGTCCCGCGATTCCTGGGAGAATTGGGCCTTCCGCCACAACCTGTCACCAACTGGATTTTGGGCCCGCTTGGACCGCCACCGAGACCACGGAGAGAACCCAGGCAGCGGTCGGATGGGGCTTCCTCTGCCCCCCCGGACTGGAAGACACCGGGAACCGACATCCCCGGAGGAATAATCGCACTCCCCTAACCCTACCGTGGTACAACGTCAACGACTCTAAGAGATGAACCTCTAATGCTGATCGATGACTGGTTTGTGCTCTGATTATCCTTGGATGAGTGAGTTTCGCACGACAGACTCTGAGGTACTGTGGGGCCCCATTTTTGGCATCTTGGGACAGTGGCGGATCCAGAGCCTGATCTCGGGAGGGGCACTTGTAGATTATTTAAATAAATAATCCAGACACAATAACCACTACAGCTCAGTGTAGTGGTTATAGTGCCAATAATGCCAAGACCCCCTCCCAGAGTAAGTAGTCAAACTGTTTAAGAACTGTTTGACAACTTACCTGAGGTCCTCTGGGAAATGGGGCTGTTGTAGGGCAGAGGAGCAGTGGTATGTGTGAGTGGTGCAATGTGTGAGGGGTGCAGTGTGTGTGTGTGTGAGGGGGACAGTGTATTAGCAGTGTGTGTGTGAAGGTTGCAGTGTGTACGTGAGGGCGGCAGTATATGTCAGGGGTGCAGTGTGTGTGTGGATCAGTATGTGTGTGTGACAGTTACAGTGTGTGTGTGTATTGCAGTGTATTTGTGGGGCAATGTATGTGTGTGGGGGCAATGTGTTTATGGGGCAGTGTGTGTTTGTAGGGGCAATGTGTGTTTATGGGGGGCAGTGTATGTGTATATGGGGGCAATGTGTTTATGGGGGGCAGGGGCAATGTGTGTATATGGGGGGCAGGGGCAATGTGTGTGGATATGGGGGGCAGGGGCAATGTGTGTGTGTGTGTGTGTATAGGGGGCAGGGGCAATGTGTGTGTGTGTATGGGGGGCAGGGGCAATGTGTGTGTGTATGGGGGGCAGGGGCAATGTGTGTGTTTGTATGGGGGCAGGGACAATGTGTGTGCATATGGGGGGCAGGGGCAATGTGTGTGCGTATGGGGGGCAGGGGCAATGTGTGTGCGTATGGGGGGCAGGGGCAATGTGTGTGCGTATGGGGGGCAGGGGCAATGTGTGTGCGTATGGGGGGCAGGGGCAATGTGTGTGCGTATGGGGGGCAGGGGCAATGTGTGTGCGTATGGGGGGCAGGGGCAATGTGTGTGCGTATGGGGGGCAGGGGCAATGTGTGTGTGTATGGGGGGCAGGGGCAATGTGTGTGTGTATGGGGGGCAGGGGCAGTGTGTGTGTGTATGGGGGGCAGGGGCAGTGTGTGTGTATGGGGGGCAGGGGCAATGTGTGTGTGTGTATGGTGGGCAGGGGCAATGTGTGTGCGTATGGGGGGCAGGGGCAATGTGTGTGCGTATGGGGGGCAGGGGCAATGTGTGTGTGTATGGGGGGCAGGGGCAATGTGTGTGTGTATGGGGGGCAGGGGCAGTGTGTGTGTGTATGGGGGGCAGGGGCAGTGTGTGTGTGTATGGGGGGCAGGGGCAATGTGTGTGTGTGTATGGGGGGCAGGGGCAATGTGTGTGTGTATGGGGGGCAGGGGCAATGTGTGTGGGTATGGGGGGCAGGGGCAATGTGTGTGTATGGGGGGAAGGGGCAATGTGTGTTTATATGGGGGGCAGGGGCAATGTGTGTGTGTATGGGGGGCAGGGGCAATGTGTGTGTGTATGGGGGGCAATGTGTGTGTATGGGGGGCAGGGGCAATGTGTGTGTGTGTGATAAGAAGGATTTTTTTTTTCATGTGTGTGTGTTTTTTTTTATTTAGTTAATTAAATAAATGTTATGTCCCCCCTCCCTTCTTACCTTTACTGGGAGGAGGGGGGACATCTTTCGTTCCCTGGTGGTCCCAGTGGGGTTCATTGGTGGTCCCAGTGGTAGAACTGAACTCTAGCCCGCGCTCCAGGGCTAGAGTTCACTCTCGCGAGATTTGGAGCGTTGCCGTGGTAACCGCGGCACGCTCCAAATCTCGCGAGAGGAGGACCCGGAGGAGCTGCTGGTAACAGCTCCCGGGTCCTCTCTCCCTCCCCTGCCGGTCGGCTGTCAGTAATGTGCCTGCGGACCGGGGAGGGAGATCACTGATCACTGATCTCCCTCCCCGGTCTGCAGGCACAATGCAGGGCTGGCACTTGGGCAATGTCAGCCCTGCATTAGCCGGCAGGGGAGAATCTCGGGGGGGGCAATTGCCCCGTTGCCCCCCCCCTGGATCCGCCACTGTCTTGGGAGGGGGGTTATTGGGACATGTGGACATTGGGCTGGGACCTCCACCGCTGTGGTTCCCGTAATTGCCTTATACCATGGCATTCCCGGTCCCATGACTAGTGACACTAACTGCATACATGCCTGTTGGGCCTTTGGGTGGGGGGGCTGGGGGGGCGGGGGGGGGCTGATGCGGCTTGTTCCCTCCGAAATTCATCCGTCAACAACACGGACCTTTGGACCACTGGTTCTTGGATGGGCACTGGACTTGGTGTGGGTTCGGGGGTGGGGGGGGGGGGCGGAATGGGGGGAAATTAGATATTTTCAATGTCTCCTCACTGTTTGCCGCTTTACATAGAGGGTCACATGTTGATGTTCTTATTTGCATATTACCTCAGGGACTAGTACGTGCAACTGTCAGGATGGATAGCCTGCCCCACACCCATATCTTGCTCCTGAGGCCTACATACCCATAGCCGCCCCATGGGGGAACGGCTTACGGCTCCCGCCCCCTCCCTCTCCCCCCCCTCCGGCTCATCCCGTCCCCCCCCCCTTTCCCCCCCCCTCTTCCCTCGCTCCTCCCCCTCTCCCCTTTTTCTCCCACCTCCCCCCCCACCCTTCTCCAGCTATATGCAGCAGACTCCCCGCTCAGACACACACGGGGTTGCAAGAATTTCAAACCCACCTGATCACCCCGGGGAATATTCGTTTGCTAAGCCCTCATCCGGGAGCGATCCCTTTGACGCATGGGTGTTTCCCCCCCCCGCCTGCCCCCCTCCTCCGGTGCGGGGCGGGCTGGAAGGGGGGAACCGTGGTAGAGGGACGTACTTAAATGTGATAACACTGTTTTAAAGCTTGATAACACTGTTTTGTCATGTTAAATTTTACACAGATCGCTACATATGTATGTGGATATCTTTAGGTTTTGCCTTCCATAGACTCACATTCACTCTCACAATTGGGGGGTCTGACATAAGCAGACTGTTCATTACTCTACGATATGATAGCTTGACGACCTGCTGGGGGCTGACTGATGGGGTAGGTGAGAGGACTGGACGGAGGTGCTCTATGCTGGGGCTGTACCTGGGAAAACGGGATAGCCTTGGAATTAACTGAATAGCCCTGGACTCTTATAATTATTGCCTATCCTACCTGGCGATTTCCGTCCAAGGGCTTCTTCATCGCTGATGCCTACAAGGAAATTCACACTGCCCATTAGTTATCGGTACGGGGGGTGGTTTGAGGCGGGTGCTGACTATCCTCTCGTGAGGAATCCTTTGAGCGGAGTCCGAGCCGTGCTTCCACACACTCGTGCTGAAAGTGGTGCGGCCGCGCAACGGGTACTTTGATCTCCTGGGCTGGTACCGGAGTGAAGGCCCATTGGCGTCGGCTGCTGCATGAGACTACCCTCCTCCACCTTGGTGGGGGGTGTAAATTTGGGATAAAACCCAAATTTTGTGAGGGTATCGACAATAGGGATACTTACCTCCTTTTAACCCCCTTACAGACAACTAGCCCTGTATCTCGGGCCCCTGGACGGACCTGCTTCCACGCCCACTTTACCTATCTGTGACCTCTTCTCTCCCCCCTACCCACTCTCTCACACACCCCCCCCCTTTCCCCTCTTCTTCTCCTTTCCCCTTTTTCCCCTCTTCTCCTGCATTGGACTGCCGGGCGTATAGACTGGTTGCTCTTCACTAACCCGCCTTCCCGGCGACGCTGAGCACTATGGCCTACCTCAAAGCACCCCTGAAGGTTGTCACGCAGAACTGTAGGGGACTTAACATCCCCGAACGCAGGACGCACCTGTTGAGGGAACTGCAACGGAAGCGGGTGTCAATCGCCCTGTTACAAGAAACCCATTTTAAGGAGGGGTCACAACCCAGATTACGCAACCGACACTATGCTACTAACTACTTTTGCAATCATCCCGCATCGCACAAGACCATCCTAATGGCGACTAACCTGGGATTTGAAGAATTGGACCGAGTGCAGGACTCACTGGGGAGGTACCTCTTCCTTAAAGGGGTCATTGATGACAAGATCTACACTATAGCTTCCATTTATGTACCTAATAAGAGGCAGGCTCCTTTCCTCCGCAACGCTCTCCAACAATTAGAGGACTTCTCCGATGGAATTCTAATAGTAGGAGGTGATTTTAATGCCCCTCTGGACCCAACGTTGGACTCTTCCACAGGTCACAGCTGCATATCGCAGCGCCATATTAGGTCCATCAGACAATCACTGGAGGCCCTAAGACTGGTGGACTGCTGGAGGACATTACACCCCTCGGTGAAAGACTTCACCTACTTTTCGGCACTTCATAACCGATACTCACGCATCGATTATCTCTTTCTCACTCAAGAGGGGTTATCCTGCCTACTTGGTGCCGACATCACCCCGGCCACATGGTCGGATCATGGATCTGTTGAAATGGAGTTGGCCTCCCCGCTCTACAAGCCAACAGGATGGACCTGGAGACTTAATGAGGCCCTGCTACTAGATACGAACACGAAGGACCAACTACATCAGGCACTAGAGCAGTACTTTCGGGAAAATGACACACCGGATGTCTCCCCGATCTCCCTCTGGGAAGCACACAAGAGCGTGATCCGCGGTACATTCATACACATCGCTTCACAGAAACGGAAGGCATTCATGTCCGAGCTGACTGAGCTACATCGCAACATCTCGGCACTGGAGCGCAGTCATAAGAGATCCCAACTAAATGCGGTCTATGGAGAATTGATGGAACTTAGAAGACGACTCAAAGCACTCCTCTTGAAGAGACACCTCAGGTCTGTACAACGTTCTAAGGGCTTCTACTATGCCCACGCCAACAAAGGTGGCAAGTACCTGGCACGACTGTTGAAAGGCCCCACAGGCAAATCCGACAGATACGCTTGACCTCCGGGGAGATTTCTCCCTTCCCGGAGAAGATTGCAGAGGAATTCAGACTGTTCTATAAAAAACTGTACAATTTGTACCCGCCTACTGGAGAAGCTGAGACTGTGAGGCACCGCACGATGATTCAGGAATATCTGACTGAAATGGGCATACGCAGACTGGAGCAGGATTCTACGGCACTTCTGGAAGCTCCAATTGGAATTGAAGAAATAGCTGCAGCCCTGAAATCCTCTAAGACCGGTAAGGCACCAGGACCAGACGGCTTCTCAGTGGGGTACTATAAAAGTTTCTCCGGCATACTTTTACCGCGGCTCACTGACGCTCTTAACGCAGTTGGAGAGGGGGGACATCTGGGGAGGGAATCAGTGGCTGCTACCATCTCCGTACTCCTGAAACCTGGGAAAGATCCATTGCAATGCGGCAGTTACCGCCCGATCTCATTGCTCAATGTAGATTCCAAACTGTTCACAAAAGTCCTGGCTACCCGCCTCAAATGCCTTCTGCCCAAGCTGATTCACGAGGACCAGACGGGGTTCATTCCGGGTAGGGAGGCCAGAGATAGCACCATGAGACTATTCGCCATCCAACACCATGCTAGGAGACATGGGGCCCGATTGATGCTTCTTTCCACGGACGCGGAGAAGGCGTTTGATCGGGTCAACTGGTCATATCTGATGGAGATGCTGAGATGGCAGGGATGCGGTGAAAGGCTCCTCTCTTGGATCTCTGCACTGTATATGGACCCCCAACGGTAAGAATCAATGGGGCCACGACACCTGATTTCACGATCCGTAACGGAACCAGGCAGGGGTGCCCGCTCTCGCCACTGTTGTTTGCACTCCACTTGGAACCCCTCTTACAAGCTATCAGACGAAACCCAGACATCAAGGGCTATGAATGGGAAGGAGTGCACCATAAGGTAGCGGCCTACGCCGATGACCTCCTCTTTTTTGCCAGCAACCCCCGAATCACGTTACCTTGCCTCCTCTCAGAACTTGACAGATTCGGACAGCTATCTGGATTCAAACTCAACATCTCCAAATGTGAGGCGCTAAACGTCACACTCCCCACAGAGGAGGTCCGCTCTCGGGAATCTCAATTCGCGTTCCGCTGGTGCTCCAGCAAAATGAAGTACCTTGGCGTCTGGGTGACAACAGAACCGGAGGACTTGTACGAATGCAACTTTACACCCCTCCTCAAGAACGTCTTGATGGACCTCTCCAACTGGTCTTATCCACATGTTACGTGGCACGGCAGAGTTGCCGTACTCAAAATGAACATCCTACCGAGGATCCTCTGTCTCATGCCAGAGTCTTTCTTCTCGGCCCTAAAATCGGGAGTGCTTAAATATGTCTGGCGACGCGGACGCCCTCGACTTCGGCATGATATCATGTGCCGACCAAGAACACAAGGCGGTCTAGCGCTCCCTGATTTTAAAAAATATTATCAGGCCGCGGTAATGCAACGTGTTTTAGATTGGCATGTAACATCGGCACCCAAACAATGGGTGACTCTGGATAGGGAACGCATAGGTTCGACGCTGGAGGCGCAGGTCTGGGGGAGCACCGGAAGACGCATCACTCCGACTCGTACTGAGGGACTGGTCCCTCAGACCCTGATTGGTTGGCAAACACTGAGGAAGCAGGAACACATATCTCCAACGCCTAGCCCAATGCTGCCGATCACTCACAATGAAGAGGTGGGTGGTGGGCTCCCAGCGGGAGCGTGGCCCGTCGAGAGTGAACGTGCCTATATTCCCATACATACAGTCCTCGTTGATGGGAAACTACGGGATCTCCCATCACTGCTTGGAGACAGGCCCTGGACTCTTCTCTCCCAGTTCCGTTACATGCAGCTGAAACACTTCCTTGCCTCCATCCCACACAATGCACGGTTACGCAGGGATCTCACATGGTTCGAAAGACTCTGTGACCAAGGAACCGATCTGGCCCACGCAATTTCGATGCTCTATCAAAACCTGTTGGTGGGGGGCAATCCCGCACCGATGGCGTTTAAGCGGCAATGGGAGGGACAGCTGGGGAAGGAACTTACCACCCAACAATGGGAATCCGCGATGCTCTGGCAACATAAGAGCTCAATGAGCTCTTATTACCAGGAAATGAATTATAAGCTGATATCTCTGTGGTATCGGACGCCGGCTCTACTTCACCGAATTTTCCCATCAATCCCACCGGTGTGCTGGAGATGCCAAGAAGAACGCGGTACGGTACTACATATCTGGTGGGAGTGCAAACTCATCACCCAATATTGGATCATGATCAAGGACGAGGTGATGCTTATCCTGAGAGACATACCCAACTGGAATGCGGAACTGGCCCTGCTACACATCTCCACGCAGCCCATACCAGTGTATAAAAAGTCGATACTGCGGCACATGCTTAATGCCGCTAAGGCCAACATTCCAGCACATTGGAAAAAGGACACGGTGCCGACTAAACAAGAGTGGATTCACCGGGTTGAAGATATTCAGGGAGCGGAGGAGGCACATGCCACCATCACAGGTCGAAGAACCAGGCACACCGACATGTGGATGCCCTGGTTTTTCTATATTGCTCAGTACCGACAGGATGGAAACAATCAGAGACGCACGGCGCATGCATGCTCCCCTCCTCCTAACCTCCTTTCCTTTCTTTTTCTCCCTCTGGTCGCAGGGTCTCGAGGGGTCTGGGATCGGAGTTGGACAGACTGGACATAGAACAGATAGGTGACGCTCCATGACAACTGACAGACTAAGCACCACTGACTGGAAACCTACGAGTTAGGACCTGACGTTGGACGGAAGACTCTGAAGGCAGAAGTCGCCTTCAGGGACATATACTGTACTGGACATTCCACAATCTGGATAAGCTCCACTTCAACTCACTGGCACCTTGACCCATGGACTGACAGAAATCCTACACATGCACACGCAACAGAGAACACCGCCCATGACAGGAGTGATCAGAGGCTCTTAGCACCAGTAGGTGACTTAGCGATGTTGAGGTAGGGGTGACTGGTGAGCAGGTTTTGGGCTCCGCTTTGGATGGGTGTCGCGTGGGACGAGTCAGCACTCGCGCTGGGACTTAGTTTTCTACCTTAGGTCCGAACATTTAGCCACTTAGGATGGGGGCGTCAGGACGTGGAGGTGCTGTATGATAGGTCTTTAACATACCTGTTACGGTTGCCTCCAGGCTGGCTGGAAGTTGGACCGTAGAAAAGGATGCTCCTAGCGCTCACCCAAGGACCATCAGCACCGCAGCCACCATAAGCACTGCGAACTCCACGAACCACCGCTGCTGGGCTGGTATCTCGCCGTCTGCTCTGCGCCCTGGACCTACGACCAGGCTCCAGGTTCCAATAGGCGAACCTCTTCCTTCTGTCGAGCGAAGCAGGATCAGGAACCAGAGCTCTTACAAGAGCTCAGTAGCTAAGGGAGTATGCAGAGCATAGCAATCCCTGTAGTGATTATAGCTGTCCCCTACAAACATGAGTCGAGGCTGCAAGTTAGAGGGTCAGAAGAGGTCTGAGGTGCTGGAACACCCAGCCTGGTTTTTATTACCATTTTGAAAATACAGGACCACCCACAGGGCGGGACAAAACAACCAATCATACACGTACATCATTAAAACCACTCCCAGTAATTACACACAAAATCCTCCCCTATGTCTGTGATATAATTATGCTACACAAGGGATTAACATAATTATCACAGACAGTAAAAATACAGTTTTTACACAACATTCATAACTCCCAAAATATACATCACATTCGCATAAAAATACATATTCACAATCAATCCATTCAGGGGAACAACATACTCAAAAATCATACGAATTGGACCAGGGGTTCAGAAGTTAGTACAAATGTGCATTTGACCTTCTGGAAGCATGGTTTTACAGGGCCCTCTATCCTGGAGACAATGGGGGGAAGTAATTCAATTATCCAGGACTAGAGGCAGACTCCATTAACCACATGGTTGCAAAACAACATAAAACACTTTAAAATACATAAAGTCACATTTTACACATAACACACAGACATTTCACATATCCCCAGATAGCTGGGATCTGAGCGCACAAAACTACCAAATAGCGCGCAGATCCTATTCACACAGTTCAATTGCCACGGAGCTAAAGTCTTTCCCATAGTCTTTCATTATATGAATAGGCTCCATGGCATAGCCATCTGGGGTATCACCGCTCACACAGGGCCATAGTCATAAGGAAGGAGGCTGGCAAATAGGCTTCTCCACAATCCAGGGAAGCAGGGCAATTTTTCATTTAAAGGGCCAGTTACAAATAGCCATTTGTAACATATCTCCCCTTTTGGAGGGAGACTAACCAGGCACCTGACCTTCTGTCGGTCAGTGCCTAAGTTAGTCTCGCAGCCCACCCACAAATAAACATTGGCAGAGAAGCCCCCCCACAATAAATAGTACTGGCCTGTAGGTCCCAGGTTGTATGGTAACAATGCAGCACCCGCTGCTTTCCTGGCGCAGCTGGGCAAATAGCTGGTGGTACTTGGGGGGCAGGGGCCAGCGGCACTCTGCCCTGGTGCCAGCGCTTCTGCTGGGGTGGGGGGTTTGCAGGCCAGACCTGTAACAAGGGGGTCTGTAGGGCAGAGGCCAGCGGCGCTCTGTCCTGATGCCAGCTCTTCCGCTGGGATAGCTGGCAGAATGTCAATCTCTGTGCAAGGGTCAAAGGGAGGGCAGAGGCCAACTGCACTCTGCCCCGCTGCCAGCTCTTCTGCTGGGGAAATTAGGGCATCGTCCTGCCCGGGGGCAAAGGGAACGTGGGGGTCAGTGGGGGTTAACATCTCCACTGTTAACCCTGGGCCCCAGTTAGGAGTTAGCTGAGGAGGGGGGAATTGGCTTACCTCCTCCTCCTGATACTCCTGCGGCTGTTGGGAATGGAGGTCGATGCTCTCCGCTTCTTGTGGAACATGCTGTGGCTGGGGAGAGAGACCGGTTGTCTCCTCTCCCTGGAGGGCACACTCTGGCTGGGGAGAGAGGTCGATGCTCTCCCCTCCCTGTAGCTGGGTCTGTTGCTGGGGATCTGGGCCGCCTGCCCAGCATCCCTGTAGGGCCGGTAGAGAGACTGCGGTCCCATCTCCACCTGCCTGCTGGGGGTCCTCCCAGGACCAGTCTATGAGGCCTGCTGCCTCGGGTATCTCTGGTTGGGGTTGGGGAAGGAGACCGGTTGTCTCTTCCCTCTGCACGGTATACTGCCGCTGGGGAGGGAGGTCGCTGCTCTCCTCTCCCTGTAACTCAGGCTGCCGCTGGGGAGGGAGGTCGTTGCTCTCCGCTCCCTGTAACTCACCCTGGCGTTGGGGATCTGGGCTGCCTGCCCAGCATCCCTGAAGGGCCGGTAGAGAGACTGCGGTCCCATCTCCACCTGCCTGCTGGGGGTCCTCCAAGGACCAGTCTATGAGGCCCGCTGCCTCGGGTACCTCTGGCTGCTGTTGGAGAAGGAGACTGGATGTCTCTTCCCTCTGTACGGTGCACTGCCGCTGGGGAGGGAGGTCGCTGCTCTCCTCTCCCTTTAACTCACGCTGCCGCTGGGGAGGGAGGTCGTTGCACTCCTCTCCCTGTAACTCACCCTGGGGTTGGGGATCTGGGCCGCCTGCCCAGCATCCCTGTAGGGCCGGTAGAGAGACTGTGGTCCCATCTCCACCTGCCTGCTGTGGGTCCTTCCAGGACCAGTCTGCCGCCTCGGGTATCTCTGGTTGGGGTTGGGGAAGAAGACCGGTTGTCTCTTCCCTCTGCACGGTGCACTGCCGCTGGGGAGGGAGGTCGCTGCTCTCCTCTCCCTGTAACTCAGGCTGCCGCTGGGGAGGGAGGTCGCTGCTCTCCGCTCCCTGTAACTCACTTCCTCGCTGGAGACGGGGTGTCCATATCCCCAAACTCCACAATTGGTACTCAAAGTCCCGTGCTGCTTGATTATCAGCATGCAACTGGCGTATCACTTCATGGACCAACTCATTTGAAGGGTTTGGGCCATACAAGACCAGCCGCCCCTTTACTACCTTCATGAAATCAGCGCCCTCCCAGCGCTGTGCCAGGCGGATTTGCAATTCACTGGCTGCTTTCCAGGGTCTCGCTTGCTCCATGTTGCTGTAGGTAGGGACGCTGCGCAGTGGCTAGCGTTGCCCTCAATACTCTCATACGATACCAGTGCTGTTGGGGTGCTGCTCCTTGCGCTAGGACGCCATCCCACCGCTGCCACCAAATGTTACGGTTGCCTCCAGGCTGGCTGGAAGTTGGACCGTAGAAAAGGATGCTCCTAGCGCTCACCCAAGGACCATCAGCACCGCAGCCACCATAAGCACTGCGAACTCCACGAACCACCGCTGCTGGGCTGGTATCTCGCCGTCTGCTCTGCGCCCTGGACCTACGACCAGGCTCCAGGTTCCAATAGGCGAACCTCTTCCTTCTGTCGAGCGAAGCAGGATCAGGAACCAGAGCTCTTACAAGAGCTCAGTAGCTAAGGGAGTATGCAGAGCATAGCAATCCCTGTAGTGATTATAGCTGTCCCCTACAAACATGAGTCGAGGCTGCAAGTTAGAGGGTCAGAAGAGGTCTGAGGTGCTGGAACACCCAGCCTGGTTTTTATTACCATTTTGAAAATACAGGACCACCCACAGGGCGGGACAAAACAACCAATCATACACGTACATCATTAAAACCACTCCCAGTAATTACACACAAAATCCTCCCCTATGTCTGTGATATAATTATGCTACACAAGGGATTAACATAATTATCACAGACAGTAAAAATACAGTTTTTACACAACATTCATAACTCCCAAAATATACATCACATTCGCATAAAAATACATATTCACAATCAATCCATTCAGGGGAACAACATACTCAAAAATCATACGAATTGGACCAGGGGTTCAGAAGTTAGTACAAATGTGCATTTGACCTTCTGGAAGCATGGTTTTACAGGGCCCTCTATCCTGGAGACAATGGGGGGAAGTAATTCAATTATCCAGGACTAGAGGCAGACTCCATTAACCACATGGTTGCAAAACAACATAAAACACTTTAAAATACATAAAGTCACATTTTACACATAACACACAGACATTTCACATATCCCCAGATAGCTGGGATCTGAGCGCACAAAACTACCAAATAGCGCGCAGATCCTATTCACACAGTTCAATTGCCACGGAGCTAAAGTCTTTCCCATAGTCTTTCATTATATGAATAGGCTCCATGGCATAGCCATCTGGGGTATCACCGCTCACACAGGGCCATAGTCATAAGGAAGGAGGCTGGCAAATAGGCTTCTCCACAATCCAGGGAAGCAGGGCAATTTTTCATTTAAAGGGCCAGTTACAAATAGCCATTTGTAACAATACCTTTCCTAGCAGGGGGTACTTCAACACCACTGAACAGATTATATTTACCCTCGGATGTACTCCGGAATGTACCTGGGACCCTACTACCAGCAATCCCACATATGTGGGAGACTTGATGGTGTCATTGCCCATACTCTATCATCCGACCTTTGCTGACTCGACCTCACATAACGCTAAACTCGAGACTCACTGGTTTCCCTCTCCTGAAACTATATTGCCCCCTGAACCGGCCTCAACTCTCTGAGGTAGTAACTGCTTTTTCTACATATTTACCCCCTGTTCACTATAGGCAAGTGCCAACTGTAATCCATGTCTAGCCAAAATAACAACACGTCATGGATAAACACTCATATACACACACATATAACATGAAGGCGCTCAAAAATGATTCCCGCTCTCTGCACCCATAGATGAAGGGAAGTAACCACAGGATTTGTTAACCTGGGTCAATACTCTGTTCTCCTGATTTTGAGACGTATTAACTGTACTAAGATTGTTTTACTTATACTGTTCTGGTCCTAGAATATTCTATGCTTGCCTTATCATATGTTGAAACTGTTGTATTGTCGCCTGGCCTGCGAGCCACTTTCGTTGATTATATCATCTTAATAAACAGATTTACTAAAAAAAACACATCTGAGATCTAACCAAATAAGATACAGATGGGCTTTTCCAACAGCAATAATATTATCTCATAATGGCGGTTCCTTATTCTTTCTCAGATCTTAAAGATCTTCAAGATAGGCTCAACTTGTGGAACATTATCATGAAGACCTGAGAATACTAGAGTTAAACAAAGAATGAGACTTTTTTTTCTCTCTCTCCCTCCAACTCGCCACTAGTAATCACTTGCACTATAAATCCTTAAAAGTTGATCCAGAAAGGATACTAAGATACACTTTTGACATTTGAACTTATTATAGCGTTAATATAAACATATATTCATCAATATAAACATAATAGAATTATATAACACATAGATGATCTAAACTATATTGGATCTTCACAATGAGAATTTAAAATTTATTCTGTAATTGTGGTTCACAAATAGGAACTTAACCCCTTAAGACCGCAGCCAAATGTACAAGTTGTGAACAGAACAAAACGTAAACAAAACCTGGCATTTGCGCTATATGTCTGTCCAACCGTAATTCACCTCTTTCATATTAAATGCATCCCCCGGGGGCGGGGCCGGACCGCCATGCCGAATGGACGCACAATGGAGTAGCTCCTGAGATACTCTCCAGTTTTGGCAATTTTAAAACTACCTACATACATCCAAAGACTGGTAGCTGTGACCCAGTGCATGAAGCCACCCTGGTCCCGGGGAGAGACTTGCTGGGAAGTTTTAGTCCCTCGGAGGGGCGATCCACGTCATCCATATGGGGACCGCTCGGGCGGTGAGTGGGGTGGACGGCCGCTGCCCGGCTATCCTGCCCGCCAGCGGCAAGGCAGAAGCACGAGGCTGGGCGGATCCGGCCCTGTTCCCCCCCTCTGGACCGGCGGGGGTGATCCCGGTCCCCACCCCGCGGCCCATCAGAGTGCAGCAACAACGGCACTCAAAGCACCAGCAGAGCGGACACAGTGCAAAGAGGCCGCTTCTAAAATGGCGGAGACGGCACGACAAGCCACCCACGATCAAAGGCCGAATGGCGCCCCCTCCTCTCCTGACTTTACACGGGCGGACTGCCGATGCGGGCTGCAAGGGCACAAGCAAGTACAAGCCGTGACCCCACAAGCCAGGCTATGGCGGAGCTGCGCTACACCAATCGAGCCCAAAGCCATGAAGCACGGAGTGGGACACTGCCATAGCGCACTGGCCTTACCTACCACACCGCCCAGATCATCACAGGGGGGCAGAAACAGAAGGATCTGCAACAACAGCCGACTGGTCTGCCGCCGAAGACAGGCACCCGACTGGATCACAGGTCAACCATAAAGAGCCATACCGCCATACTACTTTGCCACTTAACGGGACTAGAATTAACATAAGTCTCCAGATCTTTTGTCCCTCTCCAAAATTAAACCTCCTTCACGACCAAAGAAAGGTCTCTAAATGTACATCCACGGAACGTCACCTTGCTGGCATGGAGTCCAATTGGGGGTGGAAAAGCTGCAGGGCAATTTCAAAAGCTGGTGTTCCCTCTGTTTTATTGCCTTTGCCCTCCAGCTACTAAATATCTAGGTTAAAGCACAACATTCAATTACATATTCAATGCCTAGTCAGACAAAAAGTCTGTTTAACTACAACGCTATAGTATCAAAGCATGATAGTATTAATCGACTAATAACAGTATTAAAGCGACTAACTGAAATCTAGCCTGACCATTTACTATAACCAAACTGTACCAACATTGATACCGGAGAAACTGACGGAAGCCAAGCACAGAGAGATGGACACAGGTTTCTTCAGGAAGGAAGAGATTCTTTATTCGGTTCACCGATCGGGACTCAGAGGGACTAATGTCACCAAAATACAGCAAGTTCTGAGCCCCGGACAATAGTGCAGGCTCCTTATATAGGCACATAACTCCTCCCATATTAAGCTCCACCCGCACATTCTCTTGACCAATCAATACAAATAAGAATTAACTTCCTGCTTGACCGCATGGCCTGTCCAGCACAATGGAGGAGGGGAATACTACATCCTGTATTCTTGCACATGCTCCGTACACTACTGATCGTATCTTGCCTTGTGCAACCAACTGATCGATACGTCAGCATATGCACGTACACATGCCACGTGGTAATCTCGGCCTACTAAATTTATTTTTACCGAGATTCCACCACATTCCCCCCTTTGATGCCTCTTGATATTTCACAATTACTTGAGGCATCACTTAACCTTGGTTTGCATACACCGCAAGTTACCATGAACCAGACCAGACTTATCTATGATGTGAATCTTCAACACTCATCTTCCTGCATTGGTTCTCCCTGATCTAGAGCCGTATATTTATAAATTGCCATTATCTGTGCAGCAGCCTTCCTCTCTGCTATATTTTCTATCAGGCTTTGCACAGACCTAACTACTAAGGGTATAAGACATGGCAGGAGTAGACACAACATTAAAATCAGTAGGACTCCACCTACCAATGCCTTAAGCCCTCCAAACCACTCATACCAGCTACCAAACCAACTACTTGGATTGTACCCTTTCCATACCTGAGTAGGCACATGCGCTAGTTTAACCATATGGCTAGTAAGCTCAGCTATTGCTTGCCCTTCGTCATCTATTTGAAGACAGCAATTGCTTAGGTTAAACTTCCCACATACACCTCCCTCTACTGCCAATAGGTAATCCAAGGCTAATCTATTTTGGTATACTGCTGTCCTCATCCTGGTATTATGCTTCGCTAGAAGATTGAGCGCTTGTGAGGTCTCATTGGCAATAATCTCAACCACTGCCTGTAATCTTATAATACGGTTGAGCATATAAATTGGGGTTCTATAACCAAAGGTACCATCCTCTGCCCACGTGGCTGGCCCATAGTAATCTATAATACGCTGGGGAGGCCATTCATCATCTTCCCAGGCGCCTATCTCTATGGGTCCCCTTTTCTTCCTATGATTCACATCATACACTTTAACACCTAAAGTCTCACCTGTTTCGATAGGTAACAAGAAGAAGGATGGTTTGAGCATACCCAACACACATGCCCCTTCCCAGTCCTGTGGCAACTCCGAATAGGCTTTCTTACCACAGATCCAGTACAAATTTGCTGGGGCTCTCCAATTAGATGTGATGTATAGATCAAACCACACATCCTTTAAATTGGCGTATCTTGCAAACGGGTTAGATGGTTCTGAGACATTTGAAGCCGGCCACCAAGTTGTATTCTTTGTATCATCATCATAAGCTTTTTGCCCTAGACAAGTTAATTCTCCTACAGAAGTATTATACATCATTCCTTTCCTCGCTATGCAAACATAACCTATGATGGAGGTCTTTAATCTCCACTCAGATTTACCTCTAACACTCATATGATAATCGGCTTGTGAAGATATTAATTGGTCAACTGCCTCAGAACCGGACATTACCTCCTTTGCTTCCCAAGGCCATTGGTCTTCCCATGTTAGTACCTCCACACACATAGCAGTTGGTAACATTAAGACTACCGGCAATACTTTCAGCTAAATCAATGAACAGGTTTTTAGCATTATGGGGGATCTTATTATCGATACTCATCTCTTCATAAAAGGAATGGTATACCTGATGAGTCTGTGAGGTTACCGTATCAGTCTCTATCCCTATAAACAATACTGTCCCAGGGTCTAAACCTGTCCCATATATTTGGAACCCAAATAAATTAGCATATTTATCTAAGAACTTGTCAGGGTTATTTATAAGTATATGGATTGGATTGCATTCCATAGACTTACAGTATGGATTAGTAGGCAACTTAGTCACAATCATGTCCTTGTCTGCTGTTTGCCCCCAAGTTGCCCACCCCACACAAGACCAATATGGGCAAAAGTTATAATCTCTATTTGGGCATCTAGGACTCACATACTTATTTTTACTACTGGGACAAATATATTTATCATTAGACCCATACGTTCTCTCCCATCTAAGATCCCCACATACATTCCAAGGCTTTCTACCACTTGATATCGCTTTACACACATCAAATAGCAGAACACCTGAAGAATATACGGATTCTAATACTGTTTTGTTAATTAGGGTCCCCTGAGGATCTCCATTCCTGAGAGTCAACCAAATTGTACGGGGTTGATACTCTGGACTGAAGCACTTAGGTTCTCCTACCCCTAAATGGCACACACTATATTCTATATTTAAGTATCTACATCTTGATACATCTCCTTTACACTCGTATTGCGAATGCCAGATTAGGGTCTGGGAAATATGGTTACCTGTTCTTGTAGTCTTAATGCATACCTCACAGCTAGGAGTGTCGGTACCTCTACCTTCCTGAATATAAAAATACACATATAAAAACATTATTAGAAACACATCTTTCGTCGTCATCCTCAGTCTTCGTCCGTGCGATGGCACCTCAGCTTCCAGGAGGTAAGGGCTGCAGGGAATGGAGTTCTGCTCGTCTTCACAGGGGTCCCTTCGAGACTTTTCCTGACTTATATACTACACGTTGGTGAGCGGACAGGCTTTATTATGGCCTTCTCACTCACTTACCAATCTCTGAAACAATACAATTTGTAATCCACAAGGTTCCTCGTCACTCCGACTGAGTCGTGCGCTTTAACCGGATCTTGCAGGGATTCTCTGGATCTGCTGTAGCTTGCCAAGAATCGACTGCTGCTGGTTTAACCCTGGAGTGATGTATCCACGGAGTCACTTCGGCTACTTTTATCGCTGTAGGGGTAGACAAAAGAACAACATAAGGACCTCTCCACTTGGGCCCTAACGGTACATTATTCCACTCTTTAATCCACACTTGGTCTCCTGGGTGGTAACTATGAACTGGGGGATAAATATTCACAGGTAATCTATCTTGTACCCATTTCTGTACCTCCTCCATAGTCTTACCCAACTCTACAACTTGCTGCCGGGTAATTCCTTCTCCCAACTGACTCAAATCCCCTCTTAAGTTACCAAGTACGGGAGGTGGTCGCCCATACATGATCTCAAAAGGAGAGAGGCCCATCCTTCTGGTAGGTGTACTGCGGATTCGCAATAGAGCTATGGGCAAGAGAACGTTCCACTTAAGTTGGGTTTCCTGACACATTTTAGCCAACTGATTCTTAATAGTTCTATTCATTCTCTCTACCTTACCAGAACTCTGGGGTCTATATGCCGTATGAAGCCTCCACTTTATACCAAGCATATGAGTCAGTTGTTGTAGGCACTGATGAACAAAAGCTGGACCATTGTCCGATCCTATAGAGCAGGGTAGTCCATATCGGGGTATTATTTCTCGTAGCAGGAATCTCACAACTTCTCCTGCTTTCTCCGTACGAGTAGGACATGCTTCTACCCAGCCTGAATAGGTGCACACAACTACCAGTAGGTAGCGATGTCCACCAGATTTAGGCATTACTGTATAGTCAATTTGTAGATCGGACATGGGGAGTCCCCCCATAAACTGAACTCCTGGTGGCTTTACTGGTCCTTGCCTTGCATTATTTTTAGCACACGTTACACATCTTCGTACAATGGCCTGAGTCAAGTTGGACAATCTTGGTATGTAGAAATGTTTTCTGAGAGATTCTTCTGTGCTATCTCTCCCAGAATGTGTCCCGTTGTGATAGTTTTGGACAATTTCTACCGCTAGTGATGCTGGAATGACTATTCTTCCATCTTCTAAATGATACCATTTGTTCTCCAAATACTTTCCAGGTTCAGTCTTTAACCACTCCTCTTCTTGAGCTGTATAAACTGGAGTCCATTGAGACAGTGGAGTTGGTATCAGAGCAGCCATATGCTCCACATATTCCTGTCTTTCTGATTCAGCGGCATGCTTAGCTGCACTATCTGCCATCCGATTTCCTTTGGTTACATCACCATCTCCTCTCAGATGCGCTCGACAATGTATAATACCGACTTCTTTCGGCTCCCACACTGCTTCCAATAGTTGTAGGATTTCAGCTGCGTACTTGATTTCTTTGCCTTCTGAATTCAATAGTCCTCTTTCTTTATACAAAGCTCCGTGGGCATGGGTGGTTAAAAACGCATACTTGGAGTCCGTGTAGATGTTCACTCTTAAACCTTCAGCCAATTGTAACGCTCGTGTCAGTGCTATCAATTCTGCCTTTTGTGCTGATGTTCCTTTTGCCAGTGGCCGAGCTTCTATCACCTTATCTATCGTTGTTACTGCATATCCTGCATAGCGGATCCCTTCTTTCACATAACTACTGCCGTCGGTGTAATATTGAACATCGGGGTTCTGGATGGGAAAATCACGAAGATCTGGTCTACTTGAAAATACTTCATCCATCACTTCCAAACAATCATGTTGACTTTCAGTAGGTTGTGGCAAAAGGGTAGCTGGATTTAAGGTATTTACAGTCTCTAAATGCACTCTTGGGTTTTCACACAACATTGCTTGATACTTGGTCATACGGCTGTTACTGAACCAATGATTTCCTTTGTAATCCAACAACGTCTGTACTGCATGTTGGACTCGTACATAAAGTTCTTGACCCAGAGTGAGTTTATCGGCTTCAGCTACTAGCAGGGCGGCTGCAGCTACTGCTCTTAGACAAGGTGGAAGTCCGCTGGCCACTGCATCCAGTTGCTTAGACATGTAGGCAACAGGTCTTTGCCATGATCCCAAGTACTGTGTCAATACTCCCACAGCCATTCTTCTTTGCTCATGTACATACAGGTAGAATGGTCGTGTGTGATCAGGTAGACCTAATGCTGGGGCACTCATCAAAGCCCTCTTCACATCTTCAAATGCCGTTTGCTGTTCTTGAGTCCATAAGAAGGGGTCGTGCTCTGTACCTTTGATAGCTGCATACAGAGGTTTTGCCAGTATCGCGTAGCTGGGAATCCATATCCTACAGAAGCCTGCTGCCCCCAAGAATTCTCGCACTTGTCTTCTATTCTTGGGTATCAGTATTTGGCACACAGCTTCTTTTCTCTCTGGCCCCATAATTCTTTGACCTTCAGAGATATGGAATCCCAGATATTTGACAGTTGGCAAACACAACTGAGCCTTCTTTCTAGACACCTTGTATCCTGCCTTCCAGAGAATGTGTAGTAGATCGTGTGTTGCTTGCTGACATATTTCCTTTGTAACTGCTGCTATCAACAAGTCATCTACATATTGTAACAATACACACTCTCCTGGGATGGACTCGAAATCCAGTAGATCTTGACTTAGAGCTGAACCAAATAGGGTAGGTGAATTTTTAAACCCTTGGGGCAGTCTTGTCCAGGTCTTTTGGCGTTTCGAGCCCGTCACAGCGTTTTCCCATTGGAAAGCAAAGATACATTGGCTTTCTGCGGCAATTTGGAGGCAAAAGAAGGCATCTTTGAGGTCTAAGACTGTAAAATAAGTAGCCCCGCCCGGAATTAAAGCAAGCAGGTTATACGGATTGGGTACAACTGGATGTATGCTAACAACCGCATCATTGACTGCTCTCAAGTCCTGCACAGGTTGATACTCATCTGTACCGGGCTTTTGAACAGGCAGCAATGGGGTGTTCCAGGGGGAAGTACAGAATTTTAGGATACCATACCGTATGAACTTATCCAGATAAGATTGGATGTTCTTCTTAGCCTTCTGCGGGATGTGATATTGCCGTAGGCTCACTGGATAAACCCCAAGTTTTAGTTCAATTTTAATAGGTGGAATATTGCGGGCCAGTCCTGGTGGGTTGTTCTCTGCCCAAACTCCTGGTATGTTGAATAAGGATTCATCACTCCTAGGGTTTTGGCTAGTCAACGCTGTATAAAGTCGCCACTCTTCTTCCTTTGGTACAGATAATGTCATAATACCTGAAGGTCCATTAAACTTTAAGGATGTTGTTCCATTTGGTAGGAACGTAATCTGCGCTTGTAATTTGGATAGCATATCACGTCCCAGCAATTGGACTGGACATTCAGGCATGTAAAGGAATTGATGTTTTACTACGTGGCCTCCCAATGTACAGAGTCGACTTTTAAGAACCGGTTTTGCAGCACTTCTTCCAGTTGCTCCTATTACAGTAATAGTTCTTCCAGATGGAGGAGCAACTAGATTAGTCACCACCGAATGTTCAGCACCAGTGTCGATCATGAACGCACTCCTTTTTCCCCCTATTGATACATCGACCATAGGCTCCGCTCGACCAAGGGGGATGGAGCCCGGTCGGTATCAATAGTCCTCCATAACCGTGTCAGCCAATCCCATGAAGTCCCTACCTTCTCTATCGCGGGACCTTTGCGCTGCTGGATAGTACCTATCTTCCCTTACACTTCCTCTGTTCCCATTACTTCCTCTATTACCATTGCTCCCTCCGGGGCCTCCTCTACCTCTCGCTCTGCCTCTAAAGTTTCCATAACCTGCCCTGGATAGGTCTCTCTCATACTGCTCTCTTTGCGGACACTCGCTTCTCCAATGCCCTTCTTCCCTGCAATATGCGCACTGATTCCTACTCAAGGGCTCCCTATTCCACCTACTATCGCCTCTATCTGGACCCCGTCTATCTACGCCTGCGATTGCTACCGCTAACATATCTGCCTTTCTACGCATCTTGCGCTCTTCCTCTTTCTTTGTCTCTGTTTCCCTGTTCATGTACACCTTATTTGCTACCTCCATTAGTTGGGTGATAGACATACCTGCAAACTCTTCTAACTTTTGTAGCTTGCGCTTAATATCTCCGTAAGCTTGGCTGACAAAGGCGGAGTTTACCATTCGGGAATTATCAGCGTCTTCCGGATTAAAGGGGGTATACAAGCGGTATGCCTCCAATAATCGGTCATAAAAGACACTGGGCGCTTCATCACTTTTCTGAATCACCTCAACTGTCTTCGACATATTAATGGCTTTCTTCCCTCCGGCTTTCATGCCAGCAATTATAGCGTCTCTATAGGCTTTTAGTTGAACCATATCTGCGCCATTAACATTCCAGTCGGGATCAGTGTTAGGATAATGTGTTGCGGCCCATGCTGCTGGATTGGCTTGATTTAAAGCACGGGCTTCATCCTCTAGCGCTTTAATGGCCGCTTGGTTAATCCTAGTCCTTTCCTCATTATTGAACAATGTCATTTATAACTGCTGGCAATCAGCCCATGTCGGATTATGTGTCTGAACTATCGAGGTGAACAGATCGTTCATAGCTTGTGGTTTCTCAGTGTACGAGGAATTGTGGGTCTTCCAATTCAAGAGATCGGTAGTCGTGAACGGGACATATACGAAGACTGGGTCAGCATATACCATTTGACCTGCGGCATCGAGATAGGCTGACCCAGGATTCAGACGAAGAGGCATCTGGTAATGTTTGGGTCGTTGGGTACCGGTCAGTTGTCGGGTTAGTATAGGGCTACATGGAGGGGCGTCAGTTATGGGTTCCAGTCGGGGGGTGGTAAGGCATGAGGATGTGGGAGCTTGATTTTGGGAAAGGTCGGTGAATAGAATATTCCGAGCCGAGCTAGAAGAAGCTTGACCGGAAGTTTGAAGTGGCGCCAAATCAGGATATTCAGATCTAACGGGGGTTGGTTCTGGTTCCGGAAGGGAAGGTTTAATACGAGGGGGGGTGGATTCTGCACTGGAGGAGGAAGCGGAAGTGGATGGGGGCAATGGGGGAAGGGGTGTAGAACTTCCTGTACTAGTA
This sequence comes from Pelobates fuscus, assembly GCF_036172605.1. Lineage (NCBI taxonomy): Eukaryota > Metazoa > Chordata > Amphibia > Anura > Pelobatidae > Pelobates > Pelobates fuscus. The sequence continues at coordinate 179,979,614 of NC_086317.1, read as the reverse complement.
TCACTTCCTCCTAAAGGGAAGTAAGGGGGCGGCAAAGGGATCTCGGACTCAGGGGGCGTGTCCAAAATGGACCTAACCATAGTCCTAGTGGACAAACAAGTCCTGGCCACCATGAGGCGACATTGCTCCTCGTGGCATATCCGAATCCATCTTGGCGAGTCGTTTACGGCCTGTCTCCAACAATCAATATATGGAAACTGTCCGTAAAGTTCAGGCCTACCTGATACAGCCACGTTTACACGCTGTACCAGAGTTGGATCCAAACTGCCACGTGGCGGCCATGCCGCAACCAAAGTAGGCCACTCCCTAGTGCACAAAGTGACCAAACGTACAGGGGACATTTTAGCCCCAAAATCACATGTTTTAAATCCCTTTTTAAAATTCTTTACCATACAACCTAAGGGATCCAAAATCGTTGACTCCGACGCGCCCATACTTATCAATGGAGCGTCGTTGACAACGAATACTATGCACACGTTCTATTCAACAGTCACACCCATTTCTTCCGGCAACAGCACCACGTGGTACGGTTACCAAGTGAAACGTACACAATAACACAATAAACACTCAAGGAATTCTCGTACACACACAGCTGTTACACCAGTCACTAAATAATCAATATTATGCCCTTTGGCGAAACTATACAGTCACCCACGCTATAATTCTCTATATATGAATTACCCGTCTATAACACACCCCAGTAACATCGTCTTTTACAAATACCGGTTACAGTACGGTTAGCATAGGTCAAAGCACAATTTAAGGTCACAATACAATTATTAGTGGTTATGGTGTTAAACATGCAATAGACGACAATGATTAGTACTTATATACAGTGTCAGTAAATATACAGGGTTATGGTACCGTGCACTATGATACAGCAACACACTATTAACACTCTCGCTAGACGGCTGAGCTCGCGCTATCTAACAAGATATACACTTTACTAACAATCTTTAACACATATACAATCCCAACTAAACTATTGGCCAGTACCTTGAATGGACTACCTAAAACTATCTACATCCGTTTTGGTTAGCCACACTGCCCAAGCACCACATATAGCGAACTAAAGGGCGGAATTTACAACAGAACCCTTTTAGTCTTTCTACTCTATCAATAATCTAGTGGGTTCCAAATTTACACGCCTTCCCACTTAGCCAAGATAGGTTGAGATCTAGCGGACCGAATTTACACAGGCGCCGCTTAGTCTCCCGGTCCCTCCGACCTAGCGAACAAAATATACACCCTAGAACGCTAGTCTAGACAAGACACCGGTGTCCGGCTAGGGCTATTTACACAGAACCCCGCCTGACTCCAAACCAAATCAAACGGTCTTACTAAAGAGCGTTCGATTGAGCGGTGCGCCTTCGCTCCTTCCCTCCGACAGAGGGGGCAGATTCCATACACAGATTTAACCCCTTATGGGCCTACCGCACAATCGGTATACCCCTAGTGGGTCCGCCGTCTAAAACAGCAGTCGTCTTACCTCCTCGTTCCTGAACCTGAGTTCACACTCATCGACGGGGACACCCCAGCACTTCTTACGTAGAGGCCGATGATCTCCTGGACAACAGGCCAGTGGCACCGAGACGAAGGGAGGTCCACGCAGAAGTTCAGGGGTGCAGCCGTAGAGAACGTGGGCAAAGATAGACCGTCTCACGCCTCTGCCTCTCAGCTACCGTTGAATGATGAGCTTCCCGGCCAATGCACCAAATGATACCGGAGAAACTGACGGAAGCCAAGCACAGAGAGATGGACACAGGTTTCTTCAGGAAGGAAGAGATTCTTTATTCGGTTCACCGATCGGGACTCAGAGGGACTAATGTCACCAAAATACAGCAAGTTCTGAGCCCCGGACAATAATGCAGGCTCCTTATATAGGCACATAACTCCTCCCATATTAAGCTCCACCCGCACATTCTCTTGACCAATCAATACAAATAAGAATTAACTTCCTGCTTGACCGCATGGCCTGTCCAGCACAATGGAGGAGGGGAATACTACATCCTGTATTCTTGCACATGCTCCGTATACTACTGATCGTATCTTGCCTCGTGCAACCAACTGATCGATACGTCAGCATATGCACGTACACATGCCACGTGGTAATCTCGGCCTACTAAATTTATTTTTACAGAGATTCCACCACAACATGTTTATACAGCTCTCATAATATGCATGCATAACCTGTAACATCTATAGACTAGCATAAGCATTGAAGAAGCCTTATTAATGTACATCTTTAACCCCTTAAGGACCGGACTGTTTTTGCGATGTTGTACATTTGCGACCAGGCATCTTTTTACACTTTTGTGGTGTTTGTGTTTAGCTGTAATTTTCCGCTCTCTCATTTACTGTTCCCATACAAATTATATATTGTTTTTTCAGGACAAAAGGGGCTTTCTTTACATACCATTATTTATATAATCTCATGTAATTTAATTTTAAAAAAATGAAAAAATATGATGAAAAATTGAAAAAAATACATGTTTTTTGACTTTTATGTGAAAAATCTTTTACTCATCTACAAAAGCGAATGAAAAAAACTTCTAAATAGATTCAAATTTTGTCCTGAGTTTAAAAATACCCAGTGTTTACATGCTTTTTGCTATTTTTTTGCATGTTATAGGGCTATAAGTACAAGTAGGATATTGCGGTTTCAAAACATAAATTTTTAAAATGTATCAATAGTGACATTGTAACACTATTATCTGTCATAAATCGCTGAATAACACCCCACATGTACATATTTTTTTTTAAGTAGTCAACCCAGGGTATTCAATATGGGGTATTTCCAGACTTTTTTAGTAGCCAGTTAGTCGCAAACACTGGCCAAAGTTAGCGTTCATATTTGTTTGTGTGTGAAAAAAGTAAAAAACTAAATTGAACGCTAATTTTGGCCAGTGTTTGTGACTAAGTGGTTACTAAAAAAGACTGGACATACCCCATTTGCAATACCTTGGGTTGTCTTCTTTTGCAAATGGTATGCCATCATGGGGGTAATTCTCATTCCTGGGCTACCATACGCTCTCAAAGGCAACGTAACCAACCTGGCCATTTTCAATGTAAAAATATTTGACCCATATATTTGACCCTGTAACGCTATAAAACCTGTACATGAGGGGTACTGTTATACTCAGGAGACTTTGCTGAACACAAATATTAGTGTTTCAAAACTGGAAAATGTATCACAACAATTATATCATCAGTAAAAGTGCTGTTTGTGTGTGAAAAATGCAAAAAAAGTCACTTTCACTGACAATATCATCGCTGTGATATGTTTTACTGTTTTGAATCACTAATATTTGTGTTCAGCGAAGTCTCCCGAGTAAAACAGTACCCCCTACGTACAGGTTTTAGGGTGTCGTAGAACGTTACAGGGTAAAATACAGTGATAGCAAATTAAATTCTCTGGACTTTCGGCGTGGGTTGGCAGGCAGGTCCCTTAAATTGCAATCAATAAAATAACTTCATTATGTAAAAATATTACATAAATAAGCACGTAGAATTTAAATATATATGCATATTTATATATTTGAAGTCTATGTGTATATTTATATAATTATTTATGTAATTTTGTATATGGACATATGAATAGTTCATATTCTTTTTATTTATTTATATATACATAAATATATATACAATTTCATTCTAAGTGTATTTTGATATAAATATATATATATTAATATCAAAATACAGTTAGAATAAAATTTCGTGTAGATATATAATTTTTTAAAAATTTATATTATTATTTTTACATGTTTAATTTAATTAAAATTACTTATTATTTTTATTTTATAATAATATATATATACAATATATAGTTATTATATATATTATATATATACGTGTGTAATTTAATTATAAGTGTATTTTTATATTAATATATGTACATATTAATATAAAAATACACTTAGCATGACATTATATATATGATATATAGACATATATTATATAGGTATAATATATGTCTATATATCATATATATATATACACATATATAATAATAATTTTTTTTTATTAACTTTAACTTTCTTTTTTTTTATGATTTTACACTGGCAGGGAGACTGCCTGTCAGCACAGACAGTCCCCCTGCAGGCAGATACACAGACACCTATTGTGACCATGTGATCGCCCTTTTGAGCGATCACATGGCCACAGGGGTCCTAATTCGCCATGGGGAGACTGTCTGGGCTCCAGGCAGTCTCCCCACAACGGGAGCACCGCCGATCGCCGCCGGGGGAACGACGGCGATCGGGTAAGTAAATATTAAAGTTAGGACGGTTCAGGACCGTCCTCGGTCGGCAATGGAAAAATGCCGATGACGGTCCTGAACCGTCCTGCGTCCTTAAGGGGTTAAAAACCTAACTTAAGCTGCATAAAATGTAAAAATTGTGCCTGTTAATCTTTTGTCCCGCATGTTGCGCGAGGAAAATGCCTGAGGACTGCTTTTGGGGCACCTCATGCTTGCCTGTAATATCTATGTGCACTACAAAAATAAAGAATAAAAAAAAAAAAAAAATTAAATGCATCCCCCCCTTATTATATATCATTTTATTCAGGGGAAACAGGGCTTTCATTTAACATCAAATATTTAGGTTTGGAACATAAAAAAAATGGGAGAAAATTTTTATTTTTTTATTTTTTTTAGTTCTATGTGACATTTTAACTGTGGATCTCAAAATACTGTTTGCTTTTACTGCAATACAATACACATATTTGTATTCAGCGATGTCTCATGTGTAAAACAGTACCCCCTACGTACAGGTTTTATGATGTTTTGGGAAGTTACAGGGTCAAATATAGCGTGTTACATTTGAAATTGAAATTCGCCAGAATGGTTACTGTCAGGATCCCGCGGGCGGCTGCGAGGGGAGGCTGCAGTCCGCTCGCGGCACTCACACTCCAGCCGTCCGCGGTCCCCTTCCTGCCATGTGTTCGGCGGGCGGCATCCTCCCAGCCACGGATGCCGCCCGCGTCTTCCTCCAAGTCCCCCAGCGGCAGCATGCATGACGCTGCACGCTGGGAGACCGCCCAATTTGTTACACGCCGTGGTCAGTCACCTGACCCGGCGTTAAAGGCACAGTGCCTCAATCACAGTGGGAGGTTTAGATATCTCCCACGTGTGATTGTTAATTCTGATTGGAAATTATCCAATCAGAATTAACCTTCTGGTTTAAATACTTTCCTGTTCCTCCCTGCCCTGTTGTGGTCTTTGCTTTATAGTATTGATTCTGAACGTGTGCTTTCTGGTTACTCTCTGGCTTGTTATACTGACTTTGTGACTTTCTCCTACCCTTTGACCTCGGCTTGTTTCTCGTTATTCTGTTTTCTGGTTCCCCTTACTCGGCTTGTCTCCTGACTATTCTGTGTGTGCTCAACCCGGCCACTCTAAGGACCGGTACTGCACACTTTCTGTGTGTGTGTCTGTGTGTGTGTTAGCGTGTTGGGTTCCCCGAATCGTGACAGTTACGTTGCCTTTGAGACTGTATAGTAGCCCAGGAATTAAATTTACACCCATAATGGCATACCATTTGCAATAGTAGACAACCCAAGGTATTGCAAATGTCCAGTCTTTTTAGTAGCCATTTGGTCACAAACACTGGCCAAAGTTAGCGTTAGTATTTGTTTGTGTGTGAAAAATGCAAAAAACTCCAATTTTGGCCAGTGTTTGTGACTAAGTGGCTACTAAAAAAGTCTGGACATACCCCATTTGCAATACCTTGGGTTGTCTATTATTGCAAATGGTATGCCATCATAGGGGTAATTTTCATTCTTGGGCTACCATAGGGTCACAAAGGCAACGTAAGCAATCTGGCGAATTTTAATGTGAAAAAAATGAAACACAAGCCTTATATTTGACGCTGTAACTTTTGAAAACACCATAAAACCTGTACATGTGGGGTACTGTTGTACTCGGGAGACTTCGCTCAACACAAATATTTGTATTTCAAAACAGTAAAAAGTTTTGCAGCAATAATATCGTCCGTGTAAGTGCTGTTGTGGTGGAATCTCGGTAGAAATAAATTTAGTAGGCCGAGATTACCACGTGGCATGTGTACGTGCATATGCTGACGTATCGGTCGGTTGGTTGCACGTGGCAAGATACGATCAGTAGTGTACGGAGCATGTGCGTGAATACAGGATGTAGTATTCCCCTCCTCCATTGTGCTGGACAAGCCATGCGGTCAAGCAGGAAGTTAATTCTTATTTGTATTGATTGGTCAAGAGAATGTGCGGGTGGAGCTTAATATAGGAGGAGTTATGTGCCTATATAAGGAGCCTGCACTATTGTCCGGGGCTCAGAACTTGTTGTATTTTGGTGACATTAGTCCCTCTGAGTCCCGATCGGTGAACCGAATAAAGAATCTCTTCCTTCCTGAAGAAACCTGTGTCCATCTCTCTGTGCTTGGCTTCCGTCAGTTTCTCCGGTATCATTTGGTGCATTGGCCGGGAAGCTCATCGTTCAACGGTAGCTGAGAAGCAGAGGCGTGAGACGGTCTATCTTTGCCCACGTTCTCTACGACTGCACCCCTGAACTTCTGCATGGACCTCCCTTCGTCTCGGCGCCACTGGTCTGTTGTCCAGGAGATCATCGGCCTCTACGTAGTAAGTGCTGGGGTGTCCCCATCGATGAGTGTGAACTCAGGTTCAGGAACGAGGAGGTAAGACGACCGCTGTTTTAGACGGCGGACCCACTAGGGGTATACCGATTGTGCGGTAGGCCCATAAGGGGTTAATCTGTGTATGGAATCTGCCCCCTCTGTCGGAGGGAAGGAGCGAAGGCGCACCGCTCAATCGAACGCTCTTTAGTAAGACCGTTTGATTTGGTTTGGAGTCAGGCGGGGTTCTGTGTAAATAGCCCTAGCCGGACACCGGTGTCTTGTCTAGACTAGCGTTCTAGGGTGTACAATTTGTTCGCTAGGTCGGAGGTCCGGTCCGCTAGCTCTCAACCTATCTTGGCTAAGTGGGAAGGCGTGTAAATTTGGAACCCACTAGACTATTGATAGAGTAGAAAGACTAAAAGGGTTCTGTTGTAAATTCCGCCCTCTAGTTCGCTATATGTGGTGCTTGGGCAGTGTGGCTAACCAAAACGGATGTAGATAGTTTTAGGTAGTCCATCAAGGTACTGGCCAATAGATTAGTTGGGATTGTATATGTGATAAAGATTGTTTAGTAACGTGTATATCTTGTTAGATAGCGTGAGCTCTGCCGTCTAGCGAGAGTGTTAATAGTGTGTTGCTGTATTATAGTGCACAGTACCATAACCCTGTATATTTACTGATACTGTATATAAGTACTAATAATTGTCGTCTATTGCATGTCTAACACCATAACCACTAATAATTGTATTGTGACCTTAAATTGTACTTTGACCTGTGCTAACCGTACTGTAACTGCTGTTTGTAAAAGACGATGTTACTGGGGTGTGTTATAGACGGGTAATTCATATATAGAGAATTATAGCGTGGGTGACGGTATAGTTTCGCCAAAGGGCATAATATCGATTACTTAGTGACTGGTGTAACAGCTGTGTGTGTACGGGAATTCCCTAAGTGTTTTTATTGTGTTACTGTGTACGTTTCACTTGGTAACTGTACCACGTGGTGCTGTTGCCGAAGGAACGGGTGTGACTGTTGAATAGAGTGTGTGTATAGCATTCGTTGTCAACGACGCTCCATTGATAAGTATGGGCGCGTCGGAGTCGACGATTTTGGATCCCTTAGGATGTATGGTAAAGAATTTTAAAAAGGGATTCACAGTATGTGATTTTGGGGTTAAAATGTCTCCTGCACGTTTGATCACTTTGTGCACTAGGGAATGGCCTACTTTGGTTGCGGCATGGCCGCCACGTGGCAGTTTGGATCCAAATCTGGTACAGCGTGTACACGTGGCTGTATCAGGTAGGCCTGAACTTTACGGACAGTTTCCATACATTGATTGTTGGAGGCAGGCCGTAAACGACTTGCCAAGATGGGTCCGAATATGCCACGAGGAGCAATGTCGCCTCATGGTGGCCAGGACTTGTTTGTCCACTAGGACCACGGTTAAGCCCATTTTGGACACGCCGAGATCCCTATGCCGCCCCCTTATTTCTCTGCAAGGGGAGGTGATACAAGTACAGGAAGTTCCACACCCCCCTCCCCCGTTGTCCCCATCTACTTCTACTTCCTCCTCCAGCTCAGAATCCACCCCACGCCATAATAAACCTCCCCTTCCGACACCAGCCCCCGTTAAGTCCATCTATTCCGATTTGGCGCCATTTCAAGCTTCCGGTCAGGCTTCCTCTAGCCCGGCTCGGAATATTTTATTCACCGGCCTTCCCCATGATAAAGCTTGTCTATCCGCACGTCTTATTACCCCCCGACCGGAACCTCTAACCGACGCCCCTCCACGAAGCCCTATACTAACCCGACAACTGACTGGAACCCAAAAACCCAAACATTATCAGATGCCTCTTCGTTTGAATCCTGGGTCAGCCTACCATAATGATTTAGGTCAAATGGTGTATGCTGACCCAGTCTTCGTATATGTCCCGTTCACGACTACCGATCTCTTGAATTGGAAGACCCACAATTCCTCGTATACTGAAAAGCCACAAGCCATGACCGACCTGTTCACCTCGATAGTCCAGACGCATAATCCAACTTGGGCTGACTGCCAGCAATTATTAATGACATTGTTTAACAACGAGGAGAGGACTAGGATAAATCAAGCGGCTATTAAAGCACTGGAGGAAGAAGCCCGTACTTTAAACCAAGCAAATCCAGGAGCATGGGCCGCAACTCATTATCCTAATGCTGATCCCGAATGGGATGTTAATGGCGCAGATATGGTTCAACTGAAAGCCTATAGAGACGCTATAATTGCTGGCATGAAAGCCGGAGGGAAGAAAGCCATAAATATGTCGAAGACGGTTGAGGTGATTCAGAAAAGTGATGAAGCGCCTAGTGTCTTTTATGACCGATTATTGGAGGCATACCGTTTGTATACCCCCTTTAATCTGGAATTCCCGAATGGTAAACTCTGCCTTTGTCAGCCAAGCTTACGGAGATATTAAGCGCAAGCTACAGAAGTTAGAAGGGTTCGCAGGAATGTCCATCACCCAACTAATGGAGGTAGCAAATAAGGTGTACATGAATAGGGAATAAGAAAGTAAGAAAGAGGAGGAGCGCAAGATGCGTAAAAAGGCGGATATGCTAGCGGTAGCAATCGCAGGCGTAGATAGACGGGGCCCAGATAGAGGCGATAGTAGGTGGAATAGGGAACCCCTGAGTAGGAATCAGTGCGCGTATTGTAGAGAAGAAGGGCATTGGAGAAGCGAGTGTCCAAAAAGAGAGCAATACGAGAGAGACCCACCCAGGGCAGGTTATGGAAACTTTAGAGGCAGAGCGAGAGGTAGAGGAGGTCCCGGAGGGAGTAATAGTAATAACAGAGGAAGTGTAAGAGAAGACAGATACTATCCCGCAGCGCAAAGGTCCCGCGATAGAGAAGATAGGGACTTTGTAGGATTGGCTGACACGGTCATGGAGAGCTATTGATACCGACCGGGCTCCATCCCCCTTGGTCGAGCGGAGCCTATGGTCGATGTATCAATAGGGGGAAAAAGGAGTGCATTCATGATCGACACTGGTGCTGAACATTCGGTGGTGACTGACCTAGTTGCTCCTCCATCCGGAAGAACTATTACCCTAATAGGAGCAACTGGAAGGAGTGCTGCAAAACCGGTTCTTAAAAGTCGACTCTGTACATTGGGAGGCCACGTAGTAAAACATCAATTCCTTTACATGCCTGAATGTCCAGTCCAATTGTTGGGACGTGATTTGCTATCCAAATTACAAGCGCAGATTACGTTCCTACCAAACGGAACAACATCCTTAAAGTTTAATGGACCTTCAGGTATTATGACATTATCCGTACCAAAGGAAGAAGAGTGGCGACTTTATACAGCGTTGACTAGCCAAAACCCTAAGAGTGATGAATCCTTATTCAACATACCAGGAGTTTGGGCAGAGAACAACCCACCAGGACTGGCCCGCAATATTCCACCCATTTGAATCGAACTAAAGCTTGGGGTTTATCCAGTGAGCCTACGGCAATAACACATCCCGCAGAAGGCTAAGAAAAATATTCAATCTTATCTGGATAAGTTCATACGGTATGGTATCCTAAAATTCTGTACTTCCCCCTGGAACACCCCATTGCTGCCTGTTCAAAAGCCCGGTACAGATGAGTATCATCCTGTGCAGGACTTGAGAGCAGTCAATGATGCGGTTGTCAGTATACACCCAGTTGTGCCCAATCCGTATAACCTGCTTGCTTTAATTCCGGGCGGGGCTACCTATTTTACAGTCTTAGACCTCAAAGATGCCTTCTTTTGCCTTCGAATTGCCGCAGAAAGCCAATGTATCTTCGCTTTCCAATGGGAAAATGCTGTAATGGGCTCGAAATGCCAGATGACTTGGACAAGACTGCCCCAAGGGTTTAAAAACTCACCGACCCTATTTGGTTCAGCTCTGAGTCAAGATCTACTGGATTTCAAGTCCATCCCAGGAGAGTGTGTATTATTACAATATGTAGACGACTTGTTGATAGCAGCAGTTACAAGAGAAATATGTCAGCAAGCAACACACAATCTACTACACATTCTCTGGAAGGCAGGATACAAGGTGTCTAGGAAGAAGGCTCAGTTGTGTCTGCCAACTGTCAAATATCTGGGATTCCATATCTCTGAAGGTCAAAGAATAATGGGGCCAGAGAGAAAAGAAGCTGTGTGCCAAATACCAACACCCAAGAATAGAAGACAAGTGCGAGAGTTCTTGGGGGCAGCAGGCTTCTGTAGGATATGGATTCCCAGTTATGCGATATTGGCGAAACCTCTGCATGCAGCTATCAAGGGTACAGAACACGACCCCTTCCTATGGACTCAAGAACAGCAAACGGCTTTTGAAGATGTGAAGAGGGCTTTGATGAGTGCCCCAGCATTAGGTCTACCTGATCACACACGACCATTCTACCTGTATGTACACGAGCAAAGAAGAATGGCTGTGGGAGTATTGACACAGTACTTGGGATCATGGCAAAGACCTGTTGCCTACATGTCTAAGCAACTGGACGCAGTGGCCAGCGGTCTTCCACCTTGTCTAAGAGCCGTAGCTGCAGCCGCCCTGCTGGTAGCTGAAGACGATAAACTCACTCTGGGTCAAGAACTTTATGTACGAGTTCCACATGCAGTACAGACGTTGTTGGATTACAAAGGAAATCATTGGTTCAGTAACAGCCGTATGACCAAGTATCAAGCAATGTTGTGTGAAAACCCAAGAGTGCATTTAGAGACTGTAACTACCTTAAATCCAGCTACCCTTCTGCCGCAACCTACTGAAAGTCAACACGATTGTTTGGAAGTGATGGATGAAGTATTTTCAAGTAGACCAGATCTTCGTGATTTTCCTATCCAGAACCCCGATGTTCAATATTATACAGACGGCAGTAGTTATGTGAAAGAAGGGATTCGCTATGCAGGATATGCAGTAACGACGATAGATAAGGTGATAGAAGCTCGGCCACTGTCAAAAGGAACATCAGCACAAAAGGCAGAATTGATAGCACTGACACGAGCGTTACAATTGGCTGAAGGTTTAAGAGTGAACATCTACACGGACTCCAAGTATGCGTTTTTAACCACTCATGCCCACGGAGCTTTGTATAAAGAAAGAGGACTATTGAATTCAGAGGGCAAAGAAATCAAGTACGCAGCTGAAATACTACAACTATTGGAAGCAGTATGGGAACCGAAAGAAGTCGGTATTATACATTGTCGAGCGCATCTGAGAGGAGATGGTGATGTAACCAAAGGAAATCGGATGGCAGATAGTGCAGCTAAGCGTGCCGCTGAATCAGGAAGACAGGAATATGTGGAACATATAGCTGCTCTTATTCCAACTCCACTGTCTCAATGGACTCCGGTTTATACAGCTCAAGAAGAGGAGTGGTTAAAGACTGAACCTGGAAAGTATTTGGAGAACAAATGGTATCAGTTAGAAGATGGGAGAATAGTTATTCCAGCATCACTAGCGGTAGAAATCGTCCAAAACTATCATAACGGGACGCATTCTGGAAGAGATAGTACAGAGGAATCTCTCAGAAAACATTTCTACATACGAAGATTGTCCAACTTAACTCAAGCCATTGTACGAAGATGTGTAACGTGTGCTAAAAATAATGCAAGGCAAGGACCAGTAAAGCCACCAGGAGTTCAGTATATGGGGGGACTCCCTATGTCCGATTTACAAATTGACTATACAGTAATGCCTAAATCTGGTGGACATCGCTACCTACTAGTAGTTGTGTGCACCTATTCAGGCTGGGTAGAAGCATGTCCTACTCGTACTGAGAAAGCAGGAGAAGTCGTGAGATTCCTGCTACGAGAAATAATACCCCGATATGGACTACCCTGCTCTATAGGATCGGACAATGGTCCAGCTTTTGTTCATCAGTGCCTACAACAACTGACTCATATGCTTGGTATAAAGTGGAGACTTCATACGGCATATAGACCTCAGAGTTCTGGTAAAGTAGAGAGAATGAATAGAACTATTAAGAACCAGTTGGCAAAAATGTGTCAGGAAACCCAACTTAAGTGGAACGTTCTTTTGCCTATAGCTCTATTGCGAATTCGCAGTACACCTACCAGAAGGATGGGTCTCTCTCCTTTTGAAATCATGTATGGGCGTCCACCTCCCGTACTTGGTAACTTAAGGGGGGATTTGAGTCAGTTGGGAGAAGGAATTACCCGGCAGCAGGTTGTAGAGTTGGGTAAGACTATGGAGGAGGTACAGAAATGGGTACGAGATAGATTACCTGTGAATATTTATCCCCCTGTTCATAGTTACCACCCAGGAGACCAAGTGTGGATTAAAGAGTGGAATAATGTACCGTTAGGGCCCAAGTGGAGACGTCCTTATGTTGTTCTTTTGTCTACCCCTAGAGCGATAAAAGTGGCTGAAGTGACTCCGTGGATTCATCACTCCAGGGTTAAACCAGCAGCGGTAGATTCTTGGCAAGCTACATCAGATCCAGAGAATCCCTGCAAGATCCGGTTAAAGCGCACGACTCAGTCGGAGTGACGAGGAAACTTGTGGATTACAAATTTTATTGTTTCAGAGATTGGTAAGTGAGTGTTTAGACGGCCATAATAAAGCCTGTCCGCTCACCGACGTGTAATTTAAAAGTCAGGAAAGTCTCGAAGGGACCCCTGTGAAGACGAGCAGAACTCCATTCCCTGCAGCCCTTACCTCCTGGAAGCTGAGGTGCCATCGCACGGACGAAGACTGAGGATGCAGCTGACGAAAGATGTATTTGTGATAATGTTTATTTATATGTATTTTTATATTCAGGAAGGTAGAGGTACCGACACTCCTAGCTGTGAGGTATGCATTAAGACTACAAGAACAGGTAACCATATTTCCCAGACCCTTATTTGGCATTCGCAATATGAGTGTAAAGGTGATGTGTCCAGGTGTAGATACTTAAATGTAGAGTATAGTGTATGCCATTTAGGGATAGGAGAACCTAAGTGCTTCAATCCAGAGTATCAACCCCGTACAATTTGGTTGACTCTCAGGAATGGAGATCCTCAGGGGACCCTAATAAATAAAACAGTGTTAGAATCCGTACATTCTTCGGGTGTTCTGCTATTTGATGCATGTAAAGCAATATCAAGTGGTAGAAAGCCATGGAATGTATGTGGGGATCTTAGATGGGAGAGAACGTATGGGTCTAATGATAAATATATATGTCCCAGTAGTAAAAATAAGTATGTGAGTCCTAGATGCCCAAATAGGGATTATAATTTTTGCCCATATTGGTCTTGTGTGGGGTGGGCAACTTGGGGACAGACAGCAGACAAGGACATGATTGTGACTAAGTTGCCTACCAATCCATACTGTAAGTCTATGGAATGCAATCCAGTCCATATTCTTATAAATAATCCTGACCAATTCTTAGATAGATATGGTAACTTATTTGGGTTTCAAATATACGGGACGGGTTTAGACCCTGGGACAGTATTGTTTATAGGGATAGAGATCGATACGGTAACCTCCCAAACTCATCAGGTATTCCATTCGTTTTATGAAGAGATGAGTATAGATAATAAGATCCCCCATAACGCTAAAAACCTGTTCATAGATTTAGCTGAAAGTATTGCCGGTAGTCTTAATGTAACCAACTGCTATGTGTGTGGAGGTACTAACATGGGAGACCAATGGCCTTGGGAAGCAAAGGAGGTAATGTCCGGTTCTGAGGCAGTTGAACAATTAATATCCTCACAAGCCGATTATCAGATGAGTGTTAGAGGTAAATCTGAGTGGAGATTAAAGACCTCCATCATAGGTTATGTTTGCATAGCAAGGAAAGGAATGATGTTTAATACTACTGTAGGAGAGTTAACTTGTCTAGGGCAAAAAGCTTATGATGATGATACAAAGAATACAACTTGGTGGTCGGCTTCAAATGTCTCAGAACCATCTAACCCGTTTGCAAGATATGCCAATTTAAAGGACGTATGGTTTGATTTATCTATCACATCTAGTTGGAAAGCCCCAGCAAATTTGTACTGGATCTGTGGTAAGAAGGCCTATTCGGAGTTGCCACCGGACTGGGAAGGGGCATGTGTGCTGGGTATGCTCAAACCATCCTTCTTCTTGTTACCTATTGAAACAGGTGAGACTTTGGGTGTTAAAGTGTATGATGTGAATCATAGGAAGAAAAGGGGACCCATAGAGATAGGCGCCTGGGAAGATGATGAATGGCCTCCCCAGCGTATTATAGATTACTATGTGCCAGCCACATGGGCAGAGGATGGTACTTTCGGATATAGGACCCCAATTTATATGCTCAACCGCATTATAAGGTTACAGGCGGTGGTTGAGATAATTACTAATGAGACCTCACAAGCGCTCAATCTTCTAGCGAAGCATAATACCAGGATGAGGACAGCAGTGTACCAAAATAGATTAGCCTTGGATTACCTATTGGCAGTAGAGGGAGGTGTATGTGGGAAGTTTAACCTGAGCAATTGCTGTCTTCAAATAGATGACGAAGGGCAAGCAATAGCTGAGCTTACTAGCCATATGGTTAAACTAGCGCATGTGCCTACTCAGGTATGGAAAGGGTACAATCCAAGTAGTTGGTTTGGTAACTGGTATGAGCAGTTTGGAGGGCTTAAGGCATTGGTAGGCGGAGTCATACTGATTTTAATGTTGTGTCTGCTCCTGCCTTGTCTTATTCCCTTAGTAGTTAGGTCTATGCAAAGCCTGATAGAAAATATAGCAGAAAGGAAGGCTGCAGCACAGATAATGGCTATATACAAATATGAGGCTCTAAATCAGGGAGAACCAATGCAGGAAGAGGAGTGTTGAGGGATTCACATCATAGGAAAAGTCTGGTCTGGTTCATGGTAACCTGAGGTGTATGCAAACCAAGGTTAAGTGATGCCTCAAGTAATTGTGAAATATCAAGAGGCATCAAAGGGGGGAATGTGGTGGAATCTCGGTAGAAATAAATTTAGTAGGCCGAGATTACCACGTGGCATGTGTACGTGCATATGCTGACGTATCGGTCGGTTGGTTGCACGTGGCAAGATACGATCAGTAGTGTACGGAGCATGTGCGAGAATACAGGATGTAGTATTCCCCTCCTCCATTGTGCTGGACAAGCCATGCGGTCAAGCAGGAAGTTAATTCTTATTTGTATTGATTGGTCAAGAGAATGTGCGGGTGGAGCTTAATATGGGAGGAGTTATGTGCCTATATAAGGAGCCTGCACTATTGTCCGGGGCTGAGAACTTGTTGTATTTTGGTGACATTAGTCCCTCTGAGTCCCGATCGGTGAACCGAATAAAGAATATCTTCCTTCCTGAAGAAACCTGTGTCCATCTCTCTGTGCTTGGCTTCCGTCAGTTTCTCCGGTATCACTGTTTGTGCGTGAAAAATGCAGAAAACGTCACTTTTACTGGCGATATCATCGTTGTAATACATTTTACTGTTTTGAAACACTAATATCTGTGTTCAGCGAAGTCTCCCGAGTAAAACAGTACCCCCCATGTACAGGTTTTATGGTGTCTTGGAAAGTTATAGGGTTAAATATAGTGCTAGCAAATTAAATTCCCTATACTTTCGGCATGGGTTGTCAGGCAGGTCCCGCTAATTGTAATTAATTAGGATACCTAATTATGTAAAATTATTACCTAAATATATGTGTAGAATTAATATATGTATATATATACATATGTGTATATATACGTATATATATATATAATTTTTTTTAAATATTTTTATTTATATATAGGTATATATATAGTGATATATACGTATATATTTATGTATATAGATATATATATTATTTTGTTCTACGTGTATTTTGATATAAATATATATATATATATTAATATCACAATACAGTTAGAACGAAATAACACACATCTATATATTTTTTAATTATGTATTTTTAAATATTTTTTTAATTTAATTTTTTTACGTATTTACATATTTTTTTATATTATATATAAATATATATATAACAATAATTATATATACACTGCGTGCAGAATTATTAGGCAAATTAGTATTTTGACCACATCATCCTCTTTATGCATGTTGTCTTACTCCAAGCTGTATAGGCTCGAAAGCCTACTACCAATTAAGCATATTAGGTGATGTGCATCTCTGTAATGAGAAGGGGTGTGGTCTAATGAAATCAACACCCTATATCAGGTGTGCATAATTATTAGGCAACCTCCTTTCCTTTGGCAAAATGGGTCAAAAGAAGGACTTGACAGGCTCAGAAAAGTTAAAAATAGTGAGATATCTTGCAGAGGGATGCAGCACTCTTAAAATTGCAAAGCTTCTGAAGCGTGATCATCGAACAATCAAGCGTTTCATTCAAAATAGTCAACAGGGTCGCAAGAAGCGTGTGGAGAAACCAAGGTGCAAAATAACTGCCCATGAACTGAGAAAAGTCAAGCGTGCAGCTGCCAAGATGCCACTTGCCACCAGTTTGGCCATATTTCAGAGCTGCAACATCACTGGAGTGCCCGAAAGCACAAGGTGTGCAATACTCAGAGACATGGCCAAGGTAAGAAAGGCTGAAAGACGACCACCACTGAACAAGACACACAAGCTGAAACGTCAAGACTGGGCCAAGAAATATCTCAAGACTGATTTTTCTAAGGTTTTATGGACTGATGAAATGAGAGTGAGTCTTGATGGGCCAGATGGATGGATTGGTAAAGGGCAGAGAGCTCCAGTCCGACTCAGACGCCAGCAAGGTGGAGGTGGAGTACTGGTTTGGGCTGGTATCATCAAAGATGAGCTTGTGGGGCCTTTTCGGGTTGAGGATGGAGTCAAGCTCAACTCCCAGTTTCTGGAAGACACCTTCTTCAAGCAGTGGTACAGGAAGAAGTCTGCATCCTTCAAGAAAAATATGATTTTCATGCAGGACAATGCTCCATCACGCGCGTCTAAGTACTCCACAGCGTGGCTGGCAAGAAAGGGTATAAAAGAAGAAAATCTAATGACATGGCCTCCTTGTTCACCTGATCTGAACCCCATTGAGAACCTGTGGTCCATCATCAAATGTGAGATTTACAAGGAGGGAAAACAGTACACCTCTCTGAACAGTGTCTGGGAGGCTGTGGTTGCTGCTGCACGCAATGTTGATGGTGAACAGATCAAATCACTGACAGAATCCATGGATGGCAGGCTTTTGAGTGTCCTTGCAAAGAAAGGTGGCTATATTGGTCACTGATTTGTTTTTGTTATGTTTTTGAATGTCAGAAATGTATATTTGTGAATGTTGAGATGTTATATTGGTTTCACTGGTAAAAATAAATAATTGAAATGGGTATATATTTGTTTTTTGTTAAGTTGCCTAATAATTATGCACAGTAATAGTCACCTGCACACACAGATATCCCTCTAAAATAGCTATAACTAAAAACAAACTAAAAACTACTTCCAAAAATATTCAGCTTTGATATTAATGAGTTTTTTGGGTTCATTGAGAACATGGATGTTGTTCAATAATAAAATTAATCCTCAAAAATACAACTTGCCTAATAATTCTGCACTCCCTGTATATTTAATCAGTATCAGTCTACGTGTAATTTGATATTAATATATATATATATAAATATTTAAATACACTTCGTGTATGTGTAAATGTGTGTGTGTGTGTGTGTATGTGTATATATATATACTTAGATCATGTATGTATAATATATATGATCTAAGTATATTTTATTTGTAACTGTAATTTTTTTTATTTATTTATTTATTTTTTTTAATTCTTTATTTTTGAAAGTGCATATATATAAATATACAGGTTTCAGTATTGCGAGATATAGTGCACTTTGTTTTTTGTATGTTGAATAACGATTCAAAGGTAAACATGGATAAGCATAAACGAAATATAAGGAACACTTAGGTTTCATATGTCTACTATAACATTTTGCTTGATGCCCTAGAATTATGATTAAGCACGTACATTTAGCTATCTTCACAATTACAATGACTTAGGCTTTTCATGGAGTGATTTCGAGGGATCTGTGTATGGGATAGACCAAACATTGGGTCGAAGTTAAACTAATGGGTCGGTATACTTTGCCTGTGCTTCGCTCCTTGGTTTCTGCATGAAGGTCTCTCTGCATGTACCAGGGGCAGTGCCATGAGCTGAGTGGGTCAAGCCCGTTGGCTCGCGTACAAAAACCAAAGCGATTTCCCTCGTAAAAGTATGGGGTCACGCCAAGTGGGCTCTTACTCTCATGCTGCGCTGGTCACCATGGTAACATCATTATAATATGATTCATTACTACATACATGTGGACAGGCATAAAAGTATACTTAGAGCAATTAAGGTGATATATGCCAACTAGGAGAGTGTGTCTAGAGGTCGCTGTTGGATTCTGTGTGTTAATGTTTAGTGTCGCTGCTGTTTGATTCTCTTCTGGGCCACTCCGTCGATCGGGGGAAGACTCATAGTGTGCCTACTGGTAGGGTCAGCTAGCTTGGCGTGGTCAGCGCCAATTACGTGGTTTGTGACGTGCGGCCATTTTCCTATAGTTTAGGTGATGAATGGGTATTGTTCTCTACTGGTGTAAGGAGTCTGTCTGGGCCGTGGCATGATCGCCGTCTTGAGCCCGGTTATGGGCCACGGGTTAAGTTATGTGTGCCGTGGTATGTTGTATGAGTGTACTGGGGTGTCTCAATGTGGTATCACTATGTGTTCCTCCCCACCCCTGCGTCTACATGGCCAATAGTGTAAATAATAACATATAAACATATATACATTTAAAAGTAAATCATAAAAAGGATCAAGGTATAAATAGCCACCAACATCAGGAGTAGTCTTATAAGTATGAGTCAATATGCTAGTCCGGAAGAGGGCATAGGTGGGTTGCCCGTGTAGCTGGTCTGTCTCTTTGATAGGTGTGCTTTGCCTATAGTTAGCGGCTTGGGGGGTAAGTCAGCGGGGATAAGGGTTGGAGCAAAAAGAGTCCTAGTGGGCCATAGAGTAGGTGTTTTAGTTCTCATGTTGTCCAAGCAGTAACTGATCGGGATACGGGGCCGATCTGATATCCACGGGGGTTGTTCACCTCCGGTCAGATCAGTCTATGGTGGGTTCCGAGCTCTGTCCCGGGTCTCCCCTCTCGGTGCACGGGTCATAACGTTGGTGGCTTCGGCTGCTTCTTGGGTTAGCGGCGCTGCAGGAGGTAGCTGCAGCGTTTCGAGGAGCTTTGCTGGATCCTCTCCCGCGGACAGGATCAACACCGCCTCTCCGTGGGGTACTACCAGGGTTCCAGACGCCCCCCACCTGTATCTGATACTATGGTCACGCAATATTCTGGTGACCGGTTGGAACCGGCGCCGCTCTGCCAGTACTGCAAAGGGCAAGTCTTCGAATATTGTTATCTGGCAATTGTCCACGTTAATCGATGCTTGGGCCCTGGAGCGGGTTAGGAAGGCTGTCTTGACCGCGATGTCTCGCGTCACCACTATTGTGTCTCTTGGTGCGTCAGCAGGGGCGGTGGGGGCTTTCCGGACCCTGAATGCCGTGATCAGTGGAGGTGTTTTGCCATCTCCCTTCACGCCCAGTGCCCTGGCCACCTTGTTAGTGAAGTCCATAAGGGCCTCTGGGGTCACAGTCTCCGGCACCCCTCGCATCCGCACGTTTTTCTTGCGGTGCCTGGCCTCAAGTGTGGTGACTGTTCTGGTCAGGCTCCGAATTTGTTGGGTCATGGTTTCTAGCCGAGCTTGGGTCCCAAGTTGCCAGTTGTCCCTGTCCTTTTCTCGGTTTTCCACTTCGGCTATACGGTGACTCAATGCTCCGACCTCCGTCTGTACTCCGGTAAGGTCTGTTTTCCACACTGCTCGGAGTTCCAGTAGCAGCCTCTTAATGTCCCCTTTTGTAGCTGGGGATGTGTCGGCGTCCGAATCCCCCCTTTGGTGCACTCCGCTATTTGCTTGTGGGATCTCAGATCCATCTTCCCCCTTGGAGTCCTCTGAGAGGCTGGAGTCTCGTGTTCTGCTGGGGGCCATCTTGGATTGGGCCTGAGGCCGCGGTCCGTCGAAGGATCGTCGAATGTCAGGCTGGTAAAGACCTTCCGAGCAGGCTGGCTTTCGATTTTTGCGCCCCATCTCGCTTATGAAGGTATTAGGCACAGTTTGGCTTCTATTGTTGGCTGTTTTCGTGGCTTTTTGTCTGTAATTACAATCTGTGTGGCCGGAGCTCTACACAAACGCGTCTGGTCGGTTGCTGTGCCGGCCACGCCCCCTCTATTTATTTTTTTAACTAATATTTTATTTTTTTCACAGGAGAGGGGCAGAGACAGTGTCAGCCAGTGATTTCACATCACTGGCTGACACACAGGATCAGTGATCACAGTGACTGCCTGTCACTGTGATCACCTCCTGCAGATTGGGTAATTGACCACAGGGGGGAGTGCCTGGGTGGTACAAGCACTCCCCCCTTCCAATCTGCAGGGGGATCATTGTGCCAGTTACATGTGTCAGCCAGTAGGCTGACACATGTAACACTGATCGCAGTGACAGGCTGTCACTGCGATCAGAGCGCTCTGAGATCGCAGTGACAGCCTGTCACTGCGATCTCAAACTTAGCAGATCGCGGTCACTGACCCCAGGGGGACTGCCTGGGGGGCCAGGTAAGTCCCCCGACCGCGATCTGCACAAGGGGAAAGCCGCCGGCCACATGTGTCAGCCGATTTGAAATCGGCTGACACATGCTGAATACTGATCGCAGTGACAGCCTGTCACTGCGATCAGAGACTGCAGATCGCGGTCACCGGCCACAGGGGGGGTTGCCTGGGGGGCCAGGCATCCCCCCCGACCGTGATCTGCAGCGGGCGATTAGCGCTGGCCACGTGGGCGGCCATTATGGCGAGGACGTACTATTACGCCCGCCGGCGTTTAGAGCCGGCTCCTGCAGGGCGTAATAGTACGTCCTCCGGATTTAAAGGGTTAATATCACGTATTTTCTGTACTATAAACACCCACTTATTAGGATCAAATGGGCAAATAGAGATATATTAACTATATATATTCACAAACCTAGGATTCAATTGGTGAAGTAGTATTAATTGGAAGGTTGTAGTTTTATTATGTTGTTTAATTCTATATATTATTTTAAGTCCTTTGTTTAAATTCTAAGATATATTTAGTTAGATAACTTGCTGAAGTAACGCTACAAGTTTTTTCAATTTACTCCAACTGTAAATATAAGTTTATAGTTTAATACGAAACTTGGTGCTCAAGATATCCCTGCAGCGGCTGCAGGGTGAGAGCTGTGATATGTTAAATTTCAACAGCTCTAAGTATGTGAGAATTTTAGGTAGTATGAATGTTTTCGTTTTTTATGGCGTAGTAGTGTCCAGGAAAAGCAAGGGAATTTCTTTAACCCCTTAAGGACACATGACATGTGTGACATGTCATGATTCCCTTTTATTCCAGAAGTTTGGTCCTTAACCCCTTAAGGACCAAACTTCTGGAATAAAAGGGAATCATGACATGCCACACATGTCATGTGTCCTTAAGGGTT
The DNA here is from genome assembly GCF_036172605.1 of Pelobates fuscus. Taxonomy (NCBI): domain Eukaryota; kingdom Metazoa; phylum Chordata; class Amphibia; order Anura; family Pelobatidae; genus Pelobates; species Pelobates fuscus. Next base: position 179,957,498 of record NC_086317.1, on the reverse strand, counting down.
AAAGAAACTGAAGACTGAGATCAATGTCAATTAAGTTTACCACACTGAATGTAAGAGGTTTAAATACTCCCCAAAAAAGAAAATATCTTTATAATCTCTTAATACAAAAAAATAGATGTCATTATGATTAAAGAGACGCACTGGGTTCAAGAATACAATAATATTTGGAAATATAACAAATATCCCAATGTTTATCATGCAAACTTGATAGGTTCGAAGAAAAAAAGAGGAGTGGCAATTATCATATCCGATAAGATTAAAATAGAATTAATACATTAGGTTCTAGATGAAAATGGTTGTTATCAAATTCTTATAATAAAACTAAATGATATTGAATATTCCTTGGTAAATCTATGCTCCAAATCAGACTCCTTTAAAATTCTTATTTAATCTATGTAAGAAAATAGAACCGATGATTTTTGGAAGCTTAATTATAGGAGGATATTTTTTTTTTTTTTTTTTAATTCTTTATTTTGGTTGTGCAGGTGGTTACAGGATATAACAGACGCCACAACAGCGCATTTCAAAATGAACAGTAAATAGACAGTGGCATAGGAATTTGCACATTTTTTTATGTTTTGGTATCATGCTTGTCTAATCAGTAAAAATGTAAAAGGATGATTAATGAAAATAAAGTATGATAAACGACAATAAAACAAAATAATCAATGCTTAACATGGAGTACTTCTGCATATATGGTAGATTTTCCTTTTTTTTTTTCACCAGTTAAATCAAGAAGTGTCAGTGAATACGTTTACATCAGGGTTGATGGGGACATGCTTTGTAGCCTGACACTGAGTGAGTGACTATAGTAAGGTAACATGCTATTAAAACATTAAGCAGGTGAACTCAAGATGTATCAGCCAGAGAATATGCATAAGGGTTAATGAAGACATGCTTTGTAGCCCAAGTGAGTAAATATAAAAAGGTAATACAGGGGTAGTCCCGCTTTTGTCCGATACCTGCTCTGCTGTGTTCAAGTAGTAGGAGGCAAGTGTCCTTCAGAGCAGGCATCAGATCATGTTTTGTCCGCATAATTCGCTGGGTACTTTCAAGCTGCAGCCCTGGTGTGGTGCACTCGTCCGCAAGCTGGTGTCTGCCATGTGTGAGAGCTGGGTTTTATCCGCGTGGGTCCGCCGCTTTCCGGGTGTTCCTGTTGCAGGCTGAGTGGGTGCATGGTCGGTCCTCCGGCAAAGGTGTCGCGCTGGGATGATTGCTGTTTAAAGTTCCGTCCCTCTGGTGCAGCTGTGGTCTCCCGCCTGTTCGGGTCTCCCATGCCTCTAGGTGCTGGCTGTGTGGCGGGATCGGGAGGTAGGAGCCGTTTTGAGGGGATCGAGAGAAGGTAAGAGGACTTCCGCTTACTGTCTGCACGCATGGCGACCGCCATTTTGGAGGCAGCGGTCGAGCTTCTCTGCCTTGACTGCGGAGTCACGACCAGGGTGAGGACCGGGATCACCCCCCCGGTCCATAGGGGGGGGGACGGAGCCGGACCCGCGCTGGTCTGTACCGTTAGTCTGGTTCTGTGGTGCAGGATAGTGAGGCAGCGGCCGTCTGCCTCACTCACCGCTGAAAAAGGCCCGGGTTGGGGCAACCGTTTTTTCTCCCCTGGGGGACTGAAGCTCAGTGAGCCAGCCTCTCCCCAGGTCCAGCAGTCCCTCGGCTCTGGGTATCTTCGCAGTCGGTCCGGTTTAGGGTGTTAATACGAGTTTTTAACGATTGTTCTGTATCGTGTGTCAGGAGCTGGTCCGACTTGCGACCGTCCAGCTTGGCGGTCCGGCCCCGCCCCATAGGAGGATATTTTAATACAGTTTTTAATATCAAGATGGACAAAAATCAGAGTAAAGATTATTCTGAAATGAATACTAATAGACCTCATAATAACAATTTAAATTTTTTTTTTTATATCAAATTCTCTGTATGATTGCTGGCACTTGTTACTTCCAAATGATCGGGAATATACTTTTTTTTCCAGCAGTACATGAATCATAATAACGTATAGATTACTTTTTAGCTCACTCGAATAATCTGGAACATAATCTGGAGATAGGATCTATTTCTTGGACGGACCATTACCCAGTTTATTTGGAGTTCAATAATAATAACACTTATAAATTAAGAACTAGATGGCGGCTAAATGAAAAATTATCATCATCAGAATCCGATCTGGAATTTTTTCAGAACGAAATTGTGAAATTTCTAGATATTAATGATAATGGCACAGTCTCTACCTCAACTTTATGGTGCACTCTAAAATGCTTTTTACGTGTACTCTGTATCAAATTGGGGTCACAAAAAAAGAAAAAAATCAGAAAGTTGCTGCAGGTCTTTTCCAGTCACTCGAGGGTTTCTCAACAACTGACTTCTCAGAAATCTGGTTGAAGTCATTGATAGCTTCCTTTGCCTGACCCATCCAGGTAGTGTAGCCACTGTTCCTTCAACATCAGAACTTGTGAACTATGCTTCCAATGGTGTCTCTAGGAACACTCAGTGCCTTTGTTTTTGTATCCTTTTCCTTGTTTGTGATCGGCTATGATCTCATCTCTTAACTTTGTGTACCATTCTTTTGACTTATTTCTAACATGCAGTCAAACGTGACATTTAACAAACCCTTAGACAGTTAAGGTATTTCAAGTGTTCCAGCTCAAGCACACCTGGTGCACCTAATGAAGCCCTTGAATAGTTGCATCAGGTGTACTTGAGACATACCTGTTTTGCATATTTGTGATGTTGCAAAGGATTCTATTTAGGGGGAAACAATGTGCCAAATCAGACTATAGCAAGATCTTGAGGAAGTACGTTTGTTTCTAAGAAAAGCATTGATTGCAGTTTACGGAATCCTTCATTGTTCTGTGTGAGTATATGTGCCAGTTTTGCAACAAAATACTAGAATTTGATTGAGTTGGAGCATTGTATCTATACTCTGAAAACATTAGGGTCAACAAAATTCTCACACCATAAAATGTGTTGATAGATTTTAAATATTATTTTTCATCTCATTGCCATCAGAGGTAACAAACCCCTCAATATTTACTATTTGTGCCAGGCCCTATTGCTAGTTCTAAGTCCATATGTTACATAGTTACATAGCGATTTAGGCTGAAAAAAAGATTTAAGTCTATTAAGTTCAGTCTTTCGCATATCTGTATTACTGTTTTTTAAACAAAAGAATATGAATGTCATGGGAGCTGTACCCCAACACGCGGGAAAGAAGAAACCCACAAAAGGTGGATCCAAAAGGTGTATTACTGAGCCTTAAAGTGGCTGGACTTAACGTACTAAATTTGCGAGAATCATGGTCAAGGATACAGAAATACACAAAGTTAAGACAAAGCCAGGTCAGGATACCGGAAAATACAAGTCTAATACAAACCTTGGGTTAAGGTACCAGAAATCACAAGGTCAATATGAAACCAGGGTCAGGATACTAGAAATCACAAGGTCAATTTGAAGCCGAGTCAGGAAACCAGAAGTCACAAAGTCAAATACGAAGCCGAGGTCAAACACAGAAAATCACTAGAGAATCACTAGGAGCACAAAGCGAGGATCAATACATAAACCACGATAGGGCAATAAATAGAAGCTAAAACAAGCCTTAAATAGGCCCACAATAGTTCCTATTGGTCCACATCATCTCTGCGAGCCCAAACAGCATTGGGTCACCTAGATGACGTGGTCCCTTTAAGGTAATGACATCATGGCTTAATTTTAATTTATTTATTGGGGCTGCAGTTCATCCTGCGAACCAGCAGAGGGAGCCGTTTGTGGAACCGAAGGTAAGCATTTTATTCATGCCATGCCACGTGAAGCATTTGGGCCACATGGCCCGAGGAGAGGAGCAGCACTGGAAAAGGTAAGTTTGTGACAATGAAAGACTCAATTTTATAACATGACAGGAGGCTTCATATTTGCTTAAGTCTCTCTTTACTAGAACTCCACAGCAGCACATTAACATAGAGAGAAAAAACAATCACAACAAAGTAAGGAAACCATAAAAGGCCCCTCCCAACTAACTATTTCCTCTTTCTTTGCTGCTCCACATAAAGCACAGGTCAGAGTACCACTGCCTCCTGTTACTTTAGGTGACTGTGGATATTTTATTACATATTTTATTTTTATTGCATTACATATTCCTGTGTTCAGTAGTGCTATCTGTTGTGTGTGGGGGGATTTGTACAGGATTCTTGGGTAGGGCGACGTAGGTGGTAGTGTGGGAGCAAGCTGTCCACGTGGGAGCGGCTGCTTCCGACCACCTAACACTCACCCTCCCGCGACCTCGTGGTGCGCGCTGGAGGGGGGGTGGCGGCTTAGTGCCGGTAGCTCATAAAATATTAGTGCACGTTACTTTGCCAATTCTAAAGGTGTATGCATTAAATATATTTGGTGTATGTCTGTATGTTCTATAGCCATTTAGAGTGTTGTATTGCTGCCCATTTCACTGCTCTGCTGACTCACATATATTGGCTGCCATAAGACTGGTGGTAAGGGTTACATTTGGCCTGCACATCCCTCTGCCATGCAGCCTTCCCTGCTTACTGCAATTTCTGGGGATTCTATATACATGCCTGAATACCTGCCCTCAAGCACGTTTCCTGCAAACACTGATTGGCCTGCCTTGACTGTGCCTCTATTTGGCCTGCGCTGTCTGTGCCCATGTGACTGGCCTGCTTTGTCTGTGCCCTGGATTGGCCTGCTTTGACTGTGCCCCTTGATTGGCCTGCTTTGTCTGTGCCCCATGATTTGGCCTGCTCTGGCTGTGCCATTCTCTATATACGCCTGGCGGCTCTGTGCGCCCACTTGGACCCTGCATGCGCTAACTGCATGCCTCTGCCATTATTAGGGGTGCTGCCCCGTTTGCATACTGGTGATACCTGTCCTCTGTACCCGTAGGTGTCACATTACCCACGACTCCTTGATCATGGAGCCATCTACCCAGGAGCAGAATCTGCAAGCCATGATTAATGCGGCAGTGACCGCCTCTGTGGAAAAGGCCCTGGCTATGGTCATCCCTCAAGCTCAGCCTGAATGGGGCACTAGGGAGTCCTTCCAGATGGCCGACGACTCGTCTGAGTCGGACTCTCCTAGGAGAGAATGGGCAAGTGCGCAGGGGTGCTATTGGAAGGGTGAAGGCCCTGAACCACTCTCCCGGAAAGGCAAGGCTCCGGCAAAGCGTCATGGCCCAGTGTTGTCGGCATCTCCAGGCAGATGCCGCCGCCTGGAGCGGCGGCTACGGCCACGGACGATGACACTTTCTTGGACGCCACAGGCTAACCCCTGTTCGGCCCTTGGGCCATTCGACATCCCAGGTCCTCTGAATGGTCCCTTCCTGATAACTTGGCACAATTCGTGCATTACTGGGTACACAGACCTCTGGATTGAGAGGTTCACAGAAAACCCCAGGCTGAATGCCCCAGGCCTGTCCTGCCAGATAAGGTCACCACGACTCCGGAATTCGATTCCCTGGTGTCTACATACATGACCCGTACTGGACGTGATCCCAAGAAAAGGGTTGAGCGCAGCCTACGCTTGGCGCAGGACAAATTGCTGGACATGCTGGGCCCCCTATGCAGGATGCTAATGTTGGCGGATGAGGCCTACTCGGAAGGGGCTGCCCTGGACCCAGCCGTCATGCGGGACTGGGCTTTGCGGTCTATTTGCCTGCTGGGCAATACCAACGTGGTGCTCTCCACGGAACGCAGGAAGGCAGTTCTTTTAAGAATGGTGTCTGGAACGGGATACTGATTCTTTACGGGCCCTGTAACCAGCGTGCTGGACTTTCTGTCTCACCTATTTGACCTGGGTCGATCGTATCGTTCGGTTAATGTGCCGAGATCTGCAATTTTGGAGGCCCACGCACCGCTTAGGTGTTTGCCCATTGGTTAGGATCCGCTGGTATGCAGACTTCGTGGTATGAGACTGTCGAGACCTCTGCCTAAGTTTTCCTCCCTCTGGGACGTACGCGCGGTTTTGTCGTTTCTCCGAGATTGGCATGATAATCAAGACCTCTCCCTTTGTCAACTTTCAGCTAAGTTTGCCCTCTTACTATGCCTTATTTCTTTCAGACGTGTTTCTGATGTCCGAGCCTTCAATGTCGAAGTTTTTTCTTTCTTTTCGGAAGGGGTCACTTTCAGGGTGTCTAGGCGTACTGAGTCGGATTTGACGGCTATTTTTTATCCATATTTTCACGACTCGTCTAAGCTCTGTGGAGCGACTACCTTGTCTCGTTATGTCACGGTAACCGCTCCTCTTCGGTCTGCTCATTACGGCCAATACGGGGGTGAATTCGACCTTCGGAGCACATTCGGTTAGAGGCGCTGCGGCTTCTGCAGCCTTCCTGGCGGGTGCTTCCCTTCAGGACCTCATGCGTTCAGCTGACTGGTCTCTAGAGGATACCTTCGCCAAATTTACTTACTTTTTTGTGATTGTTTTTTCTCTCTATGTTAAACCACTATAGGCACCCAGCCCACTTCAGCTCAATGGGGTTAACCCTGCCTGCTGTAAACATAGCAGTTTCAGAGAATGTAAGCCCCGCCCCAGGGCCAGATGGTATTCACCCACGCATGTCTATGAAGCTTAGTGTAGAAACATCCATACCACTGTTTTTAATCTTTCAAGATTCCTTTCTTTAAGATATTATACCAGAGGATTGGAGAAAAGCAGATGTGAGGCATATATTTAAAAAGGATTCAAATGCTCAACCCGCAAACTATAGGCCTGTGACCATAACATCTGTGATTGAGAAATCATTTGAAAGGCTCTTAAGGGATAATATTCAAATGAAAAGAAATCGGATTGCCATTAAGGACCAAGAAGGATTTTATTTCCCTTTTTGTGGCATAAATCCTACTTGTTTATTGATTTCCTTTACTCAGCACTACTTTGGGTATACATTGCTTGTGCAATTCTCACCCCAAATTGCTAATAACTTTGTATTTATTTATTGAAGTGGTCTGGGTGCAGTGTGCCTATTAGTGCTGCAATGTTAAACATTCCATTCTCCCAGACAGCCACTGGAGGCGGTTCCTGGTACCAAACAGACCTGTGGTCAGGTAACTGATGCTGGGCATCCTCACGCTCTGCATTAAGACATCCAGAGTCATTTTTTTTTGTCCCACAGGAAAGCATTGATTCAATGATTTGCAATTGGAGGTCTACTGCGCACATGGCATTTGCTGCGCCTGCGCATTAGCATCCATTCGTCATGGGTCGGAGGAGGAGGCGGAGCTTTGACCCAGTGCCAAGGGACATTGGTTTTTAACCCTTTATTCGCAGACTTGGGCTGCTAGAGGGAGGGGGAGGCAGAGGGAGCTATTGTGCCAGGAATACAGCTTTCTATTCCTGGCATTTATAGTATCCCTTTAATGTCATCTACCACTTGGCTGTCCACTCTTCGAATTCTTGCAGATCCCTCAATAAAAAAGTAACATTACGCTCACTCTGTGTTTCCTTACCTAGCTTTATGTCATCTGGAAACACTGATACATGATTTTGAATCATCATTTCAAGATTACTAATAAACAACCTGACCCTTGACAGTGGACCAAAAATGGACCCTTCATGGACTCCTCTTTTTTTTTCAACTTAAACGTATGGTTCACAATTACTCTTTATGCTCTATCTTTAACCAATGTGCAATCCTTGAACAATAATTAACATTTAAATCAATTGATTTTAAATTGTACATTAACCTTTTGTAAGGAACGGTATCAAATGCCATAGCAAATAGAACACATCCTTTGCAACACCCTAATCTACACTTCTAATGAGCTCTTCAAAGAATCCAATTAAGTTAGTTTGACATGATTGGCCTTTCATAAAAACATGTTGATTACTACTAATGACATTGGTCCCTGACCACTTTCTATTGTTTTATATTCCTTCTCGTTGCATTGTGTATCAGCTGAACCATGCTGCAGTGCGTGGCCTCTATTATATTTCATATTCAAAAGCCACGTTCCTGGACCTTGTGATGGTGTTCCTCTCCTATTCTTTTTCTGCTCTCGATACCTGATACTGTCATAGATTTTCTGGCATACAGCCACAGAATCATGAGTGTAAAAACTTTGTGGCATGTGTTTGTCCTGTGATATACTTTGTATTGTATCCTTCAGCATTGTGGAATCCCATAACCTAAATGTAGGCTCTGTGGGGCTCTACATTGACAGAATGTCAATATATGGCAATTCTGATTCCACAGAGCCAGACTTTGATACATGGTTCTTTTACTGTGATTGTTCTGAAAGATTATCACTAGATGTTTCAGGAGGTGGCTACTTGTGCTCATCTAGAAGTGTGCATGCTTCAAGGGCACAGTCAGAATTTTACTTCTGATTGAGCCAGATATATTCTTTAGGAACTCACAAGGCAAGATGCATGATTTACTTCACAACTTACACGTTTCAGAAACATCTAAGAATTTAAGCTACTCTCATGTCCCCCCATTGGTCTTTAAAACAAAAATTACTATTTCCCAGTGACCTTTGTCTAGTTGTATGAAGCCTATCTGAGAAAGTGTAGGCAAATTCACGCTTTGAAGAGGGGATCAATGTAATGTTGCAGCTCAGGTGAGCCTTTAACTTCAGTGATGCTTCCAGCTTCCTTTTTTTCCCAAATACTCTGATTTTCAGTGTTATTCTTGTCATTGTGGACATTTAAGAAGAAGGGGTTCTGATGGGGTTAAAATGATATAAAAACAAGGGCTGGATCGGGAGAAAAATAGGGTTAAAAATGGTCACATGACTCGCGACTTACGCGCGTCGTAGGTGGTAACTTATCTGGAATTTACAACACTGAATAAAACAATGAAATGTCTAACTTGTGTTAATGACATCATAATTCAGTTAGACAATAATAAATCAGAGCAAACATTGCAAATAAAGAGAGTAAAATTTAAAAATGTAATGTCGCCGCTTTTATATATTGTTTCTCCATGCTGACTGTCATTTCAAAAGGCTAGAGCATATTGACAAGGAGCTAATATTGAGGTGCCCTGTTGCAGGATAATAAGGTATTAATTATTTGAATTTATTTAATTTATTTATTTACCAAACTAATAGTATATGTTAAATATGGAGATATGTATTAAATATCCTGGAGAGTGACAGTTTACTTTTCACTTGACAACACATGGTCCTTTGTCTGTCCAGTGTAATTTCCTTTGGTAAGATACTTTGTCATAATGTACAGTCAGTTCTGGTGCTTATGTAATTTAGTTTATGATTAGTGTAGTACTTGCCAAAAATGAGCAACAGTACAGTGGTAATAAGCTTATAATATCATGGCATTAATAAACCCTCACTATTTAACATGTGTGCCCAGTCTTCTCTTTTTATTTGCCTGTGACCCTTTTTAGAGGGTCTCAACATGGTAAGGTATATAGAAATACCATCTGCAAAACCTGATTCCTGCATTCTGTGATAAAATGGCTTCCTCTCTCTGTTCTTGCACTGGCTGTCTACCACACGTGCCTGGCGTATAATCAGTGGTAGTATTCTGGTTTTGTGCTGCCCTAGGCATGACAAAACTCAGGCACCCCTCCCCCCTTCTAAATTTCACTTCCTATTAAAAATCAACACGCTCTTTGCCTGACAGACACACGTCTTCACTGATGCATACACTGACATACACTCACTGATAGATACACAGTCATTGTCACACACACACACTTTCACTGAAACATACACACAATTACATTTTGGTGACCAGACACACATCCATCGACTGACACACACATTCACTGACCGATACACATACACACTCACTGACAGACACACATAGACAGATAGACACACATATACACTAACTGACAGACACGCATTCACTGACAGATACACATACACACTCACTGACAGACGCACTCTCACTGTTGTCAGACAAACACACACTGACACACATATACTCTCTGACAGCTGACAGACACACACTGACAAACACATACACACCCATTGATAGACATATGCACTCAGTGTCAGACACAGACATTCACTAACAGGCATACACACTGACTGACAGATACACCCTCTCAGTGACAGACACGCATACACACACTGACAGACATACAGATTCACTAACAGATATACACACCCTCACTGACACATACTCTTTGACAGACACACACTCGCTAACAGACACAGACACACAGACACACTCACCAACCAACACATGCACTCACTAACAGACACTCACACACACACTAACACACTCACTAAAATTTTTTTTCAATCCACTCAGCCTCCACTCAGCTGGAGTGGATTCTACATTTCTCTGGGGTTCAGTGGGGATCCTTTAACTGCCGGAGGGAAAGGCGTGCGGTCAATTTAGGCGGCGAGGGAGCCTCTCAGTGATGCCGTGGCCGGAGTGACGTCATATTCGGGCTCTGGCATCACTGCGGTGCATGCGGGGGAGCTGAGCAGGGAGAGCTTAGGAGAGAGTGCTCCCTCGCCGCCTGCCTCCTACATCAGGTAGATGCCAGCCTCTGGGGGGGCCCAAGGTGGCCAGCCAGCCAGCTCATGCCCCCCCCAGGACAAGAGGCTGGCAAGGTATTTGCCAGAGCAATTGGGGGCGGCTTTTTTGCTAGTGTACTCCACACATCATAAACCACTGTAATGTAAGACTGTAGTGATTATGAAGTTTTCATCAGCCCTTTAATCATGTTTGTTTATTTTGGAACTGAAAGATATGCAAAACAATGAGATTATGTGCAATGGTGAATAAATCCCTGACCCTATCATCCTAACTAAAGTCAACAACTAAGGTGTCAGGGTTTGTTTTATCTTTTTGTTTTACAGTGCAAAAACGTGTCACACCATCAAAACACATCTCTGAATACTGCAGAAAGTCATTCATAGTTGATCGTCATTAGGAACATTCATCATCCACTATTAGGCAATGTGCAAATGAGAAAGGTTCAAGATCACGGTTACTCTAGCCATTATTGGTTGTCCTATCAAAATCTCAGTAACTCAGGGCATTATCCACGACAACAACAAAAAGACAGGCTGACAAAGATCTGCAGGAAGCTCTTTATTCATTTACAATGTACTTGTATTATTCAAAATAAAGGACTAAATAAAAATGTTGGTTTAGCAAATAAATGGAAATGTTTTCTAAAATATAAGTCAAAGGCAATGCTTTTTGGTTTGAATGAAATATATTATTTTTGCTGGAAAAAAAATAGAAAAGTAGTTCAAACTGTAGAAAAATAACACTAGTATAACACAGGTGGCAGGGGCATGATACTTGTGTACAGTATACAAATTTGGCTCTGCCAAGCCATTGTTTTCTAAAACCGAAACTTAGTTTGGGGCATTCATACTCATTCATGTGATGGCTTGACTTGTCTGAATATCGACAATGAAAAACTGAGTAACATTCAAGCTGTCCAAAGAGGCAGGAAAAAAGTTTCCCTAGTGATGTGCCACAACGCATTACTGCCTAACCAGATAGCTATGCAATATCAGCCATTTTTGGAATGACAATTCTGAGTTTCCAACTTTCTATAATTATATTATTATATCTTTAATTAAAAAAGAAACAAAAAACATGAAGTGAGAGAAAAAAAAAAAAAAAGCAAAACAGTGCCCAGTGGCATTCCAGGGCTAGGTTAATTAGCTCTGTACATTGTGACTGTTCCATTTCTATAAAAAAAATCTTCCAGTTTTATATATCCTATAAATAGTTTTATTTTTTATATCCGGAAGTAATACTTTTCTGAGAGGGTAGTGGATGCATGGAATAGCGTTCCAGCTGAAGTGGTAGAGGTTAAGACAGTAAAGGAGTTTAAGCATGCGTGGGATATGCATAAGGCTATCCTAACTATAAGATATGCCAGCGACTAATGAAAGTATTTAAAAAATTGGGCAGACCAGATGGGACGAATGGTTCTTAACTGCCGTCACATTCTATGTTTCTATAAAGTTCTTACACTGTTGTACACTATTTATATTGTAAAGGTACACATACGGAACTACGATAATCACTTTGTAAGATAAGTGCTTTGTATTCTTAGAAGTGAAAGTGCTGCACTATTTTTTTTCGCAATTTTTGATTGGTAAGTTATGACGAACTATATACTGTAGTGTAGAAAAAAGGAAGAAAACAACCCAAAAAGGGATGTCTTATATAAAGACCGCCCAGAGGGTAAATACCCAGTCCAATCTCAACAGTAGTGTAGTTGCCAAAAAATAAAAAAGCCTTTATTGAAATCTATTAAAAACCTGGGTTATCAGTGATGGACAGAATAATATAGGGAGAAATATGTATGGTAGGAACAGGGCTAGTCAAGAGCCTAATAGCCTGAGGACGGCGTGTGGTCACGCCGAAACGTACGTTGGGTTCTTCTGTGTTTTTAATACTCTTTGAGCCCTTTGCTCTGACCTTTTCATTTATGTTTTTCTAGCATGTGTGTGTAACCTGGGGCTTCAGATGTTATGACAGCATTTAGATTAGAACACCCACGAAGGTGTTTTATAGGAGATAGGGTATTAGCATAGCACTACTGTTTGGTTGGGAGTGTGTGTTTCTTCCTTTCCCTGTTCTCTCCTACTGCTTTGTTACATGAGTTATGTATGGGGGTACATATTGCCTTCTATCCCCTCTCCGTTTTTTGTGAGGGTTCCTTTTGGCTATTAGGCTCTTGACTAGCCCTGTTCCTACCATACATATTTCTCCCTATATTATTCTGTCCATCACTGATAACCCAGGTTTTTAATAGATTTCAATAAAGGCTTTTTAATTTTTTGGCAACTACACTACTGTTGAGATTGGACTGGGTATTTACCCTCTGGGCGGTCTTTATATAAGACATCCCTTTTTGGTTTTTTTTCTTCCTTTTTTCTACAATTTCCAGGGTTACCCCCTTTTAACCAGTCCAGGTGACCTCTATACTCTGGAGGCTCGGCAGTGGGATACGGGAGTGTCTTTTCCTCCCCCCCCCCCCCCACTTTCCAGCCTTTTGAGTTTCCTTTTTCTTGTTATATACTGTAGTGTGACCGCAGCTGGTATTTAAGATTATATCAATTATAATTTCTAAGATACAAAAATAGCACTTCTGCACAACCACTTATCACTACATTTGGATTAAGTCTAACACATAAGTCTAAACTTAAATGGACACTATAGTCACCCAGACCACTTCATCTCATTGATGTGGTCTGGGTGCAGTATCCCTGTCCCACTTAGTTCTGAGATGTAAATCATTGCGATTTTTGAGAAATTGTAATAATTACATTGCAGGACTAAGACAGCCACTAGAGGTATTTCCTGTTGGCTAATGAACTTTTGGTTGCCTAACTGACGCTGGCCATCTTACGCTATGCGTGAGAAGATCCAGCATCAGTAAAATGTGCCCCCCCCCCCACCCGTCGGATGACGTTGGAGGAGGCAGAGGGGCGATCCAGAGCCGAGTGTGAACAGCACTGGAATCAAGCAATTGTTAAACTTTTTTTTAACCCTTTATGAGCCAGGGTTGCGAGAGAGGGTGGACTGAGGGCACTCCAGTGTTAGGAATACAGATTTGTATGTTGATCATGGAATGAAGGGGAGAGGTCCTGCACAGGAACAGTCACATGTTTCCAGGATGTAACTTTATATCCCATCAAGCACTGCCTCACAATGAAAAAAATAAATAAAACAGGGGAAGTTACTGCATAATAAGCCAGAAGCAGTCCTGATGCAGAGATAACCACACACTGCTCAGCACTTTTATCTCATTGCTGCAAAGAATCTTGAAGATGTCACCCTAGGCATGGGTTTAAATATGTCTATGGCTTGATGAGCTCATTTATGCCCAGAAGCCAGCCTGCAAGATCTGTGACACTTATATTAAACTGACTTATGAGTGTAACTGTTTTTAGCAGCAGTGCAGTTAGTAAATTGATGTAATAGGTTATATTGGTACCTTCTGAGATATCTAAGATGCCAAGATAATATTGGTAGATGGAAAGCAGAGGACCAAGGACTGATTCATGTTAGCTGTAGAAATAGAAAGTGGGATGATGATGAATTACCAGAGATGGATACAGGGAATATACAAATGAATAGGTATTGAATAAGCTAAGTATCATATTTATATATCTACAGAATAGACTATGTCAAGAAGCAATTGATCTACCGTGTCAAAACAAAACAGAAGTTCAGCACAATTTGTAGGAAGAAGTCACCTTTCAAGAAGGTCATTGGATATCTTTGTTATGGATGTTTGAATAGAATGTTATAACCAAAAAAACGAAACAAAAAAAACTGAGGATCGTCAAGAAGACTACAAAGAGAGTTAATGGATTACTATTAAAGAGTTTCTATAAGCACTAAATTAACTTTAGTTTAATGAAGTGTCTAGGTCATGCCTCAATTATCTGTGTGTGATTAAAGTTCAATTTACAGAGCAGGAGATTTGAACGTCCAAAGTAGAAAATGAAAAGATAATTTTTTATAGCAGGCTGTGTCTGTCGCAGCCAGGGGAGGTGTGGTTAGTTCTACACGTCCAGAAACAAAGTGATATTGCTCATAATTGACAGAGAATTGAGCAGTGACACTGCATGGAGCACAGTGGCATAGCTAGAGCTCTTGCTGCTCGGGGCTGTTCCTGAGTTTGCCGCCCCTATCTCGACCCAAATACAAAATCTTTTCCATCACAAAAGCTTTTTTCATCGAATAAATTCCAATACAATTGTCAGTTTAACCAATAAAGTGGCAATGTAGAATTATTTGTGAAACTGGCAATTGAATTGGCACTTATTGAAGAAGGGATCTGTGAGTGCAGGGAGGGAGTGTGTCTGTGAATGCAGGGAGAGAGGGTGTCTGTGAGTGCAGGGAGAGAGGGGGTCTGTGAGTGCAGGAAGAGAGGGGGTCTGTGAGTGCAGGAAGAGAGGTGGTCTGTGAGTGCAGGGAGAGAGGGGGTCTATGCAGGTGAGGGAAAAAGGGGGTCTGTGCCGGGTAGGGACTGGGACTGTGAGGGTGCAGGTTGACAGGGGGACTGTGAGGGTGCAGGGAGAAAGAGGGTCTGTGAAGGGGAGGGAGGGGGTCCATGCAGGGGAGGGAGGAGGACTGTGAGGGTGCAGGGAGAAAGGGGGTCTGTGCAGGGGAGGGAGAGGGTCCGTGCATGGGAGAGAGGGGGACTGTGAGGGTGCAGGGAGAACAGGGGGTCTGTGTAGGGAGCCAAGGAGTCTGTGCAGGGCGAGAGGTGATCTGTGCAAGGGGTCTGTGAGGTTGCTGGGAGGGAGGGTATCTTTGGGTGCAGGTAGAGAGGGGGTCTATGCAGGGTCAGGAGGGGACTGGGCAGGGGAGAGAGGGGGTCTGTGCAAGGTAGGAAAGAGGACTGTGCAGGGGTGCGAGGGGGATTGAGTGGAGAGAGCTAAAGGGGGGACTACGGAGGGAGAGGGACTAGGAGCTTGAGGGATCTGTGCAGGGAGAGCGGGGATCTGTGCTGGGAGGGGGACTGTGCAGGGAAAGAGGGGATGTGTGCAGGGATGGAGAGTGGGAATCTCTGAAGGGAGGGGGAACTGTGCAGGGAAGTGGAGGGGGACTGTGCAGGGAGGAAGAGGCGGGTCTGTGCAGGAAAGTGGAGGGGGACTGTGCAGAGAGGGAGAGGACCTGTGAAGAGAGGGAGGCTGTGCAGGGGGGGGGGGGGGTCTGTGCAGGGAGAGGGTTACTGTGCAGGGAGGGGGAGAGGGGATAAGTGAAGGAGAGGGACTGTGTAGGGAGGGAGAGGGTCTGTGAAGGGAGGGGTATTGTGCAGGGAGGGAGGGGGTCTGTCTGTGAAGGGAGAGGGAGGACTGTGCAGGGAGGGAGATGGACTGTCAGGGTGCAGGGGCTGTGGAGAGAGGGGGAGATTGTCAGAGTGCATGGGAGTGGAAGCTGTCCGAGTGCGGGAGAGGGGCTGTCATGGCGCAGGTGAGGCAGAGGGTCATTTATGGAGCATGATATATATATATATATATATATAAATATATATATATATATATATATATATATATATATATATATATATATATAAATATATATATACACTCAAACTGCTTTATTAAGCTGTTTTGATGCAAATTGCATTCCTATAAACACCACTTGGAGGGAGGTAAAAGGGGTGTGCCAGTGGTGCAATTGTGTCGCTAGCTACAACCCCAAAGTGTCAGACCCGCCAAGAAAGCGGGAAGGTCCACCCAAGTTAATGACAGGCCAGTCTGGTGTGAATACACACCAGGCTGCCTGTCCATTATTAAGGCAGGCACACTGAGGGCTGAACATGCAGGGGGCATTGAAACAGTGCTCTCTGCAGGGTCCTAGTGCCCTGACCATAGAACAATCACATATTATGGTGTGCTCATTCTATGATTGTTGGGGACAGTTCCATGATGTCACCAAAAGCGTGACAACAGGGAACTAATGTAGAATGGTGATCTTTAATGAAGGTGGTGATGTAATTATTGAATGTATAACAAGAGCTGCATGCCCAAGATCATTTCCTAATGCTATTAACTGACTTTGTGTTACGTTCTGCTACACTGTTGCAGTTGCTATTTCATTACTGTTATAGCAAAGATTGTTGTACTATTGGGCATACAGAGGGCTTCCTTTATAAATGTGACTCCTTAACTAGAGTGAAAAATTGAAGATTATACTAGCTTTAGTGTACTAATAATCTTAATTTTAGTAATGACAGGAGGCAAATATTTGCATATCTTTCTTTACTGAAAACTCCAGCAGCATAGAAACAGTAACAACCAATCAGAGAAAAGATATAGTGCCCATAAAAGGCCCTGTCTATGACATCACTTCCTCTTTCTTTGAAGCGAAACAATAAATAGCAACAATAAACATAATCATATTACGTCAACAGTTCCACAACATATTAGAATAATCAACTCCAGTAGTTCCGTGATGTAGAGTTATGGGAGGTGAGTCTTTGTCTTGAGGAGAAGACGTTCACGCTGTAAGAAAAAGAAAAAGGTGAAAGGACTCTGGCGTGATAACTTGTCCGCATACAATAAACATTAAGAATCTGATATACCAATGGGTACTAGAATGAGTAACATATCAATATATATTAATTCTAAAGCAATGATATTTAAGAATCTATAGACACAATATAATTCAAGGTACATGTCTAATTATTCAACCTATACAAGTCTCTCAAGCCACATATCTAAGTAGCAAACATACAACCATAACGTACTTACCTTCCTGAACATAAAGTGTATATTCTGTTCAACACGAGAAAACATGGGAGGGATCCTATAGGGTGGGAAATATTTGCCTCCTGTCATTACTAAAATTAAGATTATTAGTACACTAAAGCTAGTATAATCTTCAATTTTACCACATGACAGGAGGCTTCATATTTGCATTTTTTAAGCTTAGAATTGACCAGTGTGAAGGAAGTATGAGATGTTTGCCAAAATAGAGCGTTCTAAACGTACCCTCTCGCGCTCAAACTGCGCATCGTGTAGTGTCGGTTAGGGAGGCGACGGCCGAAAAAGACTTGTGGGGCCAGCGCTCCCTTGACCGAGTGGGCTCCGAAACAAGGTTCGACGCCCGCCAGATGCAATAGCCAGCGGCTCCATCTGGCCAGTGTAGCGGTAGGCACCTCTCCATGAGGTTCCACGTAAGAAGTCAGGAGTAGACCTGTCGCATGAATACGAAGGGGGAATGATTTCGGTATACTCCATTAGCGTTCAGACCACACCTAGTTTGGTGTCTGACACAAATTATGGGTATGACACCGAAGATGAACTGGACTTAGTTCGTCTCGATATGGTAAAGGTAATCCCATCTGGCGTAATAGAGAAAACCATTCATATCGAAAGCCCTAACGTCCATCACCCATCTAAATAAGACGAGGCATAACAAGAGGGCTAGTTTGGCTGAAAGTTGTTTCCGTGACAAACAAGGATTGTCCTGCTATTCCCTCAAGGAATCACAGCACCACATCCACCTGCCAGAGGTGTGAATACTTGGGTGCCGAGTCTCGATAATTCGGCACCCCGTAGTAGTTGACAACCCCGTGGATCTTGACCTAATGGTCCGCCCTGTACCGGAACGTGCGCCACCGATATGGCGGATCCGATCACGTTGAGGGATCGATATGACCGCCCCAACGAGACCAGGTGTGACAGATAGTTAAGGATCGGTGGGGCAGGTGCGGTAAAGGGATCGGAATCCCTTTCCACCCTACAAACACTCCAGGCCGGTCAAGCAGAAAAATAGCATTTCCTGGTGCCGGGGACCTGAGTCCCATCAGAGGTCTTAGTTGATGCAATAGGTCGTGGACATTTCGGGAGGCCCTGAAATCGTCCAGTCCACTAGTGCCAGTCGTCCTTCCCTGACAAAGGAGTGGGCTTCCCCTGAGGTCCCGTCAAAAGCAGAGGGAAGGTAGGGAGTGGTAGAGGGTCTTCGCGAGATGTCCCCAGGCGGTCCGGGAAATCACGGTTGGCATTGTCCGAGGGGTGTCATGAGCATGAGCGATGTCCAGTGTGTGTATGTATCGAAGCACCCTTGCCACTGTGGAGAGCGGTTGGGTCCGTTTGCATGGGTTCAACCGCCACTACGTATCCGGAGGAAGAGTTGGATCCAGTGGTTGCATGAGTGACCAGCGTGTATGTATCTAGGCAGCAGTCGTTGCATGGCCCCGTAGTGTAGTGGGCCAGGGAATATCGATTGTATGGAGGAGGAGAGGAGGAGAGGGATCCCACCATCTGGTGAGTATTCTGAGAGGAATCGTATCCAACCTTAGAGCGTGTCCGACATCCATCCGTATAGGGGTGATCTTGTCGGGGACCGACGCGGAACGTAGTTCTCCAAGCCGATGTCGAAACGAGGAATTGACCCGACACAGATGGGGGAGCGATTTGTCTGCGTACTACCAAAAAACCCGTGGAGTCCAGAACGTGGACGTCACTTTGACTGCAAACGTAGCCTGGATTCGCAGAGGGTCAGCAAGTCTTCCAGGTACCCGAGACATCGCACGTCCAAATTCGCGGATGTGAGCCCTACCGGCTTCAGTAGCTTTGTGGGTACCACGGAGTCGTAAACTGCTGTGTTAGTCCTTATCACTGGGATCGGAGGAAAATTAGGTAGTGTAGGGTAGTGGATATTGACAAGTATGTGTCCTCGGGGTCCAGATGTGTAAACCAGTCGTTATCGTTCAGGAGATCTAGTAGAAGGTTGATTTTCTCTATCCTGAAGCGCTTGTATACCACGTAGGAGTTCCCTTGATGATAGGATGGCTCACTAGTAGATGAAGCGGTTGGTGGTTCAGTTCCGCTACCAACCAGTCTTCCCAAAAAACACCTTTCCCCAAAGGGGTGTGGAGGATTTGCTTCAGCGAGGTTTGGACTAAAGTTCCCGCTGTCAAATAGTAGGTCTTGTGCTTCTGGGCCGAATATTAGTCGTGCTTACGTTCCACTTCCTCAGAAGGCGAGTTGTCTTTGTGTGAGTGATCTATTATTGTCCAACGTGCATGCTGGATAGTAGTCTTCTTTGTCGGAAGATTGTGGTGGACCGGGTCGCGAATTCCCAGTGTTCCGTCTACTTGGTTTGTTCAATGGGCGACTTGCCTTAGACCTTAGTGGTGGGGGGGTTGGAGCCCTTCTCTTGCCGTTTTTACATGAAGGCTCGTGGGGCTGGGATTCAAACCCATGCCTCCAGAGAGACTGGAGCCTAAAACCAGCGCCTTAGACCACTCGGCCACACTACCTTGCTGCTGAGGTCTCCAGCAAGCAGTTTGGGGCAGAGCTCATAACAAGAAAAACCTTCTCCACTGAGGCCGCTACTGCGTCGTTTATCAATGCCCAGAAGTCCTAGGGGGTTGAGAGTGTTCTTCATGACCCGTTCTCGTCCTGTTGGAAGATAGTGGTAGTCAGTGGGAGTAGAGTTTGAGGGTCCGCACGTAGGGGTGCTAGACTCCTGGTAGCACTGGGGATCACGCAGGTAAAGCGGCTTGAATTGCCTGCATCAGATTGTCAGAGTGTATGAAATACTCGTGTCAAGTGTAGAGGGGTCACCTCCATTAAATTAATCCGGCTATTGGGAGCTGTGGCGTAGGCGCGATTGACCGGTAGTGCTGGTCCGGTTAGCCGGGTTCACCATAAATGCATGCCAGAGCTGTATGCACGGATGTAACTATACAGGCTTATTATAGAAGCCCGTGGGACCTGTTTCCATAAAGTCTGCAGTTGCAGGGCCCACGTGTATTCGACTGGGGTCATCCCAGGTGGTGTGCCATGGTAAACCCAGAGGACACCCACATTATAATTGTTGGCACTTTACAAGCATTGCATGCATGTCTGGGGGTCACCCCAGGCGGTGTGCCATGAGAATCTACTCAGAGGACACCCACGTTCAATATGTACGCCAGGGCGGGGCTTGACAGCCGAGCTAGCCAGACGCACATGCCGGGAGCTCTGGCCAAAACGATCCTAAAAACGACATATTTAACCTGCAACCGGGGTTCCAGTAGCCCAATACAACGACGGCTCACGGCACGAACAGGTGGGAATCAGAGGAGACCAATTCCGAGATTTTCCGCCGAGGCATGAGGCAAGCCGCATTGAGGCCTAGCGCGGACGACAGCCTAATGGCTGGGAGAGACGGCCGCTCTCCCGCCATGGGGACCGCGCCAAGCGGCTACTATCCCGACGCCCTGCATCCCCCCCCCTATGGACCGGTGGGGGTCATCCCGGTCTCAGCTGGAGAGACTCTCGCACCAGCAACGGGGAGTACTCAACCTAAGTGTGGACCGCACGCTACATCTAAGATGGCCGCCGAGCCACTACCTCCGAGGTCCCAGGAGAACCCAGAAGCCTGGAGGGAGCGATTCAACGCCAACTTTGACCGCATATGTCAAGAATTTTGGAGTCGCCTGGAGTGCAGATCTCCCCACAGCAACCCACCTACAGCACAAGTGAAGCCGGCGGAAGAAACAGTCCCCAGACCCGGCGTGAAGCCAGAGCCCAACAAGAAGGCGCGCCTACCCTGCCGCCCGACATACCAGGGGACACTGCGGTCATTGAAACGCCAGGTACCACTGCACTCCCGCAGCCCAACCTACCACCTCCAAAAAGCCAAACGTCTGAGACGTCCCTCTGCCCCAAAGCTCCACTCTGCCCCATCGGCAGTAACCCAGAGGCCTTACAGCCAGCCACCGTGTACCCAGAGACAGGGGCCAAATCCAGGGCGGATACCCGGAAAACTCAGACCGCAACAACAGTACTTGGCATCACCGTCCAAAGAGCAACCTGAGCACCCTTCCCACCTCTCCATGCCACAGCTGCGGGCTCCCTGGACACCAGCTATACCCCAAGGCATCATCACACCCAGGACTGGCAAGGGTTAAACTGGACTTAGCCATAACACAGCCAACGCACAGTGACTGAAGCATAACTCAGCGCTGTTAGATGTGTATACCACTGCCTTGTTTAAATCACTGCCCACAAAACCAGATATGAGACCAAGCTTAGCAATTCCCTCACACAAGTTGTTTTAGTTACTTCATATTGTCTAGCCTGTATAGCCTGCAAGATATCCAACTTAAAAACGAGCCACTAGTTTAACCAACAACAATGTCACGACTAACTCATGCTGTACAAACTTGTTGTTAGCTTAATCGTTTCCTATAATATAAAATGTCATGCTGTTTTACTAAATGATGCAAGTATTAGCTCTAATAACCCACAAAGTCATATTACATGTATCATTGAACGTATCGCAAGTCCTTGCATTTGCTGTTGTGGCAATGCAGGATGCAATGTAACCTCATGCATGTTCAAAAATAAAGAATTAAAAAAAAAAAAAAAAAAAAAAAAAACAAATATGTACGCCAGGTACAGTAAATGTACAGATATGTATCCCTGTGATAAAGTTGAGGCGTAGAACTTCGTGCATTTCATCGGGGTTCACCCCGGGTGGTGTGCCGTGGTAATCCAGAGGACACCCACATCAACGTAATGGTCTATGAATGACCTTGCGTGCATATCTGGGGGGTCACCCCAGGTGGTGTGCCATGAAAAATACCCAGAGGACACCCACATCAACGTAATGGTCTATGAATGACCTTGCATGCATATCTGGGGGGTCACCCCAGGTGGTGTGCCATGAAAAATACCCAGAGGGCACCCACATCAATGTAATGGTCTATGAATGACCTTGCATGCCTATCTGGGTGGTCACCCCAGGTGGATTGCCATGAAAAAATACCCAGAGGACAACCACATAAATTTGCACCGTCAGGTACAGTAATATAATATGACCCTTTGTAAGGTACAATAATATAATATAATATGCCCTTTGTAGGGTACAGTAATACAAAATGCCCTTTGTGGGGTACAGTGATATAGTTGATCTTGTAATAGGTACAGTATATGTTTTGTATAACAACTGTGGCTTCACAATAATACCTAGATTGTGTGCGTGCTCGACATATAGTCATCCAGTGTAAAGCACCATGAGAGATATATCCATGAGAATAAAAATTATAATTGTATCAATAAATGAATGTGTCCAGGGAGGGGAACCCCTGAAGGGGTTAATCCAGATGCAGGGCGCGGTGATCGGGTGATTCCTGTAGGGAATAGTAATATAGCATGACCCTGGATAGGGTATAGTAATATAGAGTGACCCTGAGTAAGGTACAAAGACATAAAGATCCTGGGGTATAGGAAAAACATTGTGTCTCCTTTAATGCCTGTCTGTAAGTATTTGTTTGGCAGACACTGTTGGCAGGCACTGTGGCAAAAAATCGCAACAGGGAAATGTTAAAGAAAAATCAGCACACATGATGCTCTAGCCAGTGTGTAATTCCACAGAAGATTGAACTCTTGCTGTACAGGGGAGTTGAACTCATGGAGGAAAATTCCCAGTGCAAGCCTGTAACCACTGAGCCACCATACAATATGTCCTCTCCCATAGCACACCTGTCATGTGGGTCATGTGGGTAACATTTCATAGTAAATTATCAAACTCAATCATATAGATGTCAAAATACTGCATGTCACTAGCATGATATTCAAAGAGAGGCAAATGTAGAAACATAGAAACATAGAAACATAGAATGTGACGGCAGATAAGAACCATTCGGCCCATCTAGTCTGCCCAGTTTTCTAAATACTTTCATTAGTCCCTGGCCTTATCTTATAGTTAGGATAGCCTTATGCCTATCCCACGCATGCTTAAACTCCTTTACTGTGTTAACCTCTACCACTTCAGCTGGAAGGCTATTCCATGCATCCACTACCCTCTCAGTAAAGTAATACTTCCTGATATTATTTTTAAACCTTTGTCCCTCTAATTTAAGACTATGTCCTCTTGTTGTGGTAGTTTTTCTTCTTTTAAATATAGTCTCCTCCTTTACTGTGTTGATTCCCTTTATGTATTTAAATGTTTCTATCATATCCCCCCTGTCTCGTCTTTCCTCCATGCTATACATGTTAAGATCCTTTAACCTTTCCTGGTAAGTTTTATCCTGCAATCCATGAACCAGTTTAGTAGCCCTTCTTTGAACTCTCTCTAAGGTATCAATATCCTTCTGAAGATAGGGTCTCCAGTACTGTGTACAGTACTCCAAGTGAGGTCTCACCAGTGTTCTGTACAATGGCATGAGCACTTCCCTCTTTCTACTGCTAATACCTCTCCCTATACAACCAAGCATTCTGCTAGCATTTCCTGCTGCTCTATTACATTGTCTGCCTACCTTTAAGTCATCAGAAATAATCACCCCTAAATCCCTTTCCTCAGATGTTGAGGTTAGGACTCTATCAAATATTCTGTACTCTGCCCTTGGGTTTTTACGTCCAAGATGCATTATCTTGCACTTATCCACATTAAATGTCAGTTGCCACAACTCTGACCATTTTTCTAGTTTACCTAAATCATTTTCCATTTGGCTTATCCCTCCTGGAACATCAACCCTGTTACATATCTTAGTATCATCCGCAAAAAGACACACCTTACCATCAAGACCTTCTGCAATATCACTAATAAAAATATTAAAGAGAATGGGTCCAAGTACAGATCCCTGAGGTACCCCACTGGTGACAAGCCCAAGCTTCGAATATACTCCATTGACTACAACCCTCTGTTGCCTGTCACTCAGCCACTGCCTTACCCATTCAACAATATTGGAATCCAAACTCAAAGATTGTAGTTTGTTGATAAGCCTTCTATGTGCAACAGTGTCAAAAGCCTTACTGAAATCGAGGTAAGCAATGTCTACTGCACCACCCTGATCTATAATTTTAGTTACCCAATCAAAAAAATCAATAAGATTAGTTTGGCATGATCTCCCTGAAGTAAACCCATGTTGTCTCTGATCTTGAAATCCATGTGTTTTTAGATGTTCAACAATCCTATCCTTTAACATGGTTTCCATCACTTTCCCCACTACTGAAGTAAGGCTTACTGGCCTATAGTTGCCCGACTCCTCCCTATTACCTTTCTTGTGAATGGGCACAACATTCGCTAACTTCCAATCTTCTGGGACTACTCCTGTTATCAATGATTGGTTAAATAAATCTGTTAATGGTTTTGCTAGTACACCACTAAGCTCTTTTAATAGCTTTGGGTGTATTCCATCAGGTCCCATTGACTTATTTGTCTTTACTTTTGACAGATGAAATAGAACCTCTTCCTCTGTAAACTCACGTGTAATAAATGACTCATTTATCCTTTTTCTTAACTGAGGTCCCTTTCCTTCATTTTCATCTGTAAATACCGAACAAAAATATTCATTGAGGCAGTCAGCTAGACCTTTATCCTCATCTACATACCTTCCTTCTTTTGTTTTTAATCTAACTAATCCTTGTTTTACTTTTCTTTTCTCGTTTATGTATCTAAAAAAGGTTTTGTCCCCCTTTTTTACTGACTGGGCTATTTTCTCTTCTGTGTGTGATTTGGAAGCTCTTATAACTTGCTTAGCCTCTTTCTGCCTAATCTTATAGGTCATTCTGTCTTCCTCACTCTGGGTTTTTTTATAATTACTAAAGGCTAACTTTTTGTTTTTTACTATTTTGGCTACATCTGTGGAGTACCACAGTGGTTTCTTGAATTTTTTGCTTTTACTGACAAGCCTAATGCAATTTTCTGTTGCCTTCAGTAGTGCAACTTTTAAATAATCCCATTTCTTTTGGACTCCATTTAAATTGCTCCAGTCTGATAATGACTCCTTTACACATATTCTAATTTTGGAAAAGTCTGTTTTTCTAAAGTCTAAAACTTTTGTTTTTGTGTGGTGTGACTCAGTCACTGTTCTTATATTAAACCACACTGACTGATGATCACTGGATCCTAAACTTTCACCTACAGTAATATCTGATACCAAATCTCCATTTGTTAACACTAAATCTAGTATGGCCTCTTTACGAGTTGGCTCCTCAACGACTTGTTTTAGAGACAATCCCAGTAGGGAGTTTAGAATATGTGTGCTCCTGGCACAAGTAGCTATTTTTGTTTTCCAATTTACATCAGGAAGATTAAAGTCACCCATGATGATAACTTCCCCCTTCATTGTCATTTTAGCTATTTCTTCAACTAGTAGATTATCTAACTCTTCAATTTGTCCTGGGGGCCTATAAATCACACCTACACGAGTTACTGTGTGATTACCAAATTCTAACGTAACCCAAACTGACTCTATGTTCGCCTCACTAACCTTTATTAGGCTAGATTTTATGCTATTCTTTACATACAGGGCCACCCCTCCCCCTTTCTTGCCTTCCCTGTCTTTTCTATATAAAGAGTACCCTGGTATTGCTATGTCCCAGTCATTTTTCTCATTATACCATGTCTCAGTAACAGCGACTAAATCTACACTATCAGTTGCCATTATTGCCACAAGTTCATGGATCTTATTCCCTAAACTGCGAGCATTTGTAGACATGACTCTAAGCTTAGCATTTTTTAACACACTTGCTACAGGCACCTTCTGTCCTTGTTTTGGGGGACAATTGGATTGATGTTTTATCACCCTTTTGCCCCCCCCTCCTAGTTTAAATACATCCTAGCAAAACCTCTGAACTGCTCACTGAGAACATTTGTTCCCTTTTGAGAAAGATGCAAACCATCTTTTTTGTACAGTTTATTTCCATTCCAAACAGAGCTACCATGAGCAATAAAGCCAAATCCTTGCTCCCGACACCATTCACCAAGCCACAAGTTAAAGTCCCTAATACGCATCCGCCTGTCATTCTGAGTGTTATGCACAGGCAGAACTTCAGAGAATGACAATGTGGAAGCAACCTGCCGTATATCATTGGCAAAAACATTAAAAACTTCCTTAACCTCTGAAACCTCATTGCAAGCCAAGTCATTTGTCCCTAAATGGACAAGTACATCCAATTCCCCTTCCTGCTTTTCTTGCTTAACAATATTACAGATACGTCTCCTGTCTCTGTGAGCAGTAGCTCCGGGAAGACACCTCACAAGACCACCATTGTCCATCTCCACACCTCTTATGATGGAATCCCCCACCAACAACTGCTTTCTATTCGGCCTCACCATAGTCTTCAAGCCTCTCTGCACAACACCACTAGCCTCAGTGCCTCTCTGCACAACACCACTAGCCTCAATGCCTCTCTTCACAACACCACTAGCCTCAATGCCTCTCTTCACAACACCACTAGCCTCAGTGCCTCTCTTCACAACACCACTAGCCTCAGTGCCTCTCTTCACAACACCACTAGCCTCAGTTCCTCTCTTCACAACACCACTAGCCTCAGTGCCTCTCTGCACAACACCACTAGCCTCAGTGCCTCTCTGCACAACACCACTAGCCTCAGTGCCTCTCTGCACAACACCACTAGCCTCAGTGCCTCTCTGCACAACACCACTAGCCTCAGTGCCTCTCTGCACAACACCACTAGCCTCAGTGCCTCTCTGCACAACACCACTAGCCTCAGTGCCTCTCTGCACAACACCACTAGCCTCAGTGCCTCTCTGCACAACACCACTAGCCTCAGTGCCTCTCTGCACAACACCACTAGCCTCAGTGCCTCTCTGCACAACACCACTAGCCTCAGTGCCTCTCTGCACAACACCACTAGCCTCAGTGCCTCTCTGCACAACACCACTAGCCTCAGTGCCTCTCTGCACAACACCACTAGCCTCAGTGCCTCTCTGCACAACACCACTAGCCTCAGTGCCTCTCTGCACAACACCACTAGCCTCAGTGCCTCTCTGCACAACACCACTAGCCTCAGTGCCTCTCTGCACAACACCACTAGCCTCAGTGCCTCTCTGCACAACACCACTAGCCTCAGTGCCTCTCTGCACAACACCACTAGCCTCAGTGCCTCTCTGCACAACACCACTAGCCTCAGTGCCTCTCTGCACAACACCACTAGCCTCAGTGCCTCTCTGCACAACACCACTAGCCTCAGTGCCTCTCTGCATAACACCACTAGCCTCAGTGCCTCTCTGCACAACACCACTAGCCTCAGTGCCTCTCTGCACAACACCACTAGCCTCAGTGCCTCTCTGCACAACACCTGTAGCCTCAGTGCCTCTCTCCACGACACCACTACACTCTGAAAGTGCAGAAAATGAATTATGTAGAGCAACAGACTGTGCAATATGCCTTTTATCCACAACTCCAAGTCTACCAGATCCTACAGTAATCCATCTGCAATTCCTAGTATGTCTCTGCGGCAGTGGCTTTGCAGCAGTTCCAGCCTGAGTTTGTTTACCAGATAATTTACAAATCTCAGACTTCAAAAATACAATCTCCTGCCGCAAAATAGAGAACTGTCTACAGATTAGACAACAACCAAACCTCCAAAAAGTGGAACGTGAAACAAATGCAAAGCAACTATTACACTGAACTAAGTCTGCCATTCCAATGAGGTGAATAATTTAAATCAAACAAACCTTAACTTTTTATTTATCCTCCTGAATACCTCGGATTACCTCCAGTTTCTCTCCAGAATATCTCCAACCACACACACACTTAGAAGCAACACTTAGATGAAGCAACCAAGCTCTATTAGCCAAGCTAATGACAACAGCCCTTATATACTCCTCAAATCACCTCCCACTAGGAAAGTTTAACACCTGGGTAGGCCTCTGCTTATTAGCAAACAATAGCTAATTTAAATAGCAATCAATAGCAAGTAGCTACCTAATCCAATTAAATGCCTTATAATTACCAACAGGAAATCAAACCTTGTGCAGTCAGTAACCTTTTCCTACAGATGAATCTTACCTGTAACAGTAAAAAAGAACTCTTAGCACAACTCTTAGACAGTTGAAGCTTCTGTAAAACTCTCCAGAATATCTCCAACCACACACACACTTAGAAGCAACACTTAGATGAAGCAACCAAGCATGTATGACACGTAAAGGGGGAAGTTGTAATCTCTGATTTAACAGATTTAACAGATTTTGTTTTCTTAGCTTTAATCAGTGGTAGGTGAATGGTTAATTAAGCCAGACATTGCATTGTGTTGAAAAAATTTGTTTGTCTCTTTAAATGCATGCGTGTATTGTTTTGTGGGTCTGGAGACATGAATGTTGTAAAATATATGTCTCTTTAAATGCATGCATGTATTATGAATTCAAGACAGAGTATACATAAAGGTCCTGTGTTGGCAGGCACTGAGGCATTCACAACCAGGGATATAGTGATCCAGAGAAAAAATATATACTTTTAAAAGGGGGGCAGAAAGTGCACAGAAGGGACAGGGTGATAGGGAGCCAAGGTAGGAGAAATGTAAATCAAAATATAGAAACACCAAACTAATTACAATAAGAATTGCCAGAGAGGCAAAATACTCTGACCTGATGTTGGCTGGAGCAGCAAAGAAAGAGGAAGTGATGTCATAGACAGGGCCTTTTATGGGCACCATATCTTTTCTCTGATTGGTTGTTACTGTTTCTATGCTGCTGGAGTTTTCAGTAAAGAAAGATATGCAAATATGAAGCCTCCTGTCATGTGGTGAAATTACACCTTAAGCACCAAAGCAACTTTAGCTTGTAAGCTCATTGAGCAGGGCCCTCAACCCCCTCTGTTCCTGTACGTCCAGTGGTCTGATCTCAATTATGTGTCTGTTAGTCCACCCATTGTACAGCGCTACGGAATTTGTTGGCGCTATATAAATAATAAAATAATAATAATAATAAAGTAGTTTTGGTGTATAGATAATGCCCCTGCAGATTCACTGCTCAATTCTTTGTCAATTAGCAGTTAATTGTGTTTATGCAGCCCTTGTCATAAATCCTCTGTCTGTGACTTATACACCCTCCCACACACTTATTGTAAAGAGAAATCCTATGTTTAAACGTTATATGTTGCACAGTCTTTTTAATTTAGAGAAATTCTTACCACCTGACCTGTTAATTATGATACCATTTTAAACCACTTCATCTCACCAAAGTTGTTTGGGTGAAGTGCCCCTGTCCCCTTAACCCTGCAAGTGCAATTTCAGAGACAGTGTTTACATTGCAGGGTTACATCAAATTCTAGAGGGTGTCCTCCAAACACTGGAGGCGTTTCTTGGATTTTCTCAGAGTTGAACCCCATGATGAAATGATGTTGGATGTCCTCACGCTTTGCACGAGGATGTCCTGTATCTTCAAAATCCATACAGGAAAGAATTTATTCAGTGCTTTCCTGTGGTGAAGTTTCTTTAACTGCTTAAAAGGACACTATAGACACCCTAATTGAAGTAGTTTGGGTGCAGTGTCCCAGCTCCTTTAACCCTGCAAAGGTAAATATTGCAATATTGCAACTTTTGGTCGCCTAACTGCTATGCATAAGGACAAACCCCATAGGAAAGCATTATACAATGCCAGTGTGGCCATCACCATGCATGTGCATTAGGTCTACCCAAATTACATTGTCAGGGGAGAAGCGGAGGTGGAGCCTGAACGAGGGACATCGACGCTGGACTCGGGTAAGTGACAAAAGTTTTTTTTGAACTACTTCTGCACCATGAGGGGGGTCGAAACTGAGGGGGTCACTATAGGTTAGAGTGCCAGGAATAAAACTTTGTTTTCCTGGCACTATAGTTTCCTTTGAAAGGTAGAGAACAGAGCAGTGAGATTGAAGGGGCATGACATATACAAGAAAGCTACCTCATTAAGCTAAGGTTGCTTTGGAGCTTAGAATATCCCTTTAATGTTACCATATTTAGTGATTAACAATGTTTCCCTTGAACAACACGATAAAATCCATAAGTTGCCTGGGAATATGCTGTCTCTGAATGATCCAGTGATGGAGATCATTATCAATGGTCTACGGACTCATTGAGTGACGAGAGACTATGATGTGGCTCTGAAGGAGTTCAGGCATATGGGAATATAAAGAAATACCGAAGCCAATGCCACTGGAGCAGAGCGAAGGGTAGCAATCCACCCATCTATGGCAGAATGTTGTGCAAACAGAAGGATGGCTAAGAATATTAAACAGAGGGGAATAGGGAGAGCAATGTAAAAGGAATGAGGGATATTTACTTAGAGATGGGGATACAAACTGATTATTGATAAATCTGATCCAGAGCTCACCTTTCCTAATCTTAAATGTAATTCTAGCATCAAATTACTAACACTATTGATCAAACACTTATTTATTGTTGTAAGTTGAATTTTTTTTTTATTCTTATTAATGCATTTTTATTTATAGCAAATTTTGAAATGAATAGTAAAATATTATTTTATGGTTGTTAACCTAAAAAAGTATATATATATTTTTTCAATGTTTAACATGTCTTTTCATAATTTTAGTATATCTGTAAAAATAAAAATAAAAAAGGCAAAATTCTTGCCTTTTAGATTTTGTGTAAATTTGCCAAGTCTTGCCTTAAGCTAAATCTACAATGTTTTTGGTTTCCTGTTATCAGGCAAGTATGAATCACTGCTGGTTTGATAAAAGCAAATCCAGCACACTTATGTAAAACAGACTTTGCTTACACACACACACACACACACACAAATCTGTTTCAGGCAATCAGTTCTGCTAAAAATATAAACAATTTTTGTGATAGATGAATTTTGGCCAATTGGCAGTTCGCTCATCTGAATTCCATTAACTAAAAAAAAGATTCTGGAAAACAAAAATCAGATGTAGGGTGTGAGAATGTATAATATTATCTATATAATTTTCAGTACACTGATAGGCACATTTTTCTGTTATTTGGTTCACAGATCAAGTGAGAAAAGTAACCAATAGACGGAAAAAGAGAGGAGTAAAAAAGAAAAGAAAATCAATTTTTACTGCATGTCATATATTCATAATATAATATATAAATATAGATTTATTTATTTTTTTCTGTCTTTTGTTCACTTCTCACTTGGTCTATGAATCAACATTTAGTGACTGTCCCAAAGCCATCAATCATCTCTTTTTTGTGTGTGTGCATCATTTGTGGAATTCAGAATCATAAATCAAAACAAACATGCTTGTTTGTTGTACATTTTGTTTGATTTGTGATTTGGCTCAGAGTTCAGGAATTCGAACGAGCATCTCATCAGCCCAAATTCGGACAAATTGCAGTTTGCAACTAAACAAATTAAGGTTCCATTAATCTTAGTGGAGTGCTGGGGCATACATGTTCCAATCTGCCAGAGATCAGTGAGATTTACACTCTTGGAAAACAGCTGTCAATTGCACCTACACCATTAATTTAGGCTCTGTCCCAATAATTACATATTGGGAGAGGAGCTGGATAGGGTTGTGTCTGTTCCTTTCTTGTCATATATTTTGCTAACAGAGAGGGCTTAAATAAAATGGGGGACAGTTCCAAATAGCAGCTGCTGCCTGAAACATTAGCTCCCACTAATCTCAGCAGATCTAAATATGTATGTCCTAGGCTTACCCAGAGATAATGGGATAATATACTCTTCCCTGTTATGTTTATATATGCATTCTGAGTATCACAGTAACTGCTAAACTCATGGGATTTACATAAACAGAAGTTTCTAGAAGTGCAAAAAAATCCCCCAAATATCCGGTAAATATCAGCTCTGTAGGTGAAAATGCTTTGCTCATAACATGTCGTGTATAGTGTATGTATGATAGGTGTGTCTATGAGACTGCAGGGATGATGAGCCATTAGTATCACAGGGAAATAGACTTTATCAATGCATAGGGACATTTTGAGGAAAGAGATACAATGATCAATGAGGGGAATGTGGGGAAGGGGATCAAATTAATTACGGGACACTATTTTTAAAAAGGTAATTTATAGATTGGGCACTATTAGAATGGGATCAAATGAAGGATGGGGCACAGTGGAAAAGCAGATCAAATGGCACATGTAGGCATGTGGGCATTTGGTTCAAATGATGCAATGGGTACTATGGGTAATGCGTGATTGCACTGTGAGAAAGGGATTGCATGATGTAAAGTGCACCGTAGTGATTGGGTTGCAGGTATATAAGTGTGTAATAAATAATGAACATTAGGAAGAGAATAAGGTATTAACTGTGAAGAGTTTATTAAAATACACATTGGGGAACTATTGCAAAACAATGTGATTTAGCTGCTTTCCCTAATGACTTTGTGTTTAGAGTGTTTGCCAGCTGAATCTTTAAAATTACTATCTCTACATATTAAACACAAAGCTATAAACATTCTCAAAATGTTACGTTTTTAAGTTTAATATTTGTGATTTTTTTTTTTCTGTTCACTATTTCTTAAATAATCACCCATACGTTCACGATTGCCCCCATTATCAGGCTGTCCTTTCTACAGTCAATGCTATTTTTTTTTCTTTCTTCCTCATTGGAACAACATAATGGGGCATATTGCCGCCCTTGAGATTGCACTGGATCCTTTCAGTCAGGTAGGCTACAGCAACTGAAATAAACACATCTAATAGCAGTGCTATATAGAACACACATAGAGAGAGAGTGTGTGCGTGCGTATGTATATACATATATACATATACTGCAATAAAGGCAAAGGAGAGATGAAAAGAAGGGGAGGAACAACGGATTGGAAGGTGGAGTGGGGAAAGGGAAGTAGTACAACTGCAGCATGGAGTCATGATATTTACAATGAGAATAAGTGAAGTAACCAATCATAGGTAAATCCTGAGAAGCAGGCACTGTGTAGCTAGAGGTCATGCTACATATTTCATATGAGAGGAGTAGGATGAGTTACAGTATACATTTTAGAGATGCCATGGGATAAATTGTCAGGAATTGTGCAGAAAGATTCAAAGGGAGATACTGAAAAGTCACCTGAGTGGCCTGAAAATGGCTACCAGATAATGAGGCTATGGTGGTGGTGATGAAAGCGAAGAAGGTAGAGGGCCACCACTATCACTATCAAATGTTGCAGTTGATTAAGTCTGCATGAAGAAGTAACATGTTGGGGGCGGGGCCTGACCGCAGAGCCGAGAGGACGCAGAAAAGAGCTGCTCCTGCTCCTCTGGGCTAAATCCCCTGGTTACAAGCCCACAACATACCCTAAATACCTCACAAGAGCGACTAATGGCAGGGCGAAACCGGGGGCTACCCACCGATACCACTTTTGTGGCACAACTCGAGGAATCCATCGAGGTACACCTCAAGGCCTACCAGCATGGTCGGCGCGGGGGAGACGGCCGCTCCCCTAGCGCCTCCAACAGCTACAAGCGAGAAAGTGGGCCCTTACCCCCCCCCTATGGACCGGCGGGGGTCATCCCGGTCCCAGGCGATCCACCCCAGAAGCCGAGGCAGCAGCCCCAACTGACTCAAGCTAAAACCAATATGGCGGAGACTACAAGCGGGACATTGGGCCCCACACAAGAGACCGATATTATGGCGCGGCTAAACGCCACTTTTGCTGCTTTCTGGGAAAAGCTTGAGGACCGACTAAGCACTTCTACTGCTCGGGTATCAGACCCACCTTCGGCACCATCACGCCGCTCCCGTCCGGACTACCCGCCCAGCAATCCAACACGCGCCAAACAAAGATGGTGCCGAAGAAGATGCTCTCTCCGGCGGGCGAGGGCACACACATGGCGGCGCCTGACAGCAATCACCGCCCGGCACAAGACAAGGCAAGCTGCTCCTAAGCACGCAACTACAGAGCGTCCCACTGCGAATGCCGGGAAGAGCCTGCGCTCCCACACGGGAGGGACCCGCAATGCATCGGCAAGTGAGTCTGGAGAAACAGCAGCCTACCCACACCCCAGCAAGCGACCAGGGTTGCACCTGAAATACTCGGACCCACAAGACAGCAGAGACACCAGCTATCATTCTACAACAGCACAGCCTCACACTCTTCACAAAGGGATACAACTGCATGACATATACCTACTGCTGAGAGACCAACGATCTCCCCACAGACTGGGCATTGGATGAGGGGGCTGGAAGACAGAGGCTGCCCGTTGGCACTTTGCAGGGATGACACTAACACAGTGGACTTTACAGACCCGGTTCGATTTGGTGGACTCCTGTCTCAAATATGCCTTTACGTTGCTTGCAAACAGCAGTTACCTGGCCTGTATAACTCATGTCTAGTTCTATTGTATTTCTCATTTTTGTTTTATTTGGTTTTGATCTTAGATAAGCTTGTGATCCTTTAATTTTTACATAAGTCAGTATGATAACCTGAAACAGTATTTGGTCTGCCTTCTCTTACAACTGACATATTGATCTAATCCTCGATGAAACTACATAATAATATATAAAAAGTGCAATGTTCTGATATGCCAAACACGTCTTTACATGTTGACTTAAAAGCTGGCAATAGCTGTTGTGGCATTGCTTGCCTCTTTGTATTTCTTTCATGCACAATAAAATAAAGAATAAAAAAAAAAAAAAAAGAAGTAACATGTTGTAACTTAAGAATAGTTTGGGTGTCTGTGAGTCCTATCTTCTGAGGGGTTAGAGATTCTGAGTATGGTGGGAGAGCCATGTGGGGAAGCAAAGGGAAAGTGATAGAGTTCAAAAGTAGGGAATATTGTTCACCAACAAGCTATAGTTATGGTGTTCAGAGCAGAGGTCAATTGAGGTGGGAGCCATGACAGAGCAGCCAGAGGACTTAAACCCCCCCCAGTTGTTACATGGGCAAGGGATCTGCTCCACTGTACAAGATGTAGGAGAAGGGAGACTCTATAAAAATTGTAATTATCAGCATTGCATGTTCACCATTAGTGATGTACCGAACTGTTCGCTGGCGAATAGTTCCCGGCGAACATAGCATGTTCGCGTCCGCCACCGCGGGCGAACACATGCGGTGTTCGGTCCGCCCCCTATTCGTCATCATTGAGTAAACTTTGAACCTGTACCTCACAGTCAGCAGACACATTACAGCCAATCAGCAGCACACCCTCCCTAGCAGACCCTCCCACCTACTGGACAGCATCCATTTTAGATTAATTCGGAAGCTGCAACCATTTTTTATTTTTTTTTCAATTTATAATTTTTTTTTTTAGTGCATATAAATGTTACAAGTAGATACTACCCCCAGACACTCTGTGTTACTGCAGATACTCCCTCCAGACACCCTGTGTTACTGCAGATACTCCCCCCAGACACTCTGTGTTACTGCAGATACTCCCTCCAGACACTGACACAGAGCAGAATAGGGACTGTTCCCCCTACATAGGGTCACTTGGCAGATATGGATTGACACCTATCCTAAGGATCCCTGATAAACACTGACACGGAGCCCTCCATGGGTGAAGATGGATTAATTTTTTTTTGTGCTCGGGTTTTTTATTTTATTTTTAAGTTCGACGGGTATGATGGCTTTTTATTTGGCCTTTTTGGGGCTAAAAAAATGAAGATTTTAGAAGAAGAAGACGTTGAATAGTAAGTTGAATTTTACTTTACAGGGTAGTAATTTTATTCCCCCTTCACTATTTTTTAGGGTGAGGGGGGTAGGTAGGGGCTTTTTTATTTGGTTGTGTGACTAGGGGCTTGGGGACACACACTGCATACACACTATACACACACTGCACACACTATACACACACTACACACAATATACACACACTATACACACAATATACACACACACTGTACACACTATACACACACTGTACACACTATGCACACACACACTACACACACTGCATACACACACTACACACACTGCATACACACTGCACACACTATACACACTGCACACACTATACACACACTGCACACACTATACACACTATACACACACTACACACACTACACACACACACTGTACACACTATGCACACACTGCATACACTATGCACACACTATACACACACACTACATACACACTGCACACATTATACACACACTACACACACTATACACACAATATACACACAATATACACACACACTGTACACACTATGCATACACTGCACACACTATGCACACACTACACACACACACTACACACACTGCATACACACACTATACACACTCTATACACACACTGCACACACTATACACACTATACACACACACTATATGAACTAATGAAAGTATTTAGAAAACTGGGCAGACTAGATGGGCCGAATGGTTCTTATCTGCCGTCACATTCTATGTTTCTATGTTTCTATGTTTCTATACACACTCACTATACACACAATATACACACACTGTACACACTATACACACTCACTATACACACAATATACACACACTTTACACACTATACACACACTGCATAAACATACATTTAAAAAAAAATTGCAGCTGTTTTTTACATTTCAAAGTTGGGGAGAGGGGTGCCAAATAAAGGATCCGCCCCGGGTGCCAAATGCTCCAGGTACGCCCCTGTATAGAGGGGAGCCATGTTACTCTGTATATAGAGAGGAGCCATGTTTACACTGTATATAGAGGGGAGCCATGTTACTCTGTATATAGAGGGGAGCCATGTTACTCTGTATATAGAGAGGAGCCATGTTTACACTGTATATAGAGGGGAGCCATGTTACTCTGTATATAGAGGGGAGCCATGTTACTCTGTATATAGAGAGGAGCCATGTTTACACTGTATATAGAGGGGAGTCATGTTACTCTGTATATAGAGGGGAGCCATGTTACACTGTATATAGAGGGAGCCATGTTACTCTGTATATAGAGGGAGCCATGTTTACACTGTATATAGAGGGGAGCCATGTTTACACAGTATACAGAGGGAGCCATGTTACTCTGTATATAGAGGGAGCCATGTTTACTCTGTATATAGAGGACTGTTTGCGGTGCGTTAAACGGGGAGTTTGGTCTGTCACTGTGAAGCGGGCGTAACCCTTACACTACCTGATCGATACAACATCATACCTGATGTTTTAAAGCACGTTATTCCAAACAATTTAGAAATGTTAGGTGATTTCTGCCCTTTATGGATTAAAACCAGACTCTGCATCCACTATGTAATTTTCCATGGGAGTTTTGCCATGGATCCCCCTCCGGCATGCCACAGTCCAGGTGTTAGTCCCCTTGAAACAACTTTTCCATCACTATTGTGGCCAGAAAGAGTCCCTGTGTGTTTTAAAATTCGCCTGTCCATTGAAGTCTATGGTGGTTCGCACGGTTCGCCCGTTCGTGAACATTTGCGGAAGTTCGCGTTCGCCGTTCGCGAACCGAAAATTTCGGGTTCGCGACAACACTATTCACCATTATATTTTTGTTTAATAAGAATAGAATAATATAAACAAGGAGGCTTACAGTCCAATGTACCCTATCAAATGCCTTTGCCGCATGTGCGGAAAGGAGAATTGAGGGAGATGATGTGAGGACTCTGATAGTCTCCCTGCCAGCCACAAAACCCAACTGATCACGATGGACAAGATAGGATATAACTTTGGCTAATAGCATGAAAACCGTACTGAGGAAGAAAATTGTGTGGGAGCTTGGGCAAACCTTTGTGTCCTGCACTGGCTTATTGAATTGTCAAAACATTTCTAGAAAATCTTCAGATAAATAAGTGTTAGTGCCATCCATATGTTTTATTCTAGGGCCCTGATTAAATATTTTTTGATAAGCTTTTCAAACGGTTTAATATTTTTGGACAAACTATTTAAAAGGACACTCCATTGCCCAAATACAAAGGAAAAAAACACTGTAGATATACCCCAAATGAAAACATGCATACATTTAATTATGCTTTTTTTTTTTCATTTGAGTATAACTAAAAACAGTTTGCAATAGCTAGATCTATTTTCTGTAGCCTTTGCAAGCCCTCACCTTCTAACCCAGCCCAGACATTTGGTGGCTGCCCAATGCAGTTCAATGAAAAGTCTTTGCAAGCCATGTGCTCTGGACAATTGCCTGCCTCTTGAGTTTAGTTCCACTGAGCTAACCAAACTAGGAAGTACCATGACCAATAGCCTGAAGGATAGAGGAGGGTAGCAAGGTTAATATATAAAAGTGCAAATTTCTATTGGATTCTACACTTTTTGTAAAATGACAAAAAAGATGACCCTTAATACATGGAAGCTAAAGTGCTTTGGGGGTCCAGAGAGTCCCTTTACAATGAGTTAATATTTTGAAAAATATTTTATATATTTGTATAATATATAGATATAATGTTTTAGATATGATATGATTTTCAAATACTTTAATATTTTGGAGAAAAAAAAATCACTTTAAAAGTGTATCCAAAAATATTAGATCATTTGAATAGCATATTCAAAAATATTAAATAAATGACCTTTTGACCAAGATTGTTGACCATGCTTTATAGGGGAACCTTTGCAGGTGATTTTCCCCATTTATTACCAGACTCAAAGACTAACAATTACAAAGAAGTGTCTCATTAATTCACCACTGGGAGGCTTTGGAGTGGAGCAATGGAGAAGAAATAGAGATTATCACTTGAAAATGGCTAGTCCAGGTACAGGTTACTATAGAGGAGGAGAGAAGCAAGTGAAGGTGAGCAAATGGGAAAAGGAAGGAACCTATTCTATTTTAGACTTTATGAGGTAGACTGTAAAAAGTATAATCATTGTTGGAGGTGTGCTGTGCCGGACAAAAGTCCAACAAGAGATGCTCTAACATTATGTAAAACCCTTTTGGTTTTCCACCTTTTGGTGGATTAAGGGGAATATTAAGAACACCACCCAACTCAGCTCATGGGATAAAACAGTGCATTGCAATTTGTTAAGTAAATACACAGTAGCAAAAGTATACATTGTATTAAAGATTGTACCTTTGA
Organism: Pelobates fuscus; assembly: GCF_036172605.1. Lineage (NCBI taxonomy): Eukaryota > Metazoa > Chordata > Amphibia > Anura > Pelobatidae > Pelobates > Pelobates fuscus. The sequence goes on along the minus strand of NC_086317.1, from coordinate 179,918,446 downwards.
TAAACAGAAATTGACCCTCCTTATTTTTAAGGCAACCATTAAAAAACTATCATTAAAGCAGTTAGCTTTCCCCTCCCAGAGGCAAGGACAAGCTGCCCTTTGTGGGAGGTGTATCGTCTGTGTCCTCCGTATCCCCCCAGCCACGCTCCAGTGATGCCCACGAGCTGCGTTGGGTGCCACCCTCTGTGAACACGCCTCCTCCTTTAGCCTCCTCCTGCTCATCCTCCAGAACTGTGCCCTGGCTGGACAATTTTGTACCTGGCCTATTGTGGTGCAGGAACCCACCCTCCGAGCCACTTGTGAATGACTGGCCTGATAACCGTGGAAATGACCCCTCTTCCTCCTCCTCTTCCTCCTGTGCCACATCCTCTATCATCATCGCCCAAAAAGTTTTTTCAAGGAGACATAGAAGCGGGATAGTAAGGCTGAGAACGGCATCATCGGCACTGGTCATGTTGGTGGAGTATTTGAAACAGCGCAACATGGCACACAGGTCTCGCATAGAGGCCCACTCATTGGTGGTGAAGTGGTGCTGTTCCGCAGAGCGACTGACCCGCGCGTGCTGCAGCTGAAACTCCACTATCACCTGCTGCTGCTCGCACAGTCTCTCCAGCATGTGCAAGGTGGAGTTCCACCTTGTGGGCACGTCACATATGAGGCGGTGAGCGGGAAGGCCGAAGTTATGCTGCAGCGCAGACAGGCGAGCAGCAGCAGGGTGAGAACGCCAAAAGTGCGCACAGACGGCCCGCACTTTCTGCAGCAGCTCTGATATATCTGGGTAGTTTTTCCTGAATTTCTGAATGGCCGTACGCCAAGCGAGCTCCGCAGCGAACGAGCACTTTGTGCCCGCTAACAGGAACCCATCTCAACAAAACCAGCACTAAACTGACCCGCAGACTGCCGCTAATGACATGGGCCGCAAAACTAAAAAGCCTAAGCCTGACAACCCGCAGCAACACCAAAGTATAGGTGACCTGTGGAAGCAAGCGCTCAGCGCCCAAGGCCCAAACATGGACGCCTACGACGACTACAGCTCGGAAGTATCCGATGACTTCACCACAGAGGCAGAGATGGAGAATCCACATACGGGGATACCACCCCGCCAGTCACCCCCGAGACCAGACTCCTCACCGGTGACCGTTACGGTCATGAAAGGCCTCCTGGCAGAGCTCCGACTAACAATACAGGCCGACATGGCCCAACTGCGTACGGACCTGCAGGGCCTAACGAGCCGCCTGGGCACACTGGAGGCATACTCCCAGTGGACCAAGCAACACACACAACTCCTGCAGCAAACGGTCCAAGACCTCAAACAACAGCACCTTACCTTTGAGCAGCGCATAGCAACGTTAGAGGATCGGAGTCGCAGCTGGAAAATTAAAATCCGAGGCATCGGAGAGGAGATACTGGAGACTGAGCTCCCCCACACACTGCGGAGACTAATACAGATGCTCCTACCTCCCAAGCAAGCCAGGCAGGTGCCCATAGAACACATGTTTCACTTGCCACGAGCAGCCAAGGCCCCAACAACAGCCCCACGGGACCTTATAGTTCGTTTTCAAAACCACGGGAACAAGAGGGCGGTAATGTAGACCACACGAAACCACTCACCATATCGAAAACATGCAGTTTTCCTTCTATCCGGATCTGTCGGGATCCACTCTGGCATGGCGACGCACACTCCAACCCTTTACAGCCCTCCTACGCCAGCATAAAATCATCTACCACTGGAGAGGATTGCGCACACTACTCATCAACCACGGGAATGCGACCTACACCATCCGGGACATGCAAGAGGCAAATGAACTGCTACCGACACTGGGAATCCCCTCGATCCCTCATCTCCCCTCGGAGACCAGCACTACGCCGGCTCACGGCTCCACCTGGAACCCCGCAACAGTGGTCCCATTTGTCCCCAGAAGAGCCGTGACAGCAACCAAAACAGCAGCCAAAACCTGAGGCAGCTCCGAAGTTACCCGGCTTACCAACCATCATACCTCAGCAACACCACTTGCTGCACCCACTGAACTTGTAAACCAGTTGAACCATATTGTTGTTAAAAAAATGTTTTTTTTTTCTTCTTCTTCTTTCGGCTTCCTGTTATGGAACACCCACACTAGCACTTGCAGCCATAGGCACCCTATAGCCACTCACATTTAGCTCCTCTGAGTCCCTCCTCCCCCCCTTGGTAATAGGGGTCACCTAGACAACAGAAGACGGGGACACTAGACCACCCGCTATCGCTCAACACCAGGGGGATAGACACTATCATACAAGAACCGTCTCTACAGCACACACAATCGCTATGAACCCACGCCACGAAACACAGCACGGCTTCCACCAACGTAGCACGGCCCCAGCGCAAGACAATACACTACAGACCATCAAGCTCCAGGCCCAAACACTAGGCTACCTATGCTCATACCGACAACTAGTACCCCTACACCAGACACACCAGCTATATTCCCACTGCGCTACAGCTATGTGCCATGAGAATGTTTCTCTTTTAATGTTTTACTGTTGTATGCCAAACGGTTACCAACTTTATTGATGCTACTGCTATTCCTAGCTTATTCCAACTTATAAACAAAAATGTGCACTTCTCTGCAATGTCACTGTGATAACCCTGATGCTCAATTTATGCGTGCTGTTGTGGCACCTGATATATGCCTGTAACCACCTTTGCACAGAAAAATAAAGAATAATAAAAAAAAAAAACAGCCTGCTGTCGTTTCCCCCTGGCTGTGCTGAAGTTGGTGGTGAAGGTGTTACGCTGACCGGATGAGGAGGTGGTAGAGGAGGAGGAAGCGGAGTAAGAGGAGGAGCCAACAGGAGGCAAAGAGAAATGCCCTGCAATACTCGGTGGCGGAAGGACATGCGCCAAACTGCTATCCGCCTCAGGCCCAGCCACCACTATATTTGCCCAGTGTGCAGTCAGGGCCGGCGCTAACAAAGGGCGACCCAGGCGGCCGCCTTAGGGCGCACCAGCCCTGGGGGTGCAACATCAGGCTGACCGGAAGGAGGGAAGCGCACTGCGCTCCCCTCCAGCCGGTTACTATTTGTAGCGTGGCCCGCCCACCTCCTACACTGGTGTCTGCCGACTGCCGCAGGCTGTGTGGAGGGGGCGGGGATATGAATTACATCATATCCCCACATCATGTACCACACAGCGCGGCTGGCGCCCAGTGATGGGGCTGGGCTGCAGAACAGGACTCCAAGGAGTCAGAGAGCATGCACCCCAGGGACCAGATTGAACTGATGTAAGTATGAAATTATGTATGTATGTCTATGTATGTCTGTCTCTGTATGTATGTATGTATGTATGTCTCTGTATGTATGTATGTCTCTGTATGTATGTATGTCTCTGTATGTATGTATGTATGTATGTCTATGTATGTCTGTCTCTGTATGTCTATGTATGTATGATTGTCTCTGTATGTCTATGTATGTCTGTCTCTGTATGTATGTATGTCTCTGTATGTCTATGTATGTCTGTCTCTGTATGTCTATGTATGTCTGTCTCTGTATGTATGGATGTCTGTCTCTGTATGTCTATGTATGTATGTCTCTGTATGTATGTATGTATGTATGTCTGTATGTCTCTGTATGTATGTATGTCTCTGTATGTATGTATGTCACTGTATGTATGTATGTCTCTGTATCCATGTATGTATGTATGTATCTATCTGTATGCATGCATGCATGTATGTATAAGCGCTACGGAATCTGTTGGCGCTATATAAATTGCAATAATAATAATAATAATATGTATGTATGTTTGTCTCTGAATGTCTGTATATATGTCTCTGTATGCATGTGTGTAACTGTGTACCTTTATGTCTCTGTATGTACGCATGTATGTATGTGTCTGTGTGTCTCTGTATGTTTTTGTATGCATGTTTCTGTATGTATGTATGTGTCTGTATGATGGTTTGCCTCTGTATGTATGTATGTTTGTATGGGTCTGTATGCCTGTATGTATTGTTCATATGTTTCTGTATGCCTGTATGTACATGTGTATGTGTATGTATGCCTGTATGTCTTTGTATGTATGTTTCTTTATGCCTGTATATATTTATGTGTCTGTATGGCGGTATGTCTCTGTATGCATGCATGTCTTTGTATGCCTGTATGTCTCTGTATGTATGTATGTATGTATGTATGTGCCTGTATGTCTTTGTATGTATGTTTCTGTATGTCTTTGTATGCCTGTATGCCTATGTATGTATGCATGTCTTTATATGCCTTCATGTCTCTGTATGCATGTATGTCTCTGTGTCTGTATGTCTCTGTATGATTATTTCTGTGTTTGTATGACAGTGTACCTGTATGACTTTGACTGTGTGACTGAAAAATTAGGGGTAAGGGCGCCAAAATGCATCTTCGCCTGTGTAACTACAAATCCTAGCACCAGCCCTGTGTGCAGTAAGGGAGATATAGCGTACCTGCCCGTGCTTACTGGTCCACGTATCAGTGGTTATGTGGACCTTGCCACAGATGGCGTTGCGCAGTGCACACCTGATTTTGTCCGCCAATTGGTTGTGCAGGGAAGGGATGGCTCGCCTGGAAAAGTAGTGGCGGCTGGGAACCACGTACTGTGGGACAGCCACCGCCATCAGGTTTTTAAAACTGTCCGTCTCCACCAGACGGAATGACAGCATTTCATAGGTCAAGAATTTCGAAATGCTGGCATTCAGGGCCAGGGATCGTGGGTGGGTACGGGGTACTTCCCCTTTCTCTCCAGTGTTGCGTTGCTGCCACATCCTCTGTTTGCGGGGTGGCAGGTGCCACTGTCACTCCAGAGGTGGAGGAAGAGGCTGAGACAGCAGCAGAAGAGGAAGCAGGAGGAGCCTTTCTTAGTTTTTGAGGTGCTTACTCCACTGCAGCTCGTGCTTTGCATGTAGATGCCTGGTCATGCAGGTTGTGCTCAGGTTTAGAACGTTTATGCCTCGCTTCAGGCTCTGATTGCACAGCGTGCAAACCACTCGTGTCTTGTCGTCAGCACATTGTCTGAAGAACTACCACGCCAGGGAACTCCTTGGAGCTGGCTTTGGTGTGCTTGGCCCCTGGGTGCGGTGGGCAGTAGCAGGCATACTGTCTATGGGATGGCCACTCCGTTTTTGCACCCTGCTCCCTCTTATGCTGTGTTGGTGCCTCTGTGCGACCACCGCCTCTTCCTCCAAACTGCACACGTCACGCGCATGACCTTGATTTCATGTGGGGTCTAGGACCTTATCATCCTCCACCCATTCCTCAACCCTGCCCTCCTTGCCGGTCTGCACACTGCAGAAAGCCACAGCAGTTGGCACCTGTGTTTCGTCATCATAATAGACGTGCTGCGGTGGTCCTCGCATGTCCACATCCTAAAACATAAGTGGTTGTGCATCAGTGCACTCAATCTCTTCCACTTCTGGGGCAGGGCTAGGTGGATGGCCCACGGAAACCCCGCCAGCAGAGTCATCAAAAAGCATAAGAGACTGCTGCATGACTTGTGGCTCAGACTGTTTGGCTGATTTGCAAGGGAGTGAGGTGAAATACCTCACCCCCTGGGCTGCAGGTGCCAACTCTGAGCTTTCAGCAGAGGACCGGGTGGAAGACAATGTGAAGGAACTGGAGGCACTGTCAGCCACCCAATCTACAATTAAGTTCACTGACAATAAGGCAGTGCCAGTGTCCTTAAGAGAAAACATTTCTAGAGGTCACACAACAGTGTGACAGGCGTAATTAATACAGTTACTTCACTGTCTCAAAAAATGTGGACTGCAAGAAATGCACCGCAGGCCGCAAATGTACTATTTAGCACAAAAAACTGTGATTTTTTTTAAACCAACAATGTAACAGTAGTATTTAAGGGTTTTATTGGACTGCAAGAAATGCACCGCAGGCCGCAAATGTACTATTTAGCACCAAAGTGCACGCCCCAAATTAAATTTTTAGCACCAAAAAGTGCGATGTAACCACAGTATTTGACGTTTCTATTTGACTCTCAGATATGAAGTGCATGCCCCAAATTTCATTTTTAGCACGAAAAAAATGTGAATTTTTCAAAGTACGATGTAACCATAGTATTTGACTTTTCTATTTCACTCCCAGATATGAAGTGCACGCCCCAAATTTAATTTTTAGTACCAAAAAATGTGAATTAGTCAAAATGCAATGTCACAGCAGTATTTGACGGTACTATTTGATTCTCAGATATGAAGTGCACGCCCCAAATTTAATTTTTAGCACCAATAAAATGTGAATTTTTCAAAGTGCGATGTAACACAGTATTTGACGTTTCTATTTCACTCTCAGATATGAAGTACACGCCCCAAATTAAATTTTTAGCACTAACAAAATGTGAATTAATCAAACTTCAATATCACAGCAGTATTTGACGGTTCTTTTTGACTCTCAGATATGAAGTGCACGCACCAAATTTACTTTTTAGCACCAAAAAAACTGCAATGTCACAGCAGTATTTAAAAATGCCTAGATGTTGCCCACTGAGCTACCAGAACAGGATTAAAATAATGTGCCTAGCACAAATGCAGTTGCAAGTGCACTGCACTTGGACTCATTCTTTCTGTGGCACTGGGCTCAGGGCAGGGTACAAAAATGTAGTATAGCACCCACAAAAATAAGCGCTGTAGTTTGCAGATTCAACACCAGAATTCTTTCCTAATCTGTTCCTCACAGCTGCAGCACCCTCTCCCTACACTAATAAGACCTCATGTGATGTGCAGCGCTACGTGACTCCAGCTTATACAGAGGCTGGGTCACACGCTGCACTGGCCAATCACAGCCATGCCATTAGTAGGCATGGCTGTGATGGCTTCTAAGGGCACACGAGTCAAACGCTTGTTCATTGGCTGCCCTGCAGCTTTTCAAAACGTGCCATTAAATCGCCGAACTCAAACCTGAACTGTTACTGAAATGTCCATGTTCAGGTTCGGGGTCAAAAAATCGTAATGTACGGTACGAACCCGAACTTTACAGTTCGGGTTCGCTCAACTCTAATCGTAGGACAACTGAAGGAAGACTGTCTGTACAGGACAGTGAGCCTAACAGAATCTATAAACAAACGGCCAAGCTTAATGCTCTACTGTAAGAAAAAGTCCCAAAAGGAACAGAGAGCACCACTCCAGGTAGGAGACATGGTTGAAGGTCAATGAATTCAACTGACCGACAACCACAGGTCTCTAACCCTTGTTTTTATAAACTCAAATTATATAATTCAAGGAAGTATTTAAAAAGGTAAATAGTTTAAGGAGGAGCCCTTAAGAATAAATGGAAGGGTTGTCTTCCTGCTACAAATACCCATGTATAAGAGGGGAAATAAGGTAGATGAAATCATATAACAGGATAACATTTATAAGCCCAACACTGAAAGGAATAATCACTGAGAGGAAGTATTTGTCCATAGGTGGGTCGACTACATGTTTAATGCTAGCACTTAGAGAGTGCACTGACAAACCAGGTGATACAAAATGTCAGTGACAGAATATTGCATTAAAGATATGCATAAGGGGAATACTTAACTAAATAACAATAATTATATACACAACAGTGAGTTAAAGGCTAATCATTATGTTAGCCTTATGCAAACGTAAAAATGCGATGGAAAAGTAGCACTGAGTCAAAAAATACAAATGCTACAAATACAGTAATAATTTCATGGACACTACACAAAGGTATACAAATTTAAAACATTCTGGGCAGTGTGATGCACTGACTTGCACATTCATACTCCCTGCATATCAATTAGATCAGACAAATGTATCTTCAGTGACAGAAATATGTTTTCCTCTTTTAACTAACTACATCACCAAAGCACCTTACTGCCCAGTATATATGTATTGCAAATTGCACAAATGTTTAGTTTCAAATAGGACTTTCCCATGTAATGCACGCCCATTTTAAAGGAGCCAAATATTGTGCAGCTACTGCTCCTTAGCCAAATATCCCAGGGGTACATGACAGTCTCCCTGTTTCAAGCATTTTTGCATATAATCTAATTAGAACCTGAAGCTCTCCCTGTATCTTGTCCTGTTGCATGAAATAATTAATCCTTAGAACTAGAGCAGTATATTAAATGTTACTTTCTCAAATTTCGGTGCACTAAAATCCATTTGCTACATAAAAAGCTAAGAAAGGATATAAAGAAGAGAAAGCACTCTCAGAGTATTAAAATACCAATATATATAAGAAGTAGTTCAGAAAATATTCCCCCAAGAGTCCATATTTAATGAGACCAGTGCGAAATCTGCTTCCTGGCAAATTTTCTTTTAAAAGCATGAAACCCACAGGGCAGGTTTATAATAAAGAGGAAATGTAGGATGGAAAGAAAAGACATCACAAAATCTGTGAAAGACAGATACACATTAACCATTGTATTTCTGCTGAAAGATTGAAGAGAATAACCTATTTTAGCCTTTGCTGAGTGAACAAGTTTACTGTGGATGAGTTACACTGTGGTTTTTTTTTCAACAAAAACATACCAAGTGGGATTCCAACAAGGTAATAGGATAGGAAGTGCTAGTATGCCTCGTCTAAAATCAGCTGCTGTTAAAATAACAAATGATAGAACTGAGACATCAGGGCAATCTGTTCCAGCAAGAAAGGCTTGTTTATATACACTGTGTCATGTGAAACACCAATTGTATTAAATGTATCAAAGGTATGCCTAGTAAATGGGGCTCACAATTACACTATATAATATGCATATTTTAAGATGCATAGAAAGACAAAATTACACATCTGATAATATGCTTCTTATTCCCATATTTTAACACCTGCGAGGCCAACGGCATATTTTCAGGTCCATCACGTTCACAAATCTGTTTTTGCTCTTCATGAGAGAGAAGAGAAAAACACAATCTGATGTAATTTCCAATAGTGTCACGAACCCTCTGTGACACCAAAATGGCAACCAGATTTCATATTGGATAAGCAAGCTGTTACCACACTTATCAATCATTATGTCATTGAATATTCTGTTTTTCCCAATGTTTTAAAAATCTATACAGAATCTCATAAAATAAACTCTTTAGGCAGATAATTTGACATATTTATTGTTCTTTCTACGAAGAACCTTTTTCTGTATATATACAAAATCTGCTTTAAATCCTATTATTGAACAGGTTACAAGAATGCTGGCGCTGAGTATATTTGTATGTTTATAATATCCCTTCTAAGACACTTTTTTTTTCTAAAGAGAACAAATGCAACATTTCTGTATTTCTTCATAAATAAAATGTCCATTTCCCTTTATATTTGTATACCCCTTATCTGCACATTTTCCAATTCCATATTATCCTTCTCAAAAACCGTGACCCATACTACAACACGTGATGTGTTGCCATTCAATTTTCTTATGTGCATGACAATTATTATTTATAAAGAGCCAACAAATTCCGCGCCACTGTACAATGGGAGGACTTAGCCAAATATCCCAGGGGTACATGACAGTCCCCCTGTTTCAAGCATTTTTTGCATATAATCTAATTAGGAGTAGGCAACCTTTGGCTCTCCATGAGTTGTGGACTATATATCCCTTGATGCTTTACCAGCATTATGGCTGTAAGAGTATAATGGGTGACGTAGTCCACATCACCTAGAGCACCCCTGTTCTAGAGGAAGTTGGGTAAAGTAACACAAGAATTAAGCGTAGGATATATTTCATGTACAGGAAAAGTAGGTTGCTAGAATAGTTTACAATGAAGGGTTAGTTTTTTGGCTGACATAGTTACGGGAGAGGGAGCAAGGTGGGTTACCAAGGGGTGGAGAGGGAAATATATTAACTGCTTTATTGATATGCTTTCCTAAAGAAGTAACTTTTCAAAGATTTTCTTAATGAATATAGACTATGTGAGGGTCTTATGGAGTAGAGAAGAGAGGTCCAGATGAACAGTGCAGTCCTATAGAAGTCTTGAAGGTGAGCATCGGGGGGAGGAGGAAGTGTGTGTGGACAGGAAAATGAGCCTCATCCTATTCATAATAGACTGTAATGGGGCCAGCTAGGAATGCATAAAACTGCTGAGAAGTGGTTTCCAGTAATCAAGAGAGACAAGGACCAGCACCAGATCTGACATCAATAGAGGCAGGTGCACTGTATGTTTTTGAGATGGAAGATGCAGGATTTACAGATTGACTGGACATGAGTGAAGGAAAGGTTGGAATAAAAGAGAACAACTAATCAGTGAGCCTGTGAAGTAGTGGTAACGCTGTTGACTTGGAGTGAGACAGACAGAAGTGGTAAAGAGGCAAGAGTTCAGGACAGAATATATAGAGATAGATAGATAGATTTATTGATTGATTGATTGATTGATCTGCGTGTCATCTGCAAATAATTCATATTGGAAGCCAAAATAGCTTATGAATTTACCAAGAAAGGCAGTATAGATTGAGAACAGTGGGGGACCAAGGACAAAACCTTGGGGAACACCAACAGAGAGGGGTTGTGGAGAAGAGGAAGAACCAGAAAAATACGCATTAAAAGAGCACTGGGAGAGGTAGAAGGAAAACCAGGAGAGAGCAGGTTCTCGTATTCCGAAATTACAAAGGATGAGAATAAGTTGTTGATGATCAAGCAGCTGAAAGGTCAATGAGAATTAAGAGAAAGTAGCAACTACTGGATTTTTCAGCAATTAAATCATTGGATACTTTCATCAGGGCTTTTTTGACAGAATGATGAGCACAGAATCCAGACTGTAGGGGATCGAGTAGAGTTGGATTCAAGGAAGTCGGTCAATTACGGTAGTAGCTAGATAGGATAGTTGACAGTTGGATAGTGAGTTAGGGTCAATGTTGGGAGAGATTTAATATTTTAGTGAGGGGCAGAGTAAGAGAAGGAGACAAAGTGCGAATGAGATGCGAAAGAACAAAATTGAGGGAACATGTGGTGGTGTGGCAGGGCTGATGCAGAGCAGAGACCTCTTATGGCATAGCGGGTGCAGTTGAACATAGAACAGAGGAGGGAGTGGGATTAGGAGGAAGTATTGGTAAAGGTAGGATAGAGATTAGAGATCTCTTTCCTGATTGCGGACATCTTATCACTGAAGTGAGTTGCTAGTTCTGGAGCATTTTTGGAGGTACCAGATCTGCTAGGTGCGGCAAGGTTGTAATCAGGAATCAGGGGGCGCTTACTACACTTTACTGACATTGCACATTGTCTCCTATCCTGTTCAGTTGCTGTTCTAATTTGCTGTAGTCCCTGGTTTAACCCCATTTAGGGAACTAGTTGCGTGTGTGTTTTTTTTTTTTCTGATCTCAGAATGAATAACATTGGCCTTTGTCTAGTAAAGTCCTCTAATTAATCTAAATCCAGAGACGTAATATCCAACACACACTGTATTACTTCATTGTTTTGTGCCGTCTAAAAATTACAACATTATATTTGATGCCCATTTTAAAATTATTGATAAGCAGATTAAAGACAGGTGGATCCAGAATATAACAAAACAGGAGAAAATAAATAATATAGTCAGAGCACCAGCAATTTCCAAATCAATTTATTCCACAAAAATGTGGACCTGGCAACATTTCAGCTTATTAAGGTGGTCTTTGTCAACGCACTCCAGACCCCCTGTAGTGGTAAAATGATGCTAGGTCTACACTTTAGATGAATAAACTCCTGATTTGGAATTTGCCGATGTTGTCACTCAATTATTTATTTTTGCTGGTACTCTGGCAGTACTGCTAATTGAAAATAGAAGAGAAAGAATGACCTGACACCTTCCAGCTATCTGGCTGAGAGTCAGAATATCACTCCAAACAGCAAAGCAAGGTTGGTCTGAGAGAATAACTGACAGCAAAAATTTAACCATGCATTATTTTTTGATAATCGAACAAAAGCCTTTCTCTGAAAGTGTTTCTATAGATTTATGGTGCTTAACAAGGTATGAGATTTCACTTGATCAAGATTAGTGTGCATAGGGTTAAGTGAGCAGAGTCCCAACAAGTCAGAAGGTAGAGTTTATAGGGATAGGACATAACTGAAAAATAACTTGCTGAAGGCAAATAAAACACAGAAGAACACAGAAGTTTAAATGTACCTTTAACCTGGGACAGGTGTGAGTAGGTTATGTTAGTACTTTGAATACAAATACAAAACTGAGCTGCAGGAATTCCTCCACAAGGAAAGGAGAGAAGAAGTGTCTCAATCCACCATAAAGGGGAAAAAGTAACATTTATTCAAATAACGCTAACTTCACTGCTGAGACATATGGAGAGAAGTGCTGGACGTGTTTTGTGCCTACTCTGGCACTTCTTCAGATATGAGAGGTGCCCCAGCCATGATGTTTTATTTGAATAAATGTTTTGTTTGTGGACTAAGTTAAGATTGAATTCCGACTTCACCAGCTGTCGCTGAATTAAATTTTTTAAACCTCTGGCTAATTGTAGGTTCTAGTTGCAGTTACTGCTGTGAAGCTGACCTACACATTATATGAGGGGAGATTTTGGCAATCACCATGGAAACCAGCAAGCACATTTCATTGTTGATTTACAACACTGCACCATTTTTTTAGAACACAGCACTTTGATAAACATTCCCTAGTCAAGAAACATCAGTGTGTCAAATCCATGCTCAGGTATTTCAGCTCCTTTTTACCAATACATGCTTAATTTTAAGACCAGCTGCTGTCTGCAAACCATTCATGCAGTGCTTCTGTATGCACCTTAGCATAAATGATGTGTTTTAATACGTCTTGCCCCATTCACCGCTTGTATATTTATTTTTTTAATATTATAACATTTGTAACTGTAATTATTTCACCAAACCTTTAGATGTGAGCTATGTTCACATTAAAATCACCTGCTATTAGCAAGCATTCTGTCTAGAATCCTTAGCATTGCTCTTGCTTCTCTTGCATCAACTGTCAGATGTGTTACTGTGTACACTAAAGACATAATTCCTCCTACTTAATGTACCTCTGCAGAGGATAAATCCTGCTGATAGTGTGACAGTCCAAAAATTACACTGCGTGAAGACAGTTTATTTTCATTTTATTTCCTACAATTGACAAAAGTGTTTTCTAACCTCACCCAAAACTCTTCATCCATAGATAGATAGATAGTTAGATAGCAGAGGCGGCTCTCTAATTAGGCGATTTAGCCTAAATCGCCTAATTAGAGAGCCGCCTCTGCTATCTAACTAAATCGCCTAAATCGCCTTAGGGCAGTGTGACAGGTCGGGTCCTCGGTCAGAGACCGAGGACCCGACACAGGAGGGGGCCCGGCGGCTTGCCCTTAATGCCGCTGGGTGCGAGGCCCCTCCTATGCCTGCCCGGGAGAGAGCCAGCCTGTCTGCAGCTCCGCCGAGTGCAGAGCTGCAGACTGAGTGGGTCTCGCAATCTCACCCAATCAGAGCGTTGCCGCGGGTTACCACGGCAACGCTCTGATTGACTGAGATCGCGAGACTAAACTCACCACGTGGTCTGCAGCTCTGCACCCGGCGGAGCTACAGACTGTAAAGGGAGCCCACCGGACCACCAGGGAAACAGCCTGGCCGCCCACTGGACCACCAGGGAAACATAAGGTATTTATGCCACCCCACCACCCACTGCCCCAGCCACCCCACCACCCACAGCCACCCCACCACCCTCTGCCCCAGCCACCCTACCACCCTCTGCCCCAGCCACCCTACCACCCTCTGCCCCAGAAACCCTACCACCCTTTGCCCCAGCCACCCTACCACCCTCTGCCCTCCTACCACCCCACTACCCTGTCACTGTCCTCCTACCACCCTCTGCCCCAGCCACCCTACCACCCTCTGCCCCAGCCTCCCTACCGCCCCACCCACCCTACCACCCTCTGCCCCAGAAACCCTACCAGCCTCTGCCCCAGCCACCCTACCACCCTCTGCCCTCCTACCACCCCACTACCCTGTCACTGTCCTCCTACCACCCTCTGCCCCAGCCACCTTACCACCCTCTGCCCCAGCCACGCTACCACCCTCTGCCACAGCCACCCTACCACCCTCTGCAACAGCACCTTATACACACAATGCAAACCCTATTTTTAACTTTAGATGTTAGTGGGGGCCTCATGTTTGAGTTTCGCCTAAGGCCTCACAAAGTCTAGAGCCGCCACTGTTAGATAGATAGATAGACAGATAAATAGACAGACAGACAGACACACAGATCAATTATTCCTAGCTTTACCAGCTTTATTACTGCACTATTCCTAACCTCACTTCCCATTCAACGGGCAACTGCACCAATGGCTAACACCACACAGAGTCTTATAATTTCTCAAATATATGGGTTCCACATTAGATGCTGCCAGATGCTAACATGATTTTTTCAGGTCACCTGGATCAGTGACAGCTACTGAATTGAAATAGGATGCCCCTGTCATCACAAACTTTACCCGGGATAGCTAAATCAATATCTGCCATCGGATATATATCAATGGTTCCTACCAGCTCTATACCTCCATAGAATTTTGTGTATGGATGTTACTGCAGAGATGCCTCTGCCACATGTTCCTGGAGGGGCCTGCTGGCTAGCCTCCTGCCCAAAGACTATGGGCCCTGCAAAAAGCCTATTAAGAGACTTAGCCATTTTCCTTTGCTGTTCGGGAACCGAACAGGTGCACGAACCATGGACCACCCGGGAGCTTGTTAAGCCCTATCATCACTTCTTAACGATTCTAACCGCAGTGTTCTAATTGATCGTCTGGGTGGCCGCAGTTCGTATGAACGGCCACGAGGTGGCGGCCATCTTTTTCACATGAATGCAGGCAGCGGTGTTTGGTCATCGAGTTCATGGAACTCAAATCGGACACGCAAACTCCCGAACACCGCAGGACTTCCATCATCGCCTGCATTCGGATTCTACACCACCTAGAAGGGCACTGTTTGGTGGAATCGCTCGTCTGGATGAGGGGAACAAGTTCCACGGTATAAATATTGACTACGTTTGGTAGTTTGTTCATTTTTCAACTACCGAACTTGACCGACCGTTAGCATTGATTTAATGGAACTGTTTTGGGCATAGGACCATGTGAACAGTCGGTCAAATTATGACTTCCATAGTGTAGCGGTACTTACCTTATCCGGGGGCCGGCAGAGGTCCTCTATTCCCGCGTGCGGCTTGTTCTGACGAAGGCGGGAACTGACCGCGAGATGCGGTCACGTGCCCCGCCAAGCTCTAAGAGCGCACTGCACGTCTCGGGCGCGCTCTTAAAGGGACAGAGGGAGCCGAAATTTAAAACGGTCTCCCATTGGCCCCTGTCATCCCACATTCCCCACACACTCACTTTTTGCGCTCTGATTCATGGCCCTGCGACCGAGAGTGCCCTCATCAAAGATTAACTGGACGATGACAACTCCGTGATCTGATCAAGAGTTCCTCAAGGTTTGTGGGTTGCTCCCGGTCAGGCATACCGTGCCACAGCAGCTCCTTAGCCAGCCTGGAGGGGAAAATTGGTGGTGATATAGTTCTTTTAGAGGAACATGGGGGTAGGGAGACATGTTACAGTTCTAGGTGACCAGAGAGTCTGTCAAATTCATGTTACATTATATTATTTTCCGTAAGCTGTACTGCTAGTAATGCCTTCAGGTTCCATGCTTTTACCTATAAACAACGTATTTGACTATTTTGATCTATTTTTGTCACATGTACTGCATGTGAGAAAAGTAGAATATTTTATTTTATTCCAACATTTTAGACCCTTTGTAAAATATTGTTAGATATATATACACCAAAGTAAGGGGTGCACTCTCTGGTCTTTTATCAGCAAGTTTGATTGTATTCAATTATGAAGCATACTAACTTTTTAACCCGTTCAGGCCTTTTTCAACATCTTTTAACTTTTATATATAAGTTCAAACTAAGTGTCTTTATGGGCGACAAATCATGTTAGGTTATTTTGATATAATTATTTAAAGTTATGGTAGGATGTGAGGCATGCTAAACAACTATGGTTCATTGTTGATCAATATAATGTCTTATAATTATTACTCAAATTTGGAGGAAGGCCTTTAGTTTCAAATCCACTATGTTACTATGGTTTTATGAATGTTATATTTTCAATTCATGTACATTTATTGTATAATAGGGGAAGGGGGATGCAAGATCTGGGATTTCTACACAACCTATTTCTAATATATTGCGATTCTACACTTAAACCACACTTCTTACATTTTCATGTTTTGTTTTTTTTTGTTTTTTTTTAAAATCATATTCACAAGGTTCTCACTCTTCTTACATCAGGAATTTCTTTCTATATAAAAACCTTTTCTGTTGTTTACCAGGTAGGTATTTTTTTTCTGGCAAGCATTTCATGCCTCTCTATGCCAGTTTAGGTACTCGAATTATACACACATAATTTCCTTTTCTTATACTCACCAGGTCCTCACTGTCTCAGAGGCAAGCTGGTTCATTTCCAAGCCTGGCATATTAGGGTGGTTAGGTATTCTGTGTTTTAGTACATTTGGCCTGAGTTTGGCCATACTACATATTTACTGTGCTTGAATATATTTGGCCTATGTTAGGCCATGCTACGTATTCACTGTGTTTATGTACTCTCAGGTTAAGTTCGGCCAAGCCACATATTTACTGTGGTTCAGTGCATTCGCATACGTTCAGCCACACCACATATTCATGGTGTTTGTGTACTTTCAGCCTATGTGTGGTCACAATACATTTTCACTGTATTTCAGCACATTTGGTCTACAATCTGCCACGCTACATATTTACTGTGTTTATGTATTTCCGGCTTATGTTTGACGACGATACATTTTCACTACATTTCTCTATTGACTTTTGGCCTACATTTAGCCACGCTACATATTCACTGTGTTTTGGCACATTGGACCCTGGATTAAAGGTACATTTGACCTCTTAAGGATGGAGGCAGTTGTCCAAGTTCTGAACCAAAACAAAACCTTGAAATTAAACTATAGGTTTGCTCCACCATAATTTATATATATATATATATATATATATATATATATATATATATATATATATATATATATATATATATATATATATATATATATATATATATATACACACACACACACACACACACACACACGTAAATAACATTATGTATGAATAAAATATTTTAATTTCTTTTTAAAGGGAAGCTTTTTTTTTGCTTGTAATATTTTTTACACACCTGGTGCAAATTAGTTAGCTAAAATTGTTAGTCAAATAGCCAACAAAAAAACTTTTTACTTCCAATTAACCAGTCAGAGGCAGGAGAAGTAGAACTATAGAATTGAAAATAGATTAATCAGTCCTAATTGTTCATTGCCCAATATGTCCAGGGCAAGGGTAGACAACCTTTGGTGCTCTATATGTTGTGGGCTACATCTGCCATGTGGCTTTACCAGCATTTTAACGATAGGAGCATTATGTGAGATGTAGTCCTCATTATCTAGAGTGCCAAAGGTTGCCCACCCCTGGTCTAGGGTTTAAATTAGTGCTTGTTAATTAACTCTAACTTTATACAAACCCACACACTGCTACATCAACCATACCCTTTACCCAATGCTTACACTAACTAACTGTATCCTTATTCTAATCTTACAATTAACCCTATATTAACCCTAACACTAAAATAGCATTAACCCAAAAATAACATTAACTCTAAACTTGCCCTAACAACAACCCTACAGCTAATCCTACCCTAGTCTTACCTCGAAATTTTAACTTCCAGCCCTGCATAGAGCTCATCACTCAATCTCACTAAAAATGGCCCCAGCTGACTAAGATGAGCCACAGGTAACCATTAATACCATGTTTTTACATAGGCATTTGAATGCCTATATAAGGAGCTGCTTGCTGCGCTGCTCATCAAAAATCTGGGGCCACTATACCATACCGGCGGGCCACGATCGCACGCCGCATTTGTGCGCGAACGGTGGCCATCGTGAATCTTGCGGTACACGCGAGATTCACGTCGGCCATTTTGTCTCGCCAGTTTGAGATTTCCACAAACTGGCACTGTTCTCCAAACAGCTCTCCATGTCAAATGCCTTCTCCAAAGCTTCACTAATGTAATCCAACAATGTCTGTGCATGATTGAGAATAAACAGTTGCTTACCTGATGTGTGCACATGGTGTTATTCATACTGATGGTAGATTAAGAGCTGTTAACTTGTCCAGCTCCCTACTCCCATTGGACCTTCCAACTACTTAGATATACTCCCTCTCCATAGGGATACATTAATCAGGGTCCACTGGTGAATGCACATAAGGAGTGTATAACGGGGGTGACCCCCCCCCCTACGCTGGGTGACCCCCAAGCGTGTCTGACACATGTCCTAGTGACATATTTATACAGGAGTGACCCCCCAAGCAAGTCTGGCTCCCGTCCTAAATGCATACATATATAGGGGTGACCCCCCACGCCCTATTATGGGCTTCTATCCACAGAGTAAACTCCGGCACTGTATGCACAGACCAGGGCACACTGGATACATGTAGTTCGGCACCTCCATTCTACAACTGGGGTGATCCGCACACCTCCTTCCCTGAGCCAGGAAGGAGAGCTCACAGTGCTGCCAAAACTCCACAGTACTATACCATATAAGGGTGACCCCCTTGAATTATATATTGAGGGTACCACACCTCCCATACACGGGCTACGTCCCGGCATTACTGACCGCTAATCCCAGTCTTGTTGAGGGTGACCCCCTCTTCAGACCACTCCCCAGATTTTACTAAGTGGTACTGATTGACGGACAATTCTGAGTGACCCCCAGTTGTATGTGGAGGCCAACTGTGTGGCAATAAGTGAACTACTGTACCTGACACCTGTTCTGTCTCCCACAGACCGAAAGAGTGTGACCCAACATGTCAGACTCCCCTCAATTAATGGCGTTATGGCTTCAGTGGAAAATGCCCTTGCAAAAATGCTGGCAAACAACCCATTGGACATGTCGGGTGAGACAGCCCCATAACCAATGGAAGCTAGAGACACAGACAACGTTAGGTCGGCCACCTTATCATCTAAACGTCATTGGAAGGGCTCCACCATGGCTCCCCTGAAGGGGAAAGGGAAGGCCATGCTTAAACGAAGCCGTCACTCAGAACGTCCTGAGCATTCACCACCTCAGACTCCATCATCAGGGGACGAGGACTCCATCCCATCCCGTTGTCTGGAGGTCATGGACGAATGGAGAGCAGATGAGTCTCCATCTGAAGAAGAAGAGTGGCAGGACCTTCCCCAAGAAGAAGGGAGCTACACCCAGGGCAAAGCACATACAAGGCTCCCTAACCAGAAAGTCCTTCGAGGGGCAAGTAGAGATTCATGTGAGGACGGTGTCTTCGACCCACGCACCATAAGCCATCTAAGGTCATCTGAATGGGGTTTACCGGATCACCTGGCACAGAAGGCCTATGGAAAAGGACGTTAGAGCCAAGCTCAGGGTGGAATGCCCACACCCTATCTTACCGGACAAGATAGCACTCAACCCCGGAGTTCGATACCATGGTGGTGGTATTCATGTCCCGATCAGGCCGGGATCCACGAAAGGGCGTAGAAAAAGGGCTCAAGACGGTTCAGGATAAAATGCTGAACATGATCAGGCCCCTGGCAAAAATCCTATATTCTGCGGACCTGGTCGTCACCCAAGACTCACCTCTAGAAGCTTATGACGTGAGGGAATGTGCGCAAAGGGCAATATGCATGCTGGGAAACGCAAATGCAGCCATGTACACGGAACGGAGCAAAGCAGCCCTATTAAAGATGGATTCCAAATTACTGGAATTGGGGAAGAAAGAACTGCACCCTCAAGCGGACGGGCTATTGTTTGGAGAGCCATTTATCGCTGAGAACAAGAAACACGTGGGCCTGTATACCACCCTGAACAAGGCACAGGTTTCCATCAGTCTGGTATTCCGCAACCCTAAATCGAGCCCGGGGGTTTTCGGTAGAAGTGGTCGGGCCACCAGCCGCTTCTGGCCCTCCTGCCCCAAACATCAACCCACACCTCAACCCTTCTTCCCATCCTCAAGAGCCACCTTCGCAAGGGGCGCTAGAGGCAGCGGTCGTGGACGATTCAATTCAGGTGATCATGCCTCTCCCACTACTTTGTCAGGCAGGTGTAACCGCAGGCAGGTTGTCTCTCTTTCCACAGAACTGGGAAGCTATCTCCACAGATGCCTGGGTCCTCCAAATGATAAAGGGATTCATGATAGAATTCACCAGTACTCCAGTACAGGTCATACGACCAACCCCACTACGGGCAATGAAAGCCCACATAGCATTCATAGACAAGGAGATTCGAGCACTGTTCGCCAAAGTAGCCGTGGAATTCGCTCCAGACGATCAGGGTTATTTCAGCAACATTTTTGTAGTAAGAAAGAAGACGGGAGACTATCGTCCAGTCATCAACCTGCGCCAACTCAATGATGGAAGGTGTACCGACACTTCAAGATGGAAGGTATCCATCTCTTACGGGATCTACTTCTTGAAAACGACTGGTTCACACGATTGGATTTGAAGTACGCTTACCTATCGGTACCCATGGCGCACGCTAAGTCGCTCATTCCTTCGCTTCACTTGGAAAGATCAACCTTGCCAGTTCACGTTCGGCCTCAGCTCGGCCCCATGGTGTTTCACAAAGCTTCTGAAGCCGGTCATGACACACTTGAGAGCACAGGGCATCCGCTGCCTCATATTCCGCTGCCTCATATATCTGGACGACTTGCTGATTTTTCGCAAATCCAATTCCAGACTGCAGTCACAGACGAGATTTATAATACAGTTTTGTTGGGTTTCGTAGTGAACAGAGAGAAGTCGGCTCTGTCCCCTTCCCGGGTGATTCACAGCTGTAAGCCCTCAAGTCACCATACATCCCTGTAAGAAGGCCTTTTAATTTTGATCACTGCAGCTGTAAGGTACGGATTGAGATGGAGAAGATATTCAACCAGATTTCTTTCATTTTGTTACTAGATTTTTCTACTTTACTATAATGATACTACCATTGTTACATATAGTTTTCTACTGTAATATTTTGTACTTGATGTTACATGCAGTTATTAGTAATCTGGCTGATAGAATTTTGGTTGCCAAATACTTGTTTATAGCAAATGGCTAGCCTGCTCCATTCCCCCTGACCTCCCTCCCTCCCCAGCTGTAAATGCCTTTTAAGTTACTGTTTTATCTCTCTTCCTTAGTCCCAAGTCACCATACATCCCTGCAAGAAGGCCTTTTAATTTTTCTCGGCTCTACCCGCCCACGCTGGTTCCTTCTAACTAAATAGCATGCTCTTCCAGCTGTTTGGAACCATAGCCAATCACCTCCTCATTCCCTTCACATGCTATCAGCTGTTGCAGTTATACTATTAACTCTCTTTGCAATCACATACAAATCCCTCTGCTACCTCTTGTCTCATCTCCCTAGTTTAACCTTTAGATTGTAAGCTCATGGGCAGGGTCCTCTACCTGTTGTATCGGTCTGTTATTATTGTGTTTGTCTTTTTTCCCAATTGTACAGCGCTGCGGAATTTGTTGGTGCTTTATAAATTCCAGTAATAATACTAGCAAGGATTGTCGGACTACTCTCGTCCTCCACGGGAGGTCCATGGTCAGAGGAGTCGTCGGGTCTCCATATCAACTGCCTGGAACTGATTGCTAGTTCCTTTGTGATCCGCAGTCTGTCCAAAAACATGTCCAATTGCTGCATACTCCTATGCATGGACAACATTTCCACGGTTCAATATAGAAACTGCTTAGGAGGAGCCTGGTTACGCGCACTGATGGAAGCGACGAGGGACATTTACTGCTTTTGCCTTCCCTGAAACATTACGATCAAAGCGGAGTATTTACAAGGGATCAACAACCTCACAGCGGACTGGTTCTCCCGACACTGGCAGGACAGCAGCAACTGGCGTCTGGACACCTCGATATTCTCCATAGTAAGAATGCACAGACGCCCGCTAATCATAGATCTTTTCGCCTCACGGACGAACACACAACTGCTAAGATATTATAGCTGGATCCCGGATCCAGTGGATGCGTTCTTACAACCATGGTCCCCAAAGGGAGCGTATGCGTTCCCACGGTTCTCCACGGTAGCGAGGGTGCTACATCGGATCAGAGTATTGAAGACCTCAATCGTACTAATCACACCACTATAGAGGAGTCAAGCGTGGTTTCCAGACTTGCTGGCTCTGGCTCAGGATCACCCTCTGCTCCTTCCAGGGTTTCCCTTCCTTCTGACAGACCCGAAAGGGGAACCTCATCCGTTGATGATGCAGGAGCGTCTGGAGTTAGTGGCTTGGAGTCTTTCAGGGGAGCCTGGAACGTCGAGGGACTATCGCAACCAACAAGAGACCTATTATGGGACTCATGGGCACCAGGTACTCGATGGAGTTACATATCCGCATGGAACACCTGGAGTCGCTGGTGTGTGGGAAGGGACTGCGATCCCCTTACTGCCCCTATCTCCACGGTGCAGAATTTTTTATCACACCTTTTCGTTACGGGCAGATCGTACCGTTCCATTAACGTGATATGTTCCACGATTTCGGTGCCACATGTTCCAATGCATGACACTCTGGTCGGTCAGGATCCTTTGATATGCCGCTTACTGCGGGGTATCAAACTGTCCAGACCACCTGCGCCAAAGTATAACCGTTTGTGGGACGTAGATTTGGTTCTTCGGGACTGGCCAGATAATGCAGAGCTCTCTCTCCATCAACTGTCGGCCAAAGTCACACTACTTTTATGTCTAGTATCGTTTCGCCGGGTATCAGATGTCCGGGCATTCAACGTGGACGGTTTTTCGGTATCACCGGAAGGAGTGACTTTTACAGTGACTCGTAGAACTAAAATGGACTCCGTGCCCGTATCCATATCATATTCTTTTTTTTTTTCCAGCGGTTCCCCGTTTTTGTGTAGTAAAAGCGTTACTTTGTTACATGGAGAAGATCACGACACCCCTTAGAACGTCACATTCAGGACAGCTTCTGGTTTCGTATACCAAACCCTACAAGCCAGTTACCACGACCACTCTGTCTAGATGGGTTTGCGGGTTATGATCTCTAGCGGGGGTGGAGACATGTTTTGGTGCGCATTTGGTACGAGGCACAGCCGCTTCGAGCCTTCACTGGGGAGGCAGCTCATGCGGCGGATTGGACACAGGAAGACACTTTCCACGTATTTTATTTTCGGCAAACTACACGCATCTTTCTCGTTCATACCACAGCGTTAAAAAATGCAAAATAGATAGCCTCTGGTCATGTAATAAAATTGTAGATTATGCTAACCTAGTGTACCTATAATCCTAATTTTAATAATGACAGGAGGCAAGTATTTTCCCTCCCTATACTCTGGGAAGTTCTGGATTTCACTGTTTGACATTTTCACAGTATATCGATAATTCATTTTCTAATTCTAATTCCAAATATTTATAGGATGCTTTATCTGGTTGACGTACATTAGAGCCTTGTTTAATGGTTACAGGATGTTAGAAGTTGTACAATGTATTTCAGTATACTAAATTGATATAGATACATATTGTATTGGATTTAATGTGGACAAAAGTTTGTTTCTGTCACCTTTCACTTGTTTCTGTTCTTTTCCGTCTGAACATCATGGATAGATTCAGCATTGGAAAAGCTGGAATACATCACGTTTCGAACCAAGTTTGTGTTCTACATGTTATTCAGGACTTTGTTTGAATTCCTTGACGTTGTTTTAGACTGTTTTGCATCAAAGAAAGAGGAAGTCATGTGTCTGTCAGGGCTTTATATATGGATTTGATACCTGTTACTTATTGATTTAAAAATGTATTGATTGACTTGTGCTGCTGGAGGCATACAGTAAAGAAAGTTATGCAAAATACTCGCCTCCTGTCATTAAAATTAAGATTATAGGTACACTACATTAGCATAATCTACAATTACTGTACATACAGACATGGTAAAAAGAATCTACACCATCCTTTAATTATGTGTTTTTTTTTTTTTTAATTCTTTATTTTTCGTTTTTGGTGCATGATATTATAGTTTTACATACAGGTGTGCACGTTAGTGCCCAAAATATATAACTGAGATACAATTCCTTTTGAGTTTCGCACCAATTTTGGGTCAAGCATTAACATTCAGAAATAACATCAACATATTAAACATTAAATGATACGCTGTCTAGATGAGTCAATATGTTTCGTATACCCTTGTATTTAGGGTGAAGCCTTATGTTTGGTATCAGTGCTATAACCTGCGGTTTATGGGTTTGCTGCTAATAGAACTCTGAGTGAGCGTTAGTGTGTTGGCATGCTTATGGTGTCTATGTTGCAGTAAATCCGTGTTCAATTATCTAGTTCTTCATGTTGTGCTGAGTGGGGGGGATCTGCCGCAGGTGGCGTATTTGTATCGATTGAGTGCCCCTGACCAAGGGGGCAGCGGGGGGGGGTGTTGGGTTCCGGACGCCAAGTGTTTGTGTACTGGTTGTGCTGAGTGTTGTGGTGTCGTAAAAGTGAACAGAAAAATATAGATGGGTATCCAACTAAAACATAAAGTACACATTATGGTCACAGCATGGAAGGTGTGCCACTATTATGTTGGTAGTGTTCATGGTGTCGTTTCTTGTCCTTCATGGTACAGGTTGTTGTAATCCGCCTTGTCCCGGTTCAAACTGGGTGGAGTGCTCAGGGGTCCGGGTCCTCGTCCGAGGACTGTTCTGTGTCGTGTTCGTGGGGTTAGACAGTCCCAGGATATCTAGGAGGGGTGATGCTTCCTCCACTGAGGTTAGAACATGTGTTGTTCCTCTGTGTGTGATCTCCAAAGTTCCGTTTGCGCCCCACCTGTAAGCTATATTTGCTGAACGAAGTTGTGTGGTGAGCGGTCCATAGGTTTTGCGCCATAAGAGGGTGGTTTTAGATAGGTCTTGAAAGAATGTTAATGAGGAGTTCTCAAATGGTAGTGGAGTCTTGCCTTTCAGCCCCGCCATTATGTGTAGTTTGTCTTGTATAGTGACGCATCTAAGGATGACATCTCTGGCCGGTGGGGTTTTTAGGTGAGGGGCGCTAGGTAAGCGATATACTCCGTCAATTGAGATCTTCTTTGCGAGTGACTGTGGCAGCACGGTAGCCAGCAGGCGCCTGACATAGTGCGGCAGTTCGTCGGCAGTTATCGTCATAGGTATGCCCCGGATCTTAATATGGGAGCGGCGCTGCCGGTCTTCGATGGTTGACATTTTAATTGCCAGGTAGGTATGTTGTTGCTGTAGCTGTTTGATGGTGTCATCCATTCGGTTCATATGAGAGTGGACTTTCACTACTTCCTCCTCCGTGTTTCTCACCCTTTCTGTGACTGTATGTAGTTCAGTCTTAAGGATGGCTGAGTCTGCTGCTAAAAGTTTGTGGATCTCTGTTAGGAGGATCTTAAGGTCTCGTTTGGTGGTTGGGGCTGAGTCATCTGTGGACTCCGGTGGTGGTGCCCGTGGCTCCTGTGTAAGCCCTGGGGAGTCAGGTCTGTAAAGTATATTGGTGTGTGCACTCATCTGCTGCAGTGCCTGTGTGTGCTCCTGAGGGTCAGGGCCCTGGTTTGCTTGGATTTGGGGCCTTGTATGTGGTGGCGTTATGGTGAGCTCAGAGGGGGTAAGGTCTGATGGTTTCATATGGATTGCCTGTTCTGTCTGTCGTGTCTGAGACTGGCCAGGCAGATTGGGGCTCTGTTTAGCTGTATTGGGTGCCTCTGCGGCGTCCGGCCTGTCTGCTGTGGCTGCTGGCTTGGAGTTAGTAGGCCGTTGTAGCATGGCCCCTATATCCCTGTCCCCAGGCGTACCTTGCGGTTTTTGAGAGCGTCGCCCCATGGCTGGTGTGTGAGCTGGGACGATGGGTTGGTCCCACAGGTAATGTTCGTCCCTGAGCTCTGTCGGGTGCCCGCACAGGAATTCCGCGAGGCCGGGGATCGCTGGTGTTTGGTAGGCCCCGTTTTTCCGTCTCCTCTTCTGCAGCCGTTGCGGCTGAAAGAAAGGCATCAGGTGGTGCGGTGCTTTGTACCGGTGCCCGTGTGGTGAGTGGCAAGGCTGGATGGGTTTTGGGTACTTTGATTATCTTGGATGTAGTTTTTAAAGTTGGGAGCTTAGCGAAATGGCGTCCGCTCGGGTCTAGTAGCAGGCTCCGCCCCCCTAATTATGTGTTTTTACATATCAAGACAATCATCTGTTCCATAGTAAGTCTTAAAAATAGGTAAATACAACCTCAGATGAACAACACATCGCATATTACACAGTCATGATTTATTTAACAAAAATAAAGCCAAAATGGAAAAGCCATGTGCGAAAAGAAGTACAACTTATAAGTCAATGGCTTATAGAATCGCCTTTAGCAGTAATAATTTGAATTGGTCTCACTTCGTTGTGGAGGAATTTTTGCACACACTGCTGTACAACGTTGCTTCAGTTCATTGAGGTTTGCTGGCATTTGTTTATGCACAGTTCTCTTAAGGTCTCGTCACAGCATTTCAATCGGGTTGAAGTCTGAACTTTGACTGGGCCATTGCAACACCTTGATTCTTTTCCTTTTTTGACATTCTGTTGTAGATTTTCTGGTGTGTTTGGGATCATTGTGCGGTTGCATGACCTAGTTTTGGGCATGCTTTAGCTGTCAGACAGATGGCCTCACGTTTAACTCTAGAATATTTTGGAATACAGAGGGGTTGGTAGTCAACTTAATGATTGCAAATTTCCTATGTCCTTTGGCTAAAAGTTGGTATGAGGTGTTTGTGTTTATATTCTGTGAAGTTTTCACCAAATGTGGCACTGTGCGTTATGGCCACACATCTTCAATTTGGAACAATGTTCCTTGGACAGATAAGACCGAAGTTTTATGGTTTGTTCAGATACAAATTAGCAAACATAGGCCATGCTGCCATGTTCATTTTAAAGAGAAGAGGTTTTCTTCAGGCAACCTATCCAAACAAACCAGACTTTTTCAGTATTTTTCTAATTGCACTCTCATTAACATATGCATGCTAATAGAGTCCTGGAAAATCTGAGATGTAACTCTTATGTTTCCCTGAGCATTGCACAGTTTCCCACTTTTGAATAATCTTTATCACTATAGAATGATGAACTATAAATGGTTTGGAAATGGCCTTGAATGTTCCAAACCAGCAAACTGCTTAAAAAAAAAAAAAAAAAAAAAACTTTGGCTTTTATAGAGGTGGTCACACTTGCTGATGATCAATTAATTAAGGGTATTTAATTAGCAGCACCTGTCTTAATTCATATAGAAGTAGTAAGGATGTACTTCATTTTCCACACGTTTTCTGGGTTCATCCTTGTTACATAAATAATGGCACAGTGTAATGTCACGTGTTAAAGTTTTACTCACGCTTTGCAAGCTGCTTTCCCTTCACATCTTTCCAAAGAAACCATGCAGAATTAAAAAAACAAACAAACAAAAAAAAAAACAATATACTTGCAGGTTCTCTTTGGGGGATATATCTACTAAACTGTTAAAAAATGAAGTGTTTCTTTAAGCTGTAGTGGTTTTTAAGGATTTAGAATGCACAAAGGGGTTAAAATAAGACTATAAAAAAACCAAAGACTTAAAAAGTGACCTCCTTCCTGCAGAATGAATGGTCCTCATCAGAAAATAAATACCAGTATCATTAAATAACTGTGCTGATAAAAAGTGAATATAGGATGGTAACCCTTTAATTCTTATAAAATGTCTAGTCGACATGACAGCCATCAGAGTTATAAAAACATGAAGGCATTTGTTCTGCTGATAGAACACTTATGGAACCAGGTTCACATTAAATATACCGAACAGACAGAATCAAACTGTAAACACATATTAAGTGCAAAGAAATACAACATTTTCTTTAAAAAAAATCTTTTTAATCTTGTATGAAGCCACACGTATTTTAAACAATTTTGAAAGGTGGCTTTGTTTCCAGCTAAAAAACAAAAACAAAACAAAACATACAAATCCCAAACAAAATGTATCTTTGGAGTTGTTATTCAACTGTTTCTGTATTGGGACACAACATAAACTCCATATAGAATATATGGATATAGAAAATAGAACACACTTTAATAGATGAGCAGCAGTATGTATCAATGCTAAAAAGTGAACACTTACAACATAAAACTATACTGTAATAAAACATTTACCAACCAAAAAAAATTATACAGAATTGTGCATGCTGATATACTTGTAGTCATCTGATGCCTGCCTAGAAATACTCCCTGATCTGACTCACTAGGGTTTCAGATTGTAAAAAGGCAAACAAAACATTGGAGCACAGTTTGTTATATCAGCAATGACAATAATAGAGGCAGATAGACAAATGGACTGCAGTGCAAAAGGTTTCACATCTTGCCAGCCCTTAAAATATTAAAGTCTCAGGAGTATCCAAACCATTTGTGCTCAAGAACAAATTAAATTGCTTATGGTATATTTTATGATACAGACTACGCATACTGAAATTATTCCTTTAGCCCATCATTCAACATATAAAACAGACTATCAAAACACACACCATACATAAAGTACTGCAACACAAATAATCTACATCACAGATAACGTGCTTTACTTTTAGAGCGTATACAGATAATGAAAATGGTATGCCTGGAGTCTGGAGCATGTATATATTGACAGTATATGCGGTTTTGCATATTGATGCACAAGGATAATGAACAGTTTGTGGGATGATGGGTAACTTTAGTAATAATAGCTGCCATGTATAATCTGAAATTCTGTCCCCTTTCCAAACCTCATAAATACAGAGAAAAGCTAATTTTTTTTGTGCTTCAATAATGCTGCCTTTAAAAAGATATTTGCCTGGAGGTTGCATCATATGGAAGGAAATGGACCGAGCAGACATATGCAAGCCTACGCTCTTATCCAATACTAACTGTGAAGAGATACTTTGCTTCTTGTACAGTGGCAGGGTTTTCATTATCACTGTATAAATCAGCATTAACAGGCACTGAAAAATGTTTCAATGAATGAGGCAATGATCTTGAAATTATGAAATACTTGAGATTGTACAGGCAACAAAATGTAGAAGGTATGAAACAGTGAAATATATTTGCCTCTCTCTATGTGTACAAAAACAAAACCAATGTATTACCCATTGGTACATTCTACATGTATTACTGGATGATATTTATTAATATCCACGAAAGCCAATATGTATTGAAGCATTCCTACATCATGGGTTTACATATCTTGTTTTATCAATTTGTATTAATAAATGGGCACACTTATTTATGTTATTGTGTGTGTGTGTGTGTGTGTGTGTGTGTGTGTGTATACATATATATATATATATATACACACACACACACACACACACACACACACTTATAGGGAAGCAGTCAATTCTCCCAAAAAAAAAAAAATTGAAAATGTATACGCCATAACATAACGTACTAAAAATCATCTACAACTGCTGAAAACCTCTATCCACATGACAGTTTTGCCAAACACATACCAGATCAATATCTCTATCCTGACTGACCGGTTCAAAGAGATGTCCTTCTAATAATGACTGACACAGAGCCAACATGAAGGTGTTAAATTCCAGCATAGAGGTAAATACAGCAGTGCTAATCTCTACACTAAATGTTATTTTTCAGATTTCATAAACAAACTATTTAGAAGATAAGTAAAAATGTATATTCATATGAATTTACAGTATCCCTGCAATTTGGTATTGTTGCTTGTACACATTCCATACAAACAGTAAATTTTAATTGGGGGTAGCGTTTGCATAACCAGTTCTGGATAGGCATGTATTTAAGCTTTGCATACTGACAGAGCTTATTTACACATCACATTAAACTCATCTGTGTGTAGTAAGTGCAACCACACACAATGTATTATAAAACAAGTACTCTGCATAAGTTGAAAGGCTTTTTTGTTCTTTAAATACATATCCATTTTATTATTCAGTTTGCCACGTATTAATGATCTAGTTCTCCTTTGAGAGAGTGTTTACTTTTACATTTTAAACAAGGTCAAATCAAAACTAGCTAGCTACATATATAAAGGTTCAAATACCACAACAAACATCAAGATAACCAAAAACATTATAGGCTATTCAGTAGGATTACAGCACTTGGGATTCTTTTAAATCTTGTCTTTACAGTAAGTCTTCAAAATTAAAATGTACAGAAAAAACATTCTGAATGTTTCATAACATTCAAAATGGACATACTGCACATCATTAATTTTGATGCATACAAAGTACCAGTTTTACAGAAATGGGCAGAGAAAAGCAAGGTAATATGCTAGCATAAACATACATTAATGTAAGTTCGCTATCCCTTCTAAACATCTATGGTTCATTGCATTGTTAAGCAGTTTATAGCAGAATACACTGTCAAATACAGACATGGAACTAAATTTTAATTGTTTGAGATGTTTCCTTAAAAAAGAGCACTACACTCTTATTTTTACAATAACACATTCTTTATAATTATATATAGATTTAGTGTTAGTGTTATACAGCATGGCAATATTCCAAACAAAACTTGTATATATAGTCCACTGTTGAATAAACAGTTAATTCTAGATGTGCAGGTGTTGTGTTATTTTGCGACACATGACTGGTTTGCTTTTCTGCCGCTTCTTACAAATAGCATCTCTTCTGTGCAGAAATAACAGCAATCCCGAAGAGCAGCAGCCAGGCGAGAAGATAGCAAGTGTTTTAAACTCCCATGTGCCCCAGCAAGAACAATATACATCTTATACCACCCTTTTCTCCCTCTGTTATTTCTTATAAAACCATTAAGCTTCAAATAGGTGCCTCCGAAATCCTCTACTAGTGCTGGGAGTTTATACAAAATTAGGATATTCTGGTTTTGCATTAACAAGCAGCAATGGCACAGTTGAAAAATACCACATAATTCTGCTTTTAAGCAGACACGAATATTCGTACAGGCACAGAATAGTAAAAGATTTCACTCAAAAACTGTATACATTTTAAAGGTGGTTTTCGGTCAGAAAGTCTGATCACCAAAAAAAGGAATTGTGTTTGTAAAATGTCTGCCATACCCAAAATAAAAATCGCACATTTGAACAAAGAATCCTACTCCTGTATCTACACTTCTTCATTGGCAATCAAAACAGTCCAACATATTTCCTGATGCAACCAACACACTCTTTTGGTACCTTTCTACTTCCCTATATAAGAATTTACAAAAACTTTCTTCTTTTTGTAAGCAATTTTAGCCACAAATTATTGCAAAGGAACACATGCTTTTGCAACAAACTCCAACCCACAGTGTAAGGCTCCTCGCTTTAACATTTATCCATGTGTTAAAGATTTTGAGCAGATGTAATGCCACTGTATTCGCTGAGGACTTGAGTCCAACGCCATACTCTTAAATCGGCCCCAGCAACACGCTGTGATTCAGTACGAAGCCGCGATTCATGGTTTTCCACAAACTGCACTGCACGCTCCCATACTTTTTTCAGACGTTTCCTGTTAAAAAAAAAAAAAAAAAAAAGTATAATTTACATTTTAAGAAACAGATGTAGGAAGCTTTAAATGTGTGCCTTAAATTTTCCCCACCTAAAATTACTTATGAAAAAGATAATCATCAAAATACATGATTGCGCTCTGTACCAATGTTAACACGTTTTCAGAGTTTAGTATAGCAAATTGTGGAAGTTTATAAAACAGCAGCTCACCTGTCCTGGGGAGGTATTAATGTGTCTCTGACATGCACAATGCCAACATAAGGACTATCTTCAGCCCTTTGAATAAATTCTCTATAATGGGATTTCACAGCATCTTTAAGAGAAAGAGGAGGAAAAAAAAAAAAGAAAAAAGAAAAATACAGTAAGAGCAAGCTCCGTAAAAATAAACGTTTACCTTTTTAATACTTTCTCACTACTTTAAAAAAAAAGTTTTTTCCCCCATCCATTTCCCATAAGTAACTTTTTGGATTGGAATACAAACCGGTTTTAAATGGAAATGGAAAAAATAAATGTTTTAATTAAAACTACTACTCTCATGATGTTTTGCATGCTCTTAGAATGCCAAATCATCATGAAGGCTGTAGTTTTAAAACATTTGTGGATCTACCTATTGGGCATCCTTGTGCTACAGTGTCCCTAACCCTCCTAATGGTGCACATACCACCCAAAACAACAAATATAGACATTGTTAAAACATACATTTATCAGAATGACTACAAATGAAGCACTGCCAAAATTCCTCCCTTTCAATGCCACCATATAAAACTAAGCATCTTGTTTGTAAATATGTGTCAAGTGTGATATTGATGTCCTAGGCAACTGTTAGGTGATGCATTTCATGTGTTTATGAGGCATAACAGGTGACATTTAGGTTAGGCATGCTATACTGAATTACATACCAATTATTTTCTCCACCATCTCAAACATCTGCTTTTCTTCTTCTTCTAGTTTTCTCCAATGATATCTCAAAAAAACCACAACTAACCAAAGGAGGAGGATACCTGTGGAAAGCATTGATTAAAAATAAACAAACAGAACAACTCTACCCCAACAAAACATTACATTACTTAATGGAACACTATAGGGTCAGGAACAAACATGTATTATTGACCCTAGTGTTAAAATTACCATTTAGGTGGCTTGTCCCCTGTTAACCACTCTTAAAAAGGTAATAATAAAAAAATAAATAAACTTACCTTATTTTCTGCGCCGCTTAAGTTCTGCCTCCTTGCTGACATCTTCAAGTCTTATTTTTAGACAGTTGGCTAGGCGTGTGGCCAATCAGCACCTCTTAATAGAGAAGCATTGAATCAATGCAGCTCTGAGGGAAATTCTGTGTCTCCATGCAAATCATGGACACTGCAGCTCTGCCCCAGGAAGAACATCCACTAACCATCTGAGGAGTGGTCACTGGAGGTGTCCCTAAGAGGCAATGAAAGCACTGCGGTTTGTATGAAAATGCCTGCAGGGAACATTTATACTCACCAGAATAACTACATTAAAGGACCACTCTAGTGCCAGGAAAACATACTCGTTTTCCTGGCACTAGAGTGCCCTGAGGGTGCCCCCACCCTCAGGGACCCACTCCCGCCCGGCTCTGGAAAGGGTAAAGGGGTTAAAACTTACCTTTTTCCAGCGCTGGGCGGGGAGCTCTCCTCCTCCCCGTCGGCTGAATGCGCACGCGCGGCAAGAGCTGCGCGCGCATTCAGCCGGTCACATAGGAAAGCATTCATAATGCTTTCCTATGGACGCTTGCGTGCTCTCACTGTGATTTTCACAGTGAGAATCACGCAAGCGCCTCTAGCGGCTGTCAGTGAGACAGCCACTAGAGGATTTGGGGGAAGGCTTAACCCATTCACAAACATAGCAGTTTCTCTGAAACTGCTATGTTTATGAAAAAATGGGTTAACCCTAGAAGGACCTGGCACCCAGACCACTTAATTAAGCTGAAGTGGTCTGGGTGCCTAGAGTGGTCCTTAAAGCTGTAGTTGTTCTGGTGACTACAGTGCCCCTTTAAATACCGTTAAAGATGCAAAAGCAACTTATACAGACCACAGAAGAAATCAATTAGGTCTGTTGTGTAAGAGGTGTCAAACCATAAATGTGTCTTCAGACAAGGCAAAAAAAAAAAAAAAGATTGAATCCATTAAAAACCTTTCCTACAGGATTCTTTTTTATGAATTATACAATTAGTTATACAACAGATGTGCTTATTTTCAACTGAACGCATGGCCAACTTATGTGTAGCAAGGAACACAAACCAACTATTCCAGTACATTTTCAGCCTTATGTAACAAAATTATATAAATATTTATTCTAAATCTTCATATTTTGTTAATAGGCAACAAAACAGCTCAAAGTTCTAGTCTTCCTTTGCTATTTATCTTGGCATTTTAATTATTCTGATGGCAGAAAATATTATCCCAACTACTATGCTAACAGAAGAATTTGAATTCCCTTAAAATGTATAAATACCAGTTTGCACACAAAGCACACATGGTTTTGCTAATTTAGCAAGCAAAACACAAAGTCCATATACAGGGATAAATGGACATACTCTTTTTATTTATTTTTTTCAGCTTAAGATAAATAGAAAAAGCTAAAGCTCACCAAAAACAGCAAGGAACATGGTGGAAAGTACAATGCAAAATGCATTCTTTAATCTACAAAGTATTCCAAGACGAGGTCTTGACGATTCCACACAGGAGGCGTGTTCTCTTGTGGTGACGGTCTCTGTACTATCCTCACCTTTCACCCTGTGCTCAAGAAAAAAAATAATCTGTTTTTTTTCAGGGCTATTTACTAAACAGAGAATTCAAAGTGAATTTTTGAACTTAAGGCCACAGTATCTAAATGGAAAACAAAGCTTTCTTAGAGGATTTTTACAGTTGGGCCTGTTGGCAATTTTCACCTTAAATTTAAAATTCCCTATGTGTGCCTTATACAACTATACAGGACTATTCACTAAATTGAGAATCCAAAGTGAATCTCAAAATTTAAAAGTGAAACCTGCAGGGAAAATGGGACATCAAATTTTAAATTTTAACTATAAATTATCAATATTATTTACTAGACAAAAAACAATGCAATTAAATATTTTTTTAACTTCACTTAGAAAATATAATATTTATAATGTTTCCCTAGATTTTTACTTTATATGGCCGATTACCTTTATTTCCTTAACTTTTAAAACATCAGGCTCTGTCACTTACCATATCCCAAAATGTGTGTTACTTTTCAGCACCCATTCAAGAGCAGCATCAAATTTCTGAGGTGGCTGACCACTGATATTCTATGGAAACACACAGTACCATTAAAGTATATAATAAAAAATAATTAATGAAACATTTGAGTCGAGTGGAGCACAAACATTAAATCTGCACTTACAGTGACATGTGCTCTTGCTGTGATGATAGGGATGCATTTGCTGCTCAGACCTGTAGGGTTACCACAATCAAATCTACCTAACACGAGTGGAGAGTAAATAAGAAAAGGAGAAGAGTAAAATGAATCAATAATACCTTAAATGCTGCAGCCATGTAAAATACAGGTTAATCACCAATAAGTTATAAAAAAAAAAAAAAATAAATTATATATATATATACACATACATACATACATACATACATACATACATACACACACACACACACACACAATAATTAACTGTAAACATATACAGCAAAAGCAAAGTTTTAACAGCAAGAAAGAGAATATGCAAAGTATGCGCAGAACAATCCCTCTCTTTATTGTGTACCATACCTGTCCGTTACCAGCTTAATTTACCACTAACTACTTCACATGCTATGAGATTACATACATTCAGAATAACCACACAGATGTAACCTCTCTGCATTTAAATCCGACATTACATTAAATGTATCATATACGCAAACTTTGTGGATTAGCAACACCTGGCCAGCAATTTCCAGCCAACTGACTGTAATAACACTTATGGATTAATGATTGCCATAATTAGAGTCATAACAGCTAAAATTGAGGAAAGTACACATTTTATAACCATATTACTAATTACAGTGACTAACCCAGAAGAGGATTTTGGATAATGTCCGACATTTTGCATATGACATTAATTGCTCATTCATTGTTTATAAATAGGCATTATGAAACACTTCACTTGAAATTGTGACCTAGGTTAGGGCCTAAACAAGTAATTAAAAACCACTGGAATAACCACTTCAACAAATGCAATGGGGAGCTGATAAAGTAATGACTGAAATTAATTTCTTCCAGTGTTCTACCTAGTGATATTTTTTAACATTTACAAGAACATAACAGTGACTGCTATGGCATGACATTACACCTGTGCTACACTGTTCTAATATACTGTGTGGCTAACTACACAAATATTCATCTAAGGGGATAGGGACAGTGCACCCAGACCACTTCAAAGAGATGAAATGCCTGGTTGTCTATAATATCCCATTAAAAGAAGAAC
Source organism: Pelobates fuscus (assembly GCF_036172605.1). Taxonomy (NCBI): domain Eukaryota; kingdom Metazoa; phylum Chordata; class Amphibia; order Anura; family Pelobatidae; genus Pelobates; species Pelobates fuscus. Next base: position 179,882,589 of record NC_086317.1, on the reverse strand, counting down.
TTTCCCCTCAATAGGATTTAATATAATGACCCTTTCATAAAGTTTTGAAAGGAAATTGATTCTTTAGGGTAAGTATACGTTAAAAAAAAAAATATATTAAACTCATCCCTACCTTTTTGTACATGACAGGGTCCTTCATCCATATGCATACACCTGACCCAATGTTTGAGCTTGACAGTCAGTGTGATGATGTTAATGCACTGCACAGGGAGTGAAGCTCGGAAGACCACAGTGTCTATATAGAACTTTTCAAACACTTACTTACCCAAGTTGCATGCAAAAGGTAACTTGTACCATTTTTTTTTATATACATATACTTCATTTAAAACAGAATCTATTTCCTTTCAAAATTCCATTCATGCAAGGATCATTATATTAAAACGTGTTGAAGTAACCATTGGCCTTTGACTCTTTCCAGTGATGGGTGAAAACCTGCTTCACAGCATATATATGCTTGGGAGTTTTAAAGTAAAATTGTGCCTCCATATAAAAATCTTTTACTAGATGAACGGACTATACTAAATAGACATGACAGACAGGATTGCCATTTCCTTCCTTATTTATTTGATATGCACGGTTTATTTTATGCATGATATTTGCTAAACATGTAAATTTCATAGAATAAAATTTTTTTTTTATTTTTTTTAATTTATCCTTCTTACTTCAAATCTACCAGGACCAACCGCTTCTGTACGCACTTTTATAAAAAGCAAGAAAGGGGTGGAATGTTAGAGGGACACTATAGTCACCAGAACAACTACAGCTTATGGAATTTGTTTTGGTGAGTAGAATCATTACCTTCTGTAAACACTGTCTTTTCAGAGAAAATGAAGTGTTTACATTACAGCCTAGTGATAACTTGACTGGCCACTCCTCCGATGGCTGTTAGAGATCCTTCCTGGGTCATGGCTGCCTAAAATGAACCCAAACATTCAGTGTCTCCTCCCTCTGCATGCAGACACTGAACTTTTCTCATAGAGATTTATTGATTCAATTCATCTCTATGAGAAGATGCTGATTGGCCAGGGCTGTGTTTGCCCCTCATCTGCCTCTTTGTCAGTCTCAGCCAATCCTATGGATTGGATCAGGCTACCACTTCTGATGATGTCAGCAGACTGCTTGTTTTTCTGAGGCAAATAGCATGCAGAGTTACAGCTTCAGGCTTGAATACAGTAAGATTTTGCTATATTTATGGAGGCATGAGGGGCCTAGGGGTCTAGATGGTGGTTTTAACACTATAGGGTCAGGAATACATGTATGTGTTCCTGACCCTATAGTAATCCTTTAAATATTGGAGTTTAAGAGCAGTCTACCAGACAAGGTGTAAATGCGGTACAGGAGCACGTCCAACGTCTTCAAATCCCCATATGAAAACATTGTGGGAAAGGTCGAATGAGCACGTGGCACTCGCAGTGCATGTGCATTAAGTTTCCTGGAATTGAGTTTTTTAAAAAAATAGTTTTTAGCTCTAATTGCCACATGGATGGGGGTGTGAGGGATATTAGTGTATTAGCTTAGCATTCCTAACAATATAGTATTCCTTTAAACAAACACTACATGACACTTTATTATTTGTAACACTCCAGAATAGACAAAATAAGGTTTTACAAGGTTTGATGTCTTGTATGAAAGAACGGATTGTCTATTCCTTCAAGGTGCATAAATATTCCACGTTAAACGAGGCAACACACAATACAATTTGTAAGATAAAAGGTTGCTTTTCGTAATTTACAGCAAGTTTACCTTTTCTAAGCAAGTACTTTATCTGATTGCTTGTCTGTAATAGAGACCCAGTACTAATAATGTATTGAAATGCACTACCAATACTTTAAGCCATTTTATACCTACCAGCTTCCAAAGACAGAAAGTCAAACAATTCTGACAAGATTTGGAAAGTAATTTTCTTTTCATTGTCTTTGCAAAACTATGTGGGAAAACAAAACAGATTATAAATTATATTCAGTAAACACTTGTTAAAGCAAATTAATTACAAATTATACAAAATGTATTATATCAATATGAAAAGGTTTGCCATAAAAAAAAAACTAAAAAAAAAACCCACAGCAATTACATATAGCACTGTAAAAACATTGTACAATATTCATGCAGGCAGAGGGACCGCTATTCAGCTGCGACCCTGGCAGAGGTTTCCTCTTTCAAAAGATCTATAATGATGCCAGCACTCTTGTATTGATCCATGCTGATCAAAGCAGCAGTAGTGACATATTTGTAGGCAGGCAAAGTTCACTAGTGAAGTGGAGGGAAGATAAATTGGTTTTACTTGAAAGTTACAGATAGGGACACTATAGGCACCCAAACCAGTTAATCGCAGTGTACCTGCCCGTCCCTCATAGTCCTGCAATATATATATAAAAAAAAAAAAACAAAAAAAAACCACACTGCGGTTTTATAGAAAGGAGGACAAGAGGGCAATATAGTGTCAAGAACACAGATTTGTATTCCTAACACTATATAATCCATTTACGGTAATAGGGTAGTACAGCAATGGTAGCAGTTTCATTGAAGGGCAGAACAGCTTAACAAGATTAGACAAAAAAGAATTGTAGCTTCTATCATCTTATTGATTGTTTCTTTTAGGGTTTCCTCTTTCAAGAAAATAGCCATTTGTTGCAGTATATACATACAATATAAGGTGGAGTATCTTCTTGTTTAAAACGAATTTAAAACAACCTGGAGATAAAGCAAAAAGAACACATAATAGTGCAATATTGTCTAAAATCTCCTATAAACGTCAGGGAAGTATATGGAAATAAACTCACAAGGCAGGAGCCTATAAAATAAGGCTCAATCTTCCAGCGTTGTGGGATTTAGGTTCCCACTCCCTTCTTTCTACTGCCCAGAGGTGATGAATAAGGTGATGTCCTTTCACAGGTGAGTTGAAATAGTAAAAAGTGCTTTATTGAATAAAAGTGCACAATAAGTATAAAAAACACAAGACCTTACGATTAAGGGAAATCTTGTAGAGATTGTCTCTGTTAGCAAAACGCGTTTCGCCTCCTATGGAGGCTTCCTCAGTTGCTGTGGGTCCTTGCTGTAAGTTCTCTTTATATGTGGTTTCAATTTCGCGCCCTTTTTCCGGCTTGAGTGCTCGATCGCGGCATTTTTCACTTCCGCGTTCCACAGGTGGAACGCATTCGTTCAGTCATTTCCGGTTTCGGCTCTTGCGTTCCAACGGTGGAACGCATACGTTAGGATTCCGATTTCTCTGTATTGGGACGTGCTTCTGCGTTCTATTTGGTTCCATTTTCGGCTGGCAATCCGTTTTGCCCTTAATGAGTCCCATAAACGGCTGGCAGTCCATTTTGGATAATTTTTATTGTACAGATAAGTCTCTCAAAACGGAGTTTGAATGGAAAGAATAAAATATAGTAAATGTATATTCTGGATACAAAATTTATGTAAATATAATATAGAAAAACTTATAAATGACCAGGAAATATAAAATTATACACTTTAAAATTACTGTGTAGATCTGGTTAAAAAAAAAAAAAAAAAAAAGGGGGACTAAATGAATAAGACATATGGATGAAAAAGTGCTGATAGTAAGGCAAGGATAAAATGAGCTTAAGAACATTCCCAAAATAGACTTAAGATCAAAAACCTTTATATAAAAAACTTACCAAAATACCCATTCTCAACGTCCACATATCACCCAACATCAATTAGAGAGAGGTGACAGAAATACCCATTCCAAACGTCTACATACCACTCAACATCAATTAGAGAGAGACGATAGGAATACTAAATGGGAAAATAGTAGGAAGTCGCCACACACTAATAAAGCAGAGAAATATTCAGACAGAGAACAAAATAGATGGCAGCCACAGAAAAGAACCTACTATAACAAGACTGTCAGACCCCAAACAGGACATAATCGTACACCAATCCATAGGGGACACCAACGCACTAATTACGAACCCACCGAGATTACCACCAAAAATAAGGATCTTAGAAAATATAGCGATGTAGTAAAAGAAGGAACCCAAAGGAAAGAAAAAGAAAAATGTTCCAATGGAGAACCGTCTCACCAATCCCACGATAGATCCAAGGAAGAACCCTCTCACCAATCCTACGATAGATCAATTTCCCAATATAGAGAATCAAGAAGAGAGAATATTGATACATCATCCCCCCCAGATACCCCACCATCACCATCGTTTTTTCGGAGGGACTTAATACAGAACAGAAGGAAGTGGACAGACGACACACAACCATGGGAAATACAGGGGAAAAGACAACGATCAATGGAAGAAGAAGGAGACAGAGAAGAAAGAGGAAAACAACACAGAGAGAAGAGAGGCAAGACATCAATTTAGAAGGAATTTTTAACTTAACCGATAAAACCCTTACTTTAGAACAGGCAAACATTTTTAATAAAGGTCTTAAATTCGCCCCCACAGCCGATTTTAATTCTTTCGATTTTTTTGTTGACATGAATTTGTTTAAAAGAAAATTATGCCTTAAAAAATTTTTTTATAACAAAGAAAATAACGTGCAAGAAGAACAAAATGATGGATACATTCACACATCACTCAAAGCTAAATCCCAGTTCTTTCCAAGACATCTGATTTCAGATGCAATCCAAACCTTTGAAACAATGGTAATGAAGGATGTAGAGAAATTTGGAAAAATCAACAAATATAAACACAATTTATCGATAAAGGGAAAAAAAGCTTTAAAAGAAATTAAAAATAATGACCAATTAGTGATCAAACCTGCTGACAAGGGGGGAGGGACGGTAATTCTGGATAAAGATTCATACATAAAAGAAGCAGACAGAATACTTTCAGATTCCTCGACCTATCAGAAATTAACATATAACCCTACGAATGAAACCATAAAAATCTTTAAGCAGTATGTGGACAAAGGAAAAAACTTAGGAATCCTTACAGACAAAGAGGCAGACTATCTGTGGATAGACAACCCCAAAATACCGGTCTTTTATCTATTACCTAAAATTCATAAAGACGTAACCAACCCCCCAGGAAGACCAATTATATCTGGCATAGATTCAATCTCTACTAGAATTTCCGAGTATATTGATACCATCCTCCAGCCAATTGTCAGAAAAAATCCCACATATCTTAAGGATACTATTCATGTCCTACAGATTTTAGAAAAAATAAAATGGATAGAGGGCAACAGATTAGTCACATGCGATGTAACTGCGCTATATAGTATCATACCCCATAATATAGGAATAGCAGCAGTGAAACATTTTTTAGAAAAATCCGATTTTAAATACAGTATATCTTGGAAGGAATCTCACTAATTTTAACCCACAATTATTTTTGGTTTGAGAATACTTTTTACCTACAAATCTGTGGAACGGCAATGGGCACCAAATTCGCCCCAAGCTATGCCAACCTATTTATGGCATTTTGGGAAGAAGCATTTGTACTCCAAGGACATCCATGGGGGGCGAGTTTGGTGTCCTATTGCCGTTTCATAGATGATATCTTTTTTATATGGACTGGCACTTTAGAGGCTCTACAAGAATTCATTTTATATCTTAATACTAACAACTATGGAATCAATTTAACTAGCACTTATAGCGAACATAATATTAATTTTTTGGACCTTGATATCAGGATCCAAGATGCCATGATAGTTACCAAAAACTATTTTAAACCAGTGGATGCCAATAGTTATATCGACACCAATAGCTGTCATCATAAACCCTGGCTAAGTAACGCCCCTAGGAGCCAATTTTTAAGGATTCGCCGCAACTGTAAATTAAACAGTGATTATCTAGAGCAAGCCCAGTACATCAAACAGCAATTTATGGAAAAGGGATATAACGAAACATCTTTGAATCAAGACTTAGAAGATGTAGGCAAATTAAAAAGAAGCCAACTTATTCAATACAAACCAAAGAAAATACAAACCAACACTAATGAAGTTCCTTTCATTTGTAACTTTAACGGACACAACAAACGTATACATAAGACCATAAATAAACATTGGCACCTATTAAAAGACGACCCAATTTTATATAAAATTTTACCTTCAAAACCTAGGATCACATACAGAGGAGCAAAAAATTTTAAAAATATACTAGTTAAGAGTCACCTAAAACCCACAAAACCTAAACATTTTATTCAGGATCTTAAAGGATTCTATGGTTGTGGCACATGTCTCCCATGCAGAACAACTAAACAGACAAAAAGACATCTAGAAAATTTGGAGAGTATTATTCAGAAACCGTACACTATAAAAGACCATCTCACGTGCCACTCCAAGGGCATTTTATATCTTCTAAAATGCCCTTGTAATCTGCTCTATGTAGGGAGAACCATTAGACCTCTCAAAGTTAGAATCGCCGAACACATTCGGAACATTAAAAATGGCTTGGAAACCCATAGTGTGTCGCAGCATTTTAAAGAAACTCATAATCAAAACCCAGAGAATTTATTTTTCTGTGCGATTAAGGAAGTGAAACGAGACTGGAGAGGGGGTAATTATATTAAAACATTAGGGAAAGAAGAAATGAAATTTATATATACTTTTAAAACCCTTATCCCCCATGGCCTCAATTTAGATTTTGAGGTTTGCCACTTTTAAATATCCAATTCCTTTCAAAGCAAGTTTTTTATATAAAGGTTTTTGATCTTAAGTCTATTTTGGGAATGTTCTTAAGCTCATTTTATCCTTGCCTTACTATCAGCACTTTTTCATCCATATGTCTTATTCATTTAGTCCCCCTTTTTTTTTTTTTTTTTTTTAACCAGATCTACACAGTAATTTTAAAGTGTATAATTTTATATTTCCTGGTCATTTATAAGTTTTTCTATATTATATTTACATAAATTTTGTATCCAGAATATACATTTACTATATTTTATTCTTTCCATTCAAACTCCGTTTTGAGAGACTTATCTGTACAATAAAAATTATCCAAAATGGACTGCCAGCCGTTTATGGGACTCATTAAGGGCAAAACGGATTGCCAGCCGAAAATGGAACCAAATAGAACGCAGAAGCACGTCCCAATACAGAGAAATCGGAATCCTAACGTATGCGTTCCACCGTTGGAACGCAAGAGCCGAAACCGGAAATGACTGAACGAATGCGTTCCACCTGTGGAACGCGGAAGTGAAAAATGCCGCGATCGAGCACTCAAGCCGGAAAAAGGGCGCGAAATTGAAACCACATATAAAGAGAACTTACAGCAAGGACCCACAGCAACTGAGGAAGCCTCCATAGGAGGCGAAACGCGTTTTGCTAACAGAGACAATCTCTACAAGATTTCCCTTAATCGTAAGGTCTTGTGTTTTTTATACTTATTGTGCACTTTTATTCAATAAAGCACTTTTTACTATTTCAACTCACCTGTGAAAGGACATCACCTTATTCATCACCTCTGGGCAGTAGAAAGAAGGGAGTGGGAACCTAAATCCCACAACGCTGGAAGATTGAGCCTTATTTTATAGGCTCCTGCCTTGTGAGTTTATTTCCATATACTTCCCTGACGTTTATAGGAGATTTTAGACAATATTGCACTATTATGTGTTCTTTTTGCTTTATCTCCAGGTTGTTTTAAATTCGTTTTAAACAAGAAGATACTCCACCTTATATTGTATGTATATTCTGTTTGTTGTGAGGGCGAAGGGTACTCACTAAGGTGTATGAGAATCTCTTGGTTTATTTCAGCATATGTGTGTTCCACTGGTAATACTGTATTTCTTTTAATTTGTTGCAGTATAGCTCTTCCATAACAATCTTGTAACAGGAACATGTGACGAAGTGCCCTTCTCCATTTGTTCTTGGAGAAGACTCATGGCTAGCCTTTTGCCCTGTGATTATGGCATTTGTGACTTGTTGGATTTTGGGACACTTTTTCTGCCCCTTTAAGTCCATGGGAAAATGTGCCTCTTTCCCTCCCCCTTTTTCCTGTTCATTGTTCTCCAGCAGGGCGTTGTCCCAGGGACACTGCTAGACCAGTTAAAACTGGCTGCTTTATCCCTCCTCAATCTCTCATCAGCCCTTGCTATTGTTTAACCCCATGGCGATCCAACTGTATTTGTGAGATCTGAGCGCTTTTCGGACATATTGAGCTCTCAGATCCAAGCTATCTGGGGGATATGTTGGACATATAGGTCAAACATTGTATTGTAAGAGTTATGTATTTGTATGTGTTTTTTGTAACAGTAACTTGTAACTTACCACAGCCACTTAAACCAATTATCTCCAGGATAGAGGAGAAGATAGACAAGCCGCACAGCCTAAATCTGTGGAACTGTTTTGGGCATGAAAGCCATGCTTGCGGTCGGTCAATGTGACTTCCACAAAACTTTTGAACCCCTGCTCTGATCTGGGTGATTTTTGGATATGTTGTTCACCCAGATCATGGCTATATGTGGTGTTTTGGGGTGTTTTCTGTGTTTTGTGAAAAATGTGTGTTTTCTGCCTGTGGGTAATTGAGTTAGTACATTGTGTTTGTTAATTGTATCACAGGCAGAGGGGAGGGTTTGTGTACATTATCTGTGAGTGCCTAACTGTACAAGAGTGTTTTGATTGGCTTTGTAACTTTGTGTCCTGTATACCACAAGGTCCACATGGGTGGTAACCTTGTGGGAAAACTTGTATAAAAGAGACAATAAACCCTCAGTTCATTCTGTTCCTGTTTGACCCTCAACACGTAGTCTTGTCTCGTGTTTGGATGGGAACTGCTATAAATCACACTGGGGATTGCTATATTTTGCATACTCCCTTGATACTCCCTTTTGCATACTCACTTAGCTCTTTTAAGAGCTGTTCCTGATACGCTCTCCTGGAGGAGAGGTCTTTTCCACACGGTCCAGGAGGACAGAAGCTGATCCAGGGTGGAAGGAAGATGGCGAGACTCCAGTTAAGCTACGGCGGTTGTGGAGTCTGTGGTGGTTGTGGTGTCCGGTGCGGTGCTTGTGGTCCTCGGCGCAAGCTAGGAAGCGTCCATTAATGGAAGGTACTCGGTCGGAGTACAAGTGATCCGTTACAGAACATTACCAGAGGTGGGAAATTGTATGGTATGAGTTCACCCTGTGCACTTATTTCTGAAGCAGCTTTTGCAAATTAAAAATGAGCTATCTGCAGGGAGACAAGAAATCCCTGTCTCAACCTACAAATAAAGAACTTTTATGGTGCCAGAATATTCTTTGAAGGGACACTACACGGCTCAAATAAAACAAAACACATCATGGTTTAATAGATAATAACCTGAATTTAAAAAAAATTATAATTAAACATGCCAGCATTTTAATTCTCCAGTTCTAACCCCACCCATACTTTCTGTGGCTGTCCAATCATAGGTTTCCCAGTACAGTTCAATAGGAAGGCTTTGCAAGACGGAGATCTGGGAAATTATTACCTGCACTAAACTAAACAACCAGCTAACCCCAGCAGTGGGTTGTAACTAGGTTTATTTATAAAAGGGTCAGCTCAGTTAGGATTAATTCATTTTGGTGAGTATACATTTTGATATTTTTTTGTAAGCTGCAGATAGAAAACTATTAAAGCAGGGTTCTCATCAACCTATTGTTAAATTTCGCCCTTTATAATATTGGTGCTGTCTAAATGTTAATAATAACACTAATGAAGTCCAGTTATATCATATTGAAGAGGAGAAAAAAAAATGGAGTAAAAAACAAGTGCAAGCCTAGTACTGCAAATTTGGATTCACAAAATTAAATCTTACCTGGTCATCTTTGCCTTCACAGTCAAAAGAAAGCTGATTAACTAAAAAATAAAATAAAAAAAAGTAAGTAACCAGTAAGATAAAGGTGAATTTAAATCTTGCTAAAATTTAGTGGAGGGCAGGAGTACTATTAAAATGGAATAGGTAAACATTACCCTTTCCGCAAAACAGCACAGCAATGTTTTAAAGGAACAATATAGTATTCCTGAAACTATAGTTTGGAAACTGCCATTTAGGTGGTGGTTACCCCTTGCTCCCCGCTAAAAAGGTATAAAACTCACTTTTTATCGAGAGTTGCATGGGTCCTGCCACGCTCTGCCTCCTTGGCTTAAATCATCAGAAATAAGAGATTTCAGCCATTACAATACTTTCCCATAGGAAAGTATTGGGAGGGTACTGCGCGGCAAAACACAATACTGCACCAATCAGAATCTCCTCACAGAGATTAATTGAAACAATTCATCTCTATGGGGAACGTTCAGCACTTCCATGCAGCACGTTGAGACTCTGAATGTCAGTGCTGTACATTGTGAAGGAACACAGCTAGTGGTAGTCTGAGTGACTGCCACTAAAGGAGGTACTAGGTATAAATGTAAACACTGCCTTTTCAATGAAAAGGCAGTGTTTACATTAAGAAGCCTGCAGGGACAGGCTTTAGACACCAGAACCACAGTAAGCTCTAGTTCTGGCGACTATAGTGTCCCTTTAACTTGAAAGTTAAAATGTGAGGGCCACTGCACTCAGACCACTTCATTGAGACGAAGTGGTCTGGGTGACTTCAGTGGTCTTTTAAAAAGTGTCTTCAACTGTAACTCCCATGATTTTCACACAGACAAAGAGTGTTGGGAATTAAAATTCACATTGTTTTCAGAACAAGATGTTTCATTATATTGTAAAGTGCTACAGAATCTATTGGCGCTATATAAATGGCAATAATAAATAAATAATAATTAACCCCTTAAGGACCAAACTTCTGGAATAAAAGGGAATCATGACATGTCACACATGTCATGTGTCCTTAAGGCATTAAAGACAACTGGGCATAACAACCACCAATCTTCGACAAGGCACATTGAAGGTAGGTGTACCCCAAGGACCCTGGAAGAGACACCACATGGCAAAATGCACATCAAGACTTATATTTTGAGTAAGGGTTTCAACATGAGGGATGATTATGCTTTTTGACATGTTCTATTAGGACAAATAAAACCCCACACTATTTTTATATATCACTATATTTTCTGGCTTTCATTGTTTTTGTGCTTAAGAGGTATAATCACTGGGGGTTTATGAGGGGTGCCCTCAAAGCCATAATTTAGGGCCTCCCTTCCCCCACGATAATGTCGTTGATGTACTGTAATTTGGATTGAGATTTAAACTCAATTGATTTTATGTTCTTAACTAGTAAGCTGCGGATGCTGGTTGGACATTCAGGGGATATAACTATATTAGCATGCAATGTACTTTAAAAATGTAAAAAAAAAAAATTCTACTTGGCTACTGTATCCACATTAAACATAGCTCTAGCAACATTGTTTCGTCTTCACTTTGTGACTATGCTCAGAGCTTAAAATCATTGTGATTTTATAATATATAGTTTTTGTTTTGATATTGTGGCTATTTGCATTTAGAGGTTTTTATTTAGGTACATATACGAGTGAATGCAATTACAGAATTTTAATTTTCATACGATGTTTGTTTTTAGGATGTTTTCCTAATAAAAGTTATTTGTTTATTGTGTTTATTCCATTTTGTTAATACTGGTGAGTGGTTATGGCAATCCCTCTCAAACCCTTTAACCCCTTGGTGACCAGATGGCTTTTCAATTTTCTTACCGTTAAGGACCAGGGCTCTTTTTACATTTCTGCGGTGTTTGTGTTTAGCTGTAATTTTCCTCTTACTCATTTACTGTACCCACACATTATATACCATTTTTTACGCCATTATATGGTCTTTCTAAAGATACCATTATTTTCATCATATAACTTACTATAATGTTTTTAAAAAAAAAAAAAAAAATTTATAAAATCTGAGAAAAATAAATAACTTTGACCCCCAAAATCTGTTACGCACCTACAATCGCCAAAAAACACTCATGCTAAATAGTTTCTAAATTTTGTCGTGAGTTTAGAAATACCCGCCTGGTTGCAAGTGCGAGTCGTTGTAAAACATGTAGGTAGCTAAATGAGTACCACCTGTATACTACTTTCAGACATTTGCCCAATTTGAAAATAGCGTTATTTCATGAATGTAGAGGAGTGGGAGGAACGGTATTACTGCCTAATCACTCAAGTGACGTCATTACGATAAAAGTTAATCAGTAATATTAATGCAGAAGTACTTTCGGAGCGCCTTATGGCGCGAAATTTTATTTCCGGACGCTACAGGATTTAAAGGCCAAGCCAGGATGAACTTATTATGCACTTTGAAGAAGACAGAAACAGGTTAAAATGCGTTGTGCCATTATATGGACTGTATCTTGCTGCTATTTGAGCTTTTTTTTTTTTTTTTTTAATATTTTTGTGTGAATTAAATCTCTTTTTTGTAAATTCTTTATATGTATCTTTTCAATTTTTTATAACCAAGGGTGGGGTTACAGAACAAAGAAGAAGTGTTAGGGGGTACGTTCACATATGACAGTTTACAGATAGGGTATCGTTAAGTACATCTGCACGTGTTGATACAATCAGGTTTGTGAACAGGTAATGAGTGGCACTAGTTTTCCTGGCACTAAGTCCCCCCCACTGGTCTCTAGGTCCCCCCCACCCTCTTGGCCCCCCTCCCGCCGTGCTCTTGACGGTGGAAGGGGTTAATCCCTTACCTTTTTCTCCCGCCGGGCTCCCTCGGCGTGGGGAACTCTCCTCCTTTTCGCCAGGATCGTCTGAATGCGCATGCAGGGCAGGAGCCACGCGCGCATTCAGCCAGTCTCATAGGAAAGCATTCTCAATGTTTTCCTATGGATGCTGGCATCTTGTCACTGTGAAAATCACAGTAAGAAGTGCGGAAGCGCCTCTAGCGGCTGTCATTGAGACAGCCGCTAGAGGCTGGATTAACCCATAGGTAAACATCAAAACAGCAAAAAGGGTTAAACCTAGATGGACCTGGCACCCAGACCACTTCATTAAGCTGAAGTGGTCTGGGTGCCTATAGTGGTCCTTTAGACTACAGTTGTTCTTGTAACCAAAGTGCCCCTTTAAACAAAAAAAGCTTCATCCATTATAACCACTTACTGCCTCTCTCTGTATTATTGTAGATGTATTTAGGTTATTGCTCGATTAAGGTTATCTACTGTCCATGCAATGGACAACTGCTTAGGTGTTTTGAGTGTTCCATTAAGAGTTGTGCTAGGGATCATTTAAAAAAAAAAAAAAAAATCATGCTTTGAAGGGGATAACTTTAGTATCAGACCTATTCCATTATTGTAAACACTGCTCTCAAATTCCGAGTGGCCAAAGTGACTTACTTTTGCTCTCCTGCGGTGCGTTCAGCATCCCACTCTTTACAACCAGCATCCCAATGAAGACTAACACCAGCACTACTGACAGACCCCACAGTAGTCTTGACAGATAATACTCAAGGTTACGGGTCCAACTTGGTTTCCTTTGTCTCACAGAGCCACCATCCCTGGCAGACACAGAGGGTTCTTCCCTTCTCGCTGCTAGAGAGTCGTATGTTCTATAGTTATCGAACTGGTAGGGGATTCTGTACGAAGCTCTGTTTTCCTCCACCAATCTCCCCCTGCTCCCATAGTCCGCACCCCTCAGACTGTCTGCTCCATACTGGGGGGCTCTCTGTGGGCCGTGATCCCGGCTGGTGGCTCCCACACTCCTCCTGAGGGGCTGAGTATTCGGGGGCCCACTCCTCGCTGCCCCCACCACCTCCCTGGGAGCCGCACTTGGCCCCCAGGACCGACGTTGAACTGCCCTCCTAGTGTGCCCTGCCCCTCCTGCAAGCAAACTAGATCCGTGTGCATTCCGATAGTCTCCATTATCGATTAGAATCTCATCGTAAACCTCGTCCTCGTCGTCCTCCTGGTAATGGCCATTGTCATGGTCTGCTCCCACAGCTCCGTTCCCATTGCTCCCACCGCCATTAGTTGACCGTCTGTACGTGGACTCGATGCGCAGCTGGTGCAGCTTCCTTTTGAGTACATCTCTGGTGGTGTCGGTGATCGGTCCCGGTGTGAAGCCAAGGGCCGTCAATTCCCACCTTAGCCTGTCGTCCGACATGTTGTTTACTGACCTGACGTAACTTCCGAGAATCTTGGGCGGCGCCATGTTGGAGGGGGAGGGAGTGGTAACAGACTGCGGCCATAATAAGAGGGGAATATGGGAGGAGCGCTGGAAAGGATACTAGTCTATGATATTGGTTTAATTCAGTGGTTCCCAACCTTTTTTCCCTAGAGTACCCCTTGGCAGCCCATTTACATACATAGTATAGTGCCCATTATATTAGCAAAATATTTTTAAATATTATAGTTGCAGTTATTTCAAATGTATATGCTTTTCTCTGTCCCATCTCCCTTTTTTCTCTGTTCCAGGCTCCTCACAGTGCAGATACACACATATGGATACACAAACACACAGACTGAGACACGTGCAGATACACAGATACAAATTCTGACACACATGCAGACACACAGATACAAACAATGACACACTCATACAGATACATAATATACAGATACGCACACTGACACACATGCAGATACATGGCCACAGATACAAGCACTGAGATACACATGCAAATGAAGAGACACACATACAGTTGCACAGACACAATGACACTCATACACGTACCTACAGAGAAAACACTGACACACATAGATACAGACACACAGACTGACACATGATGTACAGACAGGCAAAAACATTGACACACATACAGTTGCAGACACACTGATGCACATACTGGCATACATGCAGATACACACACTGACATACATAAAGTTGCAAGGACATACGTATACACACACTAACACATATACAAATGTAAAGACACACAGGTACAAACACTGCCACACATCAGACAAACAGATGGCAACACTAATATACATACAGTTGAACAGACATACTGATAAACACACTGCCACACATGCAGATACACAGATACAAACACTGCCACACATATACAAACAGATACAGACACTCAGATAAACATACAGATATAAACATTGATACACATACAGATGTACAGACACACACACACTGCCACACATGCATATACATAGACACACAGATACAATCATTGACACATACATACACAGTTACACATGTAAATACACAGACACACATACTGACACACATGCAGATAAACGGGCACACAGATATACAGATACACATACAGATAAACAGACATACAGATACACACACACATACAGATACAGACACATAGATACACTCATATGCATACAGATACAATGACATACACAGATGGCAGGGCCGGCCCAAGACATTTTTCTGCCTGGCTCCCCCAAAACAACGCCACCAAAACACGCCCACATTCATTATGTTGTATTATGATAAAACCAAAATGAAATACATTCCAGTAACATATTTAGATAATTGCACACTAAATTAAACGTAACAACATATACGCTTCTGCAGTGGTAATAAAATATTAGCTAAGTACAATATACGTCAATCACTAACAATAACAAACCAAAAAAGAGTAAGTTAAGTTGTCATGTGGGATGTATGCAATTAGTCTGGAGAAGTAGTGGTGTGTATGTGCTTGTGTATGTGCTGGAGATGTAGTGTGTCTGTGTGTGTGTGCTGGGGATGAAGTTTGTGTGCTAGTGATGTAGTGTGTCTGTGTGTGTGTGTGTGTGATGGGAGATGTAGTGTGTGTGTGATGGGAGATGTAGTGTGTCTGTGTATGATGGGAGATGTAGTGTGTGTGCTAGGGATGTAGTGTGTCTGTGTGTGTGCTGGGGATGTAGTGTGTGTCCTAGGGTTGTAATGCATGTCTGTGCTTGGGATGTAGCATGTTTGTGTGTGTATGCTGGGGATGTAGCGTGTGTATGTGCTAGGGATGTAGTGTGTGCGAGCTAGGGATGTAGTGTGTGCACGCTAGGGATGTAGTGTGCGCGTTAGGGATGTAGTGTGTGTGCACTAGGGATGCAGTATGTCTGTGTGTGCACTAGGGATGCAGTGTGTCTGTCCGTGTATGCTGGGGATGTAGTGTGTATGTGTATGTATGCTGGGGATGTAGTGTGTGTGTGCGGGGGATGTAATGTGTGTGCTGGGGATGTAGTGTAAATGCAGGTGATGTAGTGTGTCTGCATGTGCAGGGGATGTGGTTTGTGCTGGAGATGTAGTGTGTGCTGGGCATGTGGTGTGTGTGTGCTTGGCATATAGTGTGTCTGTTTGTGCTAGGGATGTAGTGTGTCTGTGTGTGCTGGGAATGTAGTGTGTGCTGGAGATGTAGTGTGTGCTGGGGATGTGGTGTGTGTGTGATAGGGATGTAGTGTGTCTGTGTGCTGGGCATGTAGTGTGTCTATGTGCTGGGCATGTAGTGTGTATGTTTGTGCTAGGGATGCAGGGTGTGTGTGCTAGGGATGTGGAGTGTGCTGGAGATGTTGTGTGTTCTGGGGATGTAGTGTGTGTGCTGGGGATGTTGTATGTGTGTTCTAGGGATGTAGTGTGTCTGTGTGTGCTGGAGATTTAGTGTGTCTGTCTGTATGCTGGGGAAGTAGTGTGTGTGTGCTGGGCATGTAGTGTGTCTGTGCTAGGGTTGTAGTGTGTCTGTGTGTGCTGGGGATGTAGTGTGTGTGTGGTGGGGATGTAGTGTGTCTGTGCTAGGGATGTAGTGTGTCTGTGTTTGTTGGGGATGTAATGTGTGTGTGCTGCGGATGTAATGTGTGTGTGTGTATGTCCTTGAGATGTAGTGTGTCTGCATGTGTGCTGGAGATGTGGTGTGTGTGCTGAAGATGTAGTGTGTGTGTGCTGGAGATGTACTGTGTCTGTGTGTGCTAGGATTGGAATTCCTATGTCCAGCACACTGTGTGCATCAGTGTTAATTTTGTCGACTAACCATTTTAGTCGACTACAATTTTTTAGATTCGGTCGACTAAAACTAAACTGCACTTGCAGAGGTTGGCAGAGCACACGCTGAAGGCCTGACACCCGCTTTAAAGACACTGACTGCTATTTGCTTACAGTGAAAAACTTTTTTTCTTTTTAAAGACACGCTATAGTGACACCAGATATGAGTGGCAAAGTGCACTTGCAGAGGTTGGCAGAGCACACGCTGAAGGCCTGACACCCGCTTTAAGGACACTGACTGCTATTAGCTTACAGTGAAAAGCTTTTTTTCTTTTTAAAGGCACGCTATAGTGACACCAGATATGAGTGGCAAAGTACACTGGCAGAGGTTGGCAGAGTACATGCTGAAGGCCTGACACCCAGACGCTTGCAGACAACTAACTGCTATTCAATCTATTACAGTGAAAACATTTTTTTTGTTTTTAAATGCAAGCTTAAGCTATTGTGACACCAGATATGGGTGGTGGCACTGGGCAAGTGGGCACAGTATCCACTGTGAGCCTGACACAGAAGCTGGCAGGCAGGCAACTGCAATTACATTACACAGAAAAAAAAAGCAGACTGATGTTCTAGCCCTAAAAAGGGCTTTTTGGGGTGCTGTCCTTACAGCAGAGATCAGATGAGTCCTTCAGGACTGTAGTGGACACTGAATACCCTAGCCTAGCTATCAATTTCCCTATCAAATGAGCAGCAGCTACACTTTCCCTCCTCTATCTAAGAATGCAGCTTCAGAATGAATCTAAAATGGATGCTGTACAGGAGGTGGGAGGGTCTGGAAGGGAGGGTCTGCTGCTAATTTGCTGGAATGTGTCTGGTGACCGTGAGGCACAGGGTCAAAGTTTACTCAATGATGACGAATAGGGGGCGGATCGAACCGCGCATGTGTTCGCCCGCCGTGGCGAACGCGAACACGCTATGTTCGCCGGGAACTATTCGCCAGCGAACAGTTCGGTACATCACTAATCTTCAGTGTGTGCTAATCTTATGGAAGCACTGAAATAATACTGTAACAATACAGGAGATACACCAAGTTTCTGTCAGCAACAGCAATAGGTCCATATTGTGCAATTGTAAGAGACAAACATTTAGTCTGTCCCTTCCATCAAGGACCAGTTTGCTGTACGAGACGACATACAACAGTCTCTAACAGTAACAATAATTGAAAGAGACTACGATTCTATCGGTCTCCGTCAACAGTGATCCAGCTCTCTCTGGCTGATATGCGCAGCACTTATCAGTTTCCTGCTGTTACGGCAGGACCAATTTTTTGCACTACTGTATTCAGACAGTTAGTTTTGGCTCACTGAGTCTAGGTGCCTCTGAAGGCACAGCTCAGACATTGATATTTGTATATATAATCTTTCAGTGCATGCTAACTTATTGGATAAATACTTTGACACTGCTGGAGATACATTACTTCAAGTCTCTGCCACCAATAAAAATAGGTCCATATAAAGCTATTGCAAGAGACCAACACTTTATTCGTCTCTTCCATCAAAGATCATTTTGCTGCATGAGACTTATACATAATAATCACTGTCAAATAATAGAGAGAAATTTATATTTCAACGGTCCCCTCCTAACAGTGACCATACTTACTCAGCACAGTGATCAAGCTTTTGCTGCAAGAGACATATAGCCACAAGTCTCTGTCAGCAACAGTAACAGTTTCTGTCACAAGAGAAACACTGTTCAATCTCAGGTAGAAATAGCAACTTTTTACCTTATAAGCCAGATTGCAATATAATTGCTGTAGACAATTACAGTACCCTATCTTGCACCCTCTAAGGCAGGGGTAGGCAACCTACGGCACGTGTGCCATGCACGGCACTCAAGGTGTTGTGATAAAGTGAAGGCAGAGAGGCCATTTAACCCCAGGGGGAGTAATGTAGTTTGTGTGTTGCACAACACAAAGCTATGTTTAGTTATGGGCCCCTGGGGTGGAGCATTTTGAGAGAAGGGTGGGCCAATGCTCCACTCCACATTTTAGTGTTTTTTTTGGGAGACATAGATCCAGGCCAGGGTTTTTTGGACTGTCTCCAACCCACTGCTCAGCTGCAGATAATCAGCTGTAGCAGTGGGAATAAACCCCTCCCTGCTAGGCAGGTAAAATGGGGATTGCTGACTTCCTCCCAGGAAGCAGTTAGGAGAGAGGCTGTTCTCTCTAGAGAGAGAGTCAAGGAGACTAGGCACTGGGAGTGCAGAAAGGGAAGCAGTTAAGGCTGGCTTGGAGCACTGCGAGTGCAAAAGAAAAGCAGTCAAGGCTGGTTTGGAGCACTGGGAGTGCAGAAAGGGAAGCAGTCAAGGCTGGCTTGGAGCACTGGGAGTGCTGAGAGCGGACAAAGAACTAGGTTGGTGAAACCAATATTGTTTTGTTTTAGTTTAACCCCTGAGAGATAGGGAACCTGAAGTGAGTCAGTGCTCAGACGAGCTAGGTTTTTGTTTAACCCCTTAAGGACACAGCTTCAGAAGCTGGACATACCCTTAAGGACACAAACAATTTTTGCATTTTTTGCTGTTTGTGTTCAACTGCAATTTGCATCTCGCTCTCATTTATTGTACCAACACATATTATATACTGTTTTTTAGACAACAAAAAGGGTTTTAATTTGATGTGACCTATACATGTATAAATTCTAATTTATTAAAAAAAAAATGCAACATAATGTGGAAATAATAATGTGTGCATAATATGTACAGCTTAGGAAAAGTAATTCAAAATCAATTAATTTATGCGTCTTGATTTACAAAGTACATAATATGTGTAGGATTTCAGTTTATTTTGAAAGTTACAGGTCACAAACTACAAGGTCTAAAATAAAATTTCAATGTGAAACAATGTTAGAAATTGGTATGTTTGTCTTGGAAGTTTAATACCCATTACAGGAAACAAAATTGCCACACAAAAGTATATATTTATACAAAGTAGACATCACAGGCTATTTACCTAAGGTTAGTTTGACACTTTTTGTGTAGCCATTTCACCGCCAATCTCTGCTAAATATTGGAGTAAAATTGTGTTTTTATAATGTGTATTTCGTAAATCTAGTGTGTGCTATCCCTGTACAGAACCCCATATAGTGTTCAGCTACATCTGCTGAGTACAACGATACCCCCATTGTATACCTTTGCCCTTATTCTGTGAAGCTACAGTGCCATTTAGGAGACCATGCTTTTTCAGTTTCTATAGTTGGCATTTTCATAGATGGTCATATGTCTGAATTTGTGGCATTATAGCCATTTGACTGTTCAAATAACCCCATAAAGGCCTTCCATTTGAGAAAGCAGACACTCCAGGGTATGTTATTTGGCATATATTATACCTTAACTTGCCACAATGTTTTCACCAATTTGTTTCAAATTTTGTGGTGAGAAAAAAAAATTAAATTTTTTTACATACATGTTGCATTTTCGCTGGGTATTTCTTACATTTGATAAGTGCCACTGTCATAAATTGCCCCTAAGTATGCTCAGTTACCTCTTCTGAGTAAAACAATATGCCCAATGTATGACCCAGACACTATTTTGTGAAGTTACAGTGCTGTGAAAGAGATGTGATAAGTTCAGGTTTTTAAGTGTGAATTTACATGGAGAGTTTTAATGGGTCCGTATTCTATTTTTAAATATGTTAGCAGGCTGCTTTTTCCAATAACCCCAAAAAGGCATACTATTTCTTAAAGAAGACGCCCAAGGGTATTTCAAATGTCAAATTTTTAACCTTAGCGTGGGATAATTTTTCCGTTAGCTTGTATCAAGTGCAGTGGGAAAAGCATTTTTTTTCTGCCTTTTTGACACACAGTGAGTTTGTACTGTATATTTTGCAAACCTTATGTGTGCTACGGCTTTATAATACTGTATATGTTGCTCAGCTATGTTGTCTGAGTACAGCAATACCCCCGTATGTACCTTTGCCAGTTATATGGGGACGTTGAAGGGGCACATTTCAGACACAGCCATTGCAGGTTTTGTCAAACTTTGAATTTTTACGCTGTGTTGTTACCCCACTTTGGAGGTTTGTTTGTAGGTTAATTATTCCAGCTACCCCATAAAGGCATACCATTTCTTAAAGAAGACACCCTAGGGTATTTCAAAAGATGTATTTTAACCCTTAGCGTAAAATAATTTTTCCGCGAGCTTATACCAAGTGTAGTGGTAATACGCTTTTTATATGCCTTTTTGACATACTCAATGAGTTTGTAAAATATATTTTGCAAACCTTATATGTGTTACAGCAGTATAATACATCATATGTTGCTTCGCTATGTCATCTGAGTACAGCAATACCCCCGTATGTACCTTTACCAGGTATATGACAACGTTGAAGGGGCACATTTGAGACACAGCCATTCAAGGTAGAATTTTTACGCTGGGTCCATGCCCCACTTTGGAATTTTTTTAATAGGTTGTGTTTTCCATTTACTTCACAAAGGCATACCATTTCCTAAAGAAGACACCCCAGGGTGTTTCAAAAGGCATATTTGAAACCTTACCGTGGTATCATTTTTTCGCTAGCCTGTACCAAGTGTAGCGGTAATACGCATTTTCCCCCTTTTTTAAAACATTTTTTTAATTTTTAAAAGTTTTTTTTTACTTTTAAAAAGATTTATTTAGCTTTTAACAACTTATTTTACTATTTTAAAACTATGTTTAAACTTTTCCAAAGTTTTTTTAAACTTTTTATTGTTTTTTTTTTTTACTTTTAACCCCTAACTAGCCTAACCGTAAAATTCCCCACTAACTTCTACCCACCTTAGCTAAATAAATAAATATTTTAAAATATTTAAAAGAATTAATTACATACATTTAACCCCTGAGGATTAAAAAAAATAAAAGTTAACCCTCAGGGGTTAAAAGAAAAAAAATCAGATCACAGTGAAATACTGTGATCTGTATTTTGATCACTGCAGGCAGTGATCAAAGGGCAGGGAAGGGGTTACATTTTATTTGAAAGAGGTGAGGGGGATGGGATTTTGTTACTAACACTTTTTTTTCTTACAGCCAGAGACAGATCAGCACTGATCTGTCTCTCTGCTGTTCACAGCTCCCACGGAGCTGCAGGGAAACAGATTGTGTTTCACTGCAGCACGTGTAATCACTCTGACTCCCGGGCAGAGCGATCACATGGGCTGAATCAGTGAAACTGCCCATAGTAGTGTGCCTCCGATATGGAGACACCCCACGATTGCCGCGATTGTGGAAATCAGGGGTTAATTTTCATTTTTGATGGAAATTTTCCGTCCAGCGTCCTTAAGGGGAGTGCTGACGGAAATTTTCCATCATGCGTCCTTAAGGGGTTAAAGGGGAAACCTGTTTATGTTTTCATTTGCTGCTGTCTCCTGTGTGGACTTACAAATAAAGTGCTGGGATTATATGCAAATAAAAGGACTGTGCCTGTTGTTTACCCTAGAGCAGTGTTTCCCAACCCAGTCCTCAAGGCACACCTACCAGTCCAGGATTTAAGGATTACCCAGTTTTGTCTAAGGTGTTTTTTCTTTTTTTTTTCTAAAAACACCTTAGACAAAACTGGGTAATCCTTAAATCCTGGACTGGTAGGTGTGCCTTGAGGACTGCTTTGGGAAACACTGCCCTAGAGGACCGTGCTACCTGCTGACAAGGATCACAGTGTCTTTGCACAGGCTCTGGCCTATCAGGAGTCCCAGGTAAACTTTAGATATCTGCTAATACGAAAAGGTGGTGAAGGGGAATCCTCAATTTAAGCATTGCCGCACATAGAGGAAGAGATCTCAGATCACTTTAGTCCAGCACTCTGTGAATGTGAATCCACACTGGAGTAGAGCAGCCCACAGCTGCTGTTGCAGCTCCTGTCCTTGACATGTACCTGGCCAGCCTGGTCCCCACTGGAACCCAGGGAAGCCACCCACACTGCTAGATATACACAGAAATGCAGAATAACCCTACCCTCATACAAATAATACGAACAGCCCACACACAAACACAACACACAATCCGCACAAACTCAACACCACTGACAATCCACATACATGCACACAACCCCACATGCAATACCCCAAACAGCCCCACACATACACACTACCAAACACTCTATGTGACATATCCATCCACACACACAATTCTACAAGCAGCCCCCATGCACAGCCCACATTCATAAGTATCATACACGATACCACAAACTACTCATGAACATATACAATATACAAAGCAACTACAGTATAAATAACACAAGCAGAATATGGCAACATACATACCTTAAAAAAAAAAAAAAAAAAAAAAAGACCGGCCCACTACGGGACATCACAATCCTATATCGGCACAGTGCTGCTAAAAGGTTGCCTACCCCTGTTTAATGGAGTGTATATATACTTTTTATTCACTTCCTCACCATTATTTATTCTTAATTATAACTAATAAAAGCTAATTTTTAATCTCTTATCTACATATTTTGGTCTGGGCAAAGCTTTTCTTTTATTGTTCTTTACACATAGGGTCTATGCCCATTTGCTCAGACATTAACTCTTCTCCCATTTCTCTTTCTCAAGTCTCTGTTACATGTAGATGTGCAATATAGTAAACTTCATAGTAAAATTAAATTTTATGTCAAGACACGGAGGCTCACATTGCTTAACCCTTTCTATACTGTCCACCAATAGCAGGAAAGAACACAAATAGAAAAAATATATAACAAATACAGTGAGATACCAGCCAATCCCCATCCAAGTCCTAGTATAACAGCAAGCTTCCTCTTTCTTTGCTGCTTCACAGTCAAGATAAGTACAAATATTTTAACTTTTAGCAGTATCTGTTTTTCATTGCTTTTATCTACTTTGGTTACTTCTTATTTGCTTATAATCTTGTTATTCTACTTTATTAATACTGTTTTATATGGTTTTTGATTAATTTTATTTACCTTTGAGCCCAGGGTTCCAGACCTTCCTTTGGGGGATTCTTGCATGTGATTCTCCCCTCTCTTCTGAGCTTTGCCTTGTTACTCCTATCCTTTCAGCGTCCCTCAGGGGTTTTACCGGCCCTTATCTCCCTTATTTTCCCTTATTTTTATGTTCTGGGTCTCCCCCCCCCCCCTTCTTCTTGGCTGTTTGGTGCCCTTTTGCGCCCGTTTTCATGCAACTGTTCGGCTATTTCGCAACAAAGTTGGGCCTTCGGCTAAACTTGCTCTGAATTCGTGCAGTTTGTGAGTTTGGCCACGAATTGTACCATTTGGAAATTTGCCCGTGAACGTTTCTTGTTCAACTGCCGCGAATGTTTTTTTGTTTGGTAGTTTTCGCCGTGAACTGGACGTCTATTAGTTTGCTCCCACAAATTCGTCCTGTTTGTCGAGTTTTGGTTCATGAAAAGGACGCATTTGCGGGATTTTTTGCCACGAGACTGGCGGCGGCCATTTTCTGATCTTATTAATTCGAACAGGAGAACGCAAAGATAGTAATAGTAAAATAAAATACCTTATGATAAAAATAAATAAAAATTAAGTTAAGCGGCTATACACAAAATAAAGTTCCTTAAAAGTCTTTATCTAAATACAATTCATAAAGTGTCAGCGTTATATATGATAGCCTTGCAGTGGGCAATCAGTTAGGATGTGAAAAATCACTAACTTATCCCTGTAATTCACCTTTATGCATCACATCACATTAAGTTAGATTATGCACATAAATATATTTGAAAACTTGCTTAAGAGTCCAAAAGTTCTGAATGGGAACTTTAGAGGGTTAATCCTGTGCTGCAGCAACATTGTTATATCTGTAGATGTAGGATACAAAAAAGCTTTTCATAGTGCAAAACTACATTTATTAGTATAAAAGAAAATTCCCTTCCCCCAAATAGAAACCCTTACATTAGCAAGTGGTGATACTTGTTTCCAAGATATCACAAACACACATAAAGCAGAATCGGAGGCTGAGCAGCCGTTTACCGTCCACTGTTCTCTGTAGTACAAAACCCCCGCCCAATCTCGCGCTGATGGGGTAGAGTATAACAAGTACACTGGAGATCTTGGTGTGTGGTCTAAGTGAAACAGGCTGTAGTCGTCAGACCTCTGTATTCTGAATGCCGATAACACTTCAACGCGTTTCGCCCGTTCTACTGGGTTTTTTCAAGATATTGTGTGTTTGTGATCTCACCCATGATAGCATGTCTATCACGCAAAAGAGCCTTTCCGTGCCAGGCAGAACGGGCGCGGCGATGAAAATTGTGCTAGTGCACAACCTGAGAGCGTCTCTGAATCAGAAATCGGGTCTAGTGAGGAGGCTGGTGCTGAGTCCTTGAATGATTCCGATGATGAACCCTTTGGGCAGGGCCTTGACCTTTTGACTCCTCGTGTGGCTAATTATCTACTGGGGCGATATCCTGATCATGGCACAGGATCGCTCCATCCTCATACGGCACCTGCAATGGATGATAGACCTCCTCTCTCACCTGGGTTTCCTCCTCAACTGGGAGAAGTCCTGCCTGACTCATTTGAGATGCATGGAGTTCTTCAGTTTCACCGTAGACTCCGGAGCAGAGTCACTGTGCCTTCCAACGTCCAAGATTTGGACCATCCGCATGGAGTTGCACCGCGCACTGGTGCACCCTCAAATAACACTACGCCATCTGGCACGGATCATTGGCCTGTTGACATCCTCAATACAAGCAGTGTTCCCGGCTCCTCTTCATTACCGTGCCATCCAGTGACTGAAGATCGCACTCCTCCTCAACGGCACCTCCTATGCGGACATGGTCTCTCTGGACACCGAGAAGCGAGACGAATTGACTTGGTTGATCCACAACCTTTCTGCTTGGAATGATCTTCGGTTCCCAACCGGAGTTCACAGTGGACTCAGACGCAAGTCTCCATGGCTGGGTTGCCCACTGCAACGGTGTGACTACAGAAGGACATTGATCGAAGGACAAAGCCCGACTCCACATCAACACTCTGGAGCTCCTGGCTGATTTCTCTGCGATTTGGAGTTTCGTGAACATGACTACCATCCGTGCATCCGGCTGCACATGGATAATGTCTCGGCGGTCCATTATGCTAATCACATGGCCGGCATGCAGTTGGCAGTTCTGGCTCGCCTGACAAAGAACTTTTGTACATATTGCTTGGCCAGGGATCTGGTGGTCCAAGCAGAATACCTCCCGGGGCTCCACAACATTCATGTGGACTGGAGTTCACGCTATCTTTCGGACTGCAGCGACTGGAGATTGGACATGGGGGTGTGACCAGCTATCTCGTCTCTCTGGGGTCCTTTTGCCATCGACCTATTTGTATCCCAACTCAACACCCAATTGTCATGGTTCTACAGCTGGCACCCGGACCCAGCTGAGGAAGCAGTGGACACTTTACTGCAAGACTGAACCAGCTCGCTCCACTATGCCTTCCCTCCATTTGCCATGATCCCTCAAGTCCTACTCCAGGTTCGCCGCCAACAGGCCGAATTGATCCTGCTGGTTCCCACAGATGCTGGAGCTGGCAGTGGATTTACCCAGACCTTCTTTTAGATCCAACAGGCCTACGGTATCCGCTTCTGTTTGACAGATCCCTCCTGCTGCTTGCGTGGCGCATTTCCGGGGTCCCTGGGATGTCCAGGGGGTTTCAGATGCAACTAGACACCTCCTGGTGGATGCATGGGCTCCCGGTTCTAGTCGGTCATATGGGACCGCTTGGCGAGCTTGGGCTGGATCCCATTTCGGCACCTGTGACTACAATCCTTTTTATTCGAGGCTGGCCGTGCGTATTGCACGATTAATTTGTACAGGTCGACCATTCCTTTGGTTTATCAGGGTTTTGACGGTTGTCCCGCAGGTTGCTTCAGGGGGCTCCCGAATGTCCCGCCCTCCTAGGCCTCTTTACTCTTCCACTTGGAATGTCTCCTGCGTGTTGTCTCTCTTCAGTTCCTGGCCTCCTAACTCGGACCTATCCTTATGACAATTGTCAGCCAAGCGGGTCTCCCTCTTTTGCCTCATTTCGTGCAAGCGGGTTTTGAATGCTCGTGCCCTGGACTACCATGCACGGTCTTTCACTCCGGATGGAGTGACCTTTAATATCTCCAGACGTACTAAGACGACTATTCGGTCAGTATCATGTCTGTTTTTTCCAGCTTCTCCGACGTTGCGTCTTGTTGCTTGTTTGAGCTAGTATGAGCTTCGGACAAGTGCGCATCGTTCTGTATCATCTCCGCAACTATTTATCTCAATTTGGCAACTGTTTTCTCCTGTTTCCAGTACTACCTTGGCTTGCTGCGTGAAGGGGGTGGTGTCACAGGCTGGTGTGGATATGTCCATTTTTGGCGCCTACTCTTCCCGGGGGGCATCAGCCACGTTTATGGTGGCCAGGGCCGGACTGGCCCACCGGGATACCGGGAAATTTCCCGGTGGGCCGCGGCATCTGGGGGCTGCGCAGGTATGTGCCACCGGGTGGCCGGTCCGGTGGCACACTAGAGGGGGCCGGCCGTGCTCCACGCTGGAGCAGCCGGGCTGCAGCCTCGCCAGCACTCCTAATGCTGAGGACTGTAGGAGGAGGGAGCATGTCTCTCTATCATGCTCCCTCGCGGTTCCCACAATTCACAGCAGCAGCTGCTGTGAATTGTGGGAACCGCGAGGGAGCATGGTAGAAAGACATGCTCCCTCCTCCTTCAGTCCTCAGCATTAGGAGTGCCGCCGGTCCGGCGAGGCTGCAGCCCGGCAGCTCCAGCGTGGAACACGGCCGGTCCCCTGACTCCTCTAAGGTAAATTGGGGGGGAGAAAGAGACCCAGAAAGAGACAGCGAAAAAGAGTGAGAAAGAGACCCAGAAAGAGAGAGAGAGAGAGAGAGAGAGAGAGAGAGAAAGAGACCCAGAAAGAGAGAGAGAGAGAGAGAGAGAGAAAGAGACCCAGAAAGAGAGAGAAAGAGACCCAGAAAGAGAGAGAAAGAGACCCAGAAAGAGAGAGAGAGACCCAGAGAGAGAGAAAGAGAGACCCAGAGAGAGAGAGAGAGAGAGACCCAGAGAGAGTGAGAGAGAGACCCAGAGAGAGAGAGAAAGAGACCCAGAGAGAGAGAAAGAGAGACCCAGAGAGAGAGAAAGAGAGACCCAGAAAGAGAGAGAAAAAGAGACCCAGAAAGAGAGAAAAAGAGACCCAGAAAGAGAGAGAAAGAGACACAGAAAGAGAGAGAAAGAGACACAGAAAGAGAGAGAAAGAGACACAGAAAGAGACACAGAAAGAGAGAGAGAAAGAGACACAGAAGGAGACACAGAAAGAGAGAAAGAGACACAGAAGGAGACACAGAAAGAGAGAGAGAAAGAGACACAGAAAGAGAGAGAGAAAGAGACACAAGAAAGAGAAAGACACAAGAGAGAGAGAAAGAGACACAGAAAGAGAGAGAGAGAGACACAGAAAGAGAGAGAAAGAGACACAGAAAGAGACACAGAAAGAGAGAGAGAAAGAGACACAGAAGGAGAGAGAGAAAGAGACACAAGAAAGAGAAAGACACAAGAGAGAGAGAAAGAGACACACGAGAGGACGAAAGAGACACGAGAGAGAAAGAGACACAAGAGAAAGATAAAGAGACACGAGAGAGAGAGAAAGAGACACGAGAGAGAGAGAAAGAGACACGAGAGAGAGACACGAGAGAGAGAGAGAAAGACACAAGAGAGAGATATATATAAATAATTATGCCTTTAATATTTACACATATATTAATGTACATTTATATATGCATAATACACAGAGAAATGTCATTAATATGTACCATATGTAATGAGCAGATATTGGCCCAGTCTTGTTGCTAGGTAGGTGCACACTCCAGTACAATAACATATTTAAAGTGAAGAGCACACCCACAGGACTTCAAAATAAACAAGAGAACGTCAATTTTTCACAGTTGTGCCCTACATACATTCACCATTTCAGTCCCATTACCAAGCTTCCCTTAATATGTCATGGTAGTTGGACTGAAACATTGATTACATGCAAAGGCACGTCTGCTTAAAATAAATCTGCACTCTTGTTTTTTTTTTTAAGCTTATATGTGCTTTTTTTCCACGTTGGAGTAATAATTTTTAATTTTAAGTTATCTTTTCTAACTCTGTATCTGCACACTATGCTGGCGCAACGGGGGTTATGGGGCTGGTAAATATTTTTTTTCCAGGGCTGCTTTTAATTCCCAGTCCGGCCCTGATGGTGGCTTCAGGTGCGCGTCTGGAAGACTTGATGAGGATGGTCGCGTGAATCCACATTTAGCAAATTTTATTTTCGACCTGTCCCTCCTTTTTTTTTCGTCGGTTGTTGGTCAGCTTTAAACTTGCAATATGAGCCTCTGTGTCTTGACATAAAATTACACGATGGGGGGGCGTGGCCTGACAGCCGATGGAGTAGGACGCAGACTGCGAGAGATCCTAGGCCCCAACCCGCCTAAACGCTAAACACGCCGCAAAAAGTGCCGAATCTATGGGGAAAACAAAACGAGGGGCTACCCCCAGACCTCCGCACGCAACAGCTACCCAGGTACCGGGCCCGATGGACGATTTTCTGTCCTCCCCGCACACTTTTGGGGGTCCGCGGGACCAAAGCAAGATGGCGCCCGCGTCCCCGGGATCAAGCAGCCAGGCTGACTCCACGAGGAGCTCCCCGAGAGGGGATGCACTATCCCAGATGTCCGCGGACCTTGCAGCAATTTCTGCCAATATGCTTACCCGCAGTGACAAAACGGAGCTCATAGCCGAGCTCCGGTCCGTTATCAGGAAGGAAGTTGCTGCAGTGAGGAGGGTCCTGGAGACGCGGGTAGATGCCCTGGAAGAACACCGCCTGCACACTGAACACCACATGCAGCCTCAAGGCAAGGCAATATTCTCTTAGACCTCAGGCGGCAGATGGAAGACCTCGATAATAGAGGGCGCCGGAACAACATTCGCATAAGGGGCTTCCCGGAATCAGAAGGGGAATCACCCCGGGAGCTGCTAACGGGACTGTTCACCCACATACTCGGTGCAGACGCACCTACAGATTTCGGCCTGGAGAGAGCACACAGAGCGCTCAGGACCCCGTGCAGGGATGGCCTACCAAGAGACTTGATATGCTGCCTGCAGTTGTTCCAGCTGAAGGAGTCCATTATGAGGGCTGCCAGAACGCAACGCACCATCAGGTATAACGACGCCCACATATGCCTGTACCAGGACTTGTCTACGCTTACACTAGATGCCCGGAGAGCCCTGAAACCACTTACCAACCTTATGCGAGAGAAACGGATCCCTTATAAAGGGGGGTTTCCGTTTAGTCTGCAAGCCAGAACGAACAACCAGTGGCACGTGCTGAGATGGCCTAACGATCTCTCCCGCTTCCTGCGGGCTGTCGGCCTCCCTCCCATGACAATCCCAAATTGGATTCTGGATTGCCCTCCAGCCAGACCCACCGGCCCCGCTGTCCCAGCTGAGAACCTCACAGACGACACCTCAGGCCCGCGCCAGAGACGGGGCGGACCAGTGGGCCCCGAAGAATAGGCCGAAATACCCCAAGCACCGACCCCTGGCAGCAGTTTCCTGGACACTGGACCCACGCGACATCAGCAGAGCTAAGACTGACAACTGCCCACCTCGCCTGCGGAGGGAACCGGGGGCTCCCACGGGGTAAGAACTGCCCGATCTGGTATGTACTGCACTCCCCCCCCCGCACACTTTGCTTAAGTCTGGGCCCGGGATCTAAGCCCACTTGGGAGGGGGAAGGGTCTCTGGGGTTGCGGGTCCACTGTGGCTACGGGACTCCAGCTTCCACCCCCAGCAACAACAGTTATGGGGGGCACAACACAAGTTTGGGTGGATGGGCTCGTGGGCGGAGCGGGAAATCCTTCCCGGGGTTGCAGGCCGCCACCATGCCACACACCTGTCATGTTACATGTTCGCTACAGACCCCCCGCCATAGGGACTTGGAAACTGCTTACAGCCGAGACTTGAATGCATATGCCACACAGGGCCCAAGATCTCATTGGCTCCCGTACCTAGGCTGGCCATTGACCAGTTATCAGGGGGTCCCCCGGGTAATTGGGCTGGGCAGGGGTGTTGGGGCTGGGATGGACGGGTCACGGAGGTGCGCC
The DNA here is from genome assembly GCF_036172605.1 of Pelobates fuscus. Classification (NCBI taxonomy): domain Eukaryota; kingdom Metazoa; phylum Chordata; class Amphibia; order Anura; family Pelobatidae; genus Pelobates; species Pelobates fuscus. The sequence goes on along the minus strand of NC_086317.1, from coordinate 179,851,805 downwards.
CACCGCACCCCGGAGCTTTTTAGGCCCCCCTCTGCTGGCCAGGTTGTGAGCAAGCGCGGGGTCCGGATACGGGGTCTGGCGGCCGCGCACCCTGGGTAATCGGGCTTGGGGTATGTTAAAGGTGCTTTACATTTTCACAATTTACTGTATTTCTTAATCTATGTTCCTTGTTACGTGTTACATAATGTCTCCTCATGTTCACAGTACGACCAGGCAGTCGGGGCCCACGGACGTTACTGACTGGTCTGGGGATACGGGTGGGCTTGGATAGCATGCTTACGGACCCTGCCACCGCAGATGACGCTCTGACACTCAGACATGCCTTCTGGGTACCGACAGACAGAGACCCCGGACACAGCCAGACAGACACTGGGTGGGGCCCAGACTTATCTCCTGATGCCCGCAGCCACGACGCCCACCGACCGCACGGACCAAAGGTCCACCCCCACAAGGTACTACCCCAGACAGTAGCCTATGAGCACTAGTAGCCGCCCCCAGCGGGTTGGGAGCCCTGAGAGACAACCACTGACGGACTTAATACAACCGAACGACTGACAACATCGGTTGCCTCCCTCGCACCTCACACAACGAACCAGATCTGTATATACCGGTCGGAGTTCGGAGGGACTACTGGCTAGCACCCACCGGTGACTACCCCCGACATTGCATTTACCCCCCCACGCTTACACCCACCCCTTCTTTCCAGCCCTCCTGCCCTCCCGCTCCTGACCTATCCCCTCCCCCCGATACAATCCGGGACCCGGGGGGATCCCTGGTCCGCGTGGCCATGTCAGACGTACGCCCAGCTCAGCTAAAGCTTTGGTCGAACAATGCCCGCGGCTTGAACTCCCCGGAAAAACGCGCCCAACTGCTGCGCCAACTATGTGCCGAGAGAGTGTCAGTAGCGTTCTTGCAGGAGACGCACTTCGTGAGCCGAACCCAGCCGAAACTAGAGAACAACCGCTTCCCTCAGGGGTTCTTTGCGAACCACCCAGACGCTAAGAAAACAGGGGTTGCGATCCTAGTCGCACACTCGATCCCATACCAACACAAAGAAACGCTTGCAGACCCGAACGGGAGGTACATTTTCATCAAAGGCACCATAGCTGACCACACATACACATTCGCTTGCATATATAGCCCAAACCGAGCGCAACACACGTTCCTAGCCAAAACACTGTCCAAATTAGAACGCTTCAGGGACGGCCTCCTGATCCTGGCAGGGGACCTAAACCTACCATTAGACCCCCACATAGACACCTCAAAGGGGACCTGCACCATCCCACCACACTGCCTACTCACTGCCAGGAAAACTCTGCACAAGGCGGGACTGGTTGACTTCTGGAGGACGGCCCACCCCGACGACAGGGACTTCACTTACTACTCGTCAGTACACAAACAATATAGCCGCATAGATTACATCTTCATGCCACAGGAACACCTGACGCTCCTCCGAGACGCACACATAGGGATTGTCCGCCAGTCAGACCATGCCCCGACATCAATACAGATAAGCTCCCCCCTATTCAAACCAGCGGAGCGCCAGTGGAAACTTAATGAATCCATACTGGCTGACCTAGTAGCCCGCACCGCGGCACAGCGCACTATCACCCAATACTTCGACACAAATGAAACTCCCGACATGCCCCCATTGACTTTATGGGAAGCTCATAAGTGTGTGATGCGTGGGCACTTTATATCCGTGTGTACACAACGCAAGAAAGAGAAGTCCCGATGCATCACAGACCTGACGAGGAGGATTGCAGACCTGGAGAGCTGGATGACGACACCTACCTTCAACTGACAGAGACCCGGAGGGAACTCAAGGACCACCTTGCTCAAGGTCACCTACACATACTGCGAAAATCAACCAGGTTTTTTTACGAATACTCCAACAAGAGTGGCAAACTCCTGGCGACGATGCTCCGTTCAAGGAGACGGTCTCAACACATCCATAAGATCCAGACGCGGGCCGGCCACCACACTAATATGCCCAAGGGGATCATGGCAGCTTTTGAAGCGTACTACACGGATCTCTATAACCAGAAACAAGCCACACGAGACACCCGGGACCTGTCCCAACGCCGAAGAATCACGGACTACCTGTCGCAACATGTTACACGCAAATTGTCACCGGAACTCGCAGAAGACCTGGAGAGCCCCTTGACGCTCGAAGAGCTGGCCATGGCACTAAAGAACTCAAAGCCACACCGAGCCCCGGGACCGGATGGTCTACCGCTCACATACCTTCGTACGTTTCGAGATATGCTCCTGCCGAAGCTACTTGCTGGATTCAACTCCCTACGGGACGGCGGGCGCTTTCCCATGGATACCCTGGTGGCGACTGTCACGGTCATCCCCAAAGAGGGCAAGGACCCGACCGTCTGTGCGAACTACAGGCCCATCTCTTTACTGAACGCTGACTTGAAGCTATTCACCAAAGCTCTATCCCTCAGATTGACCCATATACTACCGGACCTCGTCCACCCGGATCAAGTGGGATTTATCCCGGGTAGAGAAGCCAGAGACGATCGGGCCATACATGCGCTCATGGATAGCGGCACTATACACCACGCCGACGGCAAGGATCAGAGTCAACAGAGCCCTGACGAACGCCTTCCCAATATGCAATGGTACTCGCCAGGGATGCCCTCTGTGGCAAACCTAGCCACTTCTGGACTGTGATGTATCGAGGTTGTCCGTAGGCTGTAAGGGGGGACTGTATATTCTATATTGTATGTGTATTCTCTAGGACCGTTCGCATGCTGGCAGCCCTAAGCTACCAGCATGCAAACCCTTCGTTTGACGAATTGCGGCTATCCGGGCCATTCGCCAACCGAATACGGGCTCCCCAGGTGGACCACACGCTTAGAGTCGTGTGGCGCTCATTAACCGATTGCAATAATGTTGCAATCGGTAATTAAAGGCTCTCCTAGGTGGCCGTCGTTCGACTACCGACCATGCGGCGGTCGGCCATCTTGGATCCTTTGTCTCTCCAGCGGTGTTCGGTCGTCGAGCGCCTGGTACTAAAAACGACTACTCAATGATACGAACACCGCCGGACTTCCAGAGCGTTCGGGAGCTCCGCTCTCATCACATTGTGTTCCCCATCGGTGTTCGGTAGTTTTAAACCGAACTCGATGGCTAAGTGTATTTCAAGCGGTATTCTCCCAAAAGATGCGCTCAGATCCCAGCTATCTACTGAACGTTCGGTCACTTAAATCTGCCGAATAAAACATAAAAACCGTATTTTGATACAGATTGTCAGTTCTGCTGCACGAGGGGATAATCCACTTAATCGTCCATTTTAGTGGGAGTATCCTTCTCGTGCAGCACAGCCTGTTGGGAAAATTACATTGCATGATGGGAGAAATCCCCTGGATTCACTGTATGGAAACCCCTTGCATGGGGAACTGTATAAATATGCCAGCTGTGAATAAAGCCAGTTAGTTGACTCCCAAACTGTGTTTCGTCCGGTTATTGGGAGGATTGGGGATATTGCCTTACTTTTCAGCGCTGACTGTGGATGTACCTGTTATACCAGCGGAGATCGTGGATTTTAATATTGCACTCCGCTACACCCTCTATCGCCCCTCTTGTTTGCCCTCACCCTGGAACCTTTCCTGGAGGCGGTGAGACGAGACGGGGGTATCAAGGGGGTTCGAGTGGGTGGAGAGGAGCATCGTGTGGCGGCATATGCCGACGACATGCTCTTCTTCCTGGAACAACCGATGATCTCTGTCCCTAACCTACTGCAGGCATTCGAGACCTACGGACGACTATCCAACCTGAAATTGAACATAGACAAGTCCGAAGCCATGCCCATAACACGGAACGAGGATCTCGCCAAACACCTCAGCTCCCAATTCCATTTCTCCTGGAGGACTACCAAACTTCGCTACCTAGGTACCTGGTTGCCGAGAGACCTGGCTCAGCTCTATCAACTGAACTTCCTTCCCATCCTCTCGACCATACAAAAAGACCTGACGAAGTGGACAGGACAATACATCACCTGGTTCGGCCGCATTAGTGCGGTTAAGATGAACATCTTGCCACGTCTCCTCTACCTGTTCGCAACTCTGCCCACGAGGATACCACAGGCATTCTTCAAATCGGCGACGACGGCCATCAGACACTTTGTGTGGAACCAGAGACCGACCCGCATTCGCAGGACCACCCTAGAACGCCCCAAGGCCGCCGGAGGTGTGGGACTCCCGTCCCTACAGATCTACTACCAGGCCACACACCTACACAGAATAGTGGACTGGCACGCCCATCCCAGCCCCAAACGTTGGGTGCAGATGGAGAAAAGGCAGTCCCCGGGCACCATCCCATCCAAACTCTGGCTGGGACGGCTCACGTTCAAGGACCTGCAAACGGGCAATCCCATCACTGACGCCACGCTCAAGGTATGGTGCGGCCTTCGGTTCGCCCGCCGCCTGACGACCTCCCCGAACCCCCTTACCCCTATCACCTACAACCCGGATCTCGCAGGAGGCCTCCCCCCGGCGGCCCTCAAACGCATCCAAAGGGCAGACTGGATCTACCTACAACAATGGACTTCAGGGGGCGAGATCAGGCGGCTGACGGACCTGATGGAGGACCGACCTCCCACACAACTGGACGCATTCTACCACCACCAGGTAAAGGCATACCATGCACAAATAACGGGTAGAGCCCACCTCCACAGGCAGCTCACGGACTTCGAACAATTGTGCACTAACAGGAGGCACATAGAACACGGTGTCTCCCGCATGTATGCTACCCTCCTGACATCGCTGGAAGGTAGCCCGCTAGGCTTCACAGGTAAATGGGAAAGAGAGACAGGGACCCAACTGACAGATCAAGAATGGGGGAAAATCTTCCTCCTCACACACAAATGCTCCATAAGCTCAAAGTTTCAAGAAACCAGCTATAAACTCCTGACACAATGGTATCAGACGCCGGAGGCCCTCAAACGTATGCAGGTCGCTACCACAGGGGATTGCTGGAGATGCGGGTCCGGACCCGGCACGAACATACACATATGGTGGACGTGCCCACACATCACACCATACTGGCAGATGATCAACACAAAGATCAGGGAGATTACAGGTTCGGACCTTCCCCTCCTACCCCTGACTATGTTGCTACACCACACGCCCATGCCCACGCGTACATACAAAAATTCCCTCACCATACACTTGCTCACAGCAGCGAAAGCCCTTATACCGCTACACTGGAAACGCACCACGGTGCCCACATTCACACAATGGGTGTATAAAGTAGAAAACATCTATGACATGGAAATCATGACCGCCTCCCTGCAGGAGCGCTCTGACAAGTGTGCCCTCAAATGGTACCCCTGGAAATCTTATATCTCGAATGGGTCGGCATAGTGCGTCCCCCGGGGGCGCGTCGCTTGGTGATGGCTGAGCCGCGACCAACGGTGACACGATGGCTGTCCATTCACGGGATGTGCCTATGGCATGGCTGCGGGATCCCACCCGGAACACCCACCCGCTCTCCTTCCCCCCCCACCCAGCCCCAACTGCATACCCCTTCTCCTAGACCCCCAGGGGGCCTAGGACGCTTGACGACTATTGACTTACTCCGACCGTGACATGGGCTTAGAGGGCAATAAAGTTGAACGCTATAAGTTACCCACTGGGACGGTGTCCCTAGACTCCGACTTAGAGGCGAGACCAGCCACTGTGACAGCCTCCTACGACGCATTATAGCGGTATTAAGCCTCGATACACATGTTTCCCACCACGACACCACGCCGCTGGCCTAATACACGGCTCCTAGGAGCCGAGACCGCCCCCGAACAGCCTGAGCAACTAAGCACCCTACACTGATGAGGGGGAGACTCTGATGATGAATAATTCCCAATACATTATCGATCCCCTCTGTCCCTTCACTAAATTAGGCTGGTTAACTACCTTCAGGCTCATGCATATTGTTAGATGAACCTTCAAAGTTATACTGTACAACAGAAGCTTCAATGTTACTAATTACTCTGCATGTTTAACGCTACAATACTGCAAGTACCAAAATGTAACGACTGTACTGCTGTAATTCGTGTGTTACCTTTGTTAAGAAAAATAAAAATAAAGATTGACTAAAAAAAAAAAAAATTACACGATTTTGCTATTTCATGATGAAAAGTCATGATTTTATGAAAGACACAGAGGCGAGTATTAGCCCACCCTTATAAGTTTGTTTAACTTGTTTCTCCCTCCCTGCTGATTTTTTTTCTCTCATATAGGGATTCCTGGGTGCGCTTAATTCGGTGTTGCTTGATGGTCCTCACTTCTTCCCAATGTAATTATCCAATCCACTGTGATTATTGTAGTATGCTAACCTGGTTCCAACAGTGCCATAGAAAGATGTCATGGGAATACATAAAGGCAATTTAAATGAAAAAGTAGCCTGTGAATAATCCTCCAATATGTGTAATATATGGTAAGTGGATTGGTATTTTATTAGTTATATAATAATGTACATACTATATGTGTGGGTGACACACTGCATACTTTCACTCCTTTTTTCAAATTTTATGTTGACTTGTGTCTTATATGGCCTTATATGGTGTACTGAAGTGTTCAATTTCTTAAATTACTATTAGCATTTTTATAGACCGCGTATTTCACAGGACATTACAACTAGAGAATGGGGATATATGAAAACATGCAATTGACATACAAAATAATATTGGTAGAGGCAAGATGTGAAGAAGACCCTACTCAAATAGCTTACAATCTATGACGAAGTGGTAATGGAACACAAAACATTACTGGAAACGTTTAAGTGTTATCAGTTTAATAAATTTTAGGTAGGTACAAGTTATAGTATTACTTGTAAGTCTACAGTACTGCCAAATTTAAAAATATTTCACTTTTAATTTTACAAATATTTAGAAACCAAGAGTCAAAAATATTCCCACAATAATGTATTTTATTACAGAAATCAAATACTTTATTTTATAACAATAGAATTATTGTGAATAAGGTGTTCTACAATATTATGGCTTTTGATCTTCCTCGCCAAATATCCCATCAACATTATCTCGATAAATGTCAATCTGTCGGGAATCCAGTCTTACGTCAATCTCCAAAGGAGCCATCATCTGGAGAAAGATTACAAACAGTAATTCAGTGCATTTTTTAAAAAAAAAAATATAATAAACAAATCCTTAAATCATGGTGTGATAGACTCCAGTGAGCTATTTGCAAAAAACATAACAAATTAAGAGCTGACTAAAAAACAACAACAAACAAACAAAGAAAACAAAACAAAACAGTAGTAAGTAGTAGGAACAAGATAAATTATGAATGATTAAAAGTACACTAGAGCCTCCTGAAGCATTCCAGCTTACTGATGTATTTTGTGGTTAACTGCATATTCTCTCTGCCTTATTTTATGAAAAAAATAATAAACTCGCTGATTTCTGAAGCCTCATTCAAAGCACAGAGAAAGCATATGCTCTGGAAGAAAAAGAAAGGAAAGTACCAAATTATCATAAACAAATAAAGTGCTGACAAAAAAAATGTAAAAACAGTCTCAGATCATTCTCTTATAGAACAAATTAGAAGGGTTGTCTGTTTGCTGGAAGAGTGTTGAAGGAGTGATGACTTAAAGGTAGGCAGGCAATGTAATAGAGCAGCAGGACATGCTAGCAGAATGTTTGGTTGCATAGGGAGAGGTATTAGCAGTAGAAAGAGGGAAGTGCTCATGCCATTGTATAGAACACTGGTGAGACCTCACTTAGAGTATTGTACGCAGTACTGGAGACCGTATCTATAGAAGGATATTGATACTTTGGAAAGAGTTCAGAGAAGGGCTACTAAACTGATTAATGGACTGCAGAATAAAACTTACCAGGAAAGGTTAAAGGATCTTAACATGTATAGCTTGGAGGAAAGAGGAGACCGGGAGGATATGATAGAAACATTTAAATACAATAGAAAATTGGGCAGACTAGATAGGCCAAGGACTAATGAAAGTATTAAGAAAATTGTTCAGACTAAATGGGCCAAACGGTTCTTATCGGCCATCACATTCAATGTTTCTTTGTTTCTATATGAGTGAAGCAGCCGGCAGGATGTGCTATCCTACTATTTGCTATCTCAACTGTGTGTGGGTTTGTGCTTGGACTAGTTTCAAACAAACTAAATGCTCTCCAGGTATGGACTAGCACACTGGAATGTTCCTATGAGTATCTTTAGATGAGCAGACTGCCATACAATGAGTATTTTTGGCAAGTGCCCTAATTAGGGCAAATTTGTCCTTATAGGCCACTTTTTTAGTTCCCTATGTGCTCTTTAACATTGTTTTTTTTATATTTTTGAAGAAAATGTAATGACTTAACCCAGTGATGGCTGGTGAAGCTTAAAGGGCCCATAAGATGCAATGCCTTGTTCAAAACCAGCATCATCTCCAGTCATCAATAATCATGTCCAACATATGTTTTGTCCTAATACATACTTTTCAGTAGTCCTTACAATGCTAATAAATAAGAGTTTAAAAATAAAATTCAGGAAAAATGGAGATGGTTATAATTTCCAGAGTACCTTGGCCTGGTTCCCTGTAAGTGGGGCATACCATGTATTAATTGTTTGCCCTCTTACCTGGGTCCCACAAGGCTCACAGGCTGCTTCCATGTCTGGTGACGAACATCTGGCTTCTGCAGTGCAGCAGGAGATGGAAGCTGGTCCAGTTGCCATTTATTAGCTAACAGCATCAACTGCCCTTACTGAGCCAATAAATGACACACCATGCAAAAATATTAGTCTGACTAATATCTCCCTTATGTAACGGATGGATATTAAGTTGCACCTCTTGCAGCCAAAGGGTTAAACTAGGTATATGCAGACAGATTACAGGGACCCTGACCACTTTAAATAACTTCAACATTTACATTTATTGGTTCACATGTCACTGTGTATAAGTTTCTTTTTTTTTAGCTGATTATTGGAAGTGGACTTTGCTTTTATTGTGGCATGCATTTGGCGAACTCAAAAAATGAAACACTACAGAAGTAAGTTGGAACAGTGGGTCAGGACCCAGGAATCGACACTGTCCCACAGAAATTGGACTATATGTTAAGGCATTTCATCACTGTATATATTTCCTAAAAATATATAGTTTATGGTTTAAAGTTGTATGATCATGCAGTCTTTATAATGAGACCCCCATGTCTGTCTGTGTGTTTATTTTCATTGTAAATTGATTGAATTTATATGGGCTGACTGTGTAATAAGGCTTATAATGGCTTTTAAAAATCACTAAGAGGACAGAGTACAAAACATAGAGTTTTCTTTGCTAGTGAATCAAAAGCGCCTCTAGAAATACAATAATGTATGTAGATATATGGAAAGGAAGATTGCACATAAAATATTAAAATACCTCAAATAATATAATGCTAATGTCACAGTAAAGTAAACCTATGTAAGAATATATACAGTCTCCCAATTTGGCTTTATTTTAGTATCCATGCCACAAGAAACGTTGTTATCATGTAAAATAATACAAAGGTGGGGAAAAAAAAGCAGAATATAGATACTTAGGGGGAATAATTTAACTGCTGCTAAATACAATATATGACACTATATCTTTAAGGAGATTTTATGGGCTAAAACCTAGGTATACTCATTTATTTTATTTAGCAGCTGTTATAGTACTCCTCCTATGTATCTTTATAAAGTTTTTTTGCACCTTTGTACTATTTTGCATGGTGACAATGTTTCTTGTGGCATGGATACTGAAATAAAGCCAAATTGGGAAACATTGTATGTATCCTTACATAGATTTACTTTACTTTGACATTAGCAACATACTATCTGAGGCTTTTTAATCTTTTTATGTACAATCTTCCTTTTTCCTTTATTATTAAGAGTTAATTCTTGGTCTATTTTTTTATCTCTTACATCTATGTATCCATATTTCTACATACATTGTTTTTCTAGAGGAGCTTTTGATTCACCTGCAGAGGAAGTACTCAATTTTCTGGACTCTCCCTCCTTTTAGTGATTTCCATTTACAAGGTTTTAAGCCAAGGATACATTCTAGTGGTATCCACTTGACGTCAAGGTGCTAAGGCATTGCTTTGGCATATGTGCTTTGGCACATATTCATTTGTTGTAATGGCTATTAAAACTGTATTTACTGTAACAACAAAGACCATTTAATACTTACTGTATTTAAGTCTATACGGTCTGTCCCATTTTGCTTGGCTACTATCAGTGCTGTATTTGAAAAAACAATTTGGAGAGCTGCATTTCTAGCTTAGCATACCTTAAGCTTATAGTTTCCATTTTTTATGTGTGCTCAGACTAACAGTCACTAGAGGCCTTTGCTCCTTCAAAGGTCTTAACACTCAGTGCCATCACACCGCATGATGACCCTGCCCCCACCCTCAGGGACCCCCTCCCGCCCGGCTCTGGAAAGGGGAAAGTGTTTAAAACTTACCTTTTTCCAGCGGTGGGCGGGGAGCTCTCCTCCGATCCTCCTCTTCTCCTCCCCGTCGGCTGAATGCGCACGCGCGGCAAGAGCTGCGCGCGCATTCAGCCGGTCACATAGGAAAGCATTCATAATGCTTTCCTATGGACGCTTGCGTGCTCTCACTGTGATTTTCACAGTGAGAATCACGCAAGCGCCTCTAGCGGCTGTCAATGAGACAGCCACTAGAGGAAATAGGGGAAGGCTTAACCCATTCACAAACATAGCAGTTTCTCTGAAACTGCTATGTTTATGAAAAAATGGGTTAACCCTAGAAGGACCTGGCACCCAGACCACTTCATTAAGCTGAAGTGGTCTGGGTGCCTAGAGTGGTCCTTTAATACTTAATACATTGAGAAACACTCGATACAATGCATTTGTATGAGAAGCATTGGATTGGAGGAATGCAGCAATTGCTGCACATGCACCCTATGTTCTCAATACTCTTTGATTGTACGAAGTCATAATAACTGATGACTTCAAAGAAGCACAGGAACTGCCCCAGTACTGAATTAAATGTGAGTTTTAAATATCAGGCATTTAAAGTACAGATTTAAAAGTTGTAAGACAGATGTCAGATCACAATAATACAGCAAACAGCAGCAGAGTTAGAAAATCATAAAGAGAAATGTAAAGAGAGAAACATTGTAATTCTTACAATTCAGCTCAAACTACTTTCCAGTGTGTCCGGCATATTCATAAAATTTGATGAAACATATTGCTACTCCAATATTCCCTCTTTAATACTCCTTACATACTGAAGTTTTACTTTATAACGTTCATCTTAGAAGCCACACTGGCACTAGTTTGGTGCTGTTTTTTTTTTTTTGCTATGCATTCATTGTAAAGAAATGCAAATATCATCATAATTGCTTTGCTTTCTCTACACTGGTTTATATCGGTAAAATAAAATGGATTTATTTTAGTGATGCATTATTGATAATAGAGGGGAAAGATCAATTTAGACTGTGAAATTAAACAATATAGCAAAAGAAAAGGTATAACCTCTCACTTTGGCATATTGAATCTGGCTTAGTCATGGTGGTTGTGTGGGTGGTGGCAGTGTTGCAATGTGCACGCTAAATGCAAAAGGTCAAGTAACATTTGCTGTAGACTGTAGTGTCTGTTTTCCAAGCTGATTTATGAAAATTGACTTTTGAAATCTGGGGTAAAAGTAATCAAGCTGAGGAAAAAAAAATCCATTTCAGTATATTGTTATTTTTTGTAAATCGGTTCGCAATTTATCACAAATCTTCTTCTGTTTAGTGAAAATACTTCAGAGTCATCTGGCCAAAATACATAATATTAGCATTCACCAAACATGACTGAGTAGAAATTCATTAATGGTGAACAGAAATTACATAACTGGTTTAAAAATGTATAAACATTATGGCAAGTTATTCCTGTATTGCTAAACATGGAAAAGGAAGTGAATGGCTCAAACTTTCAAAGTTAGGCTGGGCCAGCAGCTATACTATCTCTTGTTCATGCAGTACAGGAAGAACCGAAATGACAAAGAATACTGTATAACACTCACCTTTATCACTTCCTTGTTCTCTACATCAGCTTCGTCCATAGAATTACTTCCACCTCTGACATCCCCTTCCTCAGACCTCTGCACAAGCTTCTTACATGCTCTGTTCTTGCTGCGTTGCTGCCACAGAATAATGATTAAAGTTAAACAATTAGCATTTGAAATAAAGTTTATTCATTCCATACAATTCCATTCCATTTGAGTTCCCAGATTTAGGAATTTAATCGGGTAACACTTATGTGGGAGGTTAGACCATAACATCTCTTTACTATCTCCTCCCAAATACCCTGCCCCCTCTCTTCTTTCCTTCTTACCTTTTTTTTCTTTTTGGCCTTTTTCTTATTGATTTTTGATATGTGGTATTCAAAGTTTAATGCTTTAATTAGTTACACTGTATGGCACTGTATATTTTTGATGCATTCAAATATTTTTTTCCTTGAAGGAACACTATTGCCACAAAAAAAAAAACGTTAGCATAATGAAGCAGTTTGTGTATAGATCATGCTCCTGAAGTCTCGCTGATTAGTTCACTGCCATTTAGGAATTAAATCACTTTTGTTTCTGTTTATGCAGCCCTAGCCACATCTTCCCTGGCTATGACTGACACAACATTTAAGGAAAAAATTGTTTTAATTTTAATTAGATGTAACTTACTATAAAAGTTTGCATCTCCTGCTCTGTAAATTGAATTTTAATTACATACAGGAGGCTCCAGCAGGGTAGATGAATTCTAAATGAAAAATAATTTGCAATAAAGAAGGTTTAAACATTAGATAACTCTTTACAGGAAGTGTTTAGGAAGGCTGTGTAAGTCAAATGCAGGGAAGTATGAATAGGGCTGCATAAGCAAAGTGATTTAACTCCTAAATGGCAGGGAACTGAGCAGTGAGGCATGATCGATACACCAAATATGCTTCATCAAACTAAGGTTATTTTGGTGACTAAAATGTCCCTTTAAAGACCACCATAAAGTCATGAACAAATTGAGCACAGCTTGGAGGGACAGCAGGACTACTATAATCTGATCCATAACGGATTGCTTATGAGACCTAAGTACCGATGTATCTCAGTAAAGATGTATTGAGGTCACTAAGGAGAGTGGTATGGAATTGCCTGAGGAAGAAGGGAAATATGGAGAGTATTTGGGGAAAAGCATGTGGTTGTTTCCCTCTACTTTTTGGCCAACCTGCACAGCATGCCCCCTCTCAAGTTCATCTTGTACCTTTTGACAAGCTACGCACCCTCCCTTGATTTCATCTATTCAGAGCATGCTACAATCAGACATTCAGTCCTGGGAGGCGATAACATTCTAAATAGCATTTTCCTACTGATTTTCCCATTGATCAACTTAGCAAATCTATATTTCCTTATATTTAACTAAATATTGACATGGTAGTAAATAAAGCATGACTATAGTTTTCAGATACTACAGCAAAGAACAGAAGATATTGCGGCTATAATTAGAATCACCTGCATATTGCAAACATCACTGTGTGAGTAAAAATGTGCAAAACTCCCCTGTGTCTTCTCTGCGAGCATGCAGATCCCATAGATAACCAGGACAAGGGAAATAACTGTACGGGAATCCATTATTATAGCTGGTTAATCAGACAATGCTGTAGAAAAAGGTAGAACAATGTAAAAGGTGAAATAGCATTATAATGAGTTTTCTGAATTATAGCACATGCATTATGAGGTGTAAAGGATTAGAAGATTAAGTTTTATTGGTTTCCTAGTTTTTTAGGAAACACTTTGCAGCAATTTTTATGATATATTTGGCACTGTGATATATAAAATGGCAACTGTGATTGCAGATTAAAAAAAATGGGTTAGGATGAGAGATTTTAAAACTATTTATTTCTTCAGTATACAGCAAACAGGGACTACTGGATATTGATTGACAAATAAATGTAACAAGAAACCTATAGGAAATACATGATTGGCTGACACAGCTAATAAATAATGTTAGGAGAAATATTACAGAGCCAAATGGCATTCACCCTTGGATACTAAGGGCACCTAGTTTAGTAAAAATCTGTTTTTAATCTTCCAGGATTCTTTATCTTAGGGAATTATACCAAAGCATTGACATAAATCAGAAGTGATGCAGTATTTAAAAAAAAAAAAAAAAAAAATCAAAATATAGTTTAAAAAGGTAGATCTATGAGCTTATCATAAGTCGTGGTTTAATTATTCAATTGTCATATTTGGTCATATTTGACCATCAATATCAAAAGTTTGAATCATCATTTTTTTATGAAAGAACGATGACGCTCAACTAACTTAATGGTGCTCTATAAGGAAGTCAACATTTGTGGCTTAAGTTACCTGAATAAATAGTTATATATTTAAAAAAATAAATAAATTAAAACTCTCAGCATAGTTAACACTAATAGCTCTCTGTTTGAACTGTTTGTTAAGAGGGATGTGCAAATTACAATGAAACTTAAAGAAAGGCCAGGTTCTATTGAGGAAAATGTCCTTTACAATATGAACTATAAAAGTAATGTGGAATTATTTCTATTAAAGCTATCAAGTTCAGTAAACTTATTTAGTAAAGGAGGATTTTCAGGGCTATCCTAATTAATAGGATGATAACAGTTTATTGATCAAAGGAATATTGATATAGCCATCTTGGAGCCAAGTGGGAATTGTTTGATTTGGGTTTTTCATCTGTTGTTGAATAAACAATAAATACAAGTATGCATGTGAAAGTTTGATCTGTACAGTAATATTGTCCAGGTAGGCACAATTTAACTTCAAACATAATATTAGTATTATGACTGGTACATAAACTTTAATAGGTGTTGATTACCACATGGCGTGTCACCCTGGGCTTCGGTCTATTAGTGCTGATCCTGGATCTGCATGAGTCTGATTATGCTGAGAGCAAGTCAGAAAATCAGGAAAGTTGCTAAATTGTAATCCAAGGGTTAAGATGTGTACTTATCTTGATTATCAGACCTTATTTACATGTGTGGCTCAAAACCTTGGGTTATCTGAATTATCTTACCTATGATTATTTATCAATTTATTTATCTTTTTTTATGGGTATCTTTTAAATTGATTTACATAAATGTTAAGTTTTAGAAATGTGTTTTGGATCTAGATCCAGAGAAAAATCTTTGGCATTCCACTTTTTGTGGACTACATTTCCCATAATGCGCACCAGGACTGCCAAAGATTGCCTTCCCATAATCTAGAGTATTTTTTTCAACCTTTATTACTTATTATTAGAATGGAGAAATGCATAAGGAAAATGCTTTATGATCACTTGTATTTCTAGATACATAGTAAAACATTGAGTACACATAACTGTCCATATATGGCATGTTTTAAAATTGGAAAATTCTTGATATTTTGCCCATTATTGCACACCTAAGTGATTAAATGTAACAGTTGGAGTTTTGACACTAAACATCTGTATCCTTACACAAAGCCATCTCATTAGTGAATGCCATACAGGTTCGAGAAGTGCTCCTGCTTCCACCTCTCTGGGTCCTACTACAAAATACATTCCAAATAATCATAATTAGTTGCAAAATATCTGATTATACGTCTTGTGACTAGTTCCAATAGTGTCTGTTTATTTAACACACTTGCTTATATTTTGAAATATAGGCAACCAGTAGTTATACACCTGCTAAAACAAAAAGTATACATACATTTCTTTGCTCTGAATGTTAACTCATGTTCCTCTCCATTAGAGACTAGTCCAGAAAAATAAGGCATGGAGAGTGATGGAGGACTTCCTATATTAAGCATCTTGCTGTCTCAATCTTCTTGTTAAATGTGTATTAGACATGTTTTTCCACCTGTTCTAGCTAACCGTTTCATTGTTTGAATATGAAACTTGCCTGGATGTACTGCAAGGTAGAGATTTAGAGGTTTTAAAGTGTTTCTTTAGAGATTTCACCATTACATTTAAACCTTACACTTACAACCATCCAGTTTGTTTCTGTTTTTTTCATCTACTTTATCAGTTCTATCATCACTTCTCCTCACATACCAACATTCTCCCCACATACCCCGCTACACTCATTATCTACACACAGCATGGGTCAAACTATATAACTGCACAAACCTTTATACTCCTGATTTTTCCTTTCCACTTACAGATGTATGACTAACTGCTATACATTTTCTAGTTATGTTATTTGACTGGGTTATTTACTGAAGTGTGAATGGTCAAGAATGCAAAGTGAATTCAAAGACAATTTCAAATAGTCAAAAATGTCCCTGTTCAGGAAATTTGTTGGCTTAACAGCATAACATAAATTATTAAATACTTACAAAGTTGGAATGAACACTGAAAATCATGGAGAGTTAATAATTAGAGACACGTGGGGCATATGTATACCTACATACACTTTACCTACCTGGGTTCTGTGGAAATTGGAGGATCAGTCTGCTTTCTATGGTGTACAGAGACGTCTCTGCTTTTTATATAAGCTGTCTGAAATAGCAATCGTAGCACCAGACAGAGATTTTTTGTGTCCTTAGAAACAAGGTTTTTTTATGGCTCTGAAATTAAATGGGAAAAGGGAAATTCCTTTCTGCCCTAAAACAATGTGTATAATAAATCACTCTGATGCAATAATGCACTGTTTTATGATATAAAAATAGCAACTTTAAAAACATGTTTTACAAATACTTTATAAATGCTTGAAAGGATGCAAAACATTTTTTGGAAATCAATAGATAGAAGCCTAATGCTTTTTTTTTTGTTCCACAATTATGAATATACAGGGAGTAATTCACTTAACTTACAGCAAAATGTGGAAATAATTCACAAATGTCCCCTGCATTTCCATTTTGAGTATTTACAAAAGCATTAATTAAAAAAAAATGTCTGTCTATGATAAGTATACAATATGCTATACGTATAGAATAAATATCGAATAGCCAATAAAGGGATAAGGTAGACATCAATGGCTATGTGATGGGAATTAAAGGGCTAACTGTTTTGCCAGGGGCAAATTACCTATTTGACTGCATGTGAGTCCACCTGTCATTAATTGTAATTATTAGAGTTGAGCGAACCCGAACTGAAAAGTTCGGGTTCGTACCGAACATTAGGTTTTTTGGACCCCGGACCCGAACACAGACATATCACTGTATGTTCGGGTTGGAGTTCGGTGTTCGGCGATTTAATGGTGCGTTTTTAAAGGCTGCAGGGCAGCCAATCAACAAGCATTTGACTCATGTGCCCTTAGAAGCCATCACAGCCATGCCTACTAATGGCATGGCTATTATTGGCCAGTGCAGCATGTGACCCAGACTCTATATATAAGCTGGAGTCGCGTAGCGCTGCACTCACATGTGGTCTTATTAGTGTAGGGAGAGGATACTGCCACTGATAGGGACAGCTTAGGAAAGAATTCTGCAAACTAGTACATTAGTGGGGTGGGGTGCACTTCATATCTGAGAGTCAAATAGAAGCTTCAAATACCGCGGTTACATCAGAGTTTTAAAAAGTAATTTTTATTTTGGTGCTAAATAGTACATTAGTGGGGTAGTACAATAGTGGGGTGCACTTCATATCTGAGAGTCAAATAGAAGCGTCTAATAGTGTGCTTTCTGCGCACTTGTAAACATTCTAATTGTTTTGCTGCTAATCTGCTAAATAGTACATTTTGGGGCCAGTTCTTCATATCTGAGAGTCAAATCGAAGCGTCTAATAGCGCGCTTACAGCGCACTTGTAAATATTCTAATTGTTTTGCTGCTAATCTGCCAAATTGTTAATTTTGGGGCCTGTGGTGCACTTCATATCTGAGAGTCAAATAGAAGCGTCAAATAGTGCGCTTACTGTGCACTTGTAAACCTTCTAATTGTTTTGCTGCTAATCTGCTGCTTACATTTGAGTTTTAAAAAGTGAATTTTTGGGGGGGCGCTAAATAGTGTATTTGGGGTGTTCACTTCATATCTGAGAGTCAAATTGAAGCGTAACTGTGATTCAAATTTACTACATCGGTCACTTGTAATATTGTTTCACACCTACAACACTTGTTACACAGATCTAAGTGATAGAAAACAGATTTATATTTTCTACACTAGAAACTACCAGATAAGAAGCTGCTATATTTGAACCAGTGATCAATAGCTAAGAGTTATTTCAACAATATTGTAATTCTGGGGCAATACCCTCACAAGTCAAACTGAGAGGTCAGTAGGGAAAAACTGTTGCCTGGAGGAAATTCTAAAACAATTTCCATATGTCCTTTGCAGACTTTACATGCTGGAAAAACACAGGCGCCAACTGCTGTGGCTTTCTGCAGTGTGCATACCGGCAAGGAGGGCAGGGTTGAAGAGTGGGTGGAAGATGATATGGAGGATGATGAGTTCCTAGACCCCACATGGAATCAAGGTCATGCGATTGACGTGTGCAGTTTGTGTGCAGAGGAAGAGGCGCTGTGGCACAGAGGCACCAGCACAGCATAAGAGGGAGCAGAGTGCAAAAGTGTCCCCTAGCGCTCGTCAGCATGTATTGCTCGAGAATTACCAGTTATCCAAGTAATACATGTAGCGATCAAAGGATCCATAATAGACTTGAGCGAACCCGGACTGCAAAGTTCAGGTTCGTACCAGATTTAACAATCCATTCATAGTTTCACAGTGACGTGGGCAGTCCGGTGACCAGGACCCAGACACTGTCAGGATGTGACATTCACTGTAGCGGCTGTGCGCGCTTTTGGCGTTGTCACCCTGCTGCTGCTTGCCTGTCTACCTGGCTACGTTGCAGCGTAACTTCGGCCTTCCCGCTCACCGCCTCATGAGACTTTGCGAGCAGCAGCAGGTGATAGTGGAGTTTGTATTGTTATTTGTCGTCACTACCTTCCCGCGTCTGGAGTGGGTCATTTGCGCGCCTGCTGCCTTCCTTGCATGTGGTAGCCGTTTCTCAGGGTCACTGTACGGAATGGAATCCTGATTCCCCGTTACCCATGGTCACCATGGTAGGCGCAGAAACTGGCATCGAAAGTTGATATGGATGACATCCGCATGCAAAGTCGCCGCCACGGGGATGTGCAATTTGCCCGAGGTTCTTTAGAGTCAACAAAGTTCCTGCGCAATAATGTCAACAGCTACTCTGCGAAACAGAGTTGTCGTTTTTTTTATGCACCGCAGGCCGTAAATGTTTCTTTATTTGTATGTCCCAATATTTTGTTGGCTACCAAAATGTAAAAACAAAAACATAAAATACATTGTTAGCTGCCTCATCCTCCTCCTCCACCGCTGCTTCCACCTACACCGCCATGGTCACCGCCTCCTCAACCTATGGGTCACTTAGTATAAACTAGTTACACATTAGCAGAGGCTTGTGAAGGCCTTTTCTCCATGCATCAGGAGTTGAGCTCAGTTTGAACAATGAAAGAGAATACCCTGCACTCCAACCCTCTCTCAAATGGATAATTCTGTTGATCCTCCTGACAGCCATGCTTTAGATTTTGCTTTATGTTCTTCCAAAGCTAAAATCAAAGATTCCATCTAGTGCTATTTTATGGCTCAGCTGTATTTTTAATTTTTATGCTATTTTAAGTGATTTCCCTGTCCACATTTGTTTGCAGGGCACTTGTCCTACTCTTCCCCACATTTTACTTCCTTTTGCAGCTCTCTAGCCATTTCCAGGAGTTTTTTAGAGGCATTTTTGTGACCAAAAGTTCGGGTTGTCATTTACTTCAACCTGTACTTTTTTTCAAAGTTCGGCCAAACTTGCCGGACCCGAACATCCAGGTGTCCGCTCAACTCTAGTGATTATCAATGTTTTCAAAACCTATATAGAGTTAGCGCTATATACTATAAGTAATAAATATATTTAGTGCACAGGCTGGCAAGGGTCTGTGAGATAGACATAAGGTGCCCAACCTCCACTCCTTAAATAATGACGACTAAACCAAAGCAATGGAGGATCTCATTCTGAGATACATAATCAAACACTATCCGACAAACAGGTTTGCCTGCCTGAGAATGGGACTTACACTGAAACCCTCCTAAGGTTTAAATGCTTTTAATTTACTGGTAAAATGTATTTTAAGTTGACAATTGGTAAATTGCATTTTAAGTTGACAATATGAAGGACAAAGAGGAAAATAGCAGAAAATAAGTAATACAAATGAAAAGAAGCCTATAGGCATGTTTCCAATGTTGTCAGTAATTAATTTTTTTATTATTCAGATATGAAGTTTCAAAACCTCAATTCCAACG